>NC_089843.1:168013841-168672012 GCF_035609145.1 Eleutherodactylus coqui | reverse complement strand
TGTGAAAGCAGCCTTACATGACCCATTTACATTACCCCCCAAACCAAACACAATCAGTTACATGTAGAAAATTTGTGTTAACACTAAGTTGGGATATGGTGGCACTTTGCAGAATTTCTTGCAGTGCAATCTAAAATCCAGCTTTTGGGGGATAAGCCAGGTGTCAGAAAGTATCCTCAGTGGAAAAATGAAATATACCTTTGTCAAGCTGAAGTTGATCTGTGTAAAGATAATGTTGATTCATGTTACAATTGTATTACTGCTTTCACAAGTAAAAGTTGAAATTTTCGGTACAGGAATGTCTGAATTTCAAACAACTCAATATAGACATCCCTATACCGAAAACCTATTGATCGGCCCACATGCCTCAAATGGGACCGTTCCCATCCCAAAAACATCAAAAAGTCCATCGACTACAACCAGGCCATCAGATACAACCGGAGCTTATCGCTGTAATGTAAGGAGCTGCATGACTTGCTCACATGTACTGACCGTGGACAGGGTACAAATCCCCAACACACAGCGGGACTATAAGATCTCGGGGACATTTACATGTTCCACGTCCTATGTTGTGTACCTAATCCTGTGCAGTAAATGGCCTGTTGGGGGACTTTATGTTGGAGAAACAGGACAAAAAGTTAAAGTGAGGATTAAATCTCACCATTAGCGTGCCTACCCACTAGTGATATTTTTTCTTACACTGAGAGCGAGTGCCTTGCAGCACAGAGAAATCTCTTCGATGTCGCACACTGTACCCAATGGGGCTGTGGCAGCAGGGCCAGTCCAATTAAAACCTTGGAAATACATGGCGGACTTCTGCCACAGCTGTGACAGCTATGGCAGAGGATTCATTCATCCCGGAGGTGACCACAGGGGTGAGCGAATCTTCTGCAGCACAGCTGTCACAGCTGTGGCAGAAGTCCGTGATGCTACCCCATTGCTTTCAATGGGGTCAGCACTGCTGCGGCCCCATTGAAAGCAGTGGGTTGCAGGCAACCCCTGCAGCGATGATTTTTCAGGGAAGGGCTTGAAATATAAGCTGTAAAAAAAACCCTAAATAAATTAAACTCCCCTAGAAGAGCCGTCCAGCTCTTCTCTCAGGCACGGCAGTCTTCTTCTGTGTTCTGGAGGCTGAAAAATCCCCACCCCCAGAAAGCGCTGGTGGCATTGGCTAAGCACTCAGCCAATCACAGGCAGCACTCAGCCATTGAATGACAGCTGAGTGCTGCCTGTGATTGGTCACAGTGCTCAGCCAATCACAGGCAACGCTCAGCCATTCATGAATTCAATGAATGGCTGAGCGCTGCCTGTGATTGGCTGAGTGCTGTGACCAATCACAGGCAGCACTCAGCTGTCATTCAATGGCTGAGTACTATCTGCAATAAGCTGAACGCTCAGCCAATGACACCAGCGCTTACTGTGGGCAGGGATTTTTCAATTCCCAGCCTCCAAAACACAGAAGAAGACTGCCGTGCCGGAGAGAAGACGGCTTTTCTAGGTGAGTACAATTTTTTTAAACTTTTTTTTACAGCTAGGGCTGATTTTCAGAGAGGGGCTAATATTTTAAGCCCTTACCAAAAAATCATCGCTGCGGGGGTTGCCGCAGCAGTGCTGACTCCATTGAAAGCAATAGCATAGCATCACAGACTTCTACCACAGCTGTGACAGCTGTGGCAGAAGTCTGCGATGTATTCCCTATGTTTTCAATGGGGCTAGTGCTGCTGCCACCAGCCCCATTGAAAGCACTGAGTGATATTGCAGATTTTTTTTCTCTGTGCTGTGAGACTTAGAAGAAAAAATCACAATGAGTATGGAACCATTGAAAATCATTGGTGTCATAATCATGTGTTTTCACTTACTCTCACATCGCAGGAAAAAATATCGCTAGTGGGTAGGCACCTTTAAAGAAAGAAAGACAGAATTACCTGTGAAGGAGCACTTTTCTAGTCACTTATACAACATAGAACATATGAAAGTTACTATATTAAAAGGCACCTTCAAATCTTAATGTCATAGAAGAACTTGGGAGTACAAGTCTATAACCATCTTTGAAACTCTCTTCATGCATCATTGGAGAATATTAGAAATCCATAGCAGAAATAACACACAGGCCTGGTGACCCCCTAACACCTATTTAGAGACCATAAAACTTTCACATACCATATCAGTGGGCTAATTAAGTATTTATTCCTCTACTCATCCAGTTCTGGTATTGTTTTAAGTGCAAATTAATCACATCCTGTCTGTGCTTTTTTATATGTATGTGCATATATATGTATGCTTCTTCGGCTCTATTCCATTAAGCATGAGGAAGAACTCTAACTAGGTTCGAAAGCTCGCTATAACATCATGTAGTTTTATTAGCCATTAAAAGGTGTCATATCTACAAGATTACTTGGTTTCTCTTGCTGAGAACAATCACATTTTTCTCTACTGGCTAACACAGTACCAATTTTTTTTCTTTATTTCAAAATGGAACATATCATTCTATATTGGATACCCAACCAATAAACTATAACTGATAACAAAATAACTTGTTTACTTTAATAAGTTTGATTATATAGACTATTTCATTGCTTTAAAAAAGTTTATGCTGTCTTCAAATTATGATTCAGCATCTGTACCAACAGCACTCCCCTTCTTCCACTTACAGAGAACTGTGGTAATCAGCGGGACCAATCAGATGAGAGGCAGCAGTCACTCACCCATTCATGAATTCATGAATGGGTGTGTGAGTGAGATCTGCCTCTGATTGGTCAGGCTGTGACCAATTAGAGGCAGCTCATTCAGCAGGCGGGGATTTTAAATCCCCAGCTGCTGAATACTACTCACAGCTGTTCAGAGCAGTTCAAGAGGACTGCCGCCGGCCGCACTGAACTCCGTCTGCCGGGACCAGGTGAGTAAATATTTTTTTTTTATTTTTACACATTTCTGGATGAATTGCAGGGAAGGGCTTATATATTTAACCCCTTCCCGACAATTCATCCCGCGATCGTCGGCAGCCCATTGCTTTCAATGGAGCCGGCTGTATTGCCGGCTCCATTGAATTCAATGGGCTAACATCGTTCTGCCGGGACAAGGTGAGTATATTTTTTTTATTTTTACACATTTCTGGATGAATTGCAGGGAAGGGCTTATATATTTAAGCCCTTCGCGACAATTCATCCCGCGATCGCCGGCAGCCCATTGCTTTCAATGGAGCCGGCTGTATTGCCGGCTCCATTGAATTCAATGGTCAGTGCTCGTTTAATCGAGATGAGTACCACGTGGTGCTCGTCTCGAGTAACGAGCATCTCGAGCACCCTAATACTCGAACGAGCATCAAGCTCGGACGAGTATGCTCGCTCATCTCTAGTAATAGGTGACATTATTTCAATAAGTATTAAAAGTTGAGTGAAGAAACTTTAAAGAGTGATTCCCATCTGAGACAGGATATGCCATGAAAGGCTGACAGATGCGGGTCCTACCTCTAGGATTCCCATCTTTAGCTAGTTCTAGCCCCCGGATGCCTCTAACCTGGCTGAATATGGTGGCCTGGACTTAAAGAAACAGTTAGGTAGGCTGTGCTACACTGTCTCTATCTGAGAGATAAAAAGATGTCTCAATAGTGTCAACTTTGCCACATGACAAATAATCTATGCCAAACTAGAATATTTTCTATTATATACCTAGTCATGTAGTTAGGTCTGTTAAAGGGTCAAACATTGACTGTAACTTTACACTCTAGAGTAACCCCATGGCGTTTGTAACCCTTTCATCAATGACATACTGGAGTGGTAAGGAATGGAACAGTAAAATATACTGCGTAATGTATAAATATTACTATAGAGTAGACCTTGAGAAAATCTTTCATGTCTTTATGGCCAAATTGTTATGTTTACAATTTTTAGGTTATTAAATGCAAAGCTGCTGTGCTGTGGGAGCCACATCAACCACTAAAGATTGAAGAGATTGAAGTTGCCCCACCAAAGGCCCATGAAGTCCGAATAAAGGTAAGAATTGTATTCTTAAATTTCTTTTTTCTAAGAGATTTTTGTTTAAAAATATCAAATGGAAATCCAATACATTAGATAAATATGTTACCTCCATCTACAAGGGATTTAGATACCAGTGTATTAAACAGGGAAGATCAGAGCCTGGAAATGAGAATCAGTCTCAGATTCCATGATTAAAGCTTGACACATGTAGGAGTTTCACCCTCAGTTAACTGCTGCAGTGTGTAGAGGTCATTCTGCTGTACATAATCTAAGCCAAAGCGGAGTGCAAAGCTCAGTTTTCTGTATCTTATTGGCTTAAGGGCTGGTTCAGTACATGTTAAGACAGAAACAACGCACTGTCACATGCTAGAGATGTCAGAGATCATATTTCCATTGCTGCATCTGAAAAACAAGAAACAAAGTTATATGTGGACGATAATAGGGTTATGCTAAATGTATTCCTTACTTATATTCATAACTAGCTGATTACTGATTAAATATGTGTGTGTGTGTGTGTGTGTATATATATATATATATATATATATATATATATATATATAGTGTGTGTGTGTACTGATTTAATATATTACTATATATAAGGAGGAGGAGGATGTCTGTGTAATATATTAGTATTTGAGGAGGAGGATGTTGTCTGTATAATAGATTAGTGTATGATGAGGAGGAGGTCGTCTGTGTTAGATAAGGCTGTGAAATAAAAACCATTTGCTCAAGTGCAATTCAAAAATTCCCTCTCCCCTCCCCCCCAGGGGTAGTTGGGCTTTGTTCTCCCCCCCCCCCCCCCCCCCCCCGATGTGTCCCCATGGGATGAGTTATATCTGTACCAAGTTTGCTTGAAATTGCTCCAGGCGTTCATGAGTTATGGTGGCAAATATATACACACATTTACATCCTATTTTATATATATAGATGAAGGCCTACAAGTTCCTGCATCTGCAACCTATGCTTAAAAAATGCATCACATTGTTTTAACCTCAGAACTCGATAAGCTCTATATGCAGCAAATGTACCTTCTCCATAATTTGCAATTTTGGTTGTGATACTCTGTTTACATTGACGAAAGTAATAGGGTACAGGAAATAATGCACTGTTTAGTGTGAACGCGGTCTTTAGCTTATCTGTCAGAACCTGTACAACTAAAGCATAGATAGATAATCTTGAGTGCTTTACAACATACTTGTGCAGTTCTAGCAGGTTTGCTGCAAAGAGAAGAGGAAGATGCTGGAGCAGGGAACAAGGCGTCACTCACTTAGTGGCTCACGATCTCCAAAGGAGTCAATCTTGTTAGGAGAGAATTTCTTAGAGAAGAAGCCACAAGCAAGGTACTCATTCTATCTCAACTGCTTGGAGAGAAAAGCGACTACACCAAGCAGGGAGGCATCAGCCTCCAGAAGTAATGGCCAATTAGAATCCATAAAATGCACCACAAAAGTTGGCTAATCCAAGGTATTCACTCTTTTCCACATTAGAACTCTGAGGAACAACACATTCTAAGAGCAGTTCTGGATACACTGGAAGCAATGCATTGTGAAGTTAAGAAATCTCTGAAAAGTTTTGAGACCCACAGATGGCAGTTAGTTAAAAAATGCAGAAACTATTTCAGGATGCATTTCCCTAGAACTAATGATGTAAACCAGGAAAGGAAGCTCTTGTTTCTCTAACAGGCTCTTCTCCAACTTGGCATGCAAGAAATTATCTAATAGCTGTAGCAACATAGAGCAGATAGGCAGATGATTGGTCTTTAAGTCCTTGGAATATACGGTTTTTCACTTGTCTTATTTTTTAATGCAAGTTAGCTTGAAGGCTCCCTATAGATCTAATATGGTGAAGCAGCAGTTTCCCTTAATACAATCAGACAGCTGTAAGATAAATGGAAGTGGGCACTTATTCACGGAGACAGATTGGTTCCCATATCTAGAACTAAATCACCGTGGAGAACCTACCAAAAATATTAAAAAATAACTTATTTATAGAATTAAAATGATGTACGGAACCCACTACCTAAACACAATTATGTGATAACTAGAGATGAGCGAGCACCAAAATGCTCGGGTGCTCGTTACTCGGGACGAAATTATCGCGATGCTCGAGGGTTCGTTTCGAGTAACGAACCCCATTGAAGTCAATGGGCGACCCGAGCATTTTTGTATTTCGCCGATGCTCGCTAAGGTTTTCATGTGTGAAAATCTGGGCAATTCAAGAAAGTGATGGGAACGACACAGCAACGGATAGGGCAGGCGAGGGGCTACATGTTGGGCTGCATCTCAAGTTCACAGGTCCCACTATTAAGCCACAATAGCGGCAAGAGTGGGCCCCCCCCCCCAACAACTTTTACTTCTGAAAAGCCCTCATTAGCAATGGATACCTTAGCTAAGCACCACACTACCTCCAACAAAGCACAATCACTGCCTGCATGACACTCCGCTGCCACTTCTCCTGGGTTACATGCTGCCCAAACTCCCCCCACGACCCAGTGTCCACAGCGCACACCAAACTGTCCCTGCCCAGCCTTCAGCTGCCCTCATGCCACGCCACCCTCATGTCTATTTATAAGTGCGTCTGCCATGACGAGGAACCGCAGGCACACACTGCAGAAGGTTGGCACGGCTAGGCAGCGACCCTCTTTAAAAGGGGCGGGGCGATAGCCTACAATGCTGTACAGAAGCAATGAGAAATATAATCCTGTGCCACCGCCATCAGGAGCTGCACACGTGGGCATAGCAATGGGGAACCTATGTGCCACACACTATTCATTCTGTCAAGGTGTCTGCATGCCCCAGTCAGACCGCGGTTTTTAATTCATAGACACAGGGAGGTACAACTCCCTATTGTGAAGTCCCTGTGGACCGACAGCATGGGTGGCTCCCTGGAACCCACCGGCGGTACATAAAAATATCCCATTGCATTGCCCAACACAGCTGAGGTAGTAATGTCGTGCTTAATGCAGGTGGGCTTCGGCCCACACTGCATGCCCCAGTCAGACTGGGGTTCTTTAGAAGTGGAAACAGATGCATTTATAATTCCCTGTGGACCCACAGCATGGGTGGCTCCCTGGAACCCACCAGCGGTACATAAAAATATCCCATTGCATTGCCCAACACAGCTGAGGTAGTAATGTCGTGCTTAATGCAGGTGGGCTTCGGCCCACACTGCATGCCCCAGTCAGACTGGGGTTCTTTAGAAGTGGAAACAGATGCATTTATAATTCCCTTTGGACCCACAGCATGGGTGGGTGCCAGGAAGCCACCGGCGGTACATAAAAATATCCCATTGCATTGCCCAACACAGCTGAGGTAGTAATGTCGTGCTTAATGCAGGTGGGCTTCGGCCCACACTGCATGCCCCAGTCAGACTGGGGTTCTTTACAAGTGGAAACAGATGCATTTATAATTCCCTGTGGACCCACAGCATGGGTGGGTGCCAGGAAGCCACCGGCGGTACATAAAAATATCCCATTGCATTGCCCAACACAGCTGAGGTAGTAATGTCGTGCTTCATGCAGGTGGGCTTCGGCCCACACTGCATGCCCCAGTCTGACTGGGGTTCTTTAGATGTGGTTTCAGATGCATTTATAATTCTCTGTGGACCCACAGCATGGGTGGGTGCCAGGAAGCCACCGGCGGTACATAAATATATCCCATTGCATTGCCCAACACAGCGGATGTAACGTCAGCTGTAATGCAGGTGGGCTAAAAATTCATTTGATTACACTGTAGGCGAGGGCCCACAAAAATTGCTGTATCAACAGTACTAATGTACATCCAAAAAATTGGCCATGGCTAACCAAGAGGGCAGGTGAAACCCATTAATCGCTTTGGTTAATGTGGCTTAAGTGGTAACTAGGCCTGGAGGCAGCCCAGTTTAACGAAAAATTGGTTCAAGTTAAAGTTTCAACGCTTTTAAGAGCATTGAAACGTATAAAAATTGTTTAGAAAAATTATATGAGTGAGCCTTGTGGCCCTAAGAAAAATGCCCGTTCGGCGTGATTACGTGAGGTTTCAGGAGGAGGATCTTGATGAGTGTAAGCCTGTCGGCACTGTCGGTTGACAGGTGGGTACGCTTATGCGTGATGATTCCCCCAGCCACACTAAACACACTCTCCGACAAGACGCTAGCTGCAGGACAAGCAAGCACCTCCAGGGCATACAGCGCGAGTTCAGGCCACGTGTCCAGCTTCGACACCCAGTAGTTGTAGGTGGCAGAGGCGTCACGGAGGACGGTCGTGCGATCGGCTACGTACTCCCTCACCATCCTTTTACAGTGCTCCCGCCGACTCAGCCTTGACTGGGGAGCGGTGACACAGTCTTGCTGGGGAGCCATAAAGCTGGCAAAGGCCTTGGAGAATGTTCCCCTGCCTGCGCTGTACATGCTGCCTGATTTCTGCGCCTCCCCTGCTACCTGGCCCTCAGAACTGCGCCTTCTGCCACTAGCGCTGTCGGATGGGAAGTTTACCATCAGTTTGTCCACCAGCGCCCTGTGGTATAGCATCATTCTCGAACCCCTTTCCTCTTCGGGAATGAGAGTGCAAAGGCTCTCCTTATACCGTGGATCGAGCAGTGTGTACACCCAGTAATCCGTAGTGGCCAGAATGCGTGTAACGCGAGGGTCACGAGAAAGGCATCCTATAATGAAGTCAGCCATTTGTGCCAGGGTACCTGTACGCAACACATGGCTGTCTTCACTAGGAAGATCACTTTCAGGATCCTCCTCCTCCTCCTCTTCCTCCTCCTCAGGCCATACACGCTGAAAGGATGACAGGCAAGCAGCATGGGTACCGTCAGCAGTGGGCCAAGCTGTCTCTTCCCCCTCCTCCTCATCCTCCTCATGCTCCTCCTCCTCCTCCTGAACGCGCTGAGATATAGACAGGAGGGTGCTCTGACTATCCAGCGACATACTGTCTTCCCCCGGCTCTGTGTCCGAGCGCAAAGCGTCTGCCTTTATGCTTTGCAGGGAACTTCTCAAGATGCATAGCTGAGGAATGGTGACGCTAATGATTGCAGCATCGCCGCTCACCACCTGGGTAGACTCCTCAAATTTTCCAAGGACCTGGCAGATGGCTGCCAACCAGGCCCACTCTTTTGTAAATAATTGAGGAGGCTGACTCCCACTGCGCCGCGCAAGTTGGAGTTGGTATTCCACTATAGCTCTACGCTGCTCATAGAGTCTGGCCAACATGTGGAGCGTAGAGTTCCACTGTGTGGGCACGTCGCACAGCAGTCGGTGCACTGGCAGATTAAACCGATGTTGCAGGGTCCGCAGGGTGGCAGCGTGCGTGTGTGATTTGTGGAAATGTGCGCAGAGACGGCGCACCTTTCCGAGCAGGTATGACAAGTGGGGGTAGCTTTTCAGAAAGCGCTGAACCACCAAATTAAACACATGGGCCAGGCATGGCACGTGCGTGAGGCTGCCGAGCTGCAGAGCCGCCACCAGCTTACGGTCGTTGTCACACACGACCATGCCCGGTTGGAGGCTCAGCGGCGCAAGCCAGCGGTCCGTCTGCTCTGTCAGACCCTGCAGCAGTTCGTGGGCCGTGTGCCTCTTCTCTCCTAAGCTGAGTAGTTTCAGCACGGCCTGCTGACGCTTGCCCACCGCTGTGCTGCCACGCCACGTGACACCGACTGCTGGCGACGTGCTGCTGCTGACACATCTTGATTGCGAGACAGAGGTTGCGTAGGAGGAGGAGGAGGGTGGTTTAGTGGAGGAAGCATACACCCCCGCAGATACCACCACTGAGCTGGGGCACGCAATTCGGGGGGTGGGTAGGATGTGAGCGGTCCCAGGCTTTGACTCTGTCCCAGCCTCCACTAAATTCACCCAATGTGCCGTCAGGGAGATATAGTGGCCCTGCCCGCCTGTGCTTGTCCACGTGTCTGTTGTTAAGTGGACCTTGGCAGTAACCGCGTTGGTGAGGGCGCGTACAATGTTGCGGGAGACGTGGTCGTGCAGGCCTGGGACGGCACATCGGGAAAAGTAGTTGCGACTGGGAACCGAGTAGCGCGGGGCCGCGCCGCCATCATGCTTTTGAAAGCCTCCGTTTCCACAATCCTATACGGCAGCATCTCTAGGCTGATCAATTTTGCAATGTGCACGTTTAACGCTTGAGTGTGCGGGTGCGTGGCGTCGTACTTGCACTTGCGCTCAAACAGTTGCGCTAGCGACGTCTGGACGCTACGCTGAGAGACATTGCTGGATGGGGCCGAGGACAGCGGAGGTGAGGGTGTGGGTGCAGGCCAGGAGACGGTAGTGCCTGTGTCCTCAGAGGGGGGTTGGATCTCAGTGGCAGGTTGGGGCACAGGGGGAGAGGCAGTGGTGCAAACCGGAGGCGGTGAACGGGCATCGTCCCACCTTGTGGGGTGCTTGGCCATCATATGCCTGCGCATGCTGTTGGTGGTGCCTCCCCAGCTGATCTTGGCGCGACAAAGGTTGCACACCACTGTTCGTCGGTCGTCAGGCGTCTCAGTGAAAAACTGCCACACCGTAGAGCACCTTGACCTGTGCAGGGTGGCATGGCACGAGGGGGCGCTTTGGGAAACAGTTGGTGGATTATTCGGTCTGGCCCTGCCTCTACCCCTGGCCACTGCACTGGCTCGGCCTGTGCCCACACCCTGACTTGGGCCTCCGCGTCCTCGCCCGCGTCCACGTCCTATAGGCCTACCCCTACCCCTCAGCATGGTGTATTACCAGTGATTTGATTTCCCAGGCAGGAAATAAATTGGCGCAAGCCTGCTGTTAAACGTAGCTGGCTGCGTATGATTTGTTTACTATCTCCACCCACCACACACGTACACAGAACGCTGAGGACTGACAGAGGCAGGGCACATAGAATTTTTCCCTTTTTTTAAAAAGAAAAGGCCCACTGACTATATTCAATCAGATAAGAAATCTGTTCCACAGAAATGCAGTTATATGAAGTGCAGCAGAGCGGTGATTTTTCCCAGGAAGGCAGGAAATAAATTGGCGCAAGCCTGCTGTTATACGCAGCCAGCTACGTTTGATTTGTTTACTATCTCCACCCACCACACACGTACACAGAACGCTGAGGACTGACAGAGGCAGGGCACATAGAATTTTTCCCTTTTTTAAAAAGAAAAGTCCCACTGACTATATTCAATCAGATAAGAAATCTGTTCCACAGAAATGCAGTTATATGAAGTGCAGCAGAGCTGTGATTTTTCCCAGGAAGGCAGGAAATAAATTGGCGCAAGCCTGCTGTTAAACGTAGCTGGCTGCGTATGATTTGTTTACTATCTCCACCCACCACACACGTACACAGAACGCTGAGGACTGACAGAGGCAGGGCACATAGAATGTTTCCCTTTTTTTAAAAAGAAAAGGCCCACTGACTATATTCAATCAATAATATATGTCTTCTGGCCCTGCCTACACAATTCTGTCCCTGTAGTATTACTGCAGGGCACAATGCTCTGCACAGCCGATTTTGAAAAAAAAAAAAAATGCAACACTGCTAACAGCAGCCTGCACAGTACTGCACACGGTTAAATGCGGCCCTAAGAAGGACCGTTGGGGTTCTTGAAGCCTACACTCACTCCTAACACTCTCCCTGCCTAACCACCACTTCTGTCCCTGGACTATTACTGCAGGGCGCAATGCTCTGCAGACAGCCGATTTTGAAAAAAAAAAAATTGTGCAACACTGCTAACAGCACCCTCCACAGTACTGCACACGGATAGATGTGGCCCTGAGAAGGACCGTTGGGGTTCTTGAAGCCTACACTCACTCCTAACACTCTCCCTACAGCAGCACCAGCAGCAGCACTTTCCCTCAGCTAACTCAGTCACAAGGCATCTGAGGCGAGCCGCGGGAGGGGCCGACTTTTATACTCGGGTGACATCTGATTTCCCCAGCCACTCACTGCAGGGGGGTGGTATAGGGCTTGAACGTCACAGGGGGAAGTTGTAATGCCTTCCCTGTCTTTCAATTGGCCAGAAAAGCGCGCTAACGTCTCAGAGAGGAAAGTGAAAGTAACCGGAACATCTCGTGGTACTCGTTACGAGTAACGAGCATCCCGAACACGCTAATATTCGCCCGAGCATCAAGCTCGGACGAGTACGTTCGCTCATCTCTAGTGATAACAAAAAGAAAACCTGCTAATTTTAAAACAGGTTTATGTGAATATAGACTGAAGGTATAAGGTTTCCACCCTTTGGTGTTTGTACTTTTCATACTTTGTAATATAAGACCACCGATGCCGGTGGGTCTAGCCCCCACTGGGTTCCCAATCAATATCCCTTACTGATCTGGATGTATAGTCTATTATTCTAGCCTAGTTTTTATTATGAAATTCCTTCAGGAATTGGCAGATATATGCTATAACCAGTATCCCATGTAATTTATGTGTTTTATAATTTCACAGTAAACTGGGTACGTCTCCAGTACTTTATTATAATGAGAACTGAGAGTGATTATAGATCTGAACGCAATGATGTCTCAATGCTATAGATGTTTTTGATAGAGGTTTTTATCGCATTCAGATCAGACTCCTCCCTTGTATCTGTAATTCTATTACTTGGATGATCATTTCTGTAATTTCCGTAAGCTCCAGCTGTGTTCTGCATACCCCGCTCGGAGCACTCAGCTGTATACCAGCTAACAGCTCCGAGAACACAGCAGTTTTCGAAGCACCTAAATGCACACAAAGATTGCCCTTGAGCGAATCTTCAGTGATAATTGTCTAAATGGGCCTATTCTGATCAACCATAGAAAATCCTGGCTTCAGGCATAACAGAGCAATTTACAAAAGTGCTATGTTACCAGCGAAGAAAGCATTTGGTGGGCAAATCAGGTTTTAATTAATAGTCATAGAGTAACAAAAATACTACAATGTACTATTATTGACTTAAAAAAAATTGATTTGCTATGAGAAATGTATGCTACAGTTAGGTATCATAACCACATATACTGTCTTTAAAATGATTCGCTGACAGTGTTATATTTGGCTAATGTATTTTTCTGAGTAGATAATTGCTACTGGAATATGTCGATCAGATGACCACATAATAGAAGGGTTAATTCAAGACAGCAAGTATCCACTGATTTTAGGTCACGAAGCTGCCGGTATAGTGGAAAGTGTTGGGGATGGAGTAACTACTGTCAAGCCTGGTAAGTCTCACAAAATGAAGCATAGGAGAGGCCATCAATATTTAAGTCCAGAAAACACATTTCAGCATTGAATATTTGTCGTTCGTTGAATCGTTATAGTTTAACCCCTTACGGACCAGGCTGTTTTGTACCTTAGGGACCAGACACTTTTTAGGGATTCTACCCATGTGGTGGTTTTAGGACCCTATTTTTCGTTCTTCAGCTACCAAAATTATTTTGCTGCATTTTTTGTGACATACAGGGCTATTTAATATCTTTTTTCACAGAATTTCTTTTCCATTTTGTTTTATTTGGGGTAAAATGATTTTTTTAAAATATTCTAGTTGTTTATTTTAAAAATTTGTATATTTACGCTGAAATAAGGCACGATAATGGGTTTCCATTTCATTTCAGACGTTTTGATGTATAATTTGTATAGTCTTAGATTACAGGGCAGATATAGTGACGGTTTTGGTTGGCATCAACGGTGGGTTGTTTTTTATTTATATATATATATATATGTATATATATATATATATATATATATATATATGTATATATATTTTTTATTTTTTTTAATTTCATTTTGTAATTTTTTTTAAATTATTTTCGGACCTTTTTCTTTTAACATCTATGTCCCCCATGACCTCTGGGAGAAATTCACGCTATCATTTCTTTTTTCTATTTCACACTTTTCAACTGTAGCTGGGACATCCATAGAAGCCCCTGTTACAGGAAAAACATTCCCTGTAGTAACAATAGTCACCAATAGAGCTGATCTGGGTCTGCTAAGACCCTGCATCTCTGCTGTGCACTTGGAAATCTCTTGATCACCAGGTTGAATAGTGGAAGCAGCACTTCCGCAATCTCTATTCACTACATTGCTTTCAATGAGCGCGATGTAGCACACAAAAGAGAAGGCAGAGACGGTTAGAAAATCCTTCTGCCTTCTCTTTCAGGTCCTCAGTTGTCACTGACATCCGAATACCCAACCTGCTTCTGCTTGATTGCAGTAGCTTTAATCCTGCACCGTACTTTCACTATCGCACGGGATTAAACCCCATCCGGTTAAAGTAGGTCATTCACAGATTTTCCTCATACAATAAAATACAATTGTGTAAGGGCATATTTATTGATTTTTAAACCAGTGTTACAGTCAATGGGATACTTCATGGTCTATTAGAATCTGTTGTAAGACTGATACATGAAAGTATCTGTGAAAACAAAAATCATGATGGTAGTGTGAGCAGAGCCTACGCGGGTTTCTTCCATTTTTAAATCTCTTCATATAGCCTTCATAAGGACTGTAGGCCTGATGATAAAAGTTCTAAACCATTTTTTCTTATTCTAGGAGACA
The DNA here is from genome assembly GCF_035609145.1 of Eleutherodactylus coqui. Lineage (NCBI taxonomy): Eukaryota > Metazoa > Chordata > Amphibia > Anura > Eleutherodactylidae > Eleutherodactylus > Eleutherodactylus coqui. The sequence continues at coordinate 168,657,561 of NC_089843.1, read as the reverse complement.
AAGTAATACCACTGTTTGTTGCTCAGTGTGGAGAATGCAGAGGCTGTGTTGAACCTAAAAGTAACATGTGCTGCAAAGCTCAGTATGTTTTTGTGTATCATTATTATATTTAGTACAGTAAACCCTTGAGTAGCATTGCTCTTAAGTAACAATGTTTTCAACTTAAGTCGATGTGTCAGGGCAGTGGCGGTCCCTCAAATAAAGTAGCATTCCTCAGATAAGGGCGCCAACCATTCCATGACCCCAGGTGCCGCTCAATGAGCCGGCGTGCAGCTGATGCTGGCCACTTCCTGCTTCTCCTGCATCAGCGCGCGGTTACTTCTCCCCCTCTCCTCTCTACAGTACACAGTGCCGGCTGAACGTTGCTGTGTCTGCCTGCCTCCTGACACAGTACAGCAGCTGAATCCCCAAGTGCAGGCTGAACGCTGCCTGCCTCCTGAACCCCCACTGTAATGCAAAATGTAAGTACTGTACAGATGAGTACAGTACAGTAAAGAAATGTTTGCAAATAAATACTGCAGTCCTATGTCAAAGCACAGATAACACAGTGATATATGCTGCTATAATGATGTCTCTGCAGTCCTATGTCAAACCACAGATAACACAGTGATAATCTTTTTATTATAAAAGTAAAAAACATTATAGGGCGTAATAACAAAAATAGCAAAATAACAGAAAAATTTGCCAAATACAATCGCAAGAAGCATATACACACACACACACACACACACACACATTTACAAAACAGAAATATTTGCAAAAATAACAGAAAATAAATATTTGCAAGAAATAATAGCCAAACATATTCATATTTACAAAATTTTACAGAAACTGTACAGGAGTGAAAAAACGGTCTGGCCGCATCCCCAATCTCACACATCCCATTTACACAACAAAATTTACATAACATAACAAAACATATCACAACAAAAAAAAGACAACCTATTCCATAATCCTGTAGTGCTGCATATTCCAACCTACTAAACAGAGAAAACACACACATTAGTAAAACAAGAATATATATCATTTTAATTCCCCCTCCCCTCTAAACTACACATGCATTACCCTCTACCCATCCCCTGGTCCGCTGCCAATACTTGCCAATCATGCTTATGAACATAGTTTAGTATATATATATATATATATATATATACTGAACTCAATACTAACCCCCCACAAAAACTCAACATAATACCCCCCACGAAAACACATAATACCACCCATAAAGATACCACCCACGAAAACACATACCACCACCCATGAAACATGATACCCACCTACAAAAAAACATAAACATATAATACCACCCACAAAACCATATAATGCATAATAATCCACAGCCTAAATATACAGAAAAATAAATAAATAACAAAAATATAACCATTACCTCCAGCCCTGGTTCAGGTCCTGTAAGCCTTTTATTCAACTTTTAACTTAAAACAAAACAAAAAGCTAGGGTGAATGAATTCAGCCTCTCACTGGGAAACAGTTCTCCAGGCTAGGGAACCCCAAAGCAAAAACCCCTCCAAAGGAAGGCTGCTCAAGGCCTACCCAACCTTTCAAACTCCAGAGAACGCACCTTCACCAGGTCACCGAGAATATTCCTACTTACCTCGTCCTCGAGGAGGATTTTATGCTGCGTCGATACTACACACCGTGCGCTGCACTTGTAATACCTAACCACTAGACTTACTAAAAATAAAGTGCAGCGGTCCCTGCCACCCAGATCTCTGAATGCTCCATAACACCAGTCGGCGTAGGTAAGGTCAGCCAGCCGAGGCCAACCGATGGAAGCCCCTACCCTCTTGTATACCTCTATATTAAAGGGACAATGAAGCAGGAAGTGGTCCATGCTCTCCAGAGTGTTGCCACATGCCTCCTGGGGACAACCTCTGTCCTCGCTGTTCTTGTGCTTCAAGTTGTCCCCCACATACAGCTTACCATGGAAGCAGCGCCAGGTCAAGTCCCAATACTTTGAGGGGATTCTTACCGAATTTAAAAGAGACAAACCCACCCTCAAATCCCCACCTGGGCAGTCTCTGAGGGCCAATAGATTCTGAAAGTGGGTTGCCAAGACCCTCTGGTCCAGCACACGCCTGGCCAGTGTCCAGACTTCCCCCACGTTCAGCCCCTTATTAGCGTAAAACCTTCAGAACCGGTGCAACGTAAGCCGGAAGATGTCCGTGTGGTGTACGAAAGTCCTTCACAATCCCTCCTGTCTCCCACTCCTGGAAGAATGGCCGAAACCATCCCTTACAGGAGGATACCCACGGAGGAGCCCTCTCTTTCCAGAGGTTTGCGATATTAGCTTTCAAAAAGGTATTCACGAGGAATACCACTGGGTTGACCATACCCAACCCACCTAGTCTCCTTGTACGGTAAGTAACCTCCCTCTTGACTGGGTTCAACCTATTCCCCCATAACAGCTGGAAGAACAGGCTGTAGACCCATGACCAAAGAGGTTCTGGCAAAATGCAGACACTTCCCAGGTACATTAACAAAGAGAGCAGGTAAGTCTTGATCAAGCAAACCCTTTCTCTCAGGGTCAAAGACCACCCTTTCCATTGATACACCTTTTGAGCGGCATTCCTCAATCTGCCTTCCCAGTTTTTCTCGGGATAATTCCCTTGGTCGAAATCGATGCCTAAAATTTTAGCGGAATCTTGGGGTTCTGGGAGAGCGTCTGGAAGATCAAAAGCAGGATCTCCCCCTCCCAGCCAGAGACTCTCACAATTTTCCCGATTGATCTTTGACCCGGAGACCTCCGAGTAGCGGACAACTTCCGACATCACCCAACCTGCCTCCTCATGAGAGGAGACAAAGATAGTAACGTCATCAGCGTACGCTACTGTCCTCAAGGCCGGGTCCGGGACCCCCGGGTCCATCCTTACCCCCGCCAACGGTCCCCCATCTACCCTTCTGAGGAAGGGATCGACAGTGAACGCGTAAAGCAAGGGGCTCAGAGGGCATCCCTGATGGACTCCAGACCCGACTACAAAAGGACGGCCAACCCAACCGTTCACGAGCAAAAACTCTCGGCCCCTGAATACAATGTTTTTAACTATTTTACGAACCCCACCGGCAGACCGTATCTCAAAAGGACAGACCAAAGGTACTCATGGTTTACAAAAGCTTTAGCCTGATCCAGCGAAAGTAAAAACCCCTTCCAGAGACCCGCCCTGCCCTGCTCCACAGCCTCCCGGACACTCAGCATGGCGCTAAACGTGCCTCGACTGGGAACAGAGCAGTGCTGAGCCCCAGAAAGGAGCTGGGGTGCAAATTTCACCAACCTACTGAACAGCACTTTTGCCAGAATCTTTCTGTCCATATTGAGGAGTGCTATGGGATGCCAATTCTCAATACGGAGCGGATCTTTACCCTTTGACAGAATAATTAGGCCCGACTTCCTCATTGACTCCGGCAGAACGCCCGAGGATAGACATTCATTAAAAACCTCGGTCAAGAGGGGAACCAAAATTTCCTTAAAGGCTTTATAAAACTCAGATGTTAAACCGTCTGGGCCTGGCGACTTTTTGGACCGAAGCCCATCAATCGCCAGTCCGACTACTCCTGGTTCGGGAACGGTTTCTGCCAGGAAAGTCGAGATTCAGTCCCGATTAAGTTCTTTCCCGCCCAAGAGATGCGAGTAGAAGGATCTGACTACCTTCAGGATCCCTGATCTGGACCTTTTCAGGGAGCCCGAACTGTCTAGCAGACCCGTAACCAATTTACAACTCACTGACATCTTACAGTTCTTGTAGGGGTCAGGTGAGCGGTACTTCCCAAAGTCCCTCTCAAGAACCAAAGATGCGTGTCTATTATACTGACATCTCTTGAGCAAGGATTTCACTCTGGAGATCTCCTCGCGGCTACCTCCAGTCGTGACCAAACGCTCGAGTTTCCTCCTCAGGCTCTGATACATACACTTTCTGTTCAGGCTTCTGAGGTTGGAGATCTGTCGGAAGAACCTTCTTACCCGATGTTTGAACATCTCCCACCACTCTGACTTACTGCTGCATAGGTCCAGTAGCGGTTCCTGGCTCTAAAGAAAATCCTCAAAGGACCGTCTTATTTCCGCTTCTTCCAGAAGTGACGAATTCAACTTCCATAAACCTTTGCCCATCCGAGGGGTCCCGTGACATTCAGAGCAAAAAGAATCATACAGTGGTCGGAGAACTCCACCTCCACCAGCGATAACGGTGAGGAGACGGCTTCCTCCATTAAATAAAATCTATCTATCCGAGACCTGCAATAACTACCTCTAAACCAAGTGAATCCTGTGCGCCCTGTGGACATCCACAAAGTGTGCCTCACTAACAACTCTATTTAACGCGACGCTATCATAGGCTAGCTGGTTATTGGAACCTTCTCTATCACAGAGCCTCGTGACATTATTAAAGTCTCCTCCAAAGACCACTTGCCGGCTTATAAAAAGGAACGGCTTAATTCTCATAAAGAGGTCTTTGCGCCCCTCCTTTGACTGGGGTCCATAGATGTTAATAAGACGCAACTCTTGACCTCCCATGAGAATATCCAAGATCAGGCACCTCCCCATTTCCAGCTCGATAACCCATCTGCATTCTACCTGTGCGGTCTTAAAAAGGACCGCCACCCCGCTATACGGCTCGGCCGCAACAGACCAATAGGGGGCTCCGCACCTCCACTCACGCTTGGCTTTGTACATGACCGACAAATCTGTCAGCCTGGTCTCTTGCAAAAATAAAATGTCACCTTCAACTCGGCTGAGAAAATCAAAGGCCGCAAACCTAGCCGCGTCTGACTTAATGCTGGCAACATTAATGGATGCCAGCGTCAACAGGGTGAGTGCCGCCATCATTGGTGATCGAGCTGGATGGCTTTCCTCTTACTCTGCCCCTCTTCCCTGTCGGAAGAAGAGGTCTCTCCTTTGTTTCTTTTTAATGAAATTGAGACATCCATATCACCGTTCTCATCATAACCTTCACCTTCCGGCTTCAGGGTAGCCCCCTTCCCGGAGGAAACCGGGTCCCCCACAGAAAGAGACCCAGCGTTCCCGGGGGTTCCTTCCTCAATTATCTCTGCGACCACCTCAGGCACCTCACCCCCAACCTCTCCTCCTGGCAGGGAAGAGGAGGTGTTATTGAGGGCTTGGTACCGGTTAGAGAGGTCGACAGTAAGGGAACCGATGGGGCCTTCCTTTGGTATCTGCACCAGAGTGAGGGGGACTGAGTCATCCCACTCTAGAGAGGAAGAACCCCTATTTTTCTTTCTTGTTCTTCCCTTACCCTTTTTTTCCTGCTTTTGCCATTTCTCATTTTCCTCGTCCTCACTTTCTTCACGGGAGGATCCGGCAGAACTGGCAGCCACCTCCTCTCTCTCCATCCTTCTGATTTCCTCATCCACATCGCTATTCCCTTGGGGCCTCAGCAGCTCGACTCCCCTCCTGCCCTGGCTGGCCATGCATCCTGCTAAGACCCCGTAGCTCTTCCTCCTCCCTATTGCCACCAGCTTCGCCCCTGGAGCGACGGGCCCGCTGACCCTCTGACTGGGCTCGGCAGATATTGGCAAAGGATAAGGGACAACGACTGAATGGGTGCCCTAAAGCACCACACAGGTTACACCGAATGCTGCCACAGGAGGAGGATGGGTGGTCTCTGCCCCCACACAGCGCACACACCAGCACCTTACACTGTGCACTGAAATGTGTGGGGTCCCCGCACCTGTGGCAGACCTTCGGCTGCCGCTGGTAGAAAACCAGAATCCTGTCCCATCCCAGGAATGTAGAAGAAGGGATGTGGGTAACGGAATTACCTGCACGTTTCAACTTTACCATGAAAGTCCAGGCCCCTGACCAGATACCGTGTGCGTCCCTGTTTTTCTGGGGAGGATGAAGAATCTTCCCATACCTGCCCACCCAGGTCATGATGTCAACGTAAGAGAGAGACTCGTTACTAGTCAGAACGGTCACTCTCTTAGTGTCATTCTGGCGGGAAATTGCTTGAACCGCAAAGTCCCGCCACTCAGGCTCCATCTGAGCCAGCTCGTATTTTGACCAGAAGAGCTCGAGCCCCTCCGGTCTCACGAAGCTAACATCAAACAGGGAGGTCCCAAAGGGGTGGATCAGGGCAAAGATGTCACTCACCCTGAATTCCATCCCGAGGAGAAGCTCCACCACCCTAGTACGGTTAAGGCAGGCTTCACTGCCTCCCCATCGGAGACGAACCACATTCCTTCTGGACCCCCCCTGCCCAGCTGTAGGAAGCGACCATGCCTCTTCTCCCTGCCTTTGCTCTCGGAAGGCCCCTGTGCCAAACCTATCTATCCAAAAGGATAGGTCGCGCTTTTCACCCTCTATAGTGACCGACCTCTCTCCCCTCTTTAAGGCGGATAGGAACAGCTCGTGTGACCTGGGGTCCCTGAAGCCGGGAGGTGAAGGTGCCCCACTTACCCTGGCGACAATACTAGCGTAGCTTCTAGGAGCAGTCACCGCCGGGGCGGCAGCTGGACCAGGGCCCCCACTCCTCCCCAAACCACCAGACACTCCACCCTCACTTGTGACTTTTGTAAATTTACTATCACCTGTATCTCCCTCAGATACTCCTCCACCAGCAGACACCCCAACATTTAATCTTGAATTATTTAGATTCCCCACACCCCTGGACACTCCCTCATGCACACCACTCCCTATCATGTTGCTCCCTTCATCCCTTTCACACACCTCCATGCCTTCCATACTCTCATGCTCATCATTCTCCCTATTCTTTGCGACCCGACCGGTAATGGCTCCTCTCTTGGCCGGAAGAGTAAGGGGCACCTGGCGGCCCGAAGGTTTCCCAGTCGCTCCCCCCATGCCTGCAGGGGAGCAACCCAGGGTGGGTTTCTTAAATATAGTCCCCTCCGAGCCTCCAGACCCACTCCCCTTAGCACTGGAGGGAAAGGGACTTCCAGCCACGCACTCAGGACCTTTGGCTCCGCCTCCTGCCATCATACTTCGTGTAACCCCAGCAAAAGAATTCCGGCGTTTTGGGTATCCACTTTTTTGGGGGTCCACCGCAGGGCCCTTATTGGGGCCATCCGACGCCGGACGGCCCCCCAAACTCCCAGGATGTTTGGGATCACCCGATGCTGGGCCATCCCCTTTATTCAGGGCCACCGCAGGGCCTTTCTGGGGGCCACCCGACGCCGGATGACCCCCCACCTTCCGTGAACTTTTGGGATCATCCGACGCTGGGTGACCCCCCTTACTTAGGCCCACCGCAGGGCCTTTCTGGGGGCCAGCCGACGCCGGATGACCCCCCAACTTTTCCTCCACCTTCCCTGAACTCTTGGGATCACCCGACGCCGGAAGACCCCCCCTTACTTAGGCCCACCACAGGGCCTTTCTGGGGGCCACCCAACGCCGGGCAATCCCCTTTATCCAGGCCCACCGCAGGGCCTTTCTGGGGGCCAGCCGACGCCGGATGACCCCCAAACTGTTCCTCTATCTTCCCTGAACTCGGGATCACCCGACGCCGGGTGACCCACCTTACTTAGGCCCACCGCAGGGCCTTTCTGGGGGCCACCCGATGCCGGATGACCCCCCACCTCCGCAGCCTTTTTTGTCATTTTACCTGGATCATCCGACGCCGGATGACCCCCCACCTTTGCAGTCTTTTTTGATATTTTACCTAGATCATCCGACGCCAGATGACCCCCATTCTTAGGAATCTCGCTGTCAGACACCAGCTTCTGCCCATCACCCCTCCTTTTATTATGAACCAGGGGGTTGTTTGGATCAGGATGCCTAGCACTCTCCCCCTTCCTTTACACTGAACCCACATTAGCAGAGTCCAGGCTGGGTTGAACCCAGGGGCTACCCATGCAGCTACATCCCTCCCCTGGTTCAGAGGCTTGCCCAGGGAGGCTGACGTACCTGTACTCCACCTGGGTGATCTTTTTGCCACTTTTCTTCTTTTTAGCCTGGGGGTCTCACTCAGGAAGGTCATTGCCAAAATAGAGACCCTCCAGGCCTCCAGGTGACTTATGTACGCCATTAGTTGCCCCCCCTTCCTGGGCCGCTGTCCTCACCCTCTTCCCCAGAGGAGTCCGAGCTTGAAATAATAGTAGCTTGCCCGGCTGGAAGGTCACTGCACAGGGACTGCTGACTGTCCGCTGTCTGCAGTTCTCCAGCAGGGGCCTGCTCCATCTTGGACACTAGGCCCTTCATATTCTCACAGAACCCAGCTAGAGCCGGCTGAGACCCTTCAAACAAGTCAAAATTCCCCAGCTTCTCAGCGAAGGGACCTGCACCCCTTAAGATGTCCGCCCTCCTCTCAACCAGGGTGAGGATCTCGCTTTTCAATTCCTGGATGGCCTGGTTGTATTGGGCCCTCCTTGACCCACCTGAATTGTTGGCCAGGGACCTGGCTGCCTTTAACTCCTCCTGGAGCCTTCTGAAGGTGCCACCGGCCTCACAGTACTCCTGGGTCCTTGAAGCGAGCCTGGCAGCAAAGACGGTAACATCCTCCCTAGGCTGCAGTGTCCCCCAGTGCTCGATGGTAGGACTGGGGTTTCCCCCAGGAGTACCTGGCCTGGCACCAGGAGGGCCTTTGCTGGAAGTCCCAGCAGCTGAGGTCCCGGAGGGCCGCCGTCCCTCACCCCGGCTAACCTCGGGTGGTCTCCAGGAGGGGTGCAGGAGACACATCACTGCGTCTCCTGCTAGATCTCCTCAGCCCCTCCTGGGTAGCCGGTTGCAAAGCATCCCCATCCTCCACCGGCTGGCTCCGGAGAGTGGGGGTAGTAGTCCTCCCTCTAGCCATAGCCCAGGACCTCACTCCCCCCTGGGTAGGAGAGACCAAAAGTCCCAGGCCCTGGAGGAGAAAGAGAGAGGCCTGAGGCTGCTAGCATCTGCTCATAGGTGAGCCACACCCTGCAACGGGAAGTGAAAGGGCGTGTCCCTGCAGTGCTATGTCAAAGCACTGTATGCTAAATGTCCAAAAACCTGTTAAATGTTAATTTTTTCTTTACAGTTGTGTTTTATATTCATTTAGTATTGTTATTGTTTTTGGTATTAAGACCAGAGTCATTCTCTATTAAATGGGGTTTGGTGTGTTTTTTGGAACATCTAGAACCAATTAACTGGATTTACATTAATTCCTATGGAAATAATGTCCTAAACTAACATTGATTTCTACTAAAGTCCATTGCTTCCGGATGGATTAATGACGTTAGTTGAGGTTCTACTGTAGTAGTATTGTACTAGTAGTAGTCGTAAAATTGCATAAGCAATCCAACTGGCTTGGCTTAATTGTTTTACTGTGCTTCCCTGAAAATAAGGCTTACCCTGATTTTTCAGGATTTTTGGGAATGCTTGAAATATAAGCCCTACCACGAAAATTTGCCCTAGTTACACTCCATTAAAAAACCAACGTTAAATAGGGCCAGTTCCAGTCCCTCTTGCTGCTCTCAAGAGCCAGTGCGATTCCTGCAGTCCTCGGAGCTCGTACAATATCACTTTCTGGTTATGGGATTCATAAATTCCACCCTCCAAGAAATGATGGCTGTGATTGATTCTTTGACCGCTGCTCAGCCAATCAATGTAGCGTTTGATGAACCAATCACAGCCATCGCATTGGTTCATCCCGTGGTGCATTGATTGGCTGAGCAGCGGTCAAAGAACCAATCAACAGCCATCACTCAATCAACAGCCATGGCTCAGCCAATTAATGAATCCTGCCTCCACAGCGACCGCTGCTCCACTTCCACAATGACCCTTCTCAGCGGCTGATTGGTTCTTCGACCGCTGCTCAGCCAATAAATAGCCATCGCGTTGTGCAGGCAGAATTTATGAATTAGCTGAGTAGGGCTCAGCTAATTCATAAAACTTGCTTCCAAAACAAGATGGCTGTTGATTGATTCTTTGACCAATTACAGCCATCGCTTCCTGGAGGTGGGATTTATGAATCCTGTACCCAGGAAGCGATGTTTCATGAACGGCTAGGACTGTGGGAACTGCATGGACCTCTAGAGACTCGGACCAGCCTGCTAGGTAAGTAAAATGAGACATTACCCGAAAATAAGACCTAGTTCCTCTTTTTGGGTGAAAATTAATACGAGAGATAGGGTCTTATTTTTGGGAAAACATGGTATCAAGGTAAATGTTGAGGCTTTTAAGACCTAGTTTTAATTTGTTCAAATCATCCACTATGAATATTTCTTAATTGTAAGAATGTAGCTTTTTCAGGAAATTCGTTTAAAATATGGCTTTTTCAAAATGAAAAAAAAAAATCTTTATCAAATGTATTTATTACAGAGTTGGCCAAGCTTCTGGGCTGATGTTAGATAACACCAGCAGATTTACCTGTAAAGGAAAATTGATTCATAATTTTATCAGCACCAGCACATTTACTGAGTACACAGTAGTAGATGAAATAAATGTGGTGAAGATACATGATGATGCACCTCTGGATGAAGCGTGCTTGATCGGTTGTGGCTTTTCCACGGGATATGGATCCGCAGTTAATGCAGCTAAGGTAAGTGACCAATTCAAAGAAAGTAAAAAACAAACAAAAACAAATGAATACGGCCAACATTTTAATAACTACTCCTTTGACATTGACAATGCTTAAACTCCTTAAAGGCCAGGGAATTAAGTGTTCAGTGATTTTAACCATGTGGTGGTTTTATGGTCCTAATTTTTTTCCTTGCCTGCCAAAATAATTTTTGCTGCATTTATTTGCCCATCACATACAGGGCTAAATTTTAATAACTTTTTTTTCACAGATTTTGTATTTTATTTTATTAGGAGTAATAAAAAAAGAAGAAATTTTTTTTTTAAAAGCATAGTTCTTTATTTTTTAAATATTATATTTACTTTAAAACAAAGCATAGGAACGGGTTTCTCATTTTGTTTTGGATGTTTTGATATATAATTTGTATAATATCAGATTACAGAGCAGATATGACGATGGTTTATGTTGGATGGCGGTGGGTCGTTTTCTATTTTTTATGGATATGTTATTCTGTAGTTTTTTTACTTATTTTTGTAACTTTTTTCTTTCCTATAAGGCCTCTGGGGGCTTTCACAGTGTATTTTTTTTTTTTATTTTACACTTTTTCACTGTAACTGCAGCATCCATAGGAGCTCCAGTTACTGGGGAAAACATCCTTCTAGTGAGACAGTAGTCACTGTCAGATCTGTTCAGGCATCTGCTAAGACCTTGCAGCTCTGACATCCAGAGTCGTTAGTGATCATGTGATCGCCGGGTTCTGTGCAGGAAACAACAGTGCAACTTCCTGCATTCTCTACATAGCACTCACTGAGCGCTATGTAGCTGGTAAAGGAAAAGGCAGAAGTGGTTTAAAACTACTTCTATCTTCTTCTCCAGGTTCGCGGCTGTGTCTGACATCAGAGAAGCCAACCTGCTCCTGCTACATAGCAGGAGCTTTAGGCCTCTTTCACAATATCGCAATAGCAATATCACTGTGAGAAAATCACAGCAATATTGCACCTGCGTTCTGTGCGATATCGCAGCGTTTTCACGCGGCGATATCACGCTTTTGTGTTCCTACAATGTTGTGCATGGCGCTACAAAGTCATGCAACTTTGTACTGATCTTTCCGCATGTACACAGTAGCACAGCAGCATTCCCTTTTCAAACAGCGGTTTTAAGCCAAGGGGATGTCACGCCTCACCTCAGGTTGGATCCAAACCTGCTCCAGAATGTCCAATCAATAATGAAATTAGAGGCAGCATCCACGGCAGTGATATAATAGTTTATTCCATCATGGGCCCAGTAAACAGTGACGTTTCGATCCAATAATGGATCTTTATCAAGCCTGTATTCCACACTCACAGACACATCTTATATACACATAGCTCTTAATACAATTAAAATCAATTACTACCAGCTATGGGAGCGTCATCAGCCAGTGTCTGGAGAAGCATGTCATCATCCTGCACCAGGGGAGCAGCCTAAAGGATGACTGTGCATGCACGTCATACACCGGTGACGCTCAGCTACCCCTGTACCTGCCGAGCCAACTATACACAGTGCGCATGTGCGGTATTACAGAGCTCTCACAGGATCCGTTGCCTATGCTACAGAAACACAGCAAAGCTCTATATTGAGATGCGGAACGAAAGCACCGACCCTCCGGCTACCCGGTTCATGCAACAGTCTCAAGACTCGCTATATATGGAATGCCGAATACATTCCATCACCAATGAATGGGCAAAAAGTATCGTATTAAGAGGAGGCTTGATAAAGATCCATTATTTGATCGAAATGTCACTGTTTACTGGGACCATGATGGAGTAAAGTTCCTTTTAACTACTATATCACTGCCGTGAATGCTGCCTCTAATTTCATTATTGATTAGTAGGGATGAGCGAGCATACTCGTCCGAGCTTGATGCTCGTTCGAGTATTAGGGTGCGCGAGATGCTCGTTACTCGAGACGAACACCACGCGGTACTCATCTCGATTAAACGAGCACTGACCATTGAATTCAATGGAGCCAGCAATACAGCCGGCTCCATTGAAAGCAATGGGCTGCCGGCGAATTCATGAATGGGTGAGTGCTGCCTCTGATTGGCTCAGCGCAGGGACCAATCAGGGGCAGCTCTCAGCTGTCATCCCTGCGCTGAGCCAATCAGAAGCAGCACTCACTTACCCATTCATGAATTCATGAATGGGTGTGAGTGAGAGCTGCCTCTGATTGGTGAGGCTGTGACCAATCAGAGACAGCTCATTCAGCAGGCGGGGATTTTAAATCCCCGGCTGCTGAATACTACTCACAGCAGTTCAGGAGAACTGCCGGCCAGACGCGGCTGAACTCCGGCTGCAGCGGAAAGGTGAGTATAAATTTTTTTTTTACACATTTTAGGATGATTTTCAGGTAAGGGCTTATATTTTTAAGCCCTTCCCGAAAATTCAACCTGCGCTCGCCGGCAGCCCATTGCTTTCAATGGAGCCGGCTGTATTGCCGGCTCCATTGAATTCAAAGGGCTAACATCGTTCTTCTCTGCCACAGCTGTTACAGCTGTGTCAGAGGAGAACGATCTTTATGCTGACAGTGCGGGGGGGGGGGGGGGGGATTCTCACTCTTGCCACTATTGTGGCTTAATAGTGAGACCTCCGAGCCCGAAATGTAGCCCTGCATGTTGCTCCTTGCCTGCCCTATCCGTTTCTGTGTTTTTTACATGACTTTGGTGATTTGCTAAGATTTTCACAAATGAAAACCTTAGCGAGCATCGGCGATATACAAAAATGCTCGAGTCGCCCATTGACTTCAATGGGGTTCGTTACTCGAAACAAACTCTCGAGCATCACTGAAAGTTCGACTTGAGTAACGAGCACTCGAGCATTTTGGTGCTTGCTCATCTCTATTGATTAGACATTTTTTAGCGATGTTTTGCCGGAATTTTCACGTGGGCTAGAAATATAATTCCTACCCCCAAAATAAGCCCTGGCTGCAATAAAAAAAATACAAAAAAAACTTTATAGCGAAAATAAAAAGGAAAATTTTGGAAGCATTGTCATTTCTTTTAATAATCACATAAAATTCTTACATACCCTATAATTATATTTTCTGTTCCAGGTGGAGCCAGGCTCTACGTGTGCAGTATTTGGTTTGGGAGGCATCGGCCTCTCTGTGATTATAGGATGTAAAGTAGCTGGAGCATCCAGAATCATTGCTGTTGATGTAAACAGCAAAAAATTTGCAAAAGCTAAAGAACTTGGGGCCACGGAATGCGTGAACCCAAAGGAGCATGAAAATCCCATTCATGAGGTGATACAGAAGATGACTAATGGCGGAGTCCATTATGCTTTTGAGTGCATTGGAAACACTGATATCATGGTAAATAGATTTTACAGATTTTAGACTATGTATTTGGGATTTCCTAAGTAAATATTCATGTAGTGGACGTCGCTTAAACAGCTCCGATCTTTTTAGAATGGCACATACCGATAAAAGTAGTTAGCAAGTGACAGCAATGTCTGCAACCTGGGTCAGCTATTTAATATTCTGCAGACAGGCAGTGATTACACATCTTTGTATGCTATTAAAATTGTGTGTCATTAATATCTGTATAGAGAAAGCACTTCTCAGAATGGGAAAATAACATATTAATTGATGTGTTAATATCACTTAGCTTGAAGCAGGTAGTGGTGTTATATTATGGCGTGATTGATTAACTTTTACATAATCATAGAATGGTAGAGTTGGAAGAGACCTCCAGGGTCATCGGGTCCAACCCCCTGCTCAGTGCAGGATCACTAAATCATCCAAGACAGATGTCTGGGAATCCCTCACTGAGCAGGGGGTTGGACCCGATGACCCTGGAGGTTACTTCCAACTCTACCATTCTATGATGAATCATCCCAGACAGATGTCTTAACAAACTGGTTTACTAGTTATGCTCAATAGGAGGGCGCCCTACTTTAAATGTTGCATACTAACTCAGCATTAATTCTCATAAGTGACAATAACCCTACTGCAACCGAAAATACACCTTTCATCCCTAAGTGTCCCTCACCACCATATACATTACATATTACCATATAAGGGGATCTTTTCAGTTGAACAAGACACTTCAAACTTCTCTTCATTACAGATCCCCATAGTACTCCCCATAGTCCTTGCAAACTCAACGCACCTTTGGTGCAGATATGCATCTCCTGAACGGTCTCGTCTTGCGTAATCTTAAACTGACGTATAACGCCACTACACAAACTAGCACACAGCACCGCTGATTAAAATACCCTGTTCCCCATTACAATACACTTTGCATTATGAATCGTCACATTGCTCACTAAGTGTACTACACCCAATGTCCCTCACTGACTGAGAGGTAACTGGTAACCATTAACACCATATCGCAACCCGCACATCACGGTCTGTTCAGGGAGGTACTTCCCCAGTCCAAACACATCCGTCAATGTCATTGTCCATAGTGTGGACACTATCTAGTCTTGTTGGACCGGTCTCACATATCCTGCAGTGCTGTTCTGAGCTTCTGGGTCTACAGTGCCATCATCTGCTTTAGGAGCAAGTCACTAATGGAAGGGATTCTCCCTCTCCTTCCACACAACCTGTGATTCTTGGCCCTTGGATCTTCAGGCTCTCTTGCTAGCATCACTACACGGGAGCAGGATCCTTCCAACACAGTGCTTAAAGCCCCCTCACATTGGCACTTCTTCTTGGGTGACTGCTCTCCCGGCTTCAGATCGGTAGGGGTCAGGGCTAACTACTGTGGCCGTCAGCCATCTATCACAGTGGCAGAGCCACTGCTATGTCTAAAGGAGAGCATGGGAATCTTACCTCCTCATAAACCATCAGTAGCTTTAATTAATTACATGTGTTAACTGTGCTGACATATTACAGTGTTTCCAGGATAATAATAATAAATCTGTATTTATGTAGCACCAAATATATTCTGCAGTGCTTACAAAAACAGGGAGATACAGAAAGACAAACATACAAAAACCACGGTTACAGAGTAATCAGTTGATAGAAACAGTAGGGGTGAGGGTCCTGCTCCAATGAGCTTAAATACTACAAATAATGGGGTGATACAGAAGGTAAAGGGGCTGGAGATGTGCGCGGTATGGCGGGGTGGAGAGCGAGGGATGCTATACACATAAACAAGAGTCAGACATTAAGCTGTGTGGTGGCTTAATCGGTATGACTGCAATGGGCGATTGATGGCGGCTAGCAGGGGTTGCAGTCACTAGGACAGGGGGCGCATTGTCAGGTGAAGTACAGAGGAGTTTGATTTGAGAGATATGGTATGCCTCCCTGAAACGGTGCATTTTTAGAGCACCCTTGAAGTTTCATGAATCAGGGATTGCGCAGATAGTTTTGGGTAGCACATTCTAGAGGACTGGTGCTGCTCTGGAGAAGTCTTGAAGTCGGGAATGAGAGGTTTGAATTAATGTGGCACTCAGACTGATTTCATTAGCAGAGCATAGGGCCCGGACTGGGAGTTGCATTGAGATGAGGGAGGCAATGTAGGGCAGCACAGTGCTATGGAGAGCTTTATGGATGAAGGTAGTGGGTTTAAATTGTATTATGTATTTGATGGGCAGCCAGTGCAGTGACCGGCACAGGGCAGAGATGTCCGAGTAGCAGCTGGACAGGAAGATGAGCCTAAAGTTTAAAAACTTTTCCTGATTTCATTACTAGACCATGTTAAAACTTGGGTTTCTTGTATGTTTATTCGTATAATATTGATTTCCTTCATCCTATTTCTCTTCTTGGGATCTGTTTTCAATTATTTAAACTACAAGTGAACAGTTATGTAAGAGCCTGGGGTAACAGCATGTTTATCCGAACATCAATCACTTCATAGGCAGCTGCAGATGGATATCAGTTGTAATGAATCCAGAGATGTGTCTAATATGCCTTTTCTTGGGTCTATTCCTTTGTCTCACCAGTTTCCTATAAACGTTAAGGGGGGTTGTCCAGGACCCACATGTGTAATTAATTAAACTAATACACTCAGCAGTAACATTTTTCTAATATACTTACCATTAAATAGATGCCCCATTCCGCCAATTCCAGCAGCAGTCATGCTGTCAAAAATTATGAACTTCTACTGACATCATGTACACTACCCAGGAGCCTCCGTGGCTTGGTGTGTATGTATACAGGGATTGCAAACTTAAACCTCCCCAACTCAGAGGTCTCTAGAGGGTGTTCTGCTACTCCAAATGAGACAAAATTCAGGCAGCGGCTACTTCCGACAATGCCCTCGCCATTTCTGAAAAAAAATTGTAAATAAGGCGCCAATAGATTGGACTGTAGCAATGCAAAGCATGCTACAATTGTTCAATTTGTCTTTCTTGGTTTTCAACACTGTTCTCCATTCTCAAAACCATGTTTTCCAACGCTGAATGCAGTGAGTCAGCTTTAATAGCTAAACATGCCAAGGAATGCTGTCCTTCAGATATGACACTTATGCAGGTCTATCACAGTGGACCTGGTCCGCTACCACGCTTCTTACCATCAACTTTTTAAATAAAAACTTTTTTTTTATAAAATGGCGATCATATCATCTGAAGTATCCATTGTCTGAATTTGAGTTGGGAAATTTAATTTAAAATAAATATAAATCTAATTATTTGTATACGGTTACTTATTCCACAGCGCTTGCAGGTCATTTATTTATTACCCCCCAGCAAGCTGGGTACTCATTTTACCAACCTCGGAAGGATGGAAGGCTGAGTCAACCTTGAGACTTCCCCTGTATATTCTAGCAGTTGTATACCCTGGCGGTGAACCGTGAATGCGCATGCACCTGGGAAGAACGTCAGTGTGTGTGCAGTTCACCACGTTATACCCTGAGCCGCGTAGGCTCTTGGGTTGTGTATGTGATGTTAGTGGAAGTTTGCACCAACATGGAAATCAGTGGAATGGGTCATCTTTTTAAAGTTAAGTATGTTAGAAATAGGTTAGTGGTCAGTCTATTAGTTTAATTAACTGCACATGTGGGTCTTGGACAACCCCTTTAAATTTCTCTCTCCATACTTGCTAAGTTGACAACCCTTTGTGAGATTTTCAATGTCTCCCGTTGATACTAACCTTCCCTTACATGCTCTTGGAGGGAGATACCGCTGCTGCACCCCCTCTTCTCTATCCTCTTTCACTCGTATTTTCTATTTTTTACTAGATGGACTTTTGGTAATTGAGGATTTTTATGAACATGTAGATAGAGCCTAGAGACAGGACATGGAGAATTATCGGCTGCCGCAAGTTGAGCAAGATGCCGCATTCAATAATAAAAAATATTACAAAGTTTATATTCATATATACTGCCGATTAATAATTAAAAACGATTACTATGTAACGAATCATCCACTTTAAGGCTACACTTACAACAAAGTCCTAACAAATGCAATTGAAGTTTTTCTATCTTGATAAAAAACACATTTTTGTAGCTTAGAAATAATATATAATTAAACTAAAGCTTGTTTTGCATCCGAGGCCTAATCAAGGTCGCATAAAAACACGTAGCTTGAGAGAATAATTAAAGATTGGCGTTCGTACAAAAAGTAAGATAAAAATGTTATGGAAATGATTTATTCCCAGCTGTGTCTATTTTACATGCAAAACTTGGAAAAGTAAACTCCTCCAGAACAATGATGGCCAGGATGTTGTTACTAGAAACTGTTGCCAGGTCACTTAGGGACGTTGCCATTCGGTGATTTTTGAAAAACTTTGGTTCTATTTAAAAATATAAAATCAGGAGAACTTACAGTGTTACGCTTTCTATATAATTACTCTTCCTGTCCTGAGATATTGCAGACAGATTATAGGTTCATGCTGTTTGCTGTTCAGAGTCGCAACTTGGATAGAGTCTCTCTATCTGAGTCCAAGGTATTAAATAATAATGATCTTTATTTGTATAGCAGCAACTTATTCCACAGCACTTTCAAGCATGGGAGAAAGCAGACAACAATTACATGTGATATACAATAAATTTGAAATAGACGGGGTGGGGGTGGTACAGGGGGTACAAGGAGGAGGGAGGGGGGAGAACACAGGCAGTAGGGGAATTAAATGTGGAAATCAGTTATTAGAGAGCAAATGGGGTGGGGAGGTAAGGAGTTGAAGGAGTAGAGGTCAAATTCGATAAGGAGGGTGAAAGGTGTGGGGAGCCATAGGGAAGGGAAAGAAAATTTGGTATGCCTCCCTGAAGAGGTGAGTTTTTAAGGTGCACCTGAAGTTTCGTACATCGTCTGGATGCCTTGGGGTAGGGCATTCCAGAGAATGGGTGCTGCTCTGGAGAAGTCCTGGAGGCGAGCATGTTCCAAATGTTGGAATAAACAGAAAATCAGAAGCGGCGCTCCAATGGTGTATAACGAAGTTGCAATCAGGAACAGTTATAAAATGAAATAAAACTCACCGCAACTGAACCGGTCCTAATGAAAGGAAACCGGTCAGTTCATGGGTCCACTGGGGTGTTTCAAATCAATTGGAATGAAGTACATTGATGGTCCAAAGACATCCCCTAGGGGAGAGCAGCAGCGAGCGACTCCGAAACAGTGTTGTCAAGGAGGAGAGAAATGTAAAATTTAAAAGCAGAAAAACTCACTTAATGCGCTCCATCCAGCTGTGTCAACAGAATGAAAAAAGTCTTACTTGGTGTGGGGTGCCTTGGACTCCTGGCACCCCAATATCCAAAGAAGCAGGGAAACTCCAACGGTGCAGGGGTATATTTCATAAAACGATTTATTATATCCACTTACCCTTGTATGTATATAATAAATCGTTTTATGAAATATACCCCTGCACCGTTGGAGTTTCCCTGCTTCTTTGGATATTGGGGTGCCAGGAGTCCAAGGCACCCCACACCAAGTAAGACTTTTTTCATTCTGTTGACACAGCTGGATGGAGCGCATTAAGTGAGTTTTTCTGCTTTTAAATTTTACATGTTCCAAATGTTGTAGTTTCTGGTGTTGAATTTAATGATGTCCTACCTAGAGACATCAATGAGATTCCATCTTGATAACTTGCCTTACTTTAATATATTATAGACAGTGTGTGTCAAAGTTGAAAATGACTTGTACTTATTGGAGAAAACATGAACAACAAACTGATCACATTGTGTTCTAATGTGGAGACCAACAGTGATACGATGTAATCACTTTGCGGGAACCCAGCAGCAAATGTTTAATTCCTCTGCAATACCACCACAGAGGAACTTGCGCGGCATTTTGAAAGAAGACCAAAAAATGGATAGGAAATACGATTATCAAAAGGAAACCATTTCTTATGCAGCAGCACCGGACTCGGTGAAAGCAATGGGAGAAACTCTGCGATCTGCAAGAAATCTGCCACATGTGATTTATGTGAATATCCCTTTAGATGTCTTCTTCAATGCTCTCCATATGTTTCTACATAGGTTTCTGCACTACTGTCCAGCCACTTCAGTTGCGGCACCGCTGTGATGGTTGGAGTGGCTCCTTCAGATTCAACACTCTCATTTTCACCACTCTTGCTTCTTACTGGACGAACTGTGAAAGGAGCTATTTTTGGAGG
Organism: Eleutherodactylus coqui; assembly: GCF_035609145.1. NCBI lineage: Eukaryota > Metazoa > Chordata > Amphibia > Anura > Eleutherodactylidae > Eleutherodactylus > Eleutherodactylus coqui. The sequence continues at coordinate 168,637,555 of NC_089843.1, read as the reverse complement.
TAACAAACACATACAGTTAGGATACAAAAATGCTGTTTTATTATATTGTAGAAAGCTACCAATCATCTTTTTCTGTTTAGGCTTTAAAAGCAAGGACTGCGTTCCTGAACTAGTATCAGATCTGATTGCTAAGAAGTTCAAAGTGGATGGGTTGGTGACTCACAAATTGCCGTTTCATGAAATTAATAAAGGGTTTGATCTGTTGCGTAAAGGTGAAAGGTATGTTTCAATTGCTCCTCAGATAAATATAGAATAATTTACCTACCATGTTTTTATATAGTCACTGACATTTAAAACAACTTGTGCTTATGTGATAGCCAATATGATAACTAGCAAATGTGAATATGATTTATTAGTGATGCAATATGATAACCTATAATAATATAATTAGTGATGCAATATGATAACTAGCAAGTGTGAAAATCCCTTTATTTACTTAGAATGGCATTTTTGTCCTGAAACATCACTCTAAAGTACTGGCCACCAGGGCTAGCCCTTCCCCCTAATTTGCTGTCCACTACCTGTTGTCCAATGATGCCTGTATCTAGTAACAGGGATAAGACCAAGAACAGTAAGTAGAGGAGGGTGATTACTCATACTGCCTATAAAAGTCTATAGGGAACTCAAACTCCATATATGCCACGTCCTTACACCCAGGACATACTACGTCATGCATACCACTACAACTTGAGATCTTCCATGCTTTACTACATTTTCTTACTGTCCTGGAAACTTGCAGTCATGTTACACTCTACATACATCATTAAGCAACAATTTCAATACTCTATACATTACACCACTGGCCACAAAGGGTTAAGCATCATCACTTTACAACATTCATTGTTAACTAAATAATCCTCCACCAGTTGCAGGATTAAGAATCAGTTTGCAAACACTCTATAAGCATTGTACATAAATGTTTAGGCTTAATTCCAATTAGTGTTCCAAAATGCTGTCAGCGGTTTGAGCCTCAATTAAGGGATGGCTTCTATTAGAAACAATGCATTCCCTATGATGTGCTCACACGTCCATGTTGTACAGGTGCGTGCCTGTAAAGATAGGACATGCGTGCACCATATGGAATGCACGCATTGTCTTCAATAGAGCCGCGGCTGCTGCTGGCGGCTCCATTTTAGACAGTGGTCTGCCGACACCCCTGAATAGTTTTTCAGGGAAGAGCTTTACATATAAGCTCTTCCCTGAAAAACAAAAACTTTAGTGTAAAAAGAAAAAAAAAAAAGAAAAAAATATACTTACCTGTCCGCCGCTGCCGTGTCCCTGCAGGGATGAAGAACCCCCGCAAGGAAAAAGAATTCCCTGCTGCACCTGCCACATCTGTGCAGGACAAGAGCCAGCTGGACTGCTGGCTGAGCGCCGGCAGCTGAAGAAAGGTGAGTATGTTTTTTTTTAAATTTTTATCACCTTTTTTTCATGTTTTTCAGGAAAAGGCTTATATTTAAAGCCCTTCCCTGAAAAACAATTACAGGATACTGGCAGCTGGATCCCCTACCGCAGCTGTCATCTGTGACAGCTGTGGCAAGGAATTCTTTATTCCCTGCAGGGATGAAGAATTCCTTTGCTGCATCTGTCACAGATGTGGTAGGTGCAGCAGGGAATTCTTTTTCCTCACGAGGATGAAGGAAACATACGCCGCATGCAGCAGATGTGTTCTTTATCCCCGCAGGGACATGGCAGCGGCGGACAGGTAAGCTTTTTTTCAGTTTTGTTTTTTTTTACACAAAAATTTTTGTTTTTCAGGGAAGAGCTTATATGTAAAGCTCTTCCCTGAAAAACAATTCAGGGTTGCCGGCAGACCATTGCCTTCAATGAAGCGGCCAGCAGCAGCTGCGGCTCCATTGAAGGCAATGCATGGACCGGTATTCATGCGTGTTTTTGCATGTACATGGGTGCGCACTTATGTACACACCTATGTACGCACAAAAACACGCTCATGTGAAGCCACCCTAACTCAGTGCTATCCAAATAACTAATGTCCGTATCCTAGCTAAGCTTCACAGCAGTCCTGCTGATTAACTATTATCCCTTTCATGGTGTGCATGCCGATTTTTCATAAGGCTGGCCTCAGTTGAAAAATCATGGTGGGAGGTTCGACCTCAACCACTGCTCTTCATCACAGTCCCATTCTGGTTGCCACTTCAGGTTGGGACCACAGCACTTCTGCTCTCTCTCAGACACCATCTTTGGCCTGCAATCATCAGGGTGCCTTTGGTCCTCCTGCATTGCTCTCCTACTGCTGGCCCCTCTTAGCTTCTCTTCTCTGTCTGCTGCTGTGTCACTCCTAGCTGTGATGCAGCCTTATAAGACTTTATAGTGCTCCAAGGTGCCTCAACCTTTCCCCAGACTTCAGAGAGAGGGTAGACTTAGCCACTAAGCACAGTCCCTGCTATTGGCTTTTTTTTCACAGCACGGATGTGCTAGCGCTGCATCAATAAGGGAGCAGAGTCTACCCTGAAAATAATGCTTGTAGAGCTGTATCACTGACGCTTCTATCTTCCTTGCTCCCTACTTCTGCTCTGTGGCAGGGCTCCCAACTGGCACTCTGATTGCCTTCACTGCTTCCCCTTCTGCCCATCTGAGTCTTGGAATGGAGGGATCAATACAAGGGAAATCCATCACCTCAGGTCACACATATAGGAAGTTTCCAAAGAAAATCATGCTTATATAAACCTACAATAGGCGATACCAATCTCAATGTCATGCATATAAGAAAGTGTTACCACGTAACCGAGGATCTGGAAATTCCTGCGCCCGATGCGTACGTTTCACCCTTAGCTTCGTCCATGGTCCCCCAGATTTCTAGATCCTCGGTTACGTGGTAAGACTTTACTATATCGTTCTGCTGAGATCCTTCTGCCTTAGAACATGCTGCTTCCAAATTGGACAGCATTATCAATGTGACAAGCTCCCTTTAAAGCAATACTCCATGTAAAAGCTGAACATATACCTACTGTCAGATCTGGAACTGTACATCTCTGCCACCATAGCCTTTGTCACATGGTCCCCAGGAGAACTACAGGTGTTTTCTGCCAATCATTTCTGCAGCCTGACTGCATGCTTATTTTCCAAACAGTGGGCTTTACTAAAACTTTTCTGCTCCACTAGTAAAATATATTTATTATTTTTCCCTAAAGGACTAAATTAGATATGGTGACAGGGGTTTCATATTCATTTCCTAGTAATATCATATCCTATCATGGTAGCAGAGAGTTTTTTGTTGCCCGATACAAAGGATTACCCCTTGAGCACAAAAGTGATGAGGTTTGTTTGAGTCGATCCTTTATTTATTCATGCCAAGCCTGCATCGGGTATGTTTACCATCTGTTGTACCTGTGAAATATGGGTAGTGATTGTAGGGAACTCCCATTATTTAGTCCTTTTTCACATGCAGTATTATACTAAATATTTTCGGCTGGTAGTGGTGATCACATGCCTGGTGTGGGGTATGAAGAAGTTGGTTAACTACTGTATATTGAAATGTTTTTGACCCATCAGAATAACTTTTTGCATGCAGACATAGTCAAGTTTAACTTAACTCTTAACATGTTAGGATAACTTTCTGTGCCAAAGTTTATTTGCCCTTCCAATAGAGTTTCAATTAGTAGTAGTTAGAGATGAGCGAACGTGTTCGTCCGAGCTTGATATTCGTGCGAATATTAGGGTGTTCGGGATGTTCGTTATTCGTAACGAACACCATGCGGTGTTCGGGTTACTTTCACTTCCTTCCCTGAGACGTTAGCGCGCTTTTCTGGCCAATTGAAAGACAGGGAAGGCATTACAACTTCCCCCTGTGTTGTTCCAGCCCTATACCACCCCCCTGCTGTGAGTGGCTGGGGTGATCAGGTGTCCGCCGAATATAAAAGTCGGCCCCTCCCGCGGCTCGCCTCAGATGCCGTGTGAGTTAGATGAGGGACAGTGCTGTTTGTACCGGAGCTGCTGTAGGGAAAGAATTGGTAGTTAGTGTAGGCTTCAAGACCCCCAAAGGTCCTTATTAGGGCCACTGAAAGCTGTGTGTTGGCTGCTGTTAGCAGTGGCAATTTTTTTTTCTTCTCAAAATCGCCTCTGCAGAGCGTTGCACCCGGCATTAGGGACAGAAGTGCTGCATAGGCAGGGAGAGTGTTAGGAGTGAGTGTAGCCTTCAAGAACCTCAACGGTCCTTTCTAGGGCCATATTTAACCGTGTGCAGTACTGTGGAGGCTGCTGTTAGCAGTGTTTTGCATTTTTTTTTTCTTCTCAAAATCGCCTCTGCAGAGCATTGCACCCTCCATTGATACTGCAGGGAAAGAATTGTGTAGGCAGGGCCACAACACAGTTATTATTCATTGAATATATGCAGTGCTGCCTTTTGGTGGAAAAAAACTGAAAATAATTCTATTTGTCCTGCCTCTGTCCGTCCTAAGGGCGGTGGACACGTGTCGGCTGCGTGTGCAACGTTTAAAAATCAGACGCACCCAGCTACGTTTTACTCCAGGCTTCGCCATTTGCTTTCCTTAATTGGGAAAAAAAATACCTGCTCTGCCAGAGTTAATAACTCTGCTACCCTCACGTTCTGTGCCACATTAGCAGGGACACAGCACAGTTATTAAACTTCTCATGTTCATTGAATATACGCAGTGCTGCCTTTTGGTGGAAAAAAAACTGAAAATAATTCTATCTGTCCTGCCTCTGTCCGTCCTAAGGGCGGTGGACACGTGTCGGCTGCGTGTGCAACGTTTAAAAATCAGACGCACCCAGCTACGTTTTACTCCTGGCTTCGCCATTTGCTTTCCTTAATTGGGAAAAAAAATACCTGCCCTGCCAGAGTTAATAACTCTGCTACCCTCACGTTCTGTGACACATTAGCAGGGACACAGCACAGTTATTAAACTTCTCATGTTCATTGAATATACGCAGTGCTGGCTTTTGGTGGAAAAAAACGGAAAATAATTCTATTTGTCCTGCCTCTGTCCGTCCTAAGGGCGGTGGACACGTGTCGGCTGCGTGTGCAACGTTTAAAAATCAGACGCACCCAGCTACGTTTTACTCCTGGCTTCGCCATTTGCTTTCCTTAATTGGGAAAAAAAATACCTGCTCTGCCAGAGTTAATAACTCTGCTACCCTCACGTTCTGTGCCACATTAGCAGGGACACAGCACAGTTATTAAACTTCTCATGTTCATTGAATATACGCAGTGCTGCCTTTTGGTGGAAAAAAACTGAAAATAATTCTATTTGTCCTGCCTCTGTCCGTCCTAAGGGCGGTGGACACGTGTCGGCTGCGTGTGCAACGTTTAAAAATCAGACGCACCCAGCTACGTTTTACTCCTGGCTTCGCCATTTGCTTTCCTTAATTGGGAAAAAAAATACCTGCTCTGCCAGAGTTAATAACTCTGCTACCCTCACGTTCTGTGACACATTAGCAGGGACACAGCACAGTTATTAAACTTCTCATGTTCATTGAATATACGCAGTGCTGCCTTTTGGTGGAAAAAAACTGAAAATAATTCTATTTGTCCTGCCTCTGTCCGTCCTAAGGGCGGTGGACACGTGTCGGCTGCGTGTGCAACGTTTAAAAATCAGACGCACCCAGCTACGTTTTACTCCTGGCTTCGCCATTTGCTTTCCTTAATTGGGAAAAAAAATACCTGCTCTGCCAGAGTTAATAACTCTGCTACCCTCACGTTCTGTGCCACATTAGCAGGGACACAGCACAGTTATTAAACTTCTCATGTTCATTGAATATACGCAGTGCTGCCTTTTGGTGGAAAAAAACTGAAAATAATTCTATTTGTCCTGCCTCTGTCCGTCCTAAGGGCGGTGGACACGTGTCGGCTGCGTGTGCAACGTTTAAAAATCAGACGCACCCAGCTACGTTTTACTCCTGGCTTCGCCATTTGCTTTCCTTAATTGGGAAAAAAAATACCTACTCTGCCAGAGTTAATAACTCTGCTACCCTCACGTTCTGTGACACATTAGCAGGGACACAGCACAGTTATTAAACTTAGATTATTCATTCACTAGAGGCAGTGGGGCCTTTCGTTTTCAAAAAAGGGAAAAAATTATATTTGGCTGCAGTCTTGCGCCAATTTATTAGCTGCCTGTGAAATCAAATCACTGGTAATACAGCATGCTGAGGGGTACGGGTAGGCCTAGAGGACGTGGACGCGGCCGAGGAGGCGGAGGGCCAAGTCAGGGTGTGGGCACAGGCCGAGCTCCTGATCCAGGTATGTCGCAGCCGACTGCTGCGCGATTAGGAGAGAGGCACGTTTCTGGCGTCCCCACATTCATCGCCCAATTAATGGGTCCACGCGGGAGACGGTTATTAGAAAATGAGCAGTGTGAGCAGGTCCTGTCCTGGATGGCAGAAAGTGCTTCGAGCAACCTATCGTCAACACGCAGTTCTGCGCCGTCCACTGCTTCAAATCCGAATCCTCTGTCTGCTGCTCCTCCTTCCTCCCAGCCTCCTCACTCCACTACAATGACACCTGCTCAAGAGCGGGAACACTCCCAGGAACTGTTCTCGGGCCCCTGCTTAGATTGGGCAGCAGCGGTTCCTCTCCCACCAGAGGAGTTTATCGTCACTGATGCCCAACCATTCGAAAGTTCCCGGGGTCCGGGGGAAGAGGCTGGGGACTTACGCCAACTGTCTCAACAACTTTCTGTGGGTGAGGAGGACGATGACGATCAGACACAGTTGTCTTGCAGTGAGGTAGTAGTAAGGGCAGTAAGTCCGAGGGAGCAGCGCACAGAGGATTCGGAGGAAGAGCAGCAGGACGATGAGGTGACTGACCCCACCTGGTGTGCAACGCTTACTCAGGAGGACAGGTCTTCAGAGGGGGAGTCAAGGGCATCAGCAGGACAGGTTGCAAGAGGCAGTGCGGTGGCCAGGGGTAGAGGCAGGGCCAGACCGAATAATCCACCAACTGTTTCCCAAAGCGCCCCCTCGCGCCATGCCACCCTGCAGAGGCCGAGGTGCTCTAAGGTCTGGCAGTTATTCACAGAGACGCCTGACCACCGACGAACAGTGGTGTGCAACCTTAGTCGCGCAAAGCTCAGCCGGGGAGCCAACACCAACAGCCTCACCACCACCACCATGCGCAGACATATGATGGCCAAGCACCCCACAAGGTGGGACGAAGGCCGTTCAGCGCCTCCGGTTTGCACCCCTGCCTCTCCCCCTGTGCCCCAACCTGCCACTGAGATGCAACCCCCTCTCAGGACACAGGCACTACCGCCTCATGGCCTGCACCCACACCCTCACCTCCGCTGTCCTCGGCCCCATCCAGCAGTGTAGTTCAGCGCACCGTCCAGCCGTCGCTTGCGCAACTGTTGGAGCGCAAGCGCAAGTACGCCGCCACGCACCCGCACGCTCAAACGTTAACCGTCCGCATAGCAAAATTCATCAGCCTTGAGATGCTGCCGTATAGGGTTGTGGAAACGGAGTCCTTCAAAAGTATCATGGAGGCGGCGGCCCCGCGCTACTCAGTTCCCAGTCGCCACTACTTTTCCCGATGTGCCGTCCCAGCCCTGCACGACCACGTCTCCCGCAACATTGTACGCGCCCTCACCAACGCGGTTACTGCCACGGTCCACTTAACAACGGACACGTGGACAAGCACAGGCGGGCAGGGCCACTACATCTCCCTGACGGCACATTGGGTGAATTTAGTGGAGGCTGGGACAGAGTCAGAGCCTGGGACCGCTCACGTCCTACCCACCCCCAGAATTGCGGGCCCCAGCTCGGTGGTGGTATCTGCGGAGGTGTATGCTTCCTCCACTAAAGCACCCTCCTCCTCCTCCTCTGTCTCGCAATCAAGATGTGTTAGCAGCAGCATGTCGCCAGCAGTCGGTGTCGCGCGGTGTGGCAGCACAGCGGTGGGCAAGCGTCAGCAGGCCGTGCTGAAACTACTCAGCTTAGGCGATAAGAGGCACACGGCCCACGAACTGCTGCAGGGTCTGACACAGCAGACCGACCGCTGGCTTGCGCCGCTGAGCCTCCAACCGGGCATGGTCGTGTGTGACAACGGCCGTAACCTGGTGGCGGCTCTGCAGCTCGGCAGCCTCACGCACGTGCCATGCCTGGCCCACGTCTTTAATTTGGTGGTTCAGCGCTTTCTGAAAAGCTACCCACGCTTGTCAGACCTGCTCGTAAAGGCGCGCCGGCTCTGCGCACATTTCCGCAAGTCCCACACGGACGCTGCCACCCTGCGCACCCTGCAACATCACTTTAAGCTGCCAGTGCACCGACTGCTGTGCGACGTGCCCACACGGTGGAACTCTACGCTCCACATGTTGGCCAGGCTCTATGAACAGCGTAGAGCTATAGTCGAATACCAACTCCAACATGGGCGGCGCAGTGGGAGTCAGCCTCCTCAATTCCTTTCAGAAGAGTGGGCCTGGTTGGCAGACATCTGCCATGTCCTTGGTAATTTTGAGGAGTCTACCCAGGTGGTGAGCGGCGATGCTACAATCATTAGCGTCACCATTCCTCTGCTATGCATCTTGAGAAATTCCCTGCAAACCATAAAGGCAGCTGCTTTGCGCTCGGAAACGGGGGCGGGGGAAGACAGTATGCCGCTGGATAGTCAGGGCACCCTCCTGTCTATTTCTCAGCGCGTACAGGAGGAGGAGCATGAGGAGGATGAGGAGGAGGGGGAAGAGACAGCTTGGCCCGCTGCTGACGGTACACCGGCTGATTGCCTGTCATCCTTTCAGCGTGTATGGCCTGAGGAGGAGGAGGAGGAGGAGGAGGATCCTGAAAGTGATCTTCCTAGTGAAGACAGCCATGTGTTGCGTACAGGTACCCTGGCACACATGGCTGACTTCATGTTAGGATGCCTTACTCGTGACCCTCGCGTTGCACGCATTCTGGCCACGACGGATTACTGGGTGTACACACTGCTCGACCCACGCTATAAGGAGAACCTGCCCACTCTCATTCCCGAAGAGGAAAGGGGTTCGAGAGTGTTGCTATACCACAGGACCCTTGCGGACAAGCTGATGGTAAAATTCCCAGCCGACAGCGCTAGTGGCAGAAGGCGCAGTACCGAGGGCAAGGTAGCAGGGGAGGTGCGTAGATCGAGCAGCATGTACATCCCAGGCAGTGCAACAGTCTTTAAGGGCCTGGACAGCTTTATGGCTCCCCACCAAGACTGTGTCACCGCTCCCCAGTCAAGGCTGAGTCGGCGGGAGCACTGTAAAAGGATGGTGAGGGAGTACGTAGCCGATCGCACGACCGTCCTCCGTGACGCCTCTGCCACCTACAACTACTGGGTGTCGAAGCTGGACACGTGGCCTGAACTAGCGCTGTATGCCCTGGAGGTGCTTGCTTGTCCTGCGGCTAGCGTCTTGTCGGAGAGGGTGTTTAGTGCGGCTGGAGGAATCATCACAGATAAGCGTAGCCGCTTGTCAACCGACAGTGCTGACAGGCTAACACTCATCAAGATGAACAAAGGCTGGATTTCCCCAGACTTCTGTTCTCCACCAGCGGACAGCAGCGATACGTAAGCAATACATAGGCTGCACCCGCGGATGGAAGCTACGTTCTCTCTCACCATCCAAAACGGGGACATTTCTGCTTCATCAATCTGTGTCTAATATTCCTCCTCCTCCTCCTGCTCCTCCTCCTGAAACCTCACGTAATCACGCTGAACGGGCAATTTTTCTTAGGGCCGCAAGGCTCACTCAAATAATTTTTCTGAACAATTTTTATAAGTTTCAATGCGCTTAAAAGCGTTGGAACTTTAACTTGAACCAATTTTTCGTTACACTGGGCTGCCTCCAGGCCTAGTTACCACTTAAGCCACATTAACCAAAGCGATTCACCTGCCATCTTGGTTGGGCATGGCCAATTTTTACTGAGGTACATTAGTACTGTTGGTACACCAAATTTTTGGGGCCCTTACCTACAGTGTAATCATAGCAATTTGTGTGTTCTTCGCCTGCACTCATGGTACAGAAAGGTGTGTGGGGTTGGCCTACACTTTAGCTACATAAATGTAACTTGGGCCTTGGCTATACTAAGGCTACTGAAATGGAACTAAGACTGCGCTCCCGCTATACTGCTGCTTCGGAATTGTTACTGGGGCCTGTCTTGAGTGCTACTATTGCTGACATGGAACGAAGACTGCGCTCCCGCTATACTGCTGCTTCGGAATTGTTACTGGGGCCTGTCTTGAGTGCTACTATTGCTGACATGGAACGAAGACTGCGCTCCCGCTATACTGCTGCTTCAGAATTGTTACTGGGGCCTGTCTTGAGTGCTACTATTGCTGACATGGAACGAAGACTGCGCTCCCGCTATACTGCTGCTTCGGAATTGTTACTGGGGCCTGTATTGAGTGCTACTATTGCTGACATGGAACGAAGACTGCGCTCCTCCTATAATGCTGCTAGTGATATGTTAGTGGGGCCTGTCCTAATGCTATGGCTGAAATGTTACGAATTCTGGGCTCTGCCTATACCGCTGCTAATGGTATGTCTCTGGGGTGTGGAAACAGAGGCTTCCCAAAGACATGATGGCGGCGAGGCCATTTCCCACCAACGCGGTTACTGTTAAGGTGCATATAACCACGGACACGTGGAGAGGACACGTAGTGCCTCAAAAACATCCCCCTCCTCCTCCAACAGGGAAAACATTCTTGGCAAATGCCTTTGCATTGGTTCGTCTGGTGGCAGTCCAAGAATTCCCCCCGCCACGGCCCACTTAATCCTGGCCGCATTCCGAAAACCAACAAAATACAACCGTGCTACTAGGTCCGCAGTCACCACCACATTACCACCAACGCGGTTACTGTTAAGGTACATATTACCAGTCTGACTGGGGCATGCAGACACCTTGACAGAATGAATAGTGTGTGGCACATAGGTTCCCCATTGCTATGCCCACGTATGCAGCTCCTGATGGCGGTGGCACAGGATTCTATTTCTCATTGCTTCTGTACAGCATTGTGGGCTATCGCCCCGCCCCTTTTAAAGAGGGTCGCTGCCTAGCCGTGCCAACCCTCTGCAGTGTGTGCCTGCGGTTCCTCCTCATGGCAGACGCACTTCTAAATAGACATGAGTGTGGCGTGGCATGAGGGCAGCTGAAGGCTGCGCAGGGACACTTTGGTGTGCGCTGTGGGGGGAGGGGGGGGGGCGGTTGGGCAGCATGTAACCCAGGAGAAGTGGCAGCGGAGTGTCATCCAGGCAGTGATTGTGCTTTGTTGTAGCTAGTGTGGTGCTTAGCAAAGGTATGCCATGCTAATGAGGGCTTTTCAGAAGTAAAAGTTGTTGGGAGGGGGGGGGGGCACTCTTGCCGGTATTGTGGCTTAATAGTGGGACCTGTGAACTTGAGATGCAGCCCAACATGTAGCCCCTCGCCTGCCCTATCCGTTTCTGTGTCATTCCCATCACTTTCTTGAATTGCCCAGATTTTCACACATGAAAACCTTAGCAAGCATCGGCGAAATACAAAAATGCTCTGGTCGCCCATTGACTTCAATGGGGTTCGTTATTCGAAACGAACCCTCGAACATCGCGGGAAGTTCGTTTCGAATAACGAACACCCGAACATTTTGGTGTTCGCTCATCTCTAGTAGTAGTATTCAAAGTATACTTGATAGTTCATCAATAGTTGATCGTTTGCTCAGGACTCAGGTGCCCACTGTCAGTACTGTAATACACAGGGTCGGAGCAGAAGCAGTTGGCTGTGCTCCCTGTGTACTCGCTGGTGCTGGTAATTGCAAGCTAGGGTCTCATTATCCTGATGACTGATCATCAATAGTATTTGCCTGTAGAACCTCTTTACGAAAACAATAACCTTTAAATGGCTTAAGATAATTTGTTGCAGGAAGGTGTCAGTCAGGTTAAACTTGGTTACATCTGTTTTTGAATCAATCTATAATATTATAGCAACTATATGGAGCCTCCTTCTGTGCTGTGTACAGGCCATCCCATCCAGAGTGACTCTTAGTCTCCTAATTCCTGATCATTGTAACAAGGCTTGTATAAAAAGTCTGACTTTGGCTTAAAGGAATGCTGTATTTCAGTAGGTGGCACTGTGGAGGTATTATTCCATCTCCCTTATTTGCATCTTAGTCTCCTGTAGAGGGAGACATAAGCTTTCCTAGAGGAAACTCATACATGGACTGACCTTTCTGTTCCATTAACAAGCCATAAGTTTTCCAGCACTTATCTTGAAAAAGATTTTAAAACAGCAAATTTGTTTGCTACGTGTTGAAAATTGCAAGCCTACACCCTGGAAACACATATTCTTTTCAACATATGTGATGATATACATGTGATATGTATGTGATCAGTTGCAATTAATGCCAAGAACAATATGTGAGATGCACTAGCATAAAGCTCAGAAAAAAAGAATTAGTGAACAAATCATCGGCTGCATGTGATCGGGTTGGATTCCGAATGCATACTTCTCTTTTTTCGTCCTCTCTTCTATCCTGCAGATAGTCCATACAACGAGCTGTTGCCTATGGGAGGACATATTTTTTTCTTTAAAATCCTACTTTTCTGCGCCGTCGCTAGGCGGTGACGTGGAATCTGCGACCTTTCTGCAATGTTTATTGCAGAAGGGACTTCGGTCAAACCACTTCCATTGACTTCAATGGAAGTCGCCTGCGCAGAATTTTTTGCTGTTAGCAGAAAATTGCAGCCTCTGTCCGCTCACGTGAGTGGACATCCGGATGCACTATTGGTTTGAATTGGTGTGGAATATCGCAGATTGTCCATGCGGGAGATGATCGTTGATTCCGCAATTCAAACCCCACCACATGGAGGTGGTCTAACATCAGAAACCCGACCACCAAAACTATCTCAGGAGTCTCTAAACATTGTTTATATTCCCATGATGCCAAAATTGATACCCAAAAGGTAACTGCACTCTAAGGGACCTTTAACACGGGATGGAATTAGTCCACATAGACATTTGCGCTTTGCAATGTTATCCCTATGGCGCTTGAATTCCGAACCTGTTAAAATCTGCACGTCTTTACTTCAAAACCGCAAGATTTAAATTCCCAACAAGATAGCTTTTTGCTGCAGAATTAACGACGTCTTGCAGAATTGTTATTGTGGATTTCTAACCTACAGGAGATTTAATTCCACGATTAAAGGGGTTGTCCCGCGAAAGCAAGTGGGGTTATACACTTCTGTATGGCCATATTAACGCACTTTGTAATGTACATTGTGCATTAATTATGAGCCATACAGAAGTTATCAGAAATTATTCACTTACCTGTTCCGTTGCTAGCGTCCTCGTCTCCATGGTGCCGTCTAATTTTCAGCGTCTAATCGCCGGATTAGACGCGCTTGCGCAGTCCGGTCTTCTTCTTTTCTGAATGGGGCCGCTCGTGCCGGAGAGCGGCTCCGTGTAGCTCCGCCCCGTCACGTGCCGATTCCAGCCAATCAGGAGGCTGGAATCGGCAATGGACCGCACAGAAGCCCTGCGGTCCACCGAGGGAGAAGATCCCGGCGGCCATCTTCACCAGGTAAGTAAGAAGTCACCGGAGCGCGGGGATTCAGGTAAGCGCTGTGCGTTTTTTTTTTTAAGTCCCTGCATCGGGTTTGTCTCGCGCCGAACGGGGGGCTGTTGAAAAAAAGAAAAACCCGTTTCGGCGCGGGACAACCCCTTTAAAGTCTGTAGAAAAAAATGCAAGAATTTCTGCAAGACGTTCCACAGTTCAAAACTCAACAAATCGGCTCTAATTGATACAATCTGCATCTATGCTGAGTCCTGCGGACATTTCCGTCCCCTTTGAAAGGTCCCAGAAGAGTTAAAAGACCCATGCATGGCAGAGAGAGGAAACATATACTATAGGAAAGCCGTTTAGATCCCTAATTCGGATACTAGTAGAGATGAGCGAACACCAAAATGTTCGGGTGTTCGTTATTCGTAACGAACTTCCCGTGATGCTCGAGGGTTCGTTTCGAACAACGAACCCCATTGAAGTCAATGGGCGACCAGAACATTTTTGTATTTCGCCGATGCTCGCTAAGGTTTTCATGTGTGAAAATCTGGGCAATTCAGGAAAGTGATGGGAATGACACAGTGACGGATAGGGCAGGCGAGGGGCTACATGTTGGGCTGCATCCTAAGTTCACAGGTCCCACTATTAAGCCACAATAGCGGCAAGAGTGGGCCCCCCCCCCTCCCAACAACTTTTACTTCTGAAAAGCCCTCATTAGCATGGCATACCTTTGCTAAGCACCACACTACCTCCAACAAAGCACAATCACTGCCTGCATGACACTCCACTGACACTTCTCCTGAGTTACATGCTGCCCAACCGCACCCCCTCCCCCCCACAGCGCACACCAAAGTGTCCCTGCGCAGCCTTCAGCTGCCCTCATGCCACACCACGCTCATGTCTATTTAGAATTGCGTCTGCCATGACGAGGGACCTCAGGCATACACTGCAGAGGTTGGCACGGCTAGGCAGCGACCCTCTTTAAAAGTGGCGGAGCGATAGCCCACAATGCTGTACAGAAGCAATGAGAAATAGAATCCTGTGCCACCGCCATCAGGAGCTGCACACGTGGGCATAGCAATGGGGAACCTATGTGCCACACACTATTCATTCTGTCAAGGTGTCTGCATGCCCCAGTCAGACCGGGCTTTTTAATTCATAGACACAGGCAGGTACAACTCCCTATTGTGAAGTCCCTGTCGACCCACAGCATGGGTGGCTCCCTGGAACCCACCGGCGGTACACAGAAATATCCCATTGCATTGCCCAACACAGCTGAGGTAGTAATGTCGTGCTTAATGCAGGTGGGCTTCGGCCCACACTGCATGCCCCAGTCAGACTGGGGTTCTTTACAAGTGGACACATGTAGGTTTAACTCCCTGTGGACCCACTGCCTGGGTGGGTGCCAGGAAGCCACCGGCGGTACATAGAAATATCCCATTGCATTGCCCAACACAGCTGAGGTAGTAATGTCGTGCGTAATACAGGTGGGCTTCGGCCCACACTGCATGCCCCAGTCAGACGGGTTCTTTAGAAGTGTACAGATGTATTAAAAACTCAGTGTGCACCTACAGCATGGGTGGCTCCCTGGAACCCACCGGCGGTACACAAAAATATCCCATTGCATTGCCCAACACAGCTGAGGTAGTAATGTCGTGCGTAATACAGGTGGGCTTCGGCCCACACTGCATGCCCCAGTCAGACTGGGGTTCTTTACAAGTGGACACATGTAGGTTTAACTCCCTGTGGACCCACTGCCTGGGTGGGTGCCAGGAAGCCACCGGCGGTACATAGAAATATCCCATTGCATTGCCCAACACAGCTGAGGTAGTAATGTCGTGCGTAATACAGGTGGGCTTCGGCCCACACTGCATGCCCCAGTCAGACGGGTTCTTTAGAAGTGTACAGATGTATTAAAAACTCAGTGTGCACCTACAGCATGGGTGGCTCCCTGGAACCCACCGGCGGTACACAAAAATATCCCATTGCATTGCCCAACACAGCTGAGGTAGTAATGTCGTGCGTAATACAGGTGGGCTTCGGCCCACACTGCATGCCCCAGTCAGACGGGTTCTTTAGAAGTGTACAGATGTATTAAAAACTCAGTGTGCACCTACAGCATGGGTGGCTCCCTGGAACCCACCGGCGGTACACAAAAATATCCCATTGCATTGCCCAACACAGCTGAGGTAGTAATGTCGTGCGTAATACAGGTGGGCTTCGGCCCACACTGCATGCCCCAGTCAGACTGGGGTTCTTTACAAGTGGACACATGTAGGTTTAACTCCCTGTGGACCCACTGCCTGGGTGGGTGCCAGGAAGCCACCGGCGGTACATAGAAATATCCCATTGCATTGCCCAACACAGCTGAGGTAACGTCAGCTGTAATGCAGGTGGGCTAAAAATTAATTTGATTACACTGTAGGCGAGGGCCCACAAAAATTGCTGTATCAACAGTACTAATGTACATCCCAAAAATTGGCCATGGCCAGCCAAGAGGGCAGGTGAAACCCATTAATCGCTTTGGTTAATGTGGCTTAAGTGGTAACTAGGCCTGGAGGCAGCCCAGTGTAACGAAAAATTGGTTCAAGTTAAAGTTCCAACGCTTTTAAGCTAATTGAAACTTATAAAAATTGTTCTGAAAAATTATTTGAGTGAGCCTTGTGGCCCTAAGAAAAATTGCCCGTTCAGCGTGATTACGTGAGGTTTCAGGAGGAGGAGCAGCAGGAGGAGGAGGAGGAATATTAGACACAGATTGATGAAGCACAAATGTCCCCGTTTTGGATGGTGAGAGAGAACGTAGCTTCCATCCGCGGGTGCAGCCTACGTATTGCTTACGTATCGCTGCTGTCCGCTGGTGGAGAACAGAAGTCTGGCGAAATCCAGCCTTTGTTCATCTTGATGAGTGTTAGCCTGTCGGCACTGTCGGTTGACAAGCGGCTACGCTTATCGGTGATGATTCCCCCAGCCGCACTAAACACCCTCTCCGACAACACGCTAGCCGCAGGACAAGCAAGCACCTCAAGGGCATACAGGGCTAGTTCAGGCCACGTGTCCAGCTTCGACACCCAGTAGTTGTAGGGGGCAGAGGCGTCACCAAGGATGGTCGTGCGATCCGCTACGTACTCCCTCACCATCCTTTTGCAGTGCTCCCGCCGACTCAGCCGTGACTGGGGAGCGGTGACACAGTCTTGGTGGGGAGCCATAAAGCTGGCCAGGCCCTTAAAGACTGTTGCACTGCCTGGGATGTACATGCTGCTCGATCTACGCACATCCCCTGCAACATGGCCCTCGGAACTGCGCCTTCTGCCACTAGCGCTGTCGGCTGGGAATTTTACCATCAGCTTGTCCGCAAGGGTCCTGTGGTATAGCAACACTCTCGAACCCCTTTCCTCTTCGGGAATCAGAGTGGGCAGGTTCTCCTTATACCGTGGATCGAGCAGTGTGTACACCCAGTAATCCGTAGTGGCCAGAATGCGTGCAACGCGAGGGTCACGAGAAAGGCATCCTAACATGAAGTCAGCCATGTGTGCCAGGGTACCTGTACGCAACACATGGCTGTCTTCACTAGGAAGATCACTTTCAGGATCCTCCTCCTCCTCCTCCTCCTCAGGCCATACACGCTGAAAGGATGACAGGCAATCAGCCGGTGTACCGTCAGCAGCGGGCCAAGCTGTCTCTTCCCCCTCCTCCTCATCCTCCTCCTCCTCCTGTACGCGCTGTGAAATAGACAGGAGGGTGCCCTGACTATCCAGCGGCATACTGTCTTCCCCCGCCCCCGTTTCCGAGCGCAAAGCAGCTGCCTTTATGGTTTGCAGGGAATTTCTCAAGATGCATAGCAGAGGAATGGTGACGCTAATGATTGTAGCATCGCCGCTCACCACCTGGGTAGACTCCTCAAAATTACCAAGGACATGGCAGATGTCTGCCAACCAGGCCCACTCTTCTGAAAGGAATTGAGGAGGCTGACTCCCACTGCGCCGCCCATGTTGGAGTTGGTATTCGACTATAGCTCTCCGTTGTTCATAGAGCCTGGCCAACATGTGGAGCGTAGAGTTCCACCGTGTGGGCACGTCGCACAGCAGTCGGTGCACTGGCAGCTTAAAGTGATGTTGCAGGGTGCGCAGGGTGGCAGCGTCCGTGTGGGACTTGCGGAAATGTGCGCAGAGCCGGCGCGCCTTTACGAGCAGGTCTGACAAGCGTGGGTAGCTTTTCAGAAACCGCTGAACCACCAAATTAAAGACGTGGGCCAGGCATGGCACGTGCGTGAGGCTGCCGAGCTGCAGAGCCGCCACCAGGTTACGGCCGTTGTCACACACGACCATGCCCGGTTGGAGGCTCAGCGGCGCAAGCCAGCGGTCGGTCTGCTGTGTCAGACCCTGCAGCAGTTCGTGGGCCGTGTGCCTCTTATCGCCTAAGCTGAGTAGTTTCAGCACGGCCTGCTGACGCTTGCCCACCGCTGTGCTGCCACACCGCGCGACACCGACTGCTGGCGACATGCTGCTGCTAACACATCTTGATTGTGAGACAGAGGAGGAGGAGGAGGAGGAGGAGGGTGCTTTAGTGGAGGAAGCATACACCTCCGCAGATACCACCACCGAGCTGGGGCCCGCAATTCTGGGGGTGGGTAGGACGTGAGCGGTCCCAGGCTCTGACTCTGTCCCAGCCTCCACTAAATTCACCCAATGTGCCGTCAGGGAGATGTAGTGGCCCTGCCCGCCTGTGCTTGTCCACGTGTCCGTAGTTAAGTGGACCGTGGCAGTAACCGCGTTGGTGAGGGCGCGCACAATGTTGCGGGAGACGTGGTCGTGCAGGGCTGGGACGGCACATCGGGAAAAGTAGTGGCGACTGGGAACTGAGTAGCGCGGGGCCGCCGCCTCCATGATACTTTTGAAGGACTCCGTTTCCACAACCCTATACGGCAGCATCTCAAGGCTGATGAATTTTGCGATGCGGACGGTTAACGTTTGAGCGTGCGGGTGCGTGGCGGCGTACTTGCGCTTGCGCTCGAACACTTGCGCAAGCGACGGCTGAACGGTGCGCTGAACTACACTGCTGGATGGGGCCGAGGACAGCGGAGATGAGGGTGTGGGTGCAGGCCATGAGGCGGTAGTGCCTGTGTCCTGAGAGGGGGGTTGCATCTCAGTGGCAGGTTGGGGCACAGGGGGAGAGGCAGGGGTGCAAACCGGAGGCGGTGAACGGCCTTCGTCCCACCTTGTGGGGTGCTTGGCCATCATATGTCTGCGCATGGTGGTGGTGGTGAGGCTGTTGGTGTTGGCTCCCCGGCTGAGCTTTGCGCAACAAAGGTTGCACACCACTGTTCGTCGGTCGTCAGGCGTCTCTGTGAAAAACTGCCAGACCTTAGAGCACCTCGGCCTCTGCAGGGTGGCATGGCGCGGGGGGGCGCTTTGGGAAACACTTGGTGGATTATTCGGTCTGGCCCTGCCTCTACCCCTGGCCCTGGCCACCGCACTGCCTCTTGCAACCTGCCCTGCTGATGCCCTTGACTCCCCCTCTGAAGACCTGTCCTCCTGAGTAAGCGTTGCACACCAGGTGGGGTCAGTCACCTCATCGTCCTGCTGCTCTTCCTCCGAATCCTCTGTGCGCTGCTCCCTGGGACTTACTGCCCTTACTACTACCTCACTGCAAGACAACTGTGTCTGATCGTCATCGTCCTCCTCACCCACAGAAAGTTGTTGAGACAGTTGGCGGAAGTCCCCAGCCTCTTCCCCCGGACCCCGGGAACTTTCGAATGGTTGGGCATCAGTGACGATAAACTCCTCTGGTGGGAGAGGAACCGCTGCTGCCCAATCTAAGCAGGGGCCCGAGAACAGTTCCTGGGAGTGTTCCCGCTCCTGAGCAGGTGTCATTGTAGTGGAGTGAGGAGGCTGGGAGGAAGGAGGAGCAGCAGACAGAGGATTCGGATTGGCAGCAGTGGACGGCGCAGAACTGCGGGTAGACGATAGGTTGCTCGAAGCACTTTCTGCCATCCAGGACAGGACCTGCTCACACTGCTCATTTTCTAATAACCGTCTCCCGCGTGGACCCATTAATTGGGCGATGAATGTGGGGACGCCAGAAACGTGCCTCTCTCCTAATCGCGCAGCAGACAGCTGCGACACACCTGGATCAGGAGCTTGGCCTGTGCCCACACCCTCACTTGGCCCTCCGCGTCCTCGGCCACGTCCACGTCCACGTCCTCTAGGCTTACCCCTACCCCTCAGCATGCTGTATTACCAGTGATTAGATTTCCCAGGCAGGAAATAAATTGGCGCAAGACTGCAGGCCAAATATAATTTTTGCCCTTTTTGGAAAACGAAAGGCCCCACTGCCTCTAGTGAATGAATTATCTAAGTTTAATAACTGCGCTGTGTCCCTGCTTATGTGTCACAGAACGTGAGGGTAGCAGAGTTATTAACTGTGGCAGAGCAGGTATTTTTTTTCCCAATTAAGGAAAGCAAATGGCGAAGCCAGCAGTAAAGCGTAGCTGGCTGCGTATGATTTAGCAATGTTTTTCACGCAGCTCACACGTCTCCACAGGCGTAAGGACGGACACAGGCTGGACAAATAGATTTCTTTTCAGTTTTTTCCCACCAACAGGCAGCACTGCGTATATTCAATGAACCTGCGAAGTTTAATAACTGCGCTGTGTCCCTGCTTATGTGTCACAGAACGTGAGGGTAGCAGAGTTATTATAACTCTTGGAGAGCAGGTATTTTTTTTCCCAATTAAGGAAAGCAAATGGCGAAGCCAGCAGTAAAGCGTAGCTGGCTGCGTATGATTTAGCAATGTTTTTCACGCAGCTCACACGTCTCCACAGGCGTAAGGACGGACACAGGCTGGACAAATAGATTTCTTTTCAGTTTTTTCCCACCAACAGGCAGCACTGCGTATATTCTATGAATAATAACTGTGTTGTGGCCCTGCCTATACAATTCTTTCCCTGCAGTATCAATGGAGGGTGGAATGCTCTGCAGAGGCGATTTTGAGAAGCCCAAAAAAAATGCAGCACAGCCAACAGCAGCCTGGACAGTACTGCACACGGATAAATATGGCCCTAGAAAGGACCGTTGAGGTTCTTGAAGGCTACACTCACTCCTAACACTCTCCCTGCCTATGCAGCACTTCTGTCCCTAATGCCAGGTGCAACGGTCTGCAGAGGCGACTTTGAGAAAAAAAAAAATCCCACTGCTAACAGCAGCCAACACACAGCTATCAGTGGCCCTAATAAGGACCTTTGGGGGGTCTTGAAGCCTACACTAACTACCAATTCTTTCCCTACAGCAGCTCCGGTATAAACAGCACTGTCCCTCATCTAACTCACACCGCATCTGAGGCGAGCCGCGGGAGGGGCCGACTTTTATATTAGGCGAACACCTGATCTCGCCAGCCACTCACAGCAGGGGGGTGGTATAGGGCTTAAACGTTGCAGGGGGAAGTTGTAATGCCTTCCCTGTCTTTCAATTGGCCAGAAAAGCGCGCTAACGTCTCAGGGAAGGAAGTGAAAGTAACCAGAACACCGCATGGTGTTCGTCACGAATAACGAACATCCCGAACACCCTAATATTCGCACGAATATCAAGCTCGGACGAACGCGTTCGCTCATCTCTAGATACTAGATATTCCGAAGGTCTAAATGACGGGACAGACTTAATGTACACTTATAAGGTTTTCTTTTGCTTTGCTTCAATTTTATTTAACCAGCTAATTAATTAAATGCACAGTGTGTGTATGTAAGCCATTAACCCTTGTGAGGCAAGACAGAACAATGAGTAAGAAGAACAATCCAAACACAGCGAATGGAGTAGTTATTTTTTTAAAACCTTTTTCAAGATGAATCCTAGAAAAACCTTTGCTCATTACTGGAGCTTGCAGCCCTGTTACTGACACGGAGTTAAATCCCCACATATTGTCAGCTTATAATGGAGATTTGTACAAGGATTTGAACCCACAGCGTGTTGAGCGTCACAACTCTTGTCATGCAGTGTTTCCTGATCTTTCAGCTGCCCACACCGGCAGCAGTCCTCGATGTGCAGAATATGACGGCTAAACTACAGTTAAAGGGGTTGTCCCGCGCCGAAACGGGGTTTTTTTTTTTTCAATAGGCCCCTCGTTCGGCGCGGGACAAACCCAATGCATGTGTTAAAAAAAAAACGTTTAGTACTTACCTGAATCCCTGCACTGCGGCGACTTCTTCCTTACCTTACTAAGATGGCCGCCGGGATCTTCACCCACGATGCACCGCAGGTCTTCTCCCATGGTGCACCGTGGGCTCTGTGCGGTCCATTGCCAATTCCAGCCTCCTGATTGGCTGGAATCGGCACACGTGATGGGGCGGAGCTACGAGGACCAGCTCTCCGGCACGAGCGGCCCCATTCACCAGGGAGAAGACCGGACTGCGCAAGCGCATCTAATCGGGCGATTAGACGCTGAAATTAGACGGCACCATGGCGACGGGGACACCAGCAACGGAACAGGTAAGTGAATAACTTCTGTATGGCTCATATTTAATGCACGATGTACATTACAAAGTGCATTAATATGGCCATACAGAAGTGCTGAACCCCACTTGCTTTCGCGGGACAACCCCTTTAAGGCTAACAATGAGCGGTTAGATGAATGTCACTTCTGATGCATCCATCCACTTTATAATGAAAGTTCAACACAATACAATTTTTAGCAAACTATAATGGAACTTTATTTAGGTGGTTGTTTTATAGAAGGATTTTTTTTCCGATCCATAATGTGGTTGGTTTCATAAAATAGTTCTTGTAAAAATACCACTTTTCTAGCATTTTAACACAGTGGCAAACAATCTTGCATCCATGCATTTGCTGTAGGTAAATAGTGAAATATGTAATGCTCACAAACATTGTATTTTTTGTAGTGCAGTTTTTTTCACTTTTACTACAATTTTTTGTGTTTTGCTGTTTTTCTGCTTTTTTTCTACAAGCTTTTCTTTAGGGAAAAAATAGACAAAAGGAAAAATGTACGTGTGACTAAAAAACACCACCAATAAAACTCTGAAAAAAAAATTGATTTTTCTGGCATTTTTTAAACACTAAAACCCTCCCAGAATAATAAAACTACGCTACAGCCCATCAATTTCAACAGACCACCCAAACTGTCGATTTTTTTGGAAATAAATGAAGTTAGTTTGTGATGAATATGGATTTATTTACGCGGATGACTTCTGGGAAGACTGCTGATACTGTAGATGCCTTGAGGAGAAAAATGTCAAGAAATCACGGCTCAACTCATTTGTAAACATAAGAACAAAGTGAGTTTATTAGCATTTTGGGGAGTATAGAAATGTATGAGCTGCACTGTATGTCTGAAGGAAGCCTTAGTGATGGGGTTGTTTTTTTAAGTCAAAGACAGAAGTGGCTTTTTAAGGAATAGAAAATATAAGGCTGGATTCACACAAGCGTATGCGTATTCATGCACGCATTTGTGCTGCGTTTTTGTGGAATGGGTGTTGCATATTTGCGTGCAGCTGCATTTTTACTGTACTTTTTGTTTGCGCAAATCGTGCACATTTGCACATGCAAAAAGACTTGCAGCCATTGAAATGGCTAATTAGCCTGAATAGTTTCACGTGTTCTTTTCCCTGTGCTAATGTCTAGGAAAATAGAACATGTTGCAAATTGTTTTGCATGACATAATAGCGCATGCAAAATACACGCGTGTGAACTAACCTATTAAAGTCAGTGGGTTCTACTCACTTCCTATCGCGCGCACAAATATAGCCATTTGAATCCGGCCTAAAATAAGGACTTGAATCCGTTACAAAAACTGTGCTTTTTCCCAAATAATAAGGTGCGTATTACGCGCGCAAAAGTTACCCACACAATACGCAGTGAATAGAGCCCATTGACTTATGTGTGAAGTTGGCCTTAAAGTATGTTAAAATCTTTGCACTGATTTTTGTTTATTATTCATTTGTTCTTTTGTAACTGTGAAATGAAGTAACTTCCCAAATAGACTAAAATTATCTGTCCTATAAAATAACAAGCAATTAACCCTTTCCAATCCAATTTGTATCCTGGTTTTCTTACGGGGCTTACTTTTTTTCTGCTGTTATACAATGGCACTATCTGCTGGCTAAAGCCAGTACAGCATGAGGTGACATGTTGTATAGGCTCCGACAGCAGAGAGGCTGGCAATATACAGTAAGAGAACCACGACGGGCGTCTTCCAACATCGGAGCTGTACAGCCTTAAATCATAATGTCTTCTGACATCAGACAGTGGATTGGAAAGGGTTAATACAGTAAATATATTGGAAACTTATATTTAAATTATTATTATAAAATACAAAGAAGAACATTAATCAACTAAAACCGCAAAGAATTCCAGGGCAGTTTTTGCGGCGGTTTTTTGAACAAAGACAGGAGGACCCATCTTCCTGCTTCTTTTTCTTTACCCACATGCAATAGCACAGAATGTGAGCTGTCAAAACAATTTAAAGCATGTGATTTTTTTCCACGGCGTGTGGATAGCATGTATGGGAAGACATCGCAGCATGCTCCATTTTTCTGCAGATTCTGCGGGACGGCTTCCATTAAAGTCAATAAAAGCCGACCGGTCCACGGCACACCCGCAGCTGTCACTGTGAAAGCAGCAGATTTAAAAAAAAAAAAAAAGCACTGCGCATGCGTCCAGCATAGAGGAGATCCGCACTGGATCTGGACAGGTAACAAAGTATATTTTTCTGTCCATGTCTGCAGGCACGACTGGATTCTTCAGCGGGATTCAGCAGATGGAATCCGTGCGTGGCTGTGGACATTGGGTCTAAAGTCTCATGTCCACTAGCAAAATTGAATTGCGGATTCCGTTGCAGATTTCTGCTGCAGAATCCGCAATTCAATTTAAATTCTCCCTGCTCCTGGCTACAAAACGTAGCCAAGAGCCTGGAGATATCACGGAGGGCCACGGTGAGCGGTTCCTGGTCACGTGTTCACCGTTATCCAATAATGGCGGTCATATAAAAGTAAAAAAAAAATTGAAGTTTCATCTCCCTTCACCGATGCGATCGGTGAGAGGAGATTAAACTTTTTACCAGAGGCCTCCGTATTTGAACCCCGACGCAATCCTCCTCCGTGAACCTTCCCGAATTCTGCACATGTGATTGCTGGCAAAAAGCCGGACACATGCGCAGGAGTCGGGGAGCACAGGAAATTTAAAATCTCCTTGCTCTCAGCGACCAACGGTCACCGAGAGCCTGGAGCAGTGACAGGTGGCCCCGTTGAGCGGTCCCCGGTCACGTAATAAAAAAGTAGCGCTCTAACATAGGTCGGTCTCACGTGACCGGATAGGAATTACGGATTCCACATGCGTCTGATCCGCGGTAATACGCAGATCAATCGCATTGGATTACACAATTCCGCTCACATTAGTGGGTTGGAATTGTGTAATCAACTCGCAGAAAAGAGAACGCAGCAGGTTCTATTTTACTGCGGATATCCGCAACATAGAGCCTATTGTGCTCCATGGTCGTGGATATACCCGCTGCCCATATGCAACTACGTTGTATACGGACTGCGGGTCCCCGCATCATCGCTAAGTGACGGTGCGGGAAATACAAACAAAAAAAAGGTGTACTGCGCATGACCGCCCGTGTAAGTACGCAGTTATGCGCAGTACATTACGCGGCCGTGCGCAGGGTCACAGCCGGGCTCACAGAAGGGATCCGCTGTGGGCCTCCGCAAGCGGATTCCTCCTACGGCTGCGTGAGCCCGGTCTTATTCAGACCGCTACCTGTAATACGTATTTTACAAGAAGCCCCGGGAACGTTTGCCTTCATGCAGTTCCAGGAGCAGCTTGTTGAGCGCCTTCTGTGTGAGACCGCCGCACCTCCGCAAGCTCACGAAGACTCACGGAACGCCACTTTTTACACCGTATACCGGCCACTGAGGTCAAGAAATGACCCCCCAAAAGCATGAGAGATGGGGGGGATACCGGTTTTATTGCCCCATGTGGCCATCCCAACCAGGCCCCCGTAATTACCCCTGTCTTTGGAAATACCACACAGATCACATTATTACTGTTATCTAAGATTTGCGAACGCCGAAAAGGGCGCGGAGTGTGTGTGTTTGTGGGCGGGGGGGAAATTTTTAGGGAGTCAATTTTTATTCCGTACAAATAAGCAATGGGGCCTGGAATTTATTCAGTTGTGCCCTGAAATCCAACGGGTGTTCCGTCCTTTATAGGCCTTGCCATGGGTCCTGTAAGTAAATTAGGGCCACAATGGGTATGTTTCTGAACACGGAACAAACGGGGGTATCCATGTGGGGGTGAATGTCTTCATTCCTATGTACCCTGTACAAAAAAACTGTTTTTAAATTTAAAAAATTGCCAAAAAAAATGAAAATCGTAACTTTTTCCTTCTGCTTTGCTTAGATTCATTCAAATACTGTGGGGTCAAAATACGCAGTACACCCCTAGATGAATTTGTAAAGGGGTCTAGTTTTCAAAATGAGGTCATTTGAGGGTGTCTTTATAGTTTTGGCCGCTCAATGGCTCTATAAGTGGGCAATGTTGCCTGGAATTTATTCAATTGTACCCTGAAATCCAACGGGTGTTCCTTTCATTGTAGGCCTAGCCATGTGTCCTGTAAGTCTATTAGGGCCACAAAGGGTATGTTTCTGAACATGGGACAAAAAGGGGTATGCATTTTGGGGTGAAAGTCTTCATTTATACATGTGCTGTACAAAACAATCTGTTTTTAAATTGACGCAATAGCCCAAAAAATGAAAATCTTAATTTTTTTCTTACTGCTTTGCTTAGATCTATTCAAAAATTGTAGGGTTAAAATACACAGTACACCCCTAAATAAATTCACTAAAGGGTCTAGTTTTCAAAATGGGGTCATTTGTGGGGGTTCTCTATGGTTTTGGGCGCTCAAGAACTCTACAAGTGGGCAATGGGGCCTAAAAGGATTTCAAGCAAAATCTATGTTCTGAAAGCCACTGACTACTCCTTTCATTTTGGGCCCTGTTGTGCATCCAGACATAAGATTAGTGCCACAATGGGAATGTCTCTTTACACGGGACAAAGAGGGGTATCCATTTTTGGGTGCAAGTCTTCATTCAGAATTGCCAAAAAAACGAAAATGGGTCATTCCATGTCAGTTCAACCAATGCTCCCAGTCGACCATCTCAGATTTCAATGGAACTTTGCACAAAGATAGAACCTGACCCTACACTAAGATAGCCAAAATATTAGGCTTCAAAGTGCTTTGGTTCACGAGCTACAGGTCTTTATCTAGGGGGTTGTCATGTGATTACAGTGCGCAACCTGAAAAAAGTGGCGATTTCAATTTATTGCCAAGCCAGTTCCAATGACTCTAGAGCAATGAAACTTCACACACTAGGAGAACGTTTGGTGCTGAATCCAGCTAAGCTACTCAGACTGCCACTCTTGTCATCATTCTGCCACCATTGCATGTCAAATTAGCTGAAAAATTCTATCGCGCAAAATAAAATTCATATTTTAAGCAGTAATAACTCATAATCAATGCAATCCAACTCACCTATGAATTTATCAATGTGTACTCCATAGAAATGTTTCTCATTATTCGCATTATGGACCCAAAAGGATGCATAGCTCTTAAGATACAATGAGTCAAAAATGGCAAAAAACATTTTTATGCAAATTTTTACCTTTTTTCAGAGGCAAAAATCGGAATGTACTCCTTTTTTTTTTTTTTGCTCTATTTGAAAGAGAATTTTTTGCTCTACAAGATTTGATGTTTTTCATTTTGTTCCCAGACCTTCTAGATGGGAAATTTTTGTTTTGCGTTTTGTCATTAAGCTGCTTCATAGGATCTGTTGATCAGCCGGCATGCTACAGCTTGACATGGCATCCAGCAGTTGCGCTTCCTTTCTGCTCATTTTTCACTTCATCTTTGCTGGTGCACAATCAGTCACTTGTAAACTATAGTTATTTATTACACAAATGCATGGGAGCGTTGGTTGAACTGACATGGAATGACCCAAATCACAATTTTTTCCTTTTGCTTGGCTTGAATTCATTCAAAAACTGTGGGGTCAAAATATGCAGTACACCCCTAGATAAATTCCTTAAGGGGTCTAGTTTTCAAAATTGGCTCATTTGTGGGGGTTTTCTATGGTTTTGGGCGCTCAAGAACTCTACAAGTGGGCAATGGGGCCTAAAAGGACTTCAAGCAAAATTTCTGTTTTGAAAGACACTGACTACTCCTTTAATTTTGAGCCCCGTTGTGGACTCAGATATAACATTAGGGCCACAATGGGTATATTTCTGAACACGGGAGAAGCAGAGGTATCCATTTTGGGTTGTAAATCCCCATTTTCATGTAAACTATAGGGAAAAAATGTCTTTAAAATGACATAATTGCAAAAATATGAAATTTTACTTTTTCTCCTCTAAATTGAATTAATTCCTGAAAAAAAACAATGGGGTCAAAATACTCATGACACCCCTCAGTGAATACACTAAGGGGTGTAGTTTTTAAAATGGGGTCATTTGTGGGGGTATCTATTATTCTGACACTCATGAGCCTTTCCAATCTTGGCTTGGTGTAGGAAAACAAAGTGTTCCTCAAAATGCTAAAAAGTAATGTTAAATTTGTACGTCTCCTAAATGGTTAAAAAGCAAAAAGAAAGTTTTTCCAATGTGCGCCCAAAATAAAGTAAATGGGTGGAAATATATATCTTAGCAAAAAACTTTTATATTATGTTTGCACATATTTAAGATACTGCAGTTGGAAATGTGAAAAAATGACGATTTTTTCAATAATTTCCCAATTTTGGCGCTTTTAATAAATAAACACAAATTCTATCGGTCTATTTTTTCCGCCTAAATGAAGTACAACATGTGGCGAAAAAACAATGTCAGAATCGCTTGGATATGCAAAACCTTTCTGGTGTTTTTCCATGTTAAAGTGACACGTCAGATTTGCAAAATTTGGCCTGGTCATTAAGGCGCAAACAGGCTTGGTCCCTAAGGGGTTAAACTTGATCACAAAGCCGATTACCTTAAATGACTTCTCAACTTTCCAGCATAGAACATGGAAATGAAACACATGCGAGGAGCCGTAACAGGGTAATTGGGGAAAGGGTATCAAGTTACGATGCATCATTCAGTTCATAACACATGTGTTATATGTAAAAGTGGTTACTTATATAACTTATTATATAAATAGTTGACACAAACCATATGCATGAAATCATTTCTGGAAGCTTCACTAGCTTGATAGAATGCTACATAAGTCACTTCTTCTTTGAGCTTTTCATTGAAGGCGGATCTTAGGAATATCTCCTGATGAAGATTCCGATGTATGCAATTGTATAGGCAAACACAGGCATGAGTCACCCATAGGGTCCCATTGTAAAAGTACAACAAAAAAATTCATGCCACGCGGTGTATGCTTATGGATGCCTCTGTATTGAATAACATAGTCGACTATGATATTCTGTATAGTAAAAGAAAAAAGTATACTGACATATAACAGTCTAGCAGATGCCAAAGTCTGTCAGATCAATAGAGTCCTATGGATATGTTGGGCATAGGCCCTAGGAACATAGCCTAGCAGAAGAAGGGTATAAGTTTAGTACAGAATTATATAATATTGTTTTTTTAATCATATAGTGTAGGTTAGCATTTCATTTTTTTATTTTTTGCTGTTATGCATTATAAATAACATTAACTTTATTTTTTATGTTTAATTACATATATTCAAATAATTTAATGAGGAAAATATATTGTTCTCTTTTGTTTACTTGAAGAAATATAAATACAAGTGTGACCACCACTCCAATCGATCAGGGAAAATCGGAACCCCCGTTCTCATGATCAGTGGGGGTGTTCCAGCAGTCAGACACGTGTTTCTTATCTTGTGGCAATCCCTTTAATACACTCATTGTCAAAAAAAAATTTAAGCACCTAGATGGAGTTGTCAAAATGGAATGAAACGGAGGGGGCATGTAGTAGGCTCTAGTACCCTGTTGTACCACCTCTAGCTTGGATGCAAAATGTGATACGGGCAGGCATGGAGGCTGTAGTACCCTCTTGGGCCACCTCTAGCTTGAATGTAAAATGTAATATGAACCGGCATGGAAACATACTGGTTCTATATGGTATCGGTCCACATTTGCTGTAACTGAGCCTTTAGATCATGCAAACTCATAGGCTGTCGAAGTTGATATGCCAGATGGTCCCATGCATGTTCTAGTGCCGATAAATCTGGCGACTGGGCAAGCCATGGAAGTGTGGCAATGTTGTGGAGGCATTCTTTTGACACCATTGTTGTGTGTGGTCTAGCAATATCCTGCTGAGGGCAGTATTGAGGTGTCCACCCCTGGGAATCCAGACAAGAACAAGGCAGTCGTCAGTGCCCAAATAAACCTGGGTTTGTTGCTGGAAGCAACCCATTTCCACTCTGTAGCAGTCCAGTTTTATCATTGACGACAACACTGCAAAAGAAGGCCATGATGGGTGTCAAAGGCAGTAGACATAATGGGTACCACAAGACGAAATGTCCTTCACTAAGTGCCTGGAAATGGTTCCGCAGGGGCCTGTAACAATAATGTCACCTATCTCTGGATGGCGGACAACAAAGTAGTTGGAGCTGCTTATGCTTATAGGACAATCAGACAATTCTCTACTGGTAGTTTGTCGAGGGTGTCCTGAGCCCAGTTGTCTTGTGTGAATGTCCTCATGCATCCACTGGTCCAAACACTTCCTAACAGTCTGGTCAGAGCAGCCTAGGTGACAGACAATTTGTTGCTATGACCATCCAGCTTCTTACATTCCAGTAATGTGCCTCCTCTCAAAGTCTATTAACAGGGTGACATCTCTTTGATTGAGCTGTCAAGGTGTCTAGTACTCAACAAACTCTATACAAGCAGAAAAAGAGGTCCACTACACACAAGTAGCCTCTGAGAGCCTTTTTATCGGCCAAGGATGGAACCACTTTTGAGGCTTCATGTGTAGACATGAGCGAGCATACTCGTCCGAGCTTGATGCTCGTTCGAGTATTAGGTTGCTCGAGATGCTCGTTACTCGAGACGAGCACCACGCGGTACTCGTCTCAATTAAACGAGCACTGACCATTGAATTCAATGGAGCCGGCAATACAGCCGGCTCCATTGAAAGCAATGGGCTGCCGGCGATCGCGGGATGAATTGTCGGGAAGGGCTTAAATATATAAGCCCTTCCCTGCAATTCATCCAGAAATGTGTAAAAATAAAAAAAATATATATACTCACCTGGTCCCGGCAGACGGAGTTCAGCGCGGCCGGCGGCAGTCCTCTTGAACTGCTCTGAACAGCTGTGAGTAGTATTCAGCAGCTGGGGATTTAAAATCCCCGCCTGCTGAATGAGCTGCCTCTAATTGGTCACAGCCTGACCAATCAGAGGCAGATCTCACTCACACACCCATTCATGAATTCATGAATGGGTGAGTGACTGCTGCCTCTCATTGGCTCAGCGCAGGGACCAATCTGATTCATCCCGCGATCGCCGGCAGCCCATTGCTTTCAATGGAGCCAGCTGTATTGCCGGCTCCATTGAATTCAATGGGCTAACATCGTTCTTCAGCATAAAGAATGATCTTTATGCTGACAGTGCGAGGGGGGGGGTCTCACTCTTGCCACTATTGTGGCTTAATAGTGGGACCTGGGAACTTGAGATGCAGCCCAACATGTAGCCCCTCGCCTGCCCTATCCGTTTCTGTGTCGTTCCCATCACTTTCTTGAATTTCCTAGGTTTTCACAAATGAAAACCTTAGCGAACATCGGTGATATACAAAAATGCTCGAATCGCCCATTGACTTCAATGGGGTTCGTTACTCGAAACGAACTCTCGAGCATCACTGAAAGTTCGACTCGAGTAACGAGCACCCGAGCATTTTGGTGCTCGCTCATCTCTATTCATGTGGCAAAACTGTTCATCTAATCACACCACAATTCTAATGATGTGCATTTCTGCCTGAGATGTAATTGCATGCCGAGTTTTGGAGCAAAGCAACTTCTTCTAGGTGCTTAATATTTTTTTTTACAAAGAGTGTATCAAAATGTGCCCATAATATTTCAAAAGGCAAAATACTTCTATTATTATCATCTATTATATGAAAGTGCTTTTAGCTATTTGGAAATCATTTGGTATCTTTTCAGCAGCTGAACCATTTGAATGAAATAGAGACTACACTACTTTGAATACTATTTGTTCCAAATACAAAACTAATTGAAGATAATCAAACCATCAAAACCATTTCTGGTTCACCTTCAAATCTTGTTAACCCCTTATGTCACAGGGAGTTTGGGCAGCAAGTTTGAGTTCTTTTCATCCCCAGATATCAAGAGCTATAACTTTGTTATTTTTCCATTAACATAGCCATATTGGACTTCTTTGTGGAACAAGTTCATTTTTTCAATGCATAGTGTACCACATATGGTATTGAGAAACTGTTGTTTTGTGTGGCGGAATAAATGAGAACGATTGTTGGGTCATGACAAGCATGGCTTAATACGAATACTATATGGCATAACTGGGGGCCTTCATTAGGTCCCTTGCTACCAAAACAAGCCATTGGCATCCCACCACATCACTGGTGGGCTGATGAAGTGATGGAGGTAGCCCTGCTTCTAACCACCTAGATGCGTCGCAATCAGTATTGACCAAGGCGTCTAAGGGATTAAACAGCAGCTTTCTGAATTAACTTGGACTACAGAGGCCATGAGCAGAAAGAGCGATACAGGTGAGTATAATCTTTTAGATTTCAATAGCGGCGGATTATCAATAAGGCTAATTTGGGAAGCTTTGGTAACCCCTTGAGTCTTGGGCCCGTGGAGGCCATCCCATATTATAATCTGCCATAAACTGTAGCTATATGTGGGCACTATTGGGGCTAATATTGCTATATGGGGCACTATTTGGTCCATTATTACTATATAGGGATACTATAGAGGCTAGTATAACTGTATGGGGCTATGTGGGTGACACTAATACTGTAGGTGGGCACTATAGGTACAAATATTGCTGTACAGAGCGCTGGCAGGGTGAATGGAGAGGTGGCACTGTAAATGTGGGGTGCCCGGACGGATGAGTATAGTCTCTTTTATTTTTCCACATGGCCAGGATTAAAATAATAATTTGGAAAATCCCTTTAATTTGGGGGCCTGATACTACCTTATAACTGCAAGAAACACTGACCTAGGATCCGAAGAGATACAGAGAGAATATCCAATCACTGTGTGATCAGTGGTATCTAGAGATGAGCGAGCACCAAAATGCTCGGGTGCTCGTTACTCGGGACGAAATTATCGCGATGCTCGAGGGTTCGTTTCGAGTAACGAACCCCATTGAAGTCAATGGGCGACCCGAGCATTTTTGTATTTCGCCGATGCTTGCTAAGGTTTTCATGTGTGAAAATCTGGGCAATTCAAGAAAGTGATGGGAACGACACAGCAACGGATAGGGCAGGCGAGGGGCTACATGTTGGGCTGCATCTCAAGTTCACAGGTCCCACTATTAAGCCACAATACCGGCAAGAGTGCCCCCCCCCCCCCAACAACTTTTACTTCTGAAAAGCCCTCATTAGCATGGCATACCTTAGCTAAGCACCACACTACCTCCAGCAAAGCACAATCACTGCCTGCATGACACTCCGCTGCCACTTCTCCTGGGTTACATGCTGCCCAACCCCCCCCCCCCCCCCCCGCACGACAGTGTCCACAGCGTACACCAAATTGTCCCTGCCCAGCCTTCAGCTGCCCCCATGCCAAGCCACCCTCATGTCTATTTATAAGTGCGTCTGCCACAGGAAAAGCAGGCACACACTGCAGAGGGTTGGCATGGCTAGGCAGCGACCCCCCCATAAAAGGGGCGGGGCGATAGCCCACAATGCTGTACAGAAGCAATGAGAAATCCAATCCTGTACCACCTCCATCTGGAGCTGCACACGTGGGCATAGCAATGGGGAACCTATGTGCCACACACTATTCATTCTGTCAAGGTGTCTGCATGCCCCAGTCAGACCGCGGTTTTTTATAAATAGTCACAGGCAGGTACAACTCCGCAATGGGAATTCCGTGTGCACCCACAGCATGGGTGGCTCCCTGGAACCCACCCGCTATACATAAATGTATCCCATTGCAGTGCCCATCACAGCTGAGGTAATGTCGTGCTTAATACAGGTGGGCTTCGGCCCACACTGCATGCCCCAGTCTGACTGGGGTTCTTTACAAGTGGACAGATGTAGGTTAAACTCCGTGTGCACCTACAGCATGGGTGGCTCCCTGGAACCCACCGGTGGTACATAAATAAATCCCATTGCATTGCCCATCACAGCTGAGGTAATGTCGTGGTTAATGCAGGTGGGCTTCGGCCCACACTGCATGCCCCAGTCAGACTGGGGTTCTTTACAAGTGGACAGATGTAGTAACAACTCCCTGTGGACCCACAGCATGGGTGGGTGCCAGGAAGCCACCGGCGGTACATAAAAATATCCCATTGCATTGCCCATCACAGCTGAGGTAATGTCGTGGTTAATGCAGGTGGGCTTCGGCCCACACTGCATGCCCCAGTCAGACTGGGGTTCTTTACAAGTGGACAGAGGTAGTAACAACTCCCTGTGGACACACAGCATGGGTGGGTGCCAGGAATCCACCGGCGGTACATAGAAATATCCCATTGCATTGCCCATCACAGCTGAGGTAGTAATGTCGTGCTTAATACAGGTGGGCTTCGGCCCACACTGCATGCCCCAGTTTGACTGGGGTTCTTTACAAGTGGACAGATGTAGGTTAAACTCCGTGTGCACCTACAGCATGGGTGGCTCCCTGGAACCCACCGGTGGTACATAAATAAATCCCATTGCATTGCCCATCACAGCTGAGGTAATGTCGTGGTTAATGGAGGTGGGCTTCGGCCCACACTGCATGCCCCAGTCAGACTGGGGTTCTTTACAAGTGGACAGATGTAGTAACAACTCCCTGTGGACCCACAGCATGGGTGGGTGCCAGGAAGCCACCGGCGGTACATAAAAATATCCCATTGCATTGCCCATCACAGCTGAGGTAATGTCGTGCTTAATACAGGTGGGCTTCGGCCCACACTGCATGCCCCAGTCAGACTGGTAATATGTACCTTAACAGTAGACTCGTTGGTGGTAATGTGGTGGTGACTGCGGACCTGGTAGCGCGGTTTTATGTAGTTGGTTTTCGGAATGTGGCCAGGATTAAGTGGGCCGTGTCGGGGGGATGGTGGTGGTGCTCTCTTGTTGTGTCGTTAAAGGTGAAATTCTTGGACTGCCACCAGACGGACCAATGCAAAGGTATTTGCCAAGAATGTTTTCATTGTTGGAGGAGGAGGGGGATGTTTTGGAGCCACTATGTGTCCTCTACACGTGTCCGTGGTTATATGCACCTTAACAGTAACAGCGTTGGTGGGAAATGGCCTCGCCGCCATCATGTCTTTGTGAAGCCTCTGTTTCCACACCCCAGTGACATACCATTAGCAGCGGTATAGGCAGAGCCCAGAATTATTAACATTTCAGCGGTAGCATTAGGGACAGGCCCCACTAACATATCACTAGCAGCAGTATAGGGGGAGTGCAGTCTTAGTTCCATTTCAGTAATAGTAGCACTCAAGACAGGACCCAGTAACATTCCCATTGCAGCAGTTTAGGGAGATAACAGTCTCTTTCACCTTTCAGTAGCTGCAGTATAGACAAGGCCCCAGTTACATTTATGTAGCAAAAGTGTAGGCCAACCCCACACACCTTTCTGTACCATGAGTGCAGGCGAAGAACATAGAAATTACTATGATTACACTGTAGGTGAGGACCCCAAAAAATTGGTGTAGCAACAGTACTAATGTACCTCAGAAAAAAATTGGCCATGCCCAACCAAGATGGCAGGTGAAACCCATTAATCGCTTTGGTTAATGTGGCTTAAGTGGTAACTAGGCCTGGAGGCAGCCCAGTTTAACGAAAAATTGGTTCAAGTTAAAGTTTCAACGCTTTTAAGAGCATTGAAACGTTTAAAAATTGTTTAGAAAAATTATATGAGTGAGCCTTGTGGCCGTAAGAAAAATTGCCCGTTCGGCGTGATTACGTGAGGTTTCAGGAGGAGGAGCAGGAGGAGGAGGAGGAATATTATACACAGATTGATGAAGCAGAAATGTCCCCGTTTTGGATGGTGATTGAGAACGATGCTTCCATCCGCGGGTGCAGCCTACGTATTGATTAGGTATCGCTGTTGTCCGCTGGTGGAGAAGAGAAGTCTGGGGAAATCCAGGCTTTGTTCATCTTGATGAGTGTAAGCCTGTCAGCACTGTCAGTTGACAGGTGGGTACGCTTATCCGTGATGATTCCCCCAGCCACACTAAACACACTCTCTGACAAGACGCTAGCCGCAGGACAAGCAAGCACCTCCAGGGCATACAGCGCGAGTTCAGGCCACGTGTCCAGCTTCAACACCCAGTAGTTGTAGGGGGCAGAGGCGTCACCGAGGACGGTGCTGCAATCGGCTACGTACTCCCTCACCATCCTTTTACAGTGCTCCCGCCGACTCAGCCTTGACTGGGGACCGGTGACACAGTCTTGCTGGGGAGCCATAAAGCTGTCAAAGGCCTTAGAGAGTGTTCCCCTGCCTGCGCTGTACATGCTGCCTGATCTCTGCGCCTCCCCTGCTACCTGGGCCGCGGAAATGCGTCTTCGACCACTAGCGCTGTCAGATGGGAAGTTTACTATCAGTTTGTCCACCAGCGCCCTGTGGTATAGCATCATTCTCGAACCCCTTTCCTCTTCGGGAATGAGAGTGCAAAGGCTCTCCTTATACCGTGGATCGAGCAGTGTGTACACCCAGTAATCCGTAGTGGCCAGAATGCGTGTAACACGAGGGTCACGAGAAAGGCATCCTAACATGAAGTCAGCCATGTGTGCCAGGGTACCTGTATGCAACACATGGCTGTCCTCACTCGGAAGATCACTTTCAGGATCCTCCTCCTCCTCCTCCTCCTCCTCCTCTGGCCATACACGCTGAAAGGATGACAGGCAAGCTGCATCTGTACCCTCAGCAGTGGGCCAAGCTGTCTCTTCCCCCTCCTCCTCATGCTCCTCCCCCTCCTCCTCCTCCTCCTCTGGCCATACACGCTGAAAGGATGACAGGCAAGCAGCATCTGTCCCCTCAGCAGTGGGCCAAGCTGTCTCTTCCCCCTCCTCCTCATGCTCCTCCCCCTCTTCCTCAACGCGCTGAGATATAGACATGAGGTTGCTCTGACTATCCAGCGACATACTGTCTTCCCCCGCCTCCGTTTCTGATTCCAAAGCGTTTGCCTTTATGCTTTGCAGGGAACTTCTCAAGAGGCATAGCAGAGGAATGGTGACGCTAATGATTGCAGCATCCCCGCTCACCATCTGGGTAGACTCCTCAAATTTTCCAAGGACCTGGCAGATGGCTGCCAACCAGGCCCACTCTTCTGTAAATAATTGAGGAGGCTGACTCCCACTGCGCCGCGCAAGTTGGAGTTGGTATTCCACTATAGCTCTACGCTGCTCATAGAGTCTGGCCAACATGTGGAGCGTAGAGTTCCACTGTGTGGGCACGTCGCACAGCAGTCGGTGCACTGGCAGATTAAACCGATGTTGCAGGGTCTGCAGGGTGGTAGCGTGCATGTGGGATTTGCGGAAATGTGCGCAGAGCTGTCGCACCTTTCCGAGCAGGTATGACAAGTGGGGGTAGCTTTTCAGAAAGCGCTGAACCACCAAATTAAAGACATGGGCCAGGCATGGCACGTGCGTGAGGCTGCCGAGCTGCAGAGCCGCCACCAGGTTACGGCCGTTGTCACACACGACCATGCCCGGTTGGAGGCTCAGCGGCGCAAGCCAGCGGTCGGTCTGCTCTGTCAGACCCTGCAGCAGTTTGTGGGCCCTGTGCCTCTTCTCTCCTAAGCTGAGTAGTTTCAGCACGGCCTGCTGACGCTTGGCCACCGCTGTGCTGCCACGCCGCGTGACACCGACTGCTGGCGACGTGCTGCTGCTGACACATCTAGATTGCGAGACAGAGGTTGCGTAGGAGGAGGAGGAGGGTGGTTTAGTGGAGGAAGCATACACCCCCGCAGATACCACCACCGAGCTGGGGCATGCAATTCGGGGGGTGGGTAGGACGTGAGCGGTCCCAGGCTCTGACTCTGTCCCAGCCTCCACTAAATTCACCCAATGTGCCGTCAGGGAGATATAGTGGCCCTGCCCGCCTGTGCTTGTCCACGTGTCTGTTGTTAAGTGGACCTTGGCAGTAACCGCGTTGGTGAGGGCGCGTACAATGTTGCGGGAGACGTGGTCGTGCAGGCCTGGGACGGCACATCGGGAAAAGTAGTGGCGACTGGGAACCGAGTAGCGCGGGGCCGCCGCCGCCATCATGCTTTTGAAAGCCTCCGTTTCCACAAGCCTATACGGCAGCATCTCTAGGCTGATCAATTTTGCAATGTGCACGTTTAACGCTTGAGCGTGCGGGTGCGTGGCGTCGTACTTGCGCTTGCGCTCAAACTGTGGCGCTAGCGACGTCTGGACGCTACGCTGAGAGACATTGCTGGATGGGGCCGAGGACAGCAGAGGTGAGGGTGTGGGTGCAGGCCAGGAGACTCTACTGCCTGTGTCCTCAGAGGGGGGTTGGATCTCAGTGGCAGGTTGGGGCACAGGGGGAGAGGCAGTGGTGCAAACCGGAGGTGGTGAACGGGCATCGTCCCACCTTGTGGGGTGCTTGGCCATCATATGCCTGCGCATGCTGGTGGTGGTGCCTCCCCAGCTGATCTTGGCGCGACAAAGGTTGCACACCACTGTGCGTCGGTGGTCAGGCGTCTCTGTGAAAAACTGCCACACCGTAGAGCACCTTGACCTCTGCAGGGTGGCATGGCGCGAGGGGGCGCTTTGGGAACCAGTTGGTGGATTATTCGGTCTGGCCCTGCCTCTACCCCTGGAGACCGCACTGGCTCGGCCTGTGCCCACACCCTGACTTGGGCCTCCGCGTCCTCGCCCGCGTCCACGTCCTATAGGCCTACCCCTACCCCTCAGCATGGTGTATTACCAGTGATTTGATTTCCCAGCCAGAAAAGAAATTGGCGCAAGCCTGCAGGCCAAATAGAATTTTTTCCCTTTTTTTTTAAAGGAAAGACCCACTGCCTATATTCAATCAATAATAAATGTGTTGTGGCCCTGCAGTGTGTCACAGAACTGCAGTCTTGCACTGTTATGAACTGCAGCAGAGCGGTGATTTCCCAGCCAGGAAATAAATTGGCGCAAGCCTGCAGGCCAAATAGAATTTTTTCCCTTTTTTTTAAAGGAAAGGCCCACTGACTATATTCAATCAATAATAAATGTGTTGTGGCCCTGCAGTGTGTCACAGAACTGCAGTCTTGCACTGTTATTAACTGCAGCAGAGCGGTGATTTCCCAGCCAGGAAATAAATTGGCGCAAGCCTGCTGTTAAACTTAGCTGGCTGTGTATGATTTTTTTTAAGTTCTCCACCCAGCACACATGTACCCAGAACGCTGAGGACTGTCAGAGGCAGGCCAAATAGAATTTTTTCCCTTTTTTTTTAAAGGAAAGGCCCACTGACTATATTCAATCAATAAAATATGTCTTCTGGCCCTGCCTACACAATTCTGTCCCTGTAGTATTACTGCAGGCGCAATGCTCTGCACGGCCGATTTGGAAAAAAAAAAAAAAGTGCAACACTGCTAACAGCAGCCTCCACAGTACTGCACACTGTTAGATGTGGCCCTAAGAAGGACCGTTGGGGTTCTTGAAGCCTACACTAACTCCTAACACTCTCCCTACAGCAGCTCTAACACTATAGCACTGTCCCTCAGCTATCTCACAACGCATCTGAGGCGAGCCGCGGGAGGGGCCGACTTTTATACTCGGGTGACATCTGATCTCCCCAGCCACTCACAGCAGGGGGGTGGTATAGGGCTTGAACGACGCAGGGTGAAGTTGTAATGCCTTCCCTGTCTTTCAATTGGCCAGAAAAGCGCGCTAACGTCTCAGAGAGGAAAGTGAAAGTAACCCGAACATCGCGTGGTACTCGTTACGAGTAACGAGCATCCCGAACACCCTAATATTTGTCCGAGCATCAAGCTCGGACGAGTACGTTCGCTCATCTCTAGTGGTATCCAATTGTTGGGATTCTCACCAATCTCTATAATGAACAGTCTGCAGTAGAGTTCTGTAAACTGCTAAGGACAACAAGGCCAGGCATAAATGATGTAGAAATATAATTTCTATTTCATTACTTTTTCACCATTGTAGTCAATGGAACAGCATGTGGTCTTCTTTAATTCAGTGGGAAAATGAATGCAAATATGAATGTCATCTTTGTTCCTATTGATTTGAATGTTAAATTCGTATTAGAGGACAGATACATGCAGTGTTTTCCAATTCCAGGCAGCTGCCATGGAAGGTCAAAAACTGGTGGCCTTTTAGGAGTGAGCAGATCTTTAACCCCTTAGTGATCTTTAATAAACACTGGTAGGCAAGCTACTAAGGAGTTAACATTGAAGGCTGAATAATTTACAGTAACTTCAAAGAGTGGTTAAATAATGCTGGTGGTATCTCTATCTGGCACCAGATTGTGATCTGTTATTTATGTAGCCATGGATGTAGCCAGAGGAGTAACTTGAAGCTTCTGGGCCCCAATGCAAAATCTGTAACAGGGCCCCCAACTATAATGCTTTATTTATAGTACTTGGCTCACTATATGGAGAAAAGAGGCCTTATGGACTCCCCAAGGCTCCTGGGCCCGGGTGCAACGGCATCCCCTATAGTTACGCAAGTGGATGTAGCTATAGGGGAGTAGAGGAAGCAGTTGCATGTGGTCCCAAAAGCCGCTTTGCCACATTAGAAGTTGTATAAATAACACGTGGTTGCATTAGCGCCCAGGAGCTTCAAGTTACACTTTTGTCTTCAGCTAATGAAATAATATTGTTTAATCATTGCTTTCTGTCAAATATCTCACTATAGTCAGTAGGTGTCCGATTTATCAATTTCACTCACGCAGCCTGTTTATACAAGCAGATACATTGTTGGCTTGTTCAAACCAGAAGTCATTCACATTTAGTGTATAAGTGAATGAGAACGACTGAACGATCTGTATTTAAAGCGAAGAATTAGTCAACGATTATTTTTATGCCTTCATAAAATGATCGATGAATGAAAAGCAAACAATGACCGTTCGTCATTTGATCACTGGCTGCTTTTACACGATTATTGTTTATTTTCACTCATTTGAAAAAATTTTGAATGATACTCATCCCGTGTAAAAGGGCCTGTAGAATCTGAGATAAGTTTGCTGCATTTGTAACTTACTGATAACTAATATTATACTGAGTTGTAATAGCCACAATGTATATTTCTGAATGTTTTTACTTTCACCAGTAATTGTGTTTTTCTCACTCTCTTTATCTACAGCATTCGTACAGTACTGGAGTTCTGAGATCTCCAGTGTTCAGCAGAAAGACCCATTGTTGATTCAAGAAGAAGGCATTGTTCATTGAATTATTTGAAAAATTTAACTCATGACTTCCCAGTCTCAGAAATAAAATGGTGCAACTGCATAATGCTGTGTGAAAACATATAATTCTTTTAATTAGTTACTGGAATTTTTAGTATGTAAGCAGTGCTAAAGACTAGAGATGAGCGAGCACCAAAATGCTCAGGTGCTCGTTACTCGAGACGAACTTTTCGCGATGCTCGAGGGTTCATTTCGAATAACGAACCCTATTGAAGTCAATGGGCGACCCGAGCATTTTTGTATATCGACGATGCTCGCTAAGGTTTTCATTTGTGAAAATCTGGGCAATTCAAGAAAGTGACAGGAACGACACAGCAACAGATAGGGCAGGCAAGGGCTACATGTTGGGCTGCATCTCAAGTTCCCAGGTCCCACTATTAAGCCACAATAGCGGCAAGAGTGGGCCCCCCCCTCCCAACAACTTTTACTTCTGAAAAGCCCTCATTAGCAATGCATACCTTAGCTAAGCACCACACTACCTCCAACAAAGCACAATCACTGCCTGCATGACACTCCGCTGCCACTTCTCCTGGGTAACATGCTGCCCAACCCCCCCCCCCCCCACGACCCAGTGTCCACAGCGCACACCAAACTGTCCCTGCCCAGCCTTCAGCTGCCCTCATGCCACGCCACCCTCATGTCTATTTATAAGTGTGTCTGCCAGAGGAACCGCAGGCACACACTGCAGAGGGTTGGCACGGCTAGGCAGCGACCCTCTTTAAAAGGGGCGGGGCGATAGTCCACAATGCTGTACAGAAGCAATGAGAAATCCAATCCTGTGCCACCTCCATCTGGAGCTGCACACGTGGGCATTGCAATGGGGAACCTATGTGCCACACACTATTTATTCTGTCAAGGTGTCTGCATGACCCAGTCAGACCGCGTTTTTTTATAAATAGTCACAGGCAGGTACAACTCCGCAATGGGAATTCCGTGTGCACCCACAGCATGGGTGGCTCCCTGGAACCCACCAGCTGTACATAAATGTATCCCATTGCAGTGCCCTGGACAGCAGAGCTAACGTCAGATTAAATGCCGGTGGGCTTCGGCCCACACTGCATGCCCCAACCTGACCGGGGTTTTTAATTCATAGACACAGGCAGGTACAACTCCCTATTGTGAAGTCCCTGTGGACCGACAGCATGGGTGGGTGCCAGGAAGCCACCGGTCGTACATAAATATATCCCATTGCATTGCCCATCACAGCTGAGGTAATGTCATGTTTAATGCAGGTGGGCTTCGGCCCACACTGCATGCCCCAGTCAGACTGGGGTTCTTTAGAAGTGGACACATGCAGTTACAACTCCCTGTGGACCCACAGCATGGGTGGCTCCCTGGAACCCACCGGCGGTACATAAATATATCCCATTGCATTGCCCATCACAGCTGAGGTAATGTCATGTTTAATGCAGGTGGGCTTCGGCCCACACTGCATGCCCCAGTCAGACTGGGGTTCTTTAGAAGTGGACACATGCAGTTACAACTCCCTGTGGACCC
The DNA here is from genome assembly GCF_035609145.1 of Eleutherodactylus coqui. NCBI lineage: Eukaryota > Metazoa > Chordata > Amphibia > Anura > Eleutherodactylidae > Eleutherodactylus > Eleutherodactylus coqui. Next base: position 168,595,043 of record NC_089843.1, on the reverse strand, counting down.
ACAGCATGGGTGGGTGCCAGGAAGCCACCGGCGGTACATAAATATATCCCTTTGCATTGCCCATCACAGCTGAGGTAATGTCATGTTTAATGCAGGTGGGCTTCGGCCCACACTGCATGCCCCAGTCAGACTGGGGTTCTTTAGAAGTGGACACATGCAGTTACAACTCCCTGTGGACCAACAGTATGGGTGGCTCCCTGGAACCCACCGGCGGTACATAAATATATCCCATTGCATTGCCCATCACAGCTGAGGTAATGTCATGTTTAATGCAGGTGGGCTTCGGCCCACACTGCATGCCCCAGTCAGACTGGGGTTCTTTAGAAGTGGACACATGCAGTTACAATTCCCTGTGGACTCACAGCATGGGTGGCTCCCTGGAACCCACCGGCGGTACATAAATATATCCCATTGCAGTGCCCAACACAGCTGATGTAAAGTCAGCTGTAATGCAGGTGGGCTAAAAATTAATTGGATTACACTGTAGGCGAGGGCCCCCAAAAATTGGTGTACCAACAGTACTTATGTACCTGAGAAAAATTGCCCATGCCCAACCAAAAGGGCAGGTGAAATCCATTAATCTCTTTGGTTAATGTGGCTTAATTGGTAACTAGGCCTGGAGGCAGCCCAGTAAAAATAAAAATTGGCTGAGGTGAAAGTTTCAACGCTTTAATGAGCATTGAAACGTATAAAAATTGTTTAGAAAAATTATATGACTGAGCCTTGTGGGCCTAAGAAAAATTGCCCGTTCGGCGTGATTATGTGAGGTTTCAGGAGGAGGAGCTGGAGGAGGAGGAGGAATATTATACACAGATTGATGAAACAAAAAGGTCCCCGTTTTGGATGGTGATAGAGAACGATGCTTCCATCCGCGGGTGCAGCCTACGTATTGTTTAGGTATCGCTGCTGTCCGCTGGTGGAGAAGAGAAGTCTGGGGAAATCCAGGTTTTGTTCATCTTTATGATTGTAAGCCTGTCGGCACTGTCGGTTGACAGGTGGGTACGCTTATCCGTGATGATTCCCCCAGCCACACTAAACACACTCTCTGACAAGACGCTAGCCGCAGGACAAGCAAGCACCTCCAGGGCATACAGCGCGACTTCAGGCCACGTGTCCAGCTTCGACACCCAGTAGTTGTAGGGGGCAGAGGCGTCACGGAGGACGGTCGTGCGATCGGCTACGTACTCCCTCACCATCCTTTTACAGTGCTCCCGCCAACTCAGCCTTGACTGGGGACCGGTGACACAGTCTTGCTGGGGAGCCAGAAAGCTGGCAAAGGCCTTGGATAATGGTCCCCTGCCTGCGCTGTACATGCTGCCTGATCTCTGCGCCTCCCCTGCTACCTGGGCCGCGGAAATGCGCCTTCGGCCACTAGCGCTGTCGGATGGGAAGTTTACCATCAGTTTGTCCACCAGCGCCCTGTGGTATAGCATCATTCTCGAACCCCTTTCCTCTTCGGGAATGAGAGTGGAAAGGCTCTCCTTATACCGTGGGTCGAGCAGTGTGTACACCCAGTAATCCGTAGTGGCCAGAATGCATGTAACACGAGGGTCACGAGAAAGGCATCCTAACATGAAGTCAGCCATGTGTGCCAGGGTACCTGTACGCAACACATGGCTGTCCTCACTCGGAAGATCACTTTCAGGATCCTCCTCCTCCTCCTCTGGCCATACACGCTGAAAGGATGACAGGCAAGCAGCATGTGTACCCTCAGCAGTGGGCCAAGCTGTCTCTTCCCCCTCCTCCTCATGCTCCTCCCCCTCCTCCTCCTCCTCTGGCCATACACGCTGAAAGGATGACAGGCAAGCAGCATGTGTACCCTCAGCAGTGGGCCAAGCTGTCTCTTCCCCCTCCTCCTCATGCTCCTCCCCCTCCTCCTCCTCCTCAACGCGCTGAGATATAGACATGAGGGTGCTCTGACTATCCAGCGACATACTGTCTTCCCCCGCCTCCGTTTCCGAGTGCAAAGCGTCTGCCTTTATGCTTTGCAGGGAACTTCTCAAGAGGCATAACAGAGGAATGGTGACGCTAATGATTGCAGCATCCCCGCTCAGCATCTGGGTAGACTCCTCAAAGTTTCCAAGGACCTGGCAGATGGCTGCCAACCAGGCCCACTCTTCTGTAAATAATTGAGGAGGCTGACTCCCACTGCGCCGCCCATGTTGGAGTTGGTATTCCGCTATAGCTCTGCGCTGCTCATAGAGCCTGGCCAACATGTGGAGCGTAGAGTTCCACTGTGTGGGCACGTCGCACAGCAATCGGTGCACTGGCAGATGAAACCGATGTTGCAGGGTCCGCAGGGTGGCAGCGTCCGTCCTGGAGTTGTGGAAATGTGCGCTGACCCGGCGCACCTTTCCGAGCAGGTATGACAAGTGTGGGTAGCTTTTCAGAAAGCGCTGAACCACCAAATTAAAGACATGGGCCAGGCATGGCACGTGCGTGAGGCTGCCGAGCTGCAGAGCCGCCACCAGGTTACGGCCATTGTCACACACGACCATGCCCGGTTGGAGGCTCAGCGGTGCAAGCCAGCGTTCGGTCTGCTCTGTCAGACCCTGCAGCAGTTCGTGGGCCGTCTGACTCTTCTCTCCTAAGCTGAGTAGTTTCAGCACGGCCTGCTGACGCTTGCCCACCGCTGTGCTGCCACGCCTCACGACACCGACTGCTGGCGACGTGCTGCTGCTGACACATCTTGATTGCGAGACAGAGGTTGCGTAGGAGGAGGAGGAGGGTGGTTTAGTGGAGGAAGAATACACCCCCGCAGATACCACCACCGAGCTGGGGCACGCAATTCGGGGGGTGGGTAGGACGTGAGCGGTCCCAGGCTCTGACTCTGTCGCAGCCTCCACTAAATTCACCCAATGTGCCGTCAGGGAGATATAGTGGCCCTGCCCGCCTGTGCTTGTCCACGTGTCTGTTGTTAAGTGGACCTTGGCAGTAACCGCGTTGGTGAGGGCGCGTACAATGTTGCGGGAGACGTGGTCGTGCAGGGCTGGGACGGCACATCGGGAAAAGTAGTGGCGACTGGGAACCGAGTAGCGCGGGGCCGCGCGCCACCATCATGCTTTTGAAAGCCTCCGTTTCCACAAGCCTATATGGCAGCATCTCCAGGCTGATCAATTTGGCAATGTGCACGTTTAACGCTTGAGCGTACGGGTGCGTGGCGGCGTACTTGCGCTAGCGCTCAAACAGTGGTGCTAGCGACGTCTGGACGCTGCGCTGAGAGACATTGCTGGATGGGGCCGAGGACAGCGGAGGTGAGGATGTGGGTGCAGGCCAGGAGACAGTAGTGCCTGTGTCCTCAAGAGGGGAGTTGGATCTCAGTGGCAGGTTGGGGCACAGGGGGAGAGGCAGTGGTGCAAAACGGAGGCGGTGAACGGCCTTCGTCCCACCTTGTGGGGTGCTTGGCCATCATATGCCTGTGCATGCTGGTGGTGGTGCCTCCCCAGCTGATCTTGGCGCGACAAAGGTTGCATACCACTGTTCGTCGGTCGTCAGGCGTCTCTGTGAAAAACTGCCACACCGTAGAGCACCTTGACCTCTGCAGGGTGGCATGGCAGGAGGGGGCGCTTTGGGAAACAGTTGGTGGATTATTCGGTCTGGCCCTGCCTCTACCCCGGGCCACCGCACTGGCTCGGCCTGTGCCCACACCCTGACTTGGGCCTCCGCGTCCTCGCCCGCGTCCACGTCCTCTAGGCCTACCCCTACCCCTCAGCATGGTGTATTACCAGTAGTGCAGAAACAGAACGCTGTAATTAAATGTGACGCTTATTGGCCTGTGGTTGGAGGCTGACTTCGCTTACGGAACGCCAGGAAATAATTTTGCGCAAGCCTGCTGTAACACTTAGCTGGCTGCGTATGAATTTGGAGAACTACTACACCCAGCACAGACCCAGAACACTGAGGACACTCACAGGCAGCCCAAATAGATTTTTTTCCCCAAATTTTTTTGCAAAGGCCCACTGCCTATATTCAATCAATATGTCTTCTGTCCCTGCCTAAGCGCTTCTGGCCCTGGAGTATGTCAAAGAACTGCAGACTGTTGCAATGTGAACTGCAATACAGCGGTGATTTCACAGCCCAGACAGAGCCAGGAAATAATTTTGCGCAAGCCTGCTGTAACACTTAGCTGGCTGCGTATGAATTTGGAGAACTACTACACCCAGCACAGACCCAGAACACTGAGGACAGTCACAGGCAGCCCAAATAGATTTTTTCCCCAAATTTTTTTGCAAAGGCCCACTGCCTATATTCAATCAATATGTCTTCTGTCCCTGCCTAAGCGCTTCTGGCCCTGGAGTATGTCAAAGAACTGCAGAGTGTTGCACTGTGAACAGCAATACAGCAGTGATTTCACAGCCCAGACAGAGCCAGGAAATAATTTTGCGCAAGCCTGCTGTAACACTTAGCTGGCTGCGTATGAATTTGGAGAACTACTACACCCAGCACAGACCCAGAACACTGAGGACACTCACAGGCAGCCCAAATAGATTTTTTTCCCCACATTTTTTTGCAAAGGTCCACTGCCTATATTCAATAAATATGTCTTCTGTCCCTGCCTAAGCGCTTCTGGCCCTGGAGTATGTCCAAGAACTGCAGAGTGTTGCACTGTGAACTGCAATACAGCGGTGATTTCACAGCCCAGACAGAGCCAGGAAATAATTTTGCGCAAGCCTGCTGTAACACTTAGCTGGCTGCGTATGAATTTGGAGAACTACTACACCCAGCACAGACCCAGAGCACTGAGGACACTCACAGGCAGCCCAAATAGATTTTTTCCCCAAATTTTATTGCAAAGGCCCACTGCCTATATTCAATCAATAATCAATATGTTTTCTGTCCCTGCCTAAGCGCTTCTGGCCCTAGAGTATGTCAAAGAACTGCAGAGTGTTGCACTGTGAACTGCAATACAGCGGTGATTTCACAGCCCAGACAGAGCCAGGAAATAATTTTGCGCAAGCCTGCTGTAACACTTAGCTGGCTGCGTATGAATTTGGAGAACTACTACACCCAGCACAGACCCAGAGCACTGAGGACACTCACAGGCAGCCCAAATAGATTTTTTTCCCCAAATTTTTTTGCAAAGGTCCACTGCCTATATTCAATCAATATGTCTTCTGTCCCTGCCTAAGCGCTTCTGGCCCTGGAGTATGTCAAAGAACTGCAGAGTGTTGCACTGTGAACTGCAAATACAGCGGTGATTTCACAGCCCAGACAGAGCCAGGAAATAATTTTGCGCAAGCCTGCTGTAACACTTAGCTGGCTGCGTATGAATTTGGAGAACTACTACACCCAGCAGAGACCCAGAACACTGAGGACACTCACAGGCAGCCCAAATAGATTTTTTTCCCCACATTTTTTTGCAAAGGTCCACTGCCTATATTCAATAAATATGTCTTCTGTCCCTGCCTAAGCGCTTCTGGCCCTGGAGTATGTCAAAGAACTGCAGAGTGTTGCACTGTGAACTGCAATACAGCGGTGATTTCACAGCCCAGACAGAGCCAGGAAATAATTTTGCGCAAGCCTGCTGTAACACTTAGCTGGCTGCGTATGAATTTGGAGAACTACTACACCCAGCACAGACCCAGAGCACTGAGGACACTCACAGGCAGCCCAAATAGATTTTTTTCCCCAAATTTTTTTGCAAAGGTCCACTGCCTATATTCAATCAATATGTCTTCTGTCCCTGCCTAAGCGCTTCTGGCCCTGGAGTATGTCAAAGAACTGCAGAGTGTTGCACTGTGAACTGCAAATACAGCGGTGATTTCACAGCCCAGACAGAGCCAGGAAATAATTTTGCGCAAGCCTGCTGTAACACTTAGCTGGCTGCGTATGAATTTGGAGAACTACTACACCCAGCACAGACCCAGAACACTGAGGACACTCACAGGCAGCCCAAATAGATTTTTTTCCCCAAATTTTTTTGCAAAGGCCCACTGCCTATATTCCATCAATATGTCTTCTGTCCCTGTCTAAGCGCTTCTGGCCCTGGAGTATGTCAAAGAACTGCAGAGTGTTGCACTGTGAACTGCAATACAGCGGTGATTTCACAGCCCAGACAGAGCCAGGAAATAATTTTGCGCAAGCCTGCTGTAACACTTAGCTGGCTGCGTATGAGTTTGGAGAACTACTACACCCAGCACAGACCCAGAACACTGAGGACACTCACAGGCAGCCCAAATAGATTTTTTTCCCCAAATTTTTTTGCAAAGGCCCACTGCCTATATTCAATCAATATGTCTTCTGTCCCTGCCTAAGCGCTTCTGGCCCTGGAGTATGTCAAAGAACTGCAGAGTGTTGCACTGTGAACTGCAATACAGCGGTGATTTCACAGCCCAGACAGAGCCAGGAAATAATTTTGCGCAAGCCTGCTGTAACACTTAGCTGGCTGCGTATGAATTTGGAGAACTACTACACCCAGCAGAGACCCAGAACACTGAGGACACTCACAGGCAGCCCAAATAGATTTTTTTCCCCAAATTTTTTTGCAAAGGCCCACTGCCTATATTCAATCAATATGTCTTCTGTCCCTGCCTAAGCGCTTCTGGCCCTGGAGTATGTCAAAGAACTGCAGAGTGTTGCACTGTGATCTGCAATACAGCGGTGATTTCACAGCCCAGACAGAGCCAGGAAATAGTTTTGCGCAAGCCTGCTGTAACACTTAGCTGGCTGCGTATGAGTTTGGAGAACTACTACACCCAGCACAGACCCAGAACACTGAGGACAGTCACAGGCAGCTCAAATAGATTTTTTTCCCCAAATTTTTTTGCAAAGGCCCACTGCCTATATTCAATCAATATGTCTTCTGTCCCTGCCTAAGCGCTTCTGGCCCTGGAGTATGTCAAAGAACTGCAGAGTGTTGGGGGGCGTGGCTTGGAGAGAGACCGAGACGGCCATGTCTAGATAGACTCCGTTCGGCAGCATTGCTCAGCGACTTACACAGCGTTCCGGACGGCTCGGTTTACCTTCAACCGGCAAGAAGAAGCTCTAGGGACCATGGCAGCGTCCAGAAGGAGAACTTCTAAAGCGCAACCGACGCGGTTGGAGGAGTTCTTTGTCCCGCGCGCTCCTCACACTGTAATGGCGGCGGAGGAAGAAGCTATGCCTGAAGCCGGCGCTCCGGTAAGAGGATCCCCTGACTCCCTAGAGATGCAGCCCCTAGGTAATGTGGACATTCCTAACGCTAGGGAACAACCAGGGGGACCGGGACAGGGAGAAAAGGAGGCCAAGGGTGCATTTAAACAAAATACGGGACCCCTCCCGGCCGCAGTACAAAAAACAAAATGGCGGCGGTGTCACTGCAGGGAAGCCAGCCTGCTTCAGCTTCCAGCAGCCCAGTCAAACTACGCCAGAGATTGTCAGAGGACATGGGGGAGGAGAGCCTAGAGGAGGGTGCCCCTCTGATCACAAAAGAAGGAGAAATCGGCAACTTATCTGCCACAGAAAGACCAGCCTCAGAATTATACATTAAGGAGGCTATTTTGGCTTTAAGGCACACGATCCAGACTGACCTAAAAAGCCTCACCCAGCATGTGGACTTCTCAGTGTTAGAAGTTAAAAACAGAATAAACAACACAGAGCATAAAATGGAGGAGATGGTCAAGTCTCACAATGACCTCATAGACGCGCACTATGACCTAGAAGGCTTGGTCACCAAATTACAGAATAAAATAAACGACTTTGAGGACAGAAACAGGCGCAACAATGTTAAAATAAGAGGTGTCTCCGAAAAGATCACGAACACCGAATTAACAGAATATGTTGTGCGCCTGACCCAAAAAGTTCTACCAGATATCCCTGAGGAAGAGCTCAAGATCGACAGGGTGCATAGGCTTCCATTGCCAAAATTTCTGAAAGAAAACAGTCCGCGGGACATTATTGTGCGTTTCCATTATTGTAGCACAAAAGAGGCTCTCATGTCTACCACGAGGAGATTGGGGGTCTTGCCGAGTCCTTATGCGGACATACGTCTATTTATTGATTTATCCCAAGTTACTATGGAGGCGAGACGGGGTTTTGCAGGAGTGACTCTGGCCTTGAGAGAGGCGAAGATTCCATATATGTGGGGTTTCCCCACCAAGATTATTGTATCAAGGGAAAATTCCTCACATGTTTTTCTTGACCCTGCTTCTGCCAAGTCTACCTTGAAAGTGTGGGGCATTAAAGAAAAAGATCCTTCGTCTTCCCGCTCTGATAATGATCCCGGAAAGAATCGAGGAAGAGGTGCCCGATATAGCTAACTCTCTTTACCGACACACGAAGGAATGAAAGTTTTTTTTTTGAAGTGTTGTCTATTGCGTCATATCCGGCTATTGCGCCCTGCCGCAATATGTTTCCGCAAGTTTTGAGTGATGCTTTACACTCTCTCGTGAACTGTTGTTCCCCAAAACAAGATTGCAAGCTTTTGCTTGCCCAGTTTTCTTTTGTATGTCTTACTGCTTTCTTTTAAATGTCAGCAAGGTGCTAATGTTTTCTAAAGCTGTTTTTCATAGCCGTGTGTTTCTCTGCACTAGCAGATTCTGTTTCTCTTGTTTTGTTTGTAGTTTTGTATTGACAGGCATCGTCAACTACGCAGGTTCCCTAGCTCCTAGCTCCGTATCGTTTCTTATGGAAAGATGGCGTTGAAGGCGCTGTCCCTGAATGTTAACGGATTAAACTCTCCGAACAAAAGAAGCGCCGCCTGGAAGGAGGCTTTGCGTTGCAACGCCGATCTAGTATGTATTCAGGAGACACATCTGCTTGAAACAGATAGCTTTCGCATGACACATAAAAGATTTCCCCACGTGGTGTTGGCTTGCGCCCCTAAGAAGCAAGCGGGGGTGTTGGTCGCTGTTAGAGACTCCACATCGTTTAAAATTGACAACCAAGTATGTGACCCTAAAGGCCGCTATATAATATTGGTAGGCACTTTGAGAGGTTCACAGGTTACACTAATTAATGTTTATGCCCCCAACACGAAACAAATACGCTTCTTAAATAAACTCATGAAAAAAATTTACAAAGTAGCTAAAGGTCCGTTGATTCTCTGTGGGGATTTTAACTTGGTGCCTGAAGGCAAAGTAGACTCCACTCAAAGTCACACAAGGAAAGATACCCCTCTTGGCAGGTGGATCCGTGGGATGGCTTTATTCGACATTTTCCGATGCTTAAACGCGTCGGCAAGAGAATACTCGTTTTACTCGCCACGACACAAGACGTTTTCACGCATAGATCTGTGTCTGGTGGATAAACAACTAATTACCTCCGTGTCGGAGGCAGCCATCGGAACGGCCACATGGTCGGACCACGCACCCATAACAACGTCAATTCATATAGGTAGATCCCGTCTGAGAGCCAAGAAGTGGAAAAATAATTTATACCTCATGAAAATCCCGGAATATAAAAAAGAGATAGAAAATAGTCTGGAGGAATTCTTTGCCCTAAATGACACTCCTGATGTAGATTCAAACATTCTCTGGAATGCCCATAAGGCTTTTATAAGAGGAGTGCTCATAAAGTTGGGCGCTAAGTACAAGAGAACGAAATGTGACAAGACCGAATCCTTAGTGACCAGTATCCAACTTCTGGAAAGAGAACTACAAACATCCCCTTCCACTGCCACCCACAACAAATTACTTAAAGCAAGATTAGAACTCCGAAAAACCTTACAAGGTGACTTTGAAAAAGAAATCACTATTAATAGAGCCAACATATATTCTTCATTAAATAAGCCGACAAAATTAATGGCCAACTTGGTCAAAAAAAAGATAACCAAATCCAACATCCCTTTTGTGTGGAACTCTAAAAAGAAAGAATTCAAAATATCCCACCCGGAACAGATTGCAGACAGAGTCAGCTCATATTATAGTGACTTGTATAATTTGAAGGACGACACTTCCGTAAAACAACCACAGAAAGAGGAGATAGAGGAGTTCCTAAATAAATTAAAACTTCCCAAAATTACCAACTCACAGATGGCTGAACTCGATAAAGAAATGTCCCTAACGGAAGTTATAGATACTATCTTAATAATGAAAAATCAGAAAGCACCCGGCCCCGACGGCTTCTCAGCCGAATACTATAAGATGTTTCAGAGAATCTTATCCCCACAGTTAGTAAACCATTTCAATCTGGCCATGCGTAGCGGTATGTTCCCGGCGGAGTCCCTCCAGGCTACTATAGTAGTGTTGCCCAAACAAGGTAAACCCCCTGATGATCCGTCTAACTTTAGGCCAATTTCTTTATTAAATACGGATGTAAAAATATACTCTAAAACCCTTGCAAGGAGACTTCTGGAAATTCTCCCAGAAATTATCCACCCCGACCAGGTCGGTTTCGTGAAGGGACGGCAGGCACCTGACGGCACACGTAAAATAATCAATCTTCTGCATTCTCTGAAGGCCTCTCGTTCCCCAGCGATCTTGCTTGCACTCGATGCTGAAAAGGCTTTTGATCGTGTCCACTGGGACTACACATTCAAGACGCTGGAGAGGTTTGGCATAGGGGAGGGGCTTCAACGCGCTATCCGAGCTTTATACTCCATGCCCTCAGCTAGGACGTTAGTAGACGGGACTCTGTCTGGGCCATTTAACATAACTAACGGCACAAGACAGGGCTGTCCGTTGTCCCCTATACTGTACGTTCTTTCGATCGAACCGCTGGCGGAAGCTATTAGATCATCGCTTGAAATAAGAGGGATTCCCTTAAATTTCCGCCAGTATAAGATCGGACTTTTTGCGGATGATGTGGTCCTCACCCTGTTGCATCCGTTGAGCTCTCTGAGGGCGGCCCAACAAATCCCGCAAGAATTCAGTAAAGTTTCGCAGTATAAACTTAACATAGATAAATCCATGATTATGGGGGTGAACGTCCCAAAGGACTTAAAAGATTCTATAAGAAAAGAGTTCCCCTTTAAATGGCGAGAAAATGATCTCCCCTACTTGGGAATATGTCTGTCCCCTAACACGGATGATTTGGAGAGTGTTAACTTTCCCTCATTGCTGACCTCTATACAGAAGGAGGTAGGTCGCTTGGCGAAACTCGGACTATCATGGTAAGGTAAAGTTATGACATTTAAAATGAAACTACTGCCCAAAATCCTGTATGTTTTCCGGGTCCTGCCGATCGATGTCTCTCCGAGTACACTGGCCAAACTCCAGAAACAAATATCAAATTACATTTGGGCGGGTAAAAAACCCCGTCTGGCATTACCTATATTGGCTATGCGGCGGTCCAGGGGGGGAGCGGATATCCCTAATGTGGAAAAATACTTTAAAGCTACCCTCCTGAACCAGACTAGGGGCTGGCTTCTATGGGAGGATAAGATGGGATGGGCTGGCATGGAAAGCAATTTTGCAAGGCTCAACTCATGTAAACCTATGCTTTTGGCGGCGTCCCTAGAAGCTATGGCGAGCAGCCCGAATTTACTAAAAAACCTGAAAATTGACATGAAACATTTCTCCCCCACCACGGCGGCTTCCCTTAAGGTCTGGAGAGACTTAACTGAAAAACTAGCCTCTTACGACACGCTGGAGTCCCCACAGATTCCTCTTGAGACCTTATGTCTGTTCCTCCCTGACCTGGCCTTGAAAGATTGGAGAAGTAAGGGCATAGTAAATGTGTCGGACCTAATGTTGGGTAGTGCGATAAGACCTTTTCAAGCTCTTATTTCAAAGTATAACCCACTCCCACAGGACCTATATAGATACACAAGAATAGCCCATTTTATATCCAAATCTCAATTACACGCAATTAAGATCCCACACGAAGTTACAAAAAGATTCTCTTCCTGCCCTGTATTGGGAAAATCAGAGACCAGGACCTTTTATGATATACTAACAGGTAACAATATTCCAGCCAAGAGAGTCCACATGTTAAATTGGGAGAGAGAATTGAAGGTAGACATCTCAATTGATAGCTGGAATAACGCATTTAGACTAGCTGGGAAAGCTACCAAAGGGATGAGGGTCCTGGAAGTACAAATAAAGATTAATATGCGATGGCATTTTGTGCCAGCACTAATTTGTAACAGATTCCGAAGAGGAGATGGAACTTGCTGGAGAGAATGCGGGGGTAAAGGTACTCTCTCCCACATATTTTGGTCATGCCCTAAGTTGAGGGATTACTGATGCAAGGTACTAAATTTACTAGACACAACCCTACAACTCAGGGTCCAGAGGGAGGCGAGGTGGATTTTGCTGCTGGTGGGCTTGGAGGGACTCCCTCCTCCGGTTAGAAAATTGGTAGGTCACGCCCTAATGACTGCAAAAGCCCTAATTGCTAAACACTGGAGGAGGTTAGACCCTCCGGAGTACCGCGAGTTTGTTGACAAAATGGCCGAACAGAAGGTGTTCGAGAGATGGTTGGCATTCAGAGAGAATAGTATACCGTAACATGAGGAGATGTGGAGCGTGTGGAGGGAGCCCATATAACTAGCTATAGCTAATTACTCCAAGATGCCTTTTGTTCATATTGTGTTACTGTTATTTCATGCAAATTTTTTTTTTTTTTTTTTTATTACATATATTTCACAAGGTAAGCCGATGGGACTAAAGTTACGAAGTTTGATAATAGGCGTGTTAACAGATCTCATCAGACTTCAATACTTATATGTACACAGAAAATGTTTCTCCTCTTATGTTTTAAAAAAAAAAAATTACTGAGGAAGGTAAGCCCAAGACGGGTTAGATTATTGATGTTTCCATTGCCATGTTTGATAATTCTGTCTTCCATGTATTTTATGTTTATGTGATTTTGTACTCCTCAATAAAAATTTAATAATTAAAAAAAAAAAAAGAACTACAGAGTGTTGCACTGTGAACTGCAATACAGCGGTGATTTCACAGACCAGACAGAACCAGGAAATAATTTTGCGCAAGCCTGCTGTAACACTTAGCTGGCTGCGTATCAATTTGGAGAACTACTACACCCAGCACAGACCCAGAACACTGAGGACACTCACAGGCAGCCCAAATAGATTTTTTTACCCAAATTTTTTTGCAAAGGCCCACTGCCTATATTCAATCAATATGTCTTCTATCCCTGCCTAAGCGCTTCTGGCCCCGGAGTATTACTGCAGGGCGCAATGCTCTGCACGGCCGATATACCAAAAAAAAAAAAGTGCAACACTGCAAAAAGCAGCCTCCACAGTACTGCACACGGTTAGATGTGGCCCTAAGAAGGACCGTTGGGGTTCTTGAAGCCTAAAATACTCCTAACACTCTCCCTATAGCAGCTCCAACAAGATAGCACTTTCCCTAAACTATGTCAGAACGCATCTGTGGCGAGCCACGGGAGGGGCCGATTTTTATACTCGGGTGACACCTGATCTCGCCAGCCACTCACTGCAGGGGGGTGGTATAGGGCTTGAACGTCGCAGGGGGAAGTTGTAATGCCTTCCCTGTCTTTCTATTGGCCAGAAAAGCGTGCTAACGTCTCAGAGATGAAAGTGAAAGTAACTCGAACATCGCGTGGTACTCATCACGAGTAACGAGCATCTCGAACACGCTAATACTCGAACGAGTATCAAGCTCGGATGAGTACGTTCGCTCATCTCTACTAAAGACACATACAGTATATAAATGTGTATTTGTTGCACTGTTTAGAAATTTAAAAATGTAATAAAAATCATTGAAACAAAAAGACACATACGGTATATAAAACTTTTGTCAAAAATCTGGATTTCTAAAAGATGCACCCATGTGTCACATTTATAAATGTTTGACAAATACCATGTATTTAAGGCACAGCCTACAGCAGGTGGGTACATTTCAGATGCAATGAACTTATTTCTGTTGCAACATGACCAAGTTAAAAGGACTGGTACCTACACAAAATTTACATACATCATATATGCAGAGAATCTGGAGCAAATTCTGAGCCAATATGATTGACAAACACTGTTAGCAGAAGGACATTTATTATTTTCTCCATTACGTATTGCTTGGAGATAAGCGAGCACACTCGTCCGAGTTTGATGGTCATTCGAGCAATAGACATGCGAGGAAGGCATTACCACTTCCTGCTGTGGCGTGCCAGCCCTATCCCACCTCACAGTAGTGAGTGGCTGGGCCGATCAGGTGACCGCCGAGTACTTAAAGTGGTTCTGCCCGCGGCACGCCTCAGATGCATGCTGGCAGAGGTTAGGGAAAGTGCTGCTGCTTATATAGGGAAAGTGTTAGAGTAGGATCCAGTCTTCAAGAACCCCAACGGGCCTTCTTAGGGCTACTCACTCTTCATAGTGTACATTACTGTTGTGTCTGGCTGGGAGCTGTAGTGCACCAAAATTTTTTTTCCATCTCGGGCTGTGCAGGCCATTTCAGCTATACTATTTTGTGTCTGCAGTATATTATGCAGAGTTTAGGGAAAGAGCAGCTTATATAGGGAAAGTGTTAGAGTAGATCCTGTCTTCAAGAACCCCAACGGTCCTTCTTAGGGCTACATCTAACTGTGTGCATTATAGTTGTGGCTTGCTGGGAGTAGTAGTGCATCAATTTTTGTATTACGCATCTAGGCCAGTTCCCAGCCTTTCAGTAATAGCGTTCTCAGGCTGCAGTGCCGTACAACCAGCTCTCACCGTGAAACTGCTCTCTAACATCTCCTAGCCTACTACAAGCGACTTCATTTATACCATTCTGTGTCTGTAGTGTCATGCCATCTTTGCCATGTTTGGGCACTCTGATTTCCTCATGTGTAATACTATGCTTGAGTTCCTTGGAATTGCCTATGCTGTGAGTGCACAAAGACTTCCCATTGCTGTGCTTTACCTGTCTGGCACAAATACACTGACTGACTAGGGCAGAAAAGTAGGCTGAGGCCCTTAGCAGGGCGAAACTCTGCCATGCTTGGGCACTCTGATTTCCTCATGTGTAATACCATGCTTGAGTTCCTTGGGCTCGCCTATGCTGTGAGTGCACAAAGACTTCCCATTGCGTTGTTTTACCTGTCTGGCACAAACACACTGACTGACTAGGGCAGAAATGTGGGCCGAGGCCGAGGCCCTTAGCAGGGTGAAACTCTGCCATGTTTGGGCACTCTGATTTCCTCATGTGTAATACTATGCTTGAGTTCCTTGGGCTCGCCTATGCTGTGGGTGCACAGAGACTTCCCATTGCGTTTTTTTTCCCTGTCTGGCACAAACACACTGACTGACTAGGGCAGAAATGTAGGCAAAGGCTCTTAGCAGGGTGAAACTCTGCCATGTTTGGGCATTCTGCTTTCCTCATGTGTAATACCATGCTTGAGTTCCTTGGGCTTGCCTATGCTGTGAGTGCACGAAAACTTCCCATTGCGGTGTTTTACCTGTCTTGCACAAATACACAGACTGACTAGGGTAGAAATGTGGGCCGAGGTCCTTGGTGGGGTGAACCTGTGCCATGTTTGGGCGCTGTGATTTCTTTAGGCGTAATACCATCTTTAAGTTCCTTGGGCTCGCCTATGCTGTGGGTGCACAAAGACTTCCCATTGCGGTGTTTTACCAATCTGGCACAAATACACTGACTGACTAGGGTAGAAATGTGGGCCGAGGTCCTTGGTGGGGGGAAACTCTGCCATGTTTGGGCACTGTGATTTCTTTAGGCGTAATACCATCTTTAAGTTCCTTGGGCTCGCCTATGCTGTTGGGAATACAAAGACATCCTATTGCGGTGTTTTACCAATCTGGCACAAATACACTGACTCACTAGGGTAGAAATGTGGTCCTTGGCGGGGTGAAACTCTGCTATAGGCGAGCCCAAGGAACTCAAAGACTTCCCATTGCGGTGTTGAGCTATCTGACACCTACACAGAATAAATTGTGTGGGGACACATAGATTTCCCATTGCTATGTAACTCGCGACACCTTGGGTCACACAAGGTGGAGGCTGGGACCGAGCCTGACCCTGGGCCTGCTCAAGTGCTTCCCAAACAGAGTATTGCTGCATTGTGGAGATGTGAAGAAGTGCTGGCACCTGAGTCCCCTTTATGCCTAGCAGCTCCTGACAATTTTGTGACGGAGGTGGCACGGGATTGGAATGATGATCGTACGTCAATCTATCATCAATTCTCAACAGCATTCTGGGCTATCACCCACACTTTTAAAGAGGGTCGCTGCCTGGCCCTGCCAACCCTCTGCAGTGTGTGCCTCCGCTTCCTCCTCATCCAGTATGCACTTATAAATAGACATGAGGGTGGTGTGACTATGAAGTGAGCGTGTGGCATGAGGGCAGCTGAACGCTGTGCAGGGAAACTTTTGTGTGCGCTGTGGACGCAGGGTCATGCGGGGGGGTTGAACCGCAATGCCAGCATGTAACCCAGGAGAAGAGGCAGCGGTGTTACCTGCAGGCAGTGATTGTCCTTGGTTGCAGGTAGTGTGGTGCTTAGCTAAGATGTGCCAGCATGTGTGCCTTGCTAATGAGGGTTTGCCCAAAGTAAATTGTTAGGGGGGTGATGCCAGACTCTTGCACCTATTTTGGCTTAATAGTGGGACATGGGTGCCTCAGATGCAGCCATGCATGCTGCCCCTGCCCTTCCCTATCCGTTTCTGTGGTGTTTCCCTGACTTTCTGTTGTTTTCTGGTGTTTGACAAGTCATCAGCTATGCGGAGCATCGGTCCCATACAAAAATGCTCGAGTCGCCCATTGACTTCAATTGGGTTCGTTACTCGAAACGAGCTCTCGAGCATTACGAAAAGTTTGACTCGAGCAACGAGCACCCGAGCATTTTGGTGCTCGCTCATCTCTAGTATTGATACTAAACAAATCTAAAGGGTTAAACCGTTAAAAACATCAATTTTCCATTTAGGTCTTGAAATACAGAAGAGCATGACCAAGCCAAATTTTTACAATTATGATGGCAATTTCTAAATGTCTCTGTGGAAGAAACTTGCACAAAAGGCTAGCCTCTGGGTATCAGATAATTGGCACAAGTGCTGCATGAGGTAGTTGAATTATACAAACTCTATGTTGTAGTGCTATTTGACATTATGGAAATTGTTTTTTCTATTCATGTTTGTTATATAATTGCACAATATTTGGCCATGTTATTTTCTATTCATAAGTGCCTCTGTGTTAAAACACGTACACCAGTTTCTAGCCTTAGGCACCACACCATAAAGCCGTGAGCTTTGTGAATTAACAGGTTCAGTTACATATAGTTACATATAGATATGCTAGTCATTATGTTAGTGGCTGGTCTACTAAGGAGTTGTACAAAAAAGGATAGTTTGAATCCATCACATTTAGGTAGAGAAATACTTTTAGAGGAAATCAGAATATATTTTGATGGACATTTAGGCTACATAAAAGGGTCAAATTACATTTATGTGGCCGATTTCTGTCCTCAGCTACAGTAGTTATGATCTAGCAGTGTGTTGGTAACTCCAAAAATGTGGTGCTTGGTATGGTAGATGCAGTTGATGATGTTGCTCGGAATAAAGCAAAAAATAATGTTCTCTATACAATGTATACTAAACTCAGATAACAACCAAACTAATGATGATCATATCTAGGGATAAATTGGACAATGGAGACATGATTTAAGGATTGTAATCACTGGGAAATACTCATACCTGGATACACGTTGTACAGGAAAGAGAGTAAGAAAGGGTAGAGTTAGCATTTATGTAAAGGATAGTCTGTAGGTATTTAGAATTACTGTTAATTTCAAAGAGCTAAAAATTAAGTGATTAGAATTGGTATTAGTTATAGTTATCAAGGGCAAATTGAGGATTATGAAAACCTATTGGTTGGTGAAATTAGGCATTAGGTATTAGAGAGGGCTATTGCAATAATTAGTGACTTTAACACAGGCGGCAACATTGAAAGAAAAAAGGGGGCAGAATTTAAAATTTATTTCGGAACCACGTTTGGAAGCAATTGTTTTATTGTTTTAACTATAGAATAGTAGATGCTGAAAAAAAACTTCCAGCAGGGGGGGCGTGGCCTGGAACAGCCGATGGCGGACGTGTTTTGAGCGGCACTCCCGTCTATCACAGCCTGCAAGCTACTAAAAGCTGACGAGGATCTCCAAAAAAGCATCCACAGACGTGGGACACATTCCCCCACCTGATGTCGTCCCGTAGGAGAGCGGGGAAGTCCACTCCGAAAAGACTCACCGACTTCTACACAGCGCACGGCGGGGAGGAGAGAAACAAAATGGAGCCGGCTCCGTTCAGCACAGGGAGAAGAGGAGAGACAGCGGCGGCAGAGACGGGGACCGCAGGAGGAAAGAGAAGTGGTAAGGAATCTGCTCCCCATACACAACAGCTGATGCATGCACAGCCCCACACACAGTCCCCCTCACGAACCCAAACCCCCACAAGTGAGCAGGAGAGGGAGAACGCAGCCTCGGAGAGCCAACAAGAAGCGGGGGGGGGGGGGGGAGAGGGGGACGCTGGAGGAGACCTGACAGTCTCTCCTCACCAGCAAGCTACAGCAGGGGCAGAGAAAAGAATTATAACTTCCCCTAGAGAAAGCCCTGAAAAAAGGCACCCCAGAAAAGAACCTCTCTCACAAATTGTTGACACAGCACTAACAATCTGTTCAGATGAAGAAGAAACAGATGACCCAATTCTTAGCATAGAATGCTCCAACCAAGCAGCATCAGAGTGTTTCATTAGAGACATGGTGCTTGCACTAAAGGGATCAATTAAAAAAGACCTGTCTAAACTAAATACTAAGCTCAACAATAACATAGAAGAAGTGGGAGACAGGGTGAATCACCTTGAAAATAAAACAGAGGAAATAACTAACTCACACAATGAGCTGATAGACGCGCACTATAAACTAGAGGAGGAGGTCCAACATCTTAAAAACAAAATGGCGGATTTAGAAGACCGCAACCGCCGCAACAACATCAAATTTAGAGGCATTGCGGAAACAATCAAACCAGAAGACTTAAACACATACATCCAAGACCTGATTAAAATTCTTCTACCAGATTCCAAAAAAGAAGAGCGGGTTTTGGATAGAACACACAGGCTACCTAAACCCAGAGGGGTCCCAGATAACGCACCTCGAGACGTCATCACGAGAGTGCACTTTTATCACACCAAAGAAAAGATAATGAAAGCCGCCAGAAACATCAAAGACCTTCCTCCCCCCTTCGGGAATATTAAATTATTTGCCGACTTCTCCCAAGCTACTATGTCCGCGCGGAAAACATTTGCCCAAATAACATCGGCCCTGAGAAGTAACAACATCACATACAGATGGGGCTTCCCGACTAAATTATATGTGAACAAAAATGGCATTGCAACCACCATCTTTAACCAAGAGGAGGGACTAAACCTTCTAAAAAGGTGGGGTATCTCCGTTCCCAGTCTACAGGGTCCAAACATGATCTCTAAAGATTGGTCCCAAAAACAGCCAAGCCGATCCGGAAACAACAGAACACCTAACCACTGAACTCATACTGTTACTCACAACCACAAGTTGATCCTCATGACCTCGAGGATGCAGTCAAAACACAGGCTGACCACCAACCCCAGTAAAGACCTTATTACGAACTCATACTCGTAGTTTGAATAGGTCCTACCCTAGTTAATTTAAAGTTCGACTTGCACACAGTGCATCAAGTTTGACACACCACTCAAACTTAAGAAGGAAACCATGAAACCAACTTTTTTTCCTACCCTCATCCTACCCCCAACCCTGAGAGGATGCTCGGATAAGATTAAAAACCGACAGAACAAAGACTCTAGACGAAAAGGCAATAATCAAAAAGAACACCACCCGCTACCTAAGAGAGGGAAACAAGACCACAGCCTATTTAAACGATCAAGACCCTTCTCCATCCATGGATACTAAAATAATTTCACTAAACGTTAAAGGACTTAACTCCCCCTATAAAAGATCGGCCTTATGGAAAGAGGCGATATCATCCAAAGCTGATATCTGTTGCGCACAGGAGACCCATCTGAGTCGTCTCAATCCCCCCAGACTGACCCACCCGAAATTCTCTAAAATATACACAGCAAATGCACTCAAGAAAAAATCTGGAGTAATGATAGCAATCCACGACTCAGTTGATTTCCAATTGATAGAAGAAGTCGGAGATGAAGGGGGTAGATACCTAATATTAATCTGTAAAATAAACGGACTTTTAACAACATTAGTCAACCTATACACCCCAAACTCGAAACAACTAAGATTCCTAGGAAAAGTGATCAAGAAAACAAAGAAGATACAGCAGGGCTCACTAGTGATCTGTGGTGACTTTAACGCAATAGTGGACGAAGCTCTAGACTCGACCACCACTAATAGAAGCAGAGGTTTCACTCTACTCCCGTTGATACAAAACTCCCAATTATATGACCCCTTCAGAGTCCTAAATGCCAGCTCCAAAGAATATACCTTCTATTCATTTAGACACAAGTCGTTCTCAAGGATAGATATGTTCCTGGTTGACTTTCATACCCTTAGCAGAATATCAGATGCCAAAGTGGGGGTGACTTCCTGGTCAGACCACGCCCCGATTTCATTAAAACTAAAAACAGGGACACAAACCCCCCCTTTCAGCGGATGGAGAAATAATACATTTTTAATGAAACTGCCAAAATACCAAAAGGAGATCAAAGAAACAATTACAGAGTATTTCAAATTAAACGACGCACCAGAGATTTGCCGTTTCACACTCTGGAACGCCCACAAATCCATGGTCAGAGGGGCGATGATAAAACAAGGATCCATTTACAAAAAAGAGAAACTCCAACTACTCCAAGATAACTTAAAAGAACTATCGACCCTGGAACAGTCCTTACAAACTAACCCCTCCCCAAGCCTTTCAAATAAGCTCAGAGCGACTAGACTAAATGTTCGCAACATCTTAATAGATGAACATGAAAAGCAACTAAAAGCTTTAAAAACAACATACTACACAGACCATAACAAAAACACTAAATGAATGGCTAGCAAAGTAAAACAAAAAAGAGTTAAAGCAAGAATTCCATTTGTATTAGACCCAATCACCAAAGCTAAAGTATCCAACCCCCCAGACATTGCTGAGGAATTTAGAAAATTTTACCGCACACTTTACAACCTCAGAGAAGACCCAGAGACTCATCAACCAACGAAGGAAGACATAAATAAATTCCTCTCCTCAATCGACCTCCCACAGCTATCAGAAAGTAACTTAGGAAAACTTAATTCACCTATAACAATCCAAGAAATAAACCAAGTTATAGGGCAAGCCAAAAATGATAAAGCCCCCGGCCCTGACGGGTTTTCCTATGAATACTTCTGTGAGGGTATATATATATATTGCCATATGTTCTTTATACTTTTATACCTATATGCAAGTTTTATTCAATTGCAAATGAGAAAAAACTTATATGTCGCCTTACATCAGATATTCCAAGGCTTTGCAAGGCTGAGAGAGATGTTCTAGAAATTCAGAGATGATACCGAACCAGACATGAAGGACGCGTGTACTTGGCCGTTTTCCCAGAAGCAAGATATCAAGATGTTCCACTATGTACATAATTTTCACTGTCTTAGGCCGGAAATCCGGACTTCCCATATATGGAGAATGCATGCTTGGCCGTTTTCTTAGAATTGAGTGGGTGATTCTTTGTACTGGAGTTAATTGAATACGTGATTTTCTGTACATAAGCCAGAGGCACCGTAGCAAGATAACGGCTGTTTTCACTGTCTCAGGCCGGAAATCCGGACTGCCCATATATGGTTATGAGCCCATCACCCCTTGTTGGTGATGGGACAAAGGGTATAAGATCTCATGTAATCTGTAATAAAGCACGACGGCGAAGCGCAGTCATGTCCCGTGTGAGGAATGATACCAGACCTCTGTGTGGTGTTTTCTTCTTACCGCCGGCAGCGGGGCAAGTGGGGTGGGCCTGATTGGTGCTGTACTTAGAATATTTTACCCTGACAAATGGCGCCCAACGTGGGGCGGTAAAACCAGGAGCTTACAGCGCAATTCACCCGGATCCACGCCACGGGGAAGCCGTCCTGCTGCAAACCGAGCCTGATCAACTCACAGAACTCCAGGTAAGGCCAGCATATATTTATGTTGTGTTTTACACTGCGAGTCTTGCAGCAGGACGGACTATCTGTGGTTTGTGACCGGACGGGTTGGGTTAAGAGTTCTACACGGTAACTCGTGTGGGCTCCGGGTTTGCCGTCATGGACCACTGACCGTGATATGCGCACCAATAGGTCACCCAGAAACTAGTCTGTAGTCTATTTGTACTTTGAAGTTTTAACAATAGTGGAGATTGTTTGTTGTATCTGCAGAAGTTTTTTTCTCTTTCTTTTTATTTTGTCTCATAGAAGAAGGGACCCTCGGTTTTAGTTTAGTTAGTTAATGGTTTAGCTGAGGAGGAGATGCACTCTATGAGATAGGCTTCATAGAAAAAGGGACTCTCGGTTGTTTCGCCTTATATATGGGGCTAACGATTTGATTTCAGAGAGATGCATTTTATGAGGCTGGTTCCATAAAGAGAAGGGACCCTCGGTTGTTTTGCCGGTATATAAGGGGCTGACAATTTGAAAATTAAGAGGGATGCACTCTATGGAGCGTGTTATTTTTATTGTTGTTGTTGTTCTAATATGCGTAAGATCTTATTAAAGAAGACAGAGCCCCTCAAGGGCTGCCGCCGTGTGGATGAATTTGTAAAATGTAACAAAACTTATGAAAATGTGTGACACCGACCCGCACGGCAGATTACAAAATGGTGTCTGGGAGGAGGTCTTTAGGACCCAGAGGCGCCTTGAAAGACCAAGGTTTGCTAGAAAGTGCTGGAGAGGAGAGAGAGAGACAGTCAGAGAAAGTTAGGTATGTACACATTATTTGTTTAAGAAAGTATCCGTAAGTGAAATGTTGAAAAGTACAGTAAGTGATCAAGAGGGCGTCAGGAGAGTGTCTATTGATGGTTATATTGGCAGTTAGGTAGGGAGAAAGTGCTGAAGGAACAAGCAAGTCGATAAGAAAGTTACAATGCATGTGATTTGTTGGCAAAGAGAGAGGAAAATGTGTATAATACAAGATAGATAATAGATATGGATATATATGTGTATATATGTATATACTGTATGTGCAAATAGTTAACTGAGCTTGCTTTTAGGGGAGAAGAGTTTTGTTGACATGTAGCTGCGAGCTTGTGTTTAGTCTTCAAGGTCAAGAGATAACGAAGCGAGAGAAAGAATGCAATAATAACCCTGGATAATATCTTTGCTTGCTTAAAATGAATTGAAATGAATTTAATTAATTATACTGTCTTACAAGGCAGGAAATATAGCAATTTCTAAGATATATTCTTACTTATACAGGGGTTGAAAATGAGAACATGTTACAAGGTCCCAGCATATGTGTTAATTATGAGTTCAAATACAGGGAATAGTTAAAACAACTCTATTCAGTCTGTGTTTCATATTCGAAGAGAGATAAGAGATTTGTTTTACAAAGGTGGGGGCTTTCAGATTCACTCTGAGCTCAGGGTCACAAGGGGGGCTGAAAAATACCCAGAGATTCTAAAATACTTCAGTGTTTAATACAGCATATAATAGCTTCAGTAAATAAGAAATATAGAATGTCTCAGTCACTCAGCAAATTTTTTTTTTCACATAATTTGTCAAAGATAGTGCTCATTCACAATCTCATCTCAATAGAATCATGTACTTTATAACATTTATAACACTCACCTCGGTGTTTTTCAACTGATGTATGTTTGTTTGTCAAACTTTTTTTGTCTGTGCATCTGTATGTACTGGTACACCTTCAAGAGGGGGTGACGGAGCAGACTTGAGAGCATGGATGGATGTGAGTTAGTGACCCGTGTTCGGGCTGTGTGGAATGTGTGATGCAGGTAATGACTGGGGATAAAAGTCCTCCCCATGCTTGGGACTTTGCTTGGTTGAGATGTGGACGTGTGGACTGTTACGCTGAAATTAAGCTGGGAAGAAAGACGCAATGTGCCAATATCGAAGGGGTGGAGCTAGATGATGTAATAGTACGTAATGTTTCATCCCTCTTCTCCACAAGGGAGGGGTGAGGAGCTTGAGCAGCTAGTAAAAGTTTTTTTTTTTTTTTTTTTCTCCTGTCTCAGATTTTATAAGACATTGCAGGCAGGAACAGACTAATAATGAATTCACTTAAAGGGATATCACATTTCAAATATTAGTAGATGTTTTGTAGATTATTCTGCCCCGATGTAACTCATGTCTGCTATTGGTGCTAACATCTTACAGGCCTTATTTGCTTCCATCAAATCTTTTTACAATGTTGTACTACCTTGAAACCGGGTACTATTGTTCCAATTGAGTGCCCTGTTTCAAAGGGGGGGAGGAGAAGGCATAGGTGATCTAGGTATTGCAAGTCAGCCATTTTTAAATTTTTTGCAAGCCATTTTTTAAATTTTTAAATTTTTTTGCAACAAGATTCTGATCTTTTTCAAATAGAATATCAGCCTGATTGTCTAGCATTGATGCAACAAGAAAATTTAAGTTTTAAAAAGTTACTGAAAGCCCTTGTTAACAATGCATATTTTGAGTTGTTTTTTATAGATGGTACCAGGGTGATTGACGACTCCACACTGGATATACAGTGGTTACACAACAAGATGTCCTAAAAGCAGAATGTCTCCGCATGTCGCAGTACAAGAAGCGGAACTAAAGGCCCTCGCTGAGGCGTGTAGAGTGGAGGAAGGTAAGACGGTAAACATTTACACTGACTCCCGGTATGCATTTGGCATAGCTCATGATTAAGGCCCAACATGGAAGGACAGACAGTTTTTTACCACAGCAGGACAGCCAATTAAGAATGATGCAGCGGTGCAGAGTCTCACGGAGACCCTACTTCTACCTGACAAGGTGGAAAGCTCACACCAATTCCTACACCGGAGAAGCGAGAGGTAATGCCATCACAGACCACACAGCAAAAGCAGTGGCCCTTAAGCCGTGGAAGAAAGAAGAAAGAAGAATTTGACAATAACTTTGGACTTTGATATGAACTTGGACTTTGATATGAACTTGGACTTTGATTATAACTTTGGACTTTGACTAAAACTACAAATGGACTAAAAAGGGACGGCATATGGTGAACAGTCAACAGCACTTGCCCACCACAGTCCCTGTGCCCCATGATGGCCCAGCTGACGCACAGAAAGACGCACCTCTTAAAGCAGTAATGATGTCGACGCTTGAACAAGGACGGGTGGCTCCTGGGTTTTCTGTAGCTGCTGCATCATTTGTCCAATTTTGCATGATCTTTGCCGTAAGCAGCAGGGCAGAAGTAAATTTGCCACACCACGCTTGCCTAGACCACTCTACCCATTTCAGGGATTGCAAATTGGCTACACTCAGCTCCTACTTGTTGGGAAGCATGAATATGTGCTTGTTGTTGTTGATGTTTTTCAGATTGGAGACCTACTCTGTTACCAAAGTAAATAAGCAGGTAACCGCACAGAAGCTCATGAATGAGGTAATCCGCAGATATGGGGTACCGGAAGTGATTGAGTCAAACAAAGGTACAAATGTCACAGGTGAAATAATGCAACACATTATGTCTGTTTTGGGTATATTCCAGGCTTTTCACACACCCTACCGTCCGCGGAGTAGGGGGAAAGTAGATACAAAAGCCAATAGAGAAAATGGGCAAATTTTGAATTGAGTGTCTTCTATTAGTTTTTCTTTTTCTTAGGAGGGTACATGCCACAGTAGCTGAGTTTGGGGAATGATTTTCTTGTTAATTTTGTCATGGGTCCCTCCAAGGAATTGTCAATAATGTATTCTGCAGTCTCTGCTTTTCTCCCAGGTCCTACAGATGAGTGTCACAATCTGAAACCAGGTGACAGGATCTATGTGAAAAGGTTTGAGAGAGAAACCCTGTTTGAATGTCCTTACCAGATGTTGCTCACCACCCCAACTGCAGTCAAGCTCGAAGGAAAGCCCACTTGGATCCACACTTCGCACTGAAAAAACTACTAATGATCCCGCATATCCTTTACATGCTATAATGTGGTACAATTTCTCTAACACACACCTTTGACTACTGTACACTAGCCCCCTGTTTCAGAACAAATTAATACAATGAAATGTGCAATATGAAGAGTACACTGAGGGTTAGAATGCAACACTGCATCGTGCTAAGAGAGAAGTTGACGCTCCAGGTGGTAACTTTGATCCACATGTATATATAGATGCAATAGGAGTGCCAAGGGGGGTGCCAGATGAATTTAATTCTAGAGATCAGGTTAAAGCAGGTTTTGAGTCCTTATTTGCTATTGTCACTGTTAATAATAATGTAGATTGGATGAATTATATCTATTACAATCAGCAGAGGTTTGTAAACTACACCAGAGATGCTTTTACAAGGGTTAGCTGACGAGTTAGGGCCCACTGCATCCATGGCGTTCCAAAATAGAGTGGCCGTGGATATGATTTTAGCAGAAGGAGGTGGGGTATGTAATTTCCTGTTTGTGTATTATCCCTTTAATGTGACCAAAATTTCCCTTGTTTGAAAAAGATGAAGAGCCAGTTCCGATAATGCCAACCACGTACGTTACCAGAAGAATGGAGAAATGGACTAGTACTGCGCCGCCCCGGTCTCATAAGATGGACTGTCAGTGGACTTCCCATTTGCCTAGGGAAAGTGCAGAAGACCTTAGGTTCCGGCGAGGGCACACCCTGCGGGGTGTTAACTCGTACAGATAGAGGGTATGGATGCCCGGAAATAAGCTCAGGGAATCCATGGCCTCCTTCTGAGGTGAGGTAGGGATCCCTCCCTTTTAGGAGTAGGGACTTACGGGCAGTGGAGAAACCCTGATGCAAGGGAGAGACGACCGAGGAAGAGTGCAAAGTCTGATGCTTGATCTCCATATTAAGTTTTTTAGGGGGGTTTGTGAGGGTATATATATATATTGCCATATGTTCTTTATACTTTTATACCTATATGCAAGTTTTATTCAATTGCAAATGAGAAAAAACTTATGTCGCCTTACATCAGATATTCCAAGGCTTTGCAAGGCTGAGAGAGATGTTCTAGAAATTCAGAGATGATACCGAACCAGACATGAAGGACGCGTGTACTTGGCCGTTTTCCCAGAAGCAAGATATCAAGATGTTCCACTATGTACATAATTTTCACTGTCTTAGGCCGGAAATCCGGACTTCCCATATATGGAGAATGCATGCTTGGCCGTTTTCTTAGAATTGAGTGGGTGATTCTTTGTACTGGAGTTAATTGAATACGTGATTTTCTGTACATAAGCCAGAGGCACCGTAGCAAGATAACGGCTGTTTTCACTGTCTCAGGCCGGAAATCCGGACTGCCCATATATGGTTATGAGCCCATCACCCCTTGTTGGTGATGGGACAAAGGGTATAAGATCTCATGTAATCTGTAATAAAGCACGACGGCGAAGCGCAGTCATGTCCCGTGTGAGGAATGATACCAGACCTCAGTGTGGTGTTTTCTTCTTACCGCCGGCAGCGGGGCAAGTGGGGTGGGCCTGATTGGTGCTGTACTTAGAATATTTTACCCTGACACTTCAAACTGTATAAAGACCTCTTAGCCACCCACATGCAAAACCTCTTTAATAAGGCAATGTCCAGGGGAGTATTACCCCCTGAAATGCTTCGAGCCAATATAGTAACCATACCGAAACCAGGGAAAGACACAACAAACCCAGCAAATTTCAGGCCAATTTCTCTACTTAATAATGACACAAAGATATATGCTAAAATTCTTTCCCTTAGACTAATAAAAATTGTCCCAGACCTGGTACATAGCGACCAGGTCAGATTTGTGGGGGGAAGACAGGCCTCAGACGCCACCAGACGCCTCCTTGACATCTTGAGTGAGACAGAGAGGTCTGGAATGCCTTCTCTGCTCCTAACCCTGGACGCGGAGAAGGCATTCGACAGAATACACTGGGGATTCGCCTTCTCTGTTCTCGAGAAGATGGGATTCAAAGAGAATATCCTAAGAGCTATACAAGCCTTATACGGAGAACCCTCAGCGCAAGTTCTAATTAATGGAATGATGTCTAGACCCTTTGAAATAACGAATGGTACTAGACAAGGATGCCCCCTTTCACCTACAATTTTTATTTTAACAATAGAGCCCCTAGCAGAAGCGTTCCGAATGCAACTGGATATTAAGGGTATACCCATAGCAAAAAGGCAACACAAAATCGGATTATTTGCGGATGACATTGTCTTAGCACTCTCCGCTCCCCTAGAATCCCTTAGAGCATCCACAAAACTTCTTAATCAGTTTGGATCAGTATCCTATTATAAAGTCAACCCATCTAAATCCAAAATCTTACCAATAAACCTCAAAAAAGACCTGCAAGACATCTTGAAAAAAGAATTCCCATACGAGTGGGACCCATCGGGCATCCAGTACCTGGGGACCAAAATAAACCTCACAATTGGGGGAATAATGGAACAAAATATATCCATACTGGTAAATAACATACAAAAAGATTTATCGAATTACGGTAGAAAACCGAACTCTCCTGGCTCGGAAGGATTGTAATATACAAAATGATGGTGCTACCAAAAATACTATACATCTTCAGGACAATAGCCCTAAAGTGCAGTAAGGACTTGATCAAAAAACTACAAAAACAACTAATGACTTTCATCTGGAAGAACAAAAAACCAAGAGTAGCCGGTTCAATCCTTTACAGCCCAAAAAAGAGAGGAGGCCTGGGGGTCCCCAATTTAACAGCCTATCACCAAGCAATCACCATATCTCATCTAAAACCGTGGGGAACTCCACTGGGGAAAATCAGTTGGCCTGCGATCGAACAAGAGTCCCTGGGGAATAAAACCCTAGGAAACCTTCTCATAGCTACAGCTTCCAATTCAAAAGCAATCTCCATGCGGAACCCCATAGTCAATAACACGGTGGAAGCCTGGATAAACCTCCTCAACATCACAAAGAACTTCACACCCAGAACAGAGATCCCCAACCCAATAGAATCCATCGAATTCTTGCTAAAAGGAACCAACATAAAAAGATGGAAAAGGATGGGAATCAAGACACTCTCGGACTGAACGCTGGACTCAAAAACAAAATCCTTCTCCCAACTCCAAAAAGAGTTTAACCTCCAAGGAGGAGACTTCCTTCTCTACTCCCAAATTAAAAGCTATTGGCCAAACATCAGATCAAGCACTGTCTCAATACCAAGCTTTCTCTATAATTTCATATTCAATCCAGACTCTAACAAACCTCCATTGAGGGACATCTACGAGATATTTTGCGGGGAGAAACCCTCTAATGGTGACCAAAAGAAAAGAACGCATCTTCTGAACTGGGAAAGAGATTTGGGCAAATCCTTCCCAGATCATTCTTGGACAGCATCCCACAAATCTGCCAACAAAGCAACACCATGCGCTTCGCTATTAGAAGTCCACTTCCAAACACTCACACGTTGGTACAGGTCGCCAGTTAGACTAGCGGATTTCTTCCCAGAAGTCTCGGACAGATGCTGGAGGGGATGTGGCCAGAGGGGCTCCTTGATCCATATCTTTTGGAGCTGTCCTATAATCAACCACGTCTGGAAGGACTTTTTCACGTTAACCAACCACATGACAGGACTAGAGATATGTCCCTCACCGGAACTGGCCATCCTACTCATCGGAATAGATAACATCCCCCCAAGATTCAGGAAAATTATCTCACATGGTCTCTTGACTATCAAGCTATTACTAGCAAAGCGCTGGAGAACGGATACGGATCTAACGCTAGACACTATTATTCAAACAATAACAGACCACATAGAAATGGAAAGAATATTCGCACTAAGACAAAACAGAATCAACAAATTCAAGACGGAGTGGAGACCCTGGATAGAACATTTCGACTCAAACCGCGACCAAACAAGAATAATCCTCTGAGTCCTAAGAAAACAGATTACATCTCCTGAAATCTTCAGAAGAAATTGTCTAGAAATATCACTAACCTCTCGTTTAATCGTATACTAACGACATCCCAGATTTCCTCTCCCTCAACCTAATACCCCTCCCTTCCCCCTCCTCTACCCCACCCCCACACCCACTCACCACCTATTAACAAATTATACGTTCTACAAGTTATAAGAAGCATAAAAAAGACTTTAGTTACAGCTAAAAATAACGTAATGTTGATTATCAGAATTGATTCTGTGTTGATCGTGATTTCTCACATGTATGGAATTTATGCTTACTTGCTTCATAATAAAAAACAAATGTACATTAAAAAAACTTCCAGCAGATGTGGTTAGAAAATCTACAGGAAGTGAATTTAATATGCCTGGGATAAGCATATATTTATCCTAAGAGAAATAAAAATGAAATAATGTGAGGGCAGAGTAAATGTAACAAGTAGTCTTTTTCTGTTGGCAATCGTCTATGTTTCTACATTTGTTTGCACAAGCTTTTCCATAGAAATATATTTACTTTTCTCAAAGCATGAATTTTACATTACGACATACACTCTGTTATTTAAAGCACATATATATATAATTAGAGCTATAAAAGACATATGCATATTGGAAAACTCTAATAGGAAATTACATACAGAGTTTAAAGGGGTATTCTGGGACTTTTTAATTTTATTTCTATTGATGACTGACAAGCCATCAATGGCTGATCGTCAGTGGCCCACTGCTCAGATCCCTGCCGATCAGCTAATTCCCAGAGTTGCGGTTACTGCAGTTAGTACAGGAAGCAGAAAACCTCCCCGGGAGCTGCGCCTGCAATACCAACCAAGGCTGCTGCACTATAAGGCCTTAGTCAGACGGGCGTTTTTTCGAGCGATTTGCGGCTCGCATGATGGATGCGCATGCGCAAATCGCGTGACCGGGGGCGAAAAATCGCGGGAAAAATCTGCACCTAGCCGCGTTAATCGTCGCAGCAAAACGCCCGTCTGACCGGAATAAAATCGCCGTGCGCATCAAAATGCGCATGAAACTTAGACTGGCCAGCGAAAAAAACGCAGCTAGCTGCAGTAAATGATTTTGCTGCGAATCGTCGTGTCCTATAATTTATCGCATATCCTCATAAAAAGCGGACATGTGACCGATACCATAGCGAACCATCAGTTCTATATATGCGCGAATCGCATGCGCAAATCGTGCGAAAAACGCCCGTCTGACTAAGGCCTAATCAGCACTTTCTGCTTCCTGCACTTACCACAGTGAGAATGGCTCTGGGAATCAGTTAATCAGTGGGTCTCCAACCCACATTTATATAAAATTATATAATCTATTGAACCCTGCTACATAAAATTAGAGCTATAAAAGACATATGCAAATTGGAAAATTGTAATAGAAAATTATATACAGAGTTTAAAGGGGTATTATGGAACTTTTACATTTTATTTCTATTTATGACAAACAAGTCATCAATAGCTGGTGGTCGGGGCCTCACCGTGCAGATCCCTGCCGATCAGCTGATTCCCATAGTTGCTGTTACTGCAGTTAGTACAGAAATCAGAAATACTGACCACAGCGCAGGAGCCGGGGAGCTGCTCCTACAATACCAACCAGGGCTGCTGCACTATGATCAGCACTTTCTGCTTCCTGCACTGGGAATTAGTTAATTGGGGGGCCTCCACCGATAACCTGTCAGTCATTAATAGAAAATAAATTCCCACAAAACACCCCTTTAAATATATTTTTGCATACTTGAAATACAATATATATCAATTTTCTGCAATGATGTATCACCACCATCCGCGGTATCCTTTCCTTTTATTAAAATAAACAACTTCACTGAAACTCCTGTGATGCAGTAAAAAAATAGCTAGTAAAATATATTGCCTTTTTACAGCCATAATCAGAAATAACCTGTCAATCTGCTTACTGATATAATTGTGCATAGAAACTTTTTATGGACAAAATGTTTAAATTCACTACCCAACCGGTTTGTGTAACATTTTCACCCATCATGATAACATCCATTTGTTGAAAGAAATTAAAAAGAATAAATTAGCAAGTGGTATCATTGTAAATTCAGCAATATTTATGATGTGTCCAATTTTAGTTGTTGAATTAGCTGTTTAAACAGTTTTAATATTCAAACTACGAGTTTTATTACTTGACTTGTATTGCATTCTAGTCTAACAGTCATCCTACTTTCAGTGATATTTTAACAATCTCAAAGGAAATAAGCTCCAGGGATTACCAGCTCCTTGGCTTAGACAGATTCACACACCAATACGCTCACTCCAAAGCAGAAGATTCTTGTTCAAACTGGCTCCAACCTGCTTCATTGTTGCTTAGTCGACAAAAACATTTCACTTCAACATTTCAAATCAATCCTAGGCAGTCCGGCCACTATATATACATCATAGGTTCCCTACATGAAAGTCCTACTACACCTCAACACAATACCCTTGTCCATCATAGTCTCATGGCTCTTGCAAGCAAGCATCACTTGTTCTCCTTCAGACTTGAAGCCCTGTGAGAGTAAATCCCAACTTCTTAAAGAGCCCTCACAACTGACAGCTAATGTGACTGATTAGATAGCCCAAACCTTTGACTGTCCTGAATTTCAAGTAGAAGAAAAAGAACTTCAGCAGTATTGAAGGTACAAAATTGTAGGTGGCTTTTATTCCTCCATCACACACAGAAAGACAAGCGACGTTTCGGCCATCTTGGCCTTTCTCAAGCTTGAACAAGTGACCTGGTTTTCCCTCTTATGTCAGACGGTAAAATATATATTATATAAGTTTAAAGAGTAACTGCACTTTTGTCAAATTTTAAACATGTCAGAGGGGTTTTGTCTAGAGATGAGCAAGCACACTCGACCGAGCTTGTTGCTCGTTCAAGTATTAGGGTGCTCAAGATGCTCATTACTCGAGACGAGCACCACGCGGTACTCGTCTCGATTAAATGAGCACTGACCATTGAATTCAATGGAGGCGGCAATACAGCCGGCTCCATTGAAAGCAATGGGCTGCCTGCGGGCGCGGGATGAATTTTCGGGAAGGGCTTAAAAATATAAGCCCTTACCTGAAAATCAATGGGCTAACATCGTTCTTCTCTGCCACAGCTGTTACAGCTGTGGCAGAGGAGAACGATCTTTATGCTGACAGTGCGGAGGGGGGGGGGGGGGGGGGGGTCCCACTCTTGCCACTATTGTGGGTTAATAGTGAGACCTCGGAGCCCGAAATGCAGCCCTGCATGTTGCTCCTCGCCTGCCCTATCCATTTCTGTGTTTTTTACATGACTTTGGTGATTTGCTAAGATTTTCACAAATGAAAACCTTAGCGGAGCACCAGTCATATACAAAAATGCTCGAGTCACCCATTGACTTCAATGGGGTTCGTTACTCAAAACGAACTCTCGAGCATCACTGAAAGTTCGACTCGAGTAACGAGCACCCGAGCATTTTGGTGCTCGCTCATCTCTAGTTGAGTCCCTTCGGTTGTTTTCACTGCTTTCTGGATTCTCTCGGGAATTGAAGACTGCTTGATAGAGTTGTATAGACCTGCTGAAAGGTGACAAAAAGATGCAAAGACAGGCGAAGGGGCACAACCACTCGGGTGAGCACTGCAGCTCCCTCATGCTAACGATCAATGGGGGTTTCAGTAACATGACCCCCACTAATCAATACTTTTGACATGTCGCTCTGACAAAGTGCAGTTACTGTTTAATATTCTGAAAAGTTATTATAAAATAAAAATATAAATGCAAAAACATGCATGTTATATAAACATTGTATACAAATAAACCAAGATGAAACAAGCATATTTATATACAACATTGCAAATGTAAAACTACAATATATAACAGCATAATATATATGAAATATAATATAGATCTATGATCCCTCAAAATTGGAGGTCTAGTGCCTAGGGTGGCACCTTTCGTTGTGCGCCAGGCCACTTGAGTTTTCTTTTCACAAGTCACACCCTCTTCCCCTGCTAGACTTCCTCGCAAAACATTTGGAGGAGGAAGGAATGGACATACCGCTTGCTTAGGTTGCAGTTCAGAGGACACTATGACTAATTGGGGCACAATTACTAATATGTCTGGTCTGACCACACTTATGCTGACCTGAGGAAATGGCATCAGCTAAAGATATCTTTATATCAAACTCTGCAGAGGCAGAAATCATAGCTTGAAGAAATTCTCATGGTGGTCTGGGCCAGATCGAAAAGATGGGTAGCAATACTCCACAGATCACCTGTGTGGTGTCTGACCATTATATAACCACTTTAGTCCATTTCAGTGTGGTACTAATATTCACGTAGAGTATGGTGGAAATTCAGGTATTTTTATTCAGAAACAATATGGTGGTATTATTTAGTCACTGTGTGGTGATGTTATCCAGTCACAATATGATGGTGTTATCCAGTCCAGATATGAGGATGCTATCTAGTCCTGGTATGGTGGTGTTATCGAAATTACGAGGCTGCAACTGTCTTGCCATTTGGAACAATGACAAGGCCAAGTGCAGCCCATCAATTAGGTAATCCATATAAAGTTACCGCGGATTGGCTGCAATGTGTATGGGCACCCATAGATCTAGTGAGGATAAGTGAACACCAAGTCAGCACTGAGAATTTTAAATAGCATGGGGTAAATTGCTGGTAATCTGAGTGAGCCTTTGTTTTATTCTTACTACGTATTGCTGAAGTTTTACTTACATGCCTATTTGTCCTATACTTTAGATTTATCATGTAGTTTATTTTGATATTTTAGTATATAATATAGCATTTCCTAATACACTCTTTGTAAAAAAAATCAAGCACCTAGAAGGAATTGTCACTGTGTTGCAACACTCAGCATGCGATTACACCTAGGGCAGACATGCAAATTATTAGATGAACAGTCATGCGACCTGAAGCCCCAACAGTGGCTCCACCCTTGGCCTATAAAAAGGCACTCGGAGGCTCCCTGTATGTACTGACCTCTTTTTTCGCTTGTGTAGAGCTTGTTGGCCACTTGACATCTCTATGATGCAATCAAAAAGATTTTCTCCAGTTTCCAGAGTTTGAGGGGGGCGTATTATAGAAATGCAAGAAGCTGGTTGATCCTATAGACGAATTGTTCGCCCCCTAAGCCGTTCTGAGCAGACTGTTAGGAGGTATTGGTATCTGTGGATTCGTAAGAGTATTTACACAAGGCGACCGGGCTGAGACCCCCTTAACAGACCACCAGTAGAGAAGATTGTTTGATCATCTGACAGGCATGAGCATTTCTAACTGTTTCATTGTCCGTCATCCAGAGTCTGTTGGAACAATTTCCAGAAGCTCGGTGGACGGATATTTGGTCTTATAGCGCCCATTACGTGTACTGCCTTTGACACCCACCCACCATCATGTCCGTTTGTAGGGGTGTCATGAATAATGAAACTAGGCAGTTATGGAGTGGAACCGGGGTGTGTACAGTGTTTCATTATAACACTGATAATGGCAGTGTTCATGTTAAAAGACCTAGGGGTGAGCACCTCAATCCTACCTTTGCTGCTCAATCCTGTCCCCGCTGCTGGTGTGATAGTCTGAGGTGTCATCACATACAACACTCAGTTACCCATAGTATTGGTACGAGGGACAATGACAGCTCAGCGATATGTTCAGGACATCCTGCAGCCACATGTGTTCCTCCCATGGCAGGACTTCCAAGAGGCATTTTCCATTAGGATAATGCTCGACTGCACAAAGCCTCTACAACATTACCTGTGGCCTGCACTATCTAGTTTGCACAATCTAGAGGCTCAATTACAACAAATGTGAAGTGATATGCTTCAGGATACCATACAGAAACTGTATGCCGCCATGCCCGCACGTAACATTTTGTATCCAAGTTAGAGGCAGTACAACAGAGTACTAGAGCCTCCATGCCAGCCTGTATCATATCTTGTATCCAAGCTAGAGGTGGTTCAACAAGGTACTAGAGCCTCCATGCCCACCCATATCACATCTTGTATCTAAGCTAAAGGCATTACAACAGGGTACTAGAGCCTCCATGCCCTCTGTTTCACATCTTGTATTCAAGCTAGAGGTGGTACAACAGGGCACTAGAGCCTCCATGCCCACCAATATCACATGTTGTATCCAAGCTAGAAGTGGTACAATAGGATACTAGAGCATCCATGCCTGCCCGTATCACATCTTATATCCAAGCTAGAGGTGGTACAACTGGGTACTAGAGCCCCCATGCCCACCAATATCACATGTTTGGGTTTTTGCTTGATGCTTTGATGCATGGCAGATCTAACAATATTGACTTAGGTTACAGCAAATACTTTCATGGGTGTTTTCTTAGTTAAAATAGTACTGAGACAAATGCAAAAGGCTTAGCGAGCAGCAGACATTGGCTACAAGAGACAGGCTTGTGTATATGCTGTACTGTGGATATCTATATATATATAAAGACGAAAGCCCTCACTGACTCACTCACTGACTCACTCACTGACTCGCCAAAAGTTCTCCAAACTAGGAAAGGTAATTGGGTCCCAACTTGATTATTCAATTCTAGCGCAAAAGAATTGGTGTTGAAATTTTATGTACATAATCTAAAGCTCTCACTTCCCAATGTCATAGAAACTTAAAATTTGGCACGGGCATTGATTCTGTCATAAATAGGAAAAGATAATGGGTCCCAACTCCATTATTCAATTCTATGCGCAAAAGAATTAGCGTCCACATTTTACTTACGGAATCTAATTCTCTCACTTTCCAATGTCATAGAAACTTGAAATTTGGCACGAGCATTGATTATGTCATAAATAGAAAAAGTTAATGGGTCTCAACTCGATTATTCAATTATATGTGCAAAATTATTAGCGTCCAAATTTTACGTAAGGAATGTAATTTTCTCACTTTCCGGTGTCATAGAAACGTGAAATTTGGCACGAGCATTGATCATGTCATAAATAGGAAAAGCTAATGGGTCCCAACTCGATTATTCAATTCTATGTGCAAAAGAATTAGCGTCCAAATTTTACGTACGGAATGTAATTTTCTCACTTTCCGGTGTCATAGAAACGTGAAATTTGGCACGAGCATTGAATATGTCATAAATAGGAAAAGTTAATAGGTCCTAACTTGATTATTCAATTGTATGTGCAAAAGAATTAGCGTCCAAATTTTACATGTGGAATCTAATTCTCTCACTTTCTGATGTCATTTTATATAAAGGAAACGTTGCATGGTTGCTTCCACATGGTGTTTCCTGGGTAACGCAAAGAACCATGCAAAATGGTGAACATATGTTTTTCCCGGTATCTCTAAAGTAACCACGACTTCATAAGATTTTCCATGTGAACACCAGATAAACACCAGTACCAAATTAACTTGGGCGAAGCCAGGTATATCAGCTAGTAATTTATAAAACATGCAGTGACAAGGAGCTCTTGATTAATCACTTTAGCTTTAGGCATGATGACTATGCAGTTTTGCACAAATTTAATAGAGTTGTCCAGGATGTGCAAAAATTAAGCTAAGGGCTCCTTCACACAACCATGTAGTTACAGAGTCTTCCGTGCACGGTTTTGCATGGAATACCATAGGCTCCCATGCTGCCAATCACACATATTGCGTGAAATACGTGTGCAATAAAGATTGCAGCATGTTCTATACTGGCATGTATTACATGGGCATAGATGCCAAGAGAGTGCATGACAATTGGTGGCACGCAGCAAGTACACGTCATTGCATACTTGCTGCGTGCTGCGCGACTGTCACATGCGAGCAGCATACAGAGAATTACGCTTGTGTGCAGCCGGCCTAACTGGAGGAAATAGGATAGAAAAAACATACTCTCCTGATAAATCCCCTACTGCTACAGTGATCTGCTACATATCCATGTTACCACTATAGCCAATCACTAGCCTCAGCAGTACATGAACCTTTAGACATGGAGGCTGCTACTGTTGCTAGTACCCAGAGCTGCAACATATAGGGAAAGTGCAGCATACATACAGTATGCGGCTTAGCCTGCACTATGATGAACATATACTGTACAATGTTTAATACATGTTTTGGAAAAATCTGCCTTCATGTTACCAGAAGCTGAATAGATGGGAATATGAGAGAATATGAGCAGGCGTAAAGGGGATGTCCCACTTCTAACTATTTTGCTGCAGGAAGCAGACAGCTCCATACATTGCACAGTGGTCCTGGTTGGTACTGCAGGCTGTGTCCCATTCACTTCAATAGAACACAGCATGTAGTACTAACCTGGGCCACTGTGCAATGTATGGAGCTGTCTGCTTCCGATAGCAAAACAGCTGGAAGTGGGACAACCCTTTTTAAGGCCCCTTTAAATAGATCATCATGAACAAGTGTTCGACAGAGCATTCGTTCATGCAATCATTGCTCCATATAAAGAGAGCAGTAAGCAGCTGATGAAGGAAACATTTGTTTGTCAGTTGATTGAATCTTTTGTGCTATCAGATAAACAATTGTGTGAATGATAATTTTTCCCAACTGTAGAGTCTGTATCATCCAGACAAACTACTGCCGGTCTCAATGGTTGGTGCTCGTCATACACCATGGTCAGCCTTAGACCAGTGTCACACAGGCGTATTTACACATGCAATACGCAAAGAATAGAACCCATTGATTTCAATATGTTTGTTCAAATGCGCACATTTTCTTGTATATTTCAGTCATGCAAAACAAAAATGCAGCATGCTCTATTGTACTGCACATTTGCCCAGCAAAACTCCTCATAAAAGTCAATGGGGATGCGCAAATGCGCGCTAAATGTGCGCTAAATACGCGTGTGAAACACTGCATGATTTCGGAGTGAAAAGAACATATATGGAACTCATTAGACTAATTAGCCATTTCAATTGGCGAGTTTTTTTTTCCTCGTGCTAATGAATATGCCTTTGCATGTGACAAGCATAGTAAAATACGCTGACTCATACGCTAAAAAGTATAGCTTATTCTGCAAAATGCTACGCTTATGTGTATTTTTCGCACAAATTGACACATATTACTTTACTATTTCATCCTACAAGCCATGTTTTTTTATGTGCAGGACACAAAGACCCACCACTTGAAATGGCTAACTCGTCTAATTAGTTCCAGATGTGTTATTTTCTCAATGGAATTACGCAGTGTTTCATGCATCTCCTAGTATATTTCTATGGGGACCTTTGGTGTGCAAATGCACAGAAAGCTAAAATATGGAAAAAATGTGTACGAACTAGAGATGAGCGAACGTGTTCTTCCGAGCTTGATATTCGTGCGAATATTAGGGTGTTCGGGATGTTCGTTATTCGTAACGAACACCATGCGGTGTTCTGGTTACTTTCACTTCCTTCCCTGAGACGTTAGCGCGCTTTTCTGGCCAATTGAAAGACAGGGAAGGCATTACAACTTCCCCCTGTGACGTTCAAGCCCTATACCACCCCCCTGCTGTGAGTGGCTGGGAAGATCAGGTGTCACCCGAACATAAAAGTCGGCCCCTCCCGCGGTTCGCCTCAGATGCCGTGTGAGTTAGATGAGGGACAGTGCTGTTTGTACCGGAGCTGCTGTAGGGAAAGAATTGGTAGTTAGTGTAGGCTTCAAGACCCCCCAAAGGTCCTTATTAGGGCCACTGATAGCTGTGTGTTGGCTGCTGTTAGCAGTGGCAATTTTTTTTTTTCTCAAAATCGGCTCTGCAGAGCGTTGCACCCGACATTAGGGACAGAAGTGCTGCATAGGCAGGGAGAGTGTTAGGAGTGAGTGTAGCCTTCAAGAACCTCAACGGTCCTTTCTAGGGCCATATTTAACCGTGTGCAGTACTGTCCAGGCTGCTGTTAGCTGTGCTGCATTTTCTTTTGCTTCTCAAAATCGCCTCTGCAGAGCATTGCACCCTCCATTGATACTGCAGGGAAAGAATTGTATAGGCAGGGCCACAACACAGTTATTATTCATTGAATATACGCAGTGCTGCCTTTTGCTTGTAAAACAAGTGAAAATAATTCTATTTGTCCTGCCTCTGTCCGTCCTAAGGGCGGTGGACACGTGTCGGCTGCGTGTGCAACCTTTAAAAATCAGACGCACCCAGCTACGTTTTACTCCTGGCTTTGCCATTTGCTTTCCTTAATTGGGAAAAAAAATACCTGCTCTGCCACAGTTAATAACTCTGCTACCCTCACGTTCTGTGACACATTAGCAGGGACACAGCACAGTTATTAAACTTCTCATGTTCATAGAATATACGCAGTGCTGCCTTTTGGTGCAAAAAAACGGAAAATAATTCTATTTGTCCTGCCTCTGTCCGTCCTAAGGGCGGTGGACACGTGTTGGCTGCGTGTGCAACCTTTAAAAATCAGACGCACCCAGCTACGTTTTACTCCTGGCTTTGCCATTTGCTTTCCTTAATTGGGAAAAAAAATACCTGCTCTGCCACAGTTAATAACTCTGCTACCCTCACGTTCTGTGACACATTAGCAGGAAAACAGCACAGTTATTAAACTTCTCATGTTCATAGAATATACGCAGTGCTGCCTTTTGGTGCAAAAAAACGGAAAATAATTCTATTTGTCCTGCCTCTGTCCATCCTAAGGGCGGTGGACACGTGTCGGCTGCGTGTGCAACCTGTAAAAATCAGACGCACCCAGCTACGTTTTACTCCTGGCTTCGCCATTTGCTTTCCTTAATTGGGAAAAAAAATACCTGCTCTGCCACAGTTAATAACTCTGCTACCCTCACGTTCTGTGACACATTAGCAGGGACACAGCACAGTTATTAAACTTAGATTATACATTCACTAGAGGCAGTGGGGCCTTTCGTTTTCAAAAAAGGGAAAAAATTATATTTGGCCTGCAGTCTTGAGCCAATTTATTAGCTGCCTGTGAAATCAAATCACTGGTAATACAGCATGCTGAGGGGTAGGGGTAGGCCTAGAGGACGTGGACGCGGCCGAGGACGCGGAGGGCCAAGTCAGGGTGTGGGCACAGGCCGAGCTCCTGATCCAGGTGTGTCGCAGCCGACTGCTGCGCGATTAGGAGAGAGGCACGTTTCTGGTGTCCCCACATTCATCGCCCAATTAATGGGTCCACGCGGGAGACGGTTATTAGAAAATGAGCAGTGTGAGCAGGTCCTGTCCTGGATGGCAGAAAGTGCTTCGAGCAACCTATCGTCTACCCGCAGTTCTGCGCCGTCCACTGCTGCAAATCCGAATCCTCTGTCTGCTGCTCCTCCTTCCTCCCAGCCTCCTCACTCCACTACAATGACACCTGCTCAGGAGCGGGAACACTCCCAGGAACTGTTCTCGGGCCCCTGCTTAGATTGGGCAGCAGCGGTTCCTCTCCCACCAGAGGAGTTTATCGTCACTGATGCCCAACCATTCGAAAGTTCCCGGGGTCCGGGGGAAGAGGCTGGGGACTTACGCCAACTGTCTCAACAACTTTCTGTGGGTGAGGAGGACGATGACGATCAGACACAGTTGTCTTGCAGTGAGGTAGTAGTAAGGGCAGTAAGTCCGAGGGAGCAGCGCACAGAGGATTCGGAGGAAGAGCAGCAGGACGATGAGGTGACTGACCCCACCTGGTGTGCAACGCTTACTCAGGAGGACAGGTCTTCAGAGGGGGAGTCAAGGGCATCAGCAGGGCAGGTTGCAAGAGGCAGTGCGGTGGCCAGGGGTAGAGGCAGGGCCAGACCGAATAATCCACCAAGTGTTTCCCAAAGCGCCCCCTCGCGCCATGCCACCCTGCAGAGGCCGAGGTGCTCTAAGGTCTGGCAGTTTTTCACAGAGACGCCTGACGACCGACGAACAGTGGTGTGCAACCTTTGTCGCCCAAAGCTCAGCCGGGGAGCCAACACCAACAGCCTCACCACCACCACCATGCGCAGACATATGATGGCCAAGCACCCCGCAAGGTGGGACGAAGGCCGTTCAGCGCCTCCAGTTTGCACCCCTGCCTCTCCCCCTGTGCCCCAACCTGCCACTGAGATGCAACCCCCCTCTCAGGACACAGGCACTACCGTCTCCTGGCCTGCACCCACACCCTCACCTCCGCTGTCCTCGGCCCCATCCAGCAGTGTAGTTCAGCGCACCGTCCAGCCGTCGCTTGCGCAACTGTTGGAGCGCAAGCGCAAGTACGCCGCCACGCACCCGCACGCTCAAACGTTAACCGTCCGCATAGCAAAATTCATCAGCCTTGAGATGCTGCCGTATAGGGTTGTGGAAACGGAGTCCTTCAAAAGTATCATGGAGGCGGCGGCCCCGCGCTACTCAGTTCCCAGTCGCCACTACTTTTCCCGATGTGCCGTCCCAGCCCTGCACGACCACGTCTCCCGCAACATTGTACGCGCCCTCACCAACGCGGTTACTGCCACGGTCCACTTAACTACGGACACGTGGACAAGCACAGGCGGGCAGGGCCACTACATCTCCCTGACGGCACATTGGGTGAATTTAGTGGAGGCTGGGACAGAGTCAGAGCCTGGGACCGCTCATGTCCTACCCATCCCCAGAATTGCGGGCCCCAGCTCGGTGGTGGTATCTGCGGAGGTATATGCTTCCTCCACTAAAGCACCCTCCTCCTCCTCCTCCTCCTCCTCTGTCTCGCAATCAAGATGTGTTAGCAGCAGCATGTCGCCAGCAGTCGGTGTCGCGCGGTGTGGCAGCACAGCGGTGGGCAAGCGTCAGCAGGCCGTGCTGAAACTACTCAGCTTAGGCGATAAGAGGCACACGGCCCACGAACTGCTGCAGGGTCTGACACAGCAGACCGACCGCTGGCTTGCGCCGCTGAGCCTCCAACCGGGCATGGTCGTGTGTGACAACGGCCGTAACCTGGTGGCGGCTCTGCAGCTCGGCAGCCTCACGCACGTGCCATGCCTGGCCCACGTCTTTAATTTGGTGGTTCAGCGCTTTCTGAAAAGCTACCCACGCTTGTCAGACCTGCTCGTAAAGGCGCGCCGGCTCTGCGCACATTTTCGCAAGTCCCACACGGACGCTGCCACCCTGCGCACCCTGCAACATCACTTTAAGCTGCCAGTGCACCGACTGCTGTGCGACGTGCCCACACGGTGGAACTCTACGCTCCACATGTTGGCCAGGCTCTATGAACAACGTAGAGCTATAGTCGAATACCAACTCCAACGTGGGCGGCGCAGTGGGACTCAGCCTCCTCAATTCCTTTCAGAAGAGTGGGCCTGGTTGGCAGACATCTGCCATGTCCTTGGTAATTTTGAGGAGTCTACCCAGGTGGTGAGCGGCGATGCTACAATCATTAGCGTCACCATTCCTCTGCTATGCATCTTGAGAAATTCCCTGCAAACCATAAAGGCAGCTGCTTTGCGCTCGGAAACGGGGGCGGGGGAAGACAGTATGCCGCTGGATAGTCAGGGCACCCTCCTGTCTATTTCTCAGCGCGTACAGGAGGAGGAGGAGGAGCATGAGGAGGATGAGGAGGAGGGGGAAGAGACAGCTTGGGCCGCTGCTGACGGTACACCGGCTGATTGCCTGTCATCCTTTCAGCGTGTATGGCCTGAGGAGGAGGAGGAGGAGGAGGAGGATCCTGAAAGTGATCTTCCTAGTGAAGACAGCCATGTGTTGCGTACAGGTACCCTGGCACACATGGCTGACTTCATGTTAGGATGCCTTTCTCGTGACCCTCGCGTTGCACGCATTCTGGCCACGACGGATTACTGGGTGTACACAC
The DNA here is from genome assembly GCF_035609145.1 of Eleutherodactylus coqui. Lineage (NCBI taxonomy): Eukaryota > Metazoa > Chordata > Amphibia > Anura > Eleutherodactylidae > Eleutherodactylus > Eleutherodactylus coqui. Next base: position 168,551,526 of record NC_089843.1, on the reverse strand, counting down.
TGCTCGATCCACGGTATAAGGAGAACCTGCCCTCTCTGATTCCCGAAGAGGAAAGGGGTTCGAGAGTGTTGCTATACCACAGGACCCTTGCGGACAAGCTGATGGTAAAATTCCCATCCGACAGCGCTAGTGGCAGAAGGCGCAGTTCCGAGGGCAAGGTAGCAGGGGATGTGCGTAGATCGAGCAGCATGTACATCCCAGGCAGTGCAACAGTCTTTAAGGGCCTGGCCAGCTTTATGGCTCCCCACCAAGACTGTGTCACCGCTCCCCAGTCACGGCTGAGTCGGCGGGAGCACTGTAAAAGGATGGTGAGGGAGTACGTAGCGGATCGCACGACCATCCTTGGTGACGCCTCTGCCCCCTACAACTACTGGGTGTCGAAGCTGGACACGTGGCCTGAACTAGCGCTGTATGCCCTGGAGGTGCTTGCTTGTCCTGCGGCTAGCGTCTTGTCGGAGAGGGTGTTTAGTGCGGCTGGGGGAATCATCACAGATAAGCGTAGCCGCTTGTCAACCGACAGTGCCGACAGGCTAACACTCATCAAGATGAACAAAGGCTGGATTTCCCCAGACTTCTGTTCTCCACCAGCGGACAGCAGCGATTCGTAAGCAATACGTAGGCTGCACCCGCGGATGGAAGCTACGTTCTCTCTCACCATCCAAAACGGGGACATTTCTGCTTCATCAATCTGTGTCTAATATTCCTCCTCCTCCTCCTGCTCCTCCTCCTGAAACCTCACGTAATCACGCTGAACGGGCAATTTTTCTTAGGGCCGCAAGGCTCACTCAAATAATTTTTCTGAACAATTTTTATAAGTTTCAATGTGCTTAAAAGCGTTGGAACTTTAACTTGAACCAATTTTTCGTTACACTGGGCTGCCTCCAGGCCTAGTTACCACTTAAGCCACATTAACCAAAGCGATTAATGGGTTTCACCTGCCCTCTTGGCTGGCCATGGCCAATTTTTGGGATGTACATTAGTACTGTTGATACAGCAATTTTTGTGGGCCCTCGCCTACAGTGTAATCAAATTAATTTTTAGCCCACCTGCATTACAGCTGACGTTACCTCAGCTGTGTTGGGCAATGCAATGGGATATTTTTATGTACCGCCGGTGGGTTCCAGGGAGCCACCCATGCTGTAGGTGCACACGGAGTGTAACCTACATGTGTCCACTTGTAAAGAACCCCGGTCAGACTGGGGCATGCAGTGTTGGCCGAAGCCCACCTGTATTAAGCACGACATTACTACCTCAGGTGTGTTGGGCAATGCAATGGGATATTTCTATGTACCGCCGGTGGCTTCCTGGCACCCACCCATGCTGTAGGTGCACACGGAGTTTTTAATACATCTGTACACTTCTAAAGAACCCCAGTCTGACTGGGGCATGCAGTGTGGGCCGAAGCCCACCTGTATTACGCACGACATTACTACCTCAGCTGTGTTGGGCAATGCAATGGGATATTTCTATGTACCGCCGGTGGCTTCCTGGCACCCACCCAGGCAGTGGGTCCACAGGGAGTTTAACCTACATGTGTCCACTTCTAAAGAACCCCAGTCTGACTGGGGCATGCAGTGTGGGCCGAAGCCCACCTGCATTAAGCACGACATTACTACCTCAGCTGTGTTGGGCAATGCAATGGGATATTTTTGTGTACCGCCGGTGGGTTCCAGGGAGCCACCCATGCTGTAGGTGCACACGGAGTTTTTAATACATCTGTACACTTCTAAAGAACCCCAGTCTGACTGGGGCATGCAGTGTGGGCCGAAGCCCACCTGTATTACGCACGACATTACTACCTCAGCTGTGTTGGGCAATGCAATGGGATATTTCTATGTACCGCCGGTGGCTTCCTGGCACCCACCCAGGCAGTGGGTCCACAGGGAGTTTAACCTACATGTGTCCACTTCTAAAGAACCCCAGTCTGACTGGGACATGCAGTGTGGGCCGAAGCCCACCTGCATTAAGCACGACATTACTACCTCAGCTGTGTTGGGCAATGCAATGGGATATTTTTATGTACCGCCGGTGGATTCCAGGGAGCCACCCATGCTGTAGGTGCACACAGAGTTTTTAATACATCTGTACACTTCTAAAGAACCCCAGTCTGACTGGGGCATGCAGTGTGGGCCGAAGCCCACCTGTATTACGCACGACATTACTACCTCAGCTGTGTTGGGCAATGCAATGGGATATTTCTATGTACCGCCGGTGGCTTCCTGGCACCCACCCAGGCAGTGGGTCCACAGGGAGTTTAACCTACATGTGTCCACTTCTAAAGAACCCCAGTCAGACTGGGGCATGCAGTGTGGGCCGAAGCCCACCTGCATTAAGCACGACATTACTACCTCAGCTGTGTTGGGCAATGCAATGGGATATTTTTATGTACCGCCGGTGGGTTCCAGGGAGCCACCCATGCTGTAGGTGCATACGGAGTGTAACCTACATGTGTCCACTTGTAAAGAACCCCGGTCAGACTGGGGCATGCAGTGTGGGCCGAAGCCCACCTGTATTACGCACGACATTACTACCTCAGCTGTGTTGGTCAATGCAATGGGATATTTCTATGTACCGCCGGTGGCTTCCTGGCACCCACCCATGCTGTCGGTCCACAGGGACTTCACAATAGGGAGTTGTACCTGCCTGTGTCTATGAATTAAAAAGCCCGGTCTAACTGGGGCATGCAGACACCTTGACAGAATGAATAGTGTGTGGCACATAGGTTCCCCATTGCTATGCCTACGTGTGCAGCTCCTGATGGCGGTGGCACAGGATTCTATTTCTCATTGCTTCTGTACAGCATTGTGGGCTATCGCCCCGCCCCTTTTAAAGAGGGTCGCTGCCTAGCCGTGCCAACCCTCTGCAGTGTGTGCCTGCGGTTCCTCCTCATGGCAGACGCACTTCTAAATAGACATGAGTGTGGCGTGGCATGAGGGCAGCTGAAGGCTGCGCAGGGACACTTTGGTGTGCGCTGTGGGGGAGAGGGGGGGCGGTTGGTCAGCATGTAACCCAGGAGAAGTGGCAGCGGAGTGTCATCCAGGCAGTGATTGTGCTTTGTTGTAGCTAGTGTGGTGCCTAGCAAAGGTATGCCATGCTAATGAGGGCTTTTCAGAAGTAAAAGTTGTTGGGAGGGGGGGGGGGGCACTCTTGCCGGTATTGTGGCTTAATAGTGGGACCTGTGAACTTGAGATGCAGCCCAACATGTAGCCCCTCGCCTGCCCTATCCGTTTCTGTGTCATTCCCATCACTTTCTTGAATTGCCCAGATTTTCACACATGAAAACCTTAGCGAGCATCGGCGAAATACAAAAATGCTCTGGTCGCCCATTGACTTCAATGGGGTTCGTTGTTCGAAACGAACCCTCGAACATCGCGGGAAGTTCGTTCCGAATAACGAACACCCGAACATTTTGGTGTTCGCTCATCTCTAGTACGAACCCATTAAAATCAATGGGTTCTATTCTCTGCATATTGCAAGGATAAATTTTCTGTGCGCAAAGACGTCTGTGTAAAGCCAGCCTTAGGGTGCATTCACACGAACATATATTGGCTTGGTTTTCACGCCGAGCCGATATACGTTGTCTCTCTCTGCAGGGGGGGAGGATGGAAGAGCCAGGAGCAGGAACTGAGCTCCCGCCCCCCTCTCTGCCTCATCTCCGCCCCTCTGCACTATTTGCAATGAAAGAAGGCGGGACGGCGGCGGGGCTAAGTTCTGGAAATTGGCCCCGCCCCCGCCCCGCCTCTCCCCATTGCAAATAGTGCAGAGGGGCGGAGAGGAGGCAGAGAGGGGGCGGGAGCTCAGTTCCTGCTCCTGGCTATCCACCCCCCCCCTCCCTGCAGAGAGAGACAATGTATATCGGCTCGGCGTGAAAACCGAGCCGATTGACGTTCGTGTGAATGCACCCTTAAGGTCCTTTTGAAATGGCTCAATTTGAGCTTTGTAATAAGTGCAAATCAACAGGAATGGCGCTCAAGTAAAAGGCCTTTATGCATACCAAAGCGCTTTGCATTGTGGATGAATAATCAGTAATGCTATTCTTTGACCCCTATACAGTATTATCATCGTCGACAGCACTTTCCCTATTCAAAGCAGAAGATGTGCTGCGGTAAAGATCTTTTTTTTCGGCTGAACAAAACATGCAGTCAGCAGAAAAATGAGCGTTTTTTGATTCATTGGCTGATCATGTGCAGCTTCATATCGCCCCATAATTAGGCAGTTGTACGTTCCTACATGCCTTCTTTCCCAATCATTGGCTCATGTCGTAGTGGGTGTTTTTACTGTTATAATCTCTGGCTGATGTTGGTGTGATCAGTAATTAGATAAAAAGTTGAGTTGATATAAAGAAAAATCTGCACTGAGACCCACAGTTGCCTCTACACATGTCTGTACGATTCTTATCACGCTAATTCATTACAAGCCCCTATAGCTGAGATAAACTGCTGTAATCCTTTGTAACTTCTGGGCACAGAAGCAACAGACACATTGACTGATTAGAGTATGTCCATGAATAGAAGAAATGCTGTGCAGTCAAATTAGCTGCGGAAAATCTGCAGCATTTTATAGCACTGTCGATGGGATTTCAAGAAATATCACCTACCTGATGTGAAAAAATCCACAGCATCCACTGACCTGCGGTGCAGATTTTAAATTCGCAGCATGTCAATTTATGCTGCAGATTTTCAAAGTGGATTGCATTTCTTCAAATGAGAAGGTAAAATCTGCATCAAAATCTGCTTGTAACAGATGCAGATTTCCATGTGGATTTTGACACAAATCAATATCCAGAGAGACTTTTCTGATGCGGAAAGTCCACTATGTGTGAAAGTTTTTTGCAGGATAATCCATAATTTTCAATGCCACAATTTTGAGGTACATATAACTTATAAACTCTGGAATGTTAAAAAATGGTAATTCTACCACTATGTTTTTACATGTTAAACTTTTGCACTGTTCATTATGCGGCTTAAATTATTAATTACCTTTACAATGCAGTGACTTACAATTATGGCAATGCAAAATTTTTAGATCTTTTTATGTTTTACTACTTTTGTACAATAAAAACATATATTTTGAGATCTATAACATTATTCGCCATATGATGGCTTCTTTTTGACAAACTATAGTTTTCATGGTTTCCAATTTGGGGCACATAGGACATTTTAATAAATTTTTACCCCGCTTATTGTTAGGCAAGACAAAGAAACAGCAATTCTGAAATCACAGAGACCAGTCATACTTACGGCTATACAAAGCACAAGGGCAGGTATAAATGCCACGCCCCACAGCTTGCAGATAGGCAAATAGCAATAGCAGGAGCACAAGTGCATTATACTGATCAACAACCACTCACATACCTACCGCATATTGTGGGGAGAGACTGCTTAGTATTATACTTGCACAGAAATACAAGTGCAAGTATAATACATACAAAGGATGCCAGCTCCACTAATACATGTACTGCGCCATGCAGGCTTATAGTGAGCTCCCCCAGCATTTAAAGGCAGACTGCTTTCTGCAAAAATTATGCTAAATACCAATAAAAATTAGGTATTTGTTAATATTTTGGCCAAAATATACAAGCTCGCAACCTGTGTTAAGGGTTCTCATTAGAGATGAGTGAGCACCAAAATGCTCGGGTGCTCGTTACTCGGGACGAAATTTTCGCGATGCTCGAGGGTTCGTTTCGAGTAACGAATCCCATTGAAGTCAATGGGCGACCCGAGCATTTTTGTATTTCGCCGATGCTCGCTAAGGTTTTCATGTGTGAAAATCTGGGCAATTCAAGAAAGTGATGGGAACGACACAGCAACGGATAGGGCAGGCGAGGGGCTACATGTTGGGCTGCATCTCAAGTTCACAGGTCCCACTATTAAGCCACAATACCGGCAAGAGTGGGCCCCCCCCCCAACAACTTTTACTTCTGAAAAGCCCTCATTAGCAATGCATACCTTAGCTAAGCACCACACTACCTCCAACAAAGCACAATCACTGCCTGCATGACACTCCGCTGCCACTTCTCCTGGGTTACATGCTGACCAACCCCCCCCCCCCCACGACCCAGTGTCCACAGCGCACACCAAACTGTCCCTGCCCAGCCTTCAGCTGCCCTCATGCCACGCCACACTCATGTCTGTTTATAAGTGCGTCTGCCAGAGGAAAAGCAGGCACACACTGCAGAGGGTTGGCACGGCTAGGGAGCGACCCTCTTTAAAAGGGGTGGGGCGATAGCCCACAATGCTGTACAGAAGCAATGAGAAATATAATCCTGTGCCACCGCCATCAGGAGCTGCACACGTGGGCATAGCAATGGGGAACCTATGTGCCACACACTATTCATTCTGTCAAGGTGTCTGCATGCCCCAGTCAGACCGCGGTTTTTAATTCATAGACACAGGCAGGTACAACTCCCTATTGTGAAGTCCCTGTGGACCGACAGCATGGGTGGCTCCCTGGAACCCACCCGCGGTACATAAAAATATCCCATTGCATTGCCCAACACAGCTGAGGTAGTAATGTCGTGCTTAATGCAGGTGGGCTTCGGCCCACACTGCATGCCCCAATCTGACTGGGGTTCTTTAGATGTGGAAACAGATGCATTTATAATTCTCTGTGGACCCACAGCATGGGTGGGTGCCAGGAAGCCACCGGCGGTACATAAATATATCCCATTGCATTGCCCAACACAGCGGATGTAACGTCAGCTGTAATGCAGGTGGGCTAAAAATTCATTTGATTACACTGTAGGCGAGGGCCCACAAAAATTGCTGTATCAACAGTACTAATGTACATCCAAAAAATTGGCCATGGCCAACCAAGAGGGCAGGTGAAACCCATTAATCGCTTTGGTTAATGTGGCTTAAGTGGTAACTAGGCCTGGAGGCAGCCCAGTTTAATGAAAAATTGGTTCAAGTTAAAGTTTCAACGCTTTTAAGAGCATTGAAACGTATAAAAATTGTTTAGAAAAATTATATGAGTGAGCCTTGTGGCCCTAAGAAAAATTGCCCGTTCTGCGTGATTACGTGAGGTTTCAGGAGGAGGAGCAGGAGGAGGAGGAGGAGGAATATTATACACAGATTGATGAAGCAGAAATGTCCCCGTTTTGGATGGTGAGAGAGAACGATGCTTCCATCCGCGGGTGCAGCCTACGTATTGCTTAGGTATCGCTGCTGTCCGCTGGTGGAGAAGAGAAGTCTGGGGAAATCCAGGCTTTGTTCATCTTGATGAGTGTTAGCCTGTCGGCACTGTCGGTTGACAGGCGGGCACGCTTATCCGTGATGATTCCCCCAGCCACACTAAACACACTCTCTGACAAGACGCTAGCCGCAGGACAAGCAAGCACCTCCAGGGCATACAGCGCGAGTTCAGGCCACGTGTCCAGCTTCGACACCCAGTAGTTGTAGGTGGCAGAGGCGTCACGGAGGACGGTCGTGCGATTGGCTACGTACTCCCTCACCATCCTTTTACAGTGCTCCCGCCGACTCAGCCTTGACTGGGGAGCGGTGACACAGTCTTGCTGGGGAGCCATAAAGCTGGCAAAGGCGTTGGAGAATGTTCCCCTGCCTGCGCTGTACATGCTGCCTAATCTCTGCGCCTCCCCTGCTACCTGGCCCTCGGAACTGCGCCTTCTGCCACTAGCGCTGTCGGATGGGAAGTTTACCATCAGTTTGTCCACCAGCGCCCTGTGGTATAGCATCATTCTCGAACCCCTTTCCTCTTCGGGAATGAGAGTGCAAAGGCTCTCCTTATACCGTGGATCGAGCAGTGTGTACACCCAGTAATCCGTAGTGGCCAGAATGCGTGTAACGCGAGGGTCACGAGAAAGGCATCCTAACATGAAGTCAGCCATGTGTGCCAGGGTACCTGTACGCAACACATGGCTGTCTTCACTAGGAAGATCACTTTCAGGATCCTCCTCCTCCTCCTCTTCCTCCTCCTCAGGCCATACACGCTGAAAGGATGACAGGCAAGCAGCATGGGTACCGTCAGCAGTGGGCCAAGCTGTCTTTTCCCCCTCCTCCTCATGCTCCTCCTCCTCCTCCTGAACGCGCTGAGATATAGACAGGAGGGTGCTCTGACTATCCAGCGACATACTGTCTTCCCCCGGCTCTGTTTCCGAGCGCAAAGCGTCTGCCTTTATGCTTTGCAAGGAACTTCTCAAGATGCATAGCAGAGGAATGGTGACGCTAATGATTGCAGCATCGCCGCTCACCACCTGGGTAGACTCCTCAAAGTTTCCAAGGACCTGGCAGATGGCTGCCAACCAGGCCCACTCTTCTGTAAATAATTGAGGAGGCTGACTCCCACTGCGCCGCGCAAGTTGGAGTTGGTATTTCACTATAGGTCTACGCTGCTCATAGAGTCTGGCCAACATGTGGAGCGTAGAGTTCCACTGTGTGGGCACGTCGCACAGCAGTCGGTGCACTGGCAGATTAAACCGATGTTGCAGGGTCCGCAGGGTGGCAGCGTGCGTGTGTGATTTGCGGAAATGTGCGCAGATCCGGCGCACCTTTCCGAGCAGGTATGACAAGTGGGGGTAGCTTTTCAGAGAGCGCTGAACCACCAAATTAAACACATGGGCCAGGCATGGCACGTGCGTGAGGCTGCCGAGCTGCAGAGCCGCCACCAGCTTACGGCCGTTGTCACACACGACCATGCCCGGTTGGAGGCTCAGCGGCGCAAGCCAGCGGTCGGTCTGCTCTGTCAGACCCTGCAGCAGTTCATGGGCCGTGTGCCTCTTCTCTCCTAAGCTGAGTAGTTTCAGCACGGCCTGCTGACGCTTGCCCACCGCTGTGCTGCCACGCCGCGTGACACCGACTGCTGGCGACGTGCTGCTGCTGACACATCTTGATTGCGAGACAGAGGTTGCGTAGGAGGAGGAGGAGGGTGGTTTAGTGGAGGAAGCATACACCCCCGCAGATACCACCACCGAGCTGGGGCACGCAATTCGGGGGGTGGGTAGGACGTGAGCGGTCCCAGGCTCTGACTCTGTCCCAGCCTCCACTAAATTCACCCAATGTGCCGTCAGGGAGATATAGTGGTCCTGCCCGCCTGTGCTTGTCCACGTGTCTGTTGTTAAGTGGACCTTGGCAGTAACCGCGTTGGTGAGGGCGCGTACAATGTTGCGGGAGACGTGGTCGTGCAGGCCTGGGACGGCACATCGGGAAAAGTAGTGGTGACTGGGAGCCGAGTAGCGCGGGGCCGCCGCCGCCATCATGCTTTTGAAAGCCTCCGTTTCCACAAGCCTATATGGCAGCATCTCTAGGCTGATCAATTTTGCAATGTGCACGTTGAACGCTTGAGCGTGCGGGTGCGTGGCGTCGTACTTGCGATTGCGCTCAAACTGTGGCGCTAGCGACGTCTGGACACTACGCTGAGAGACATTGCTGGATGGGGCCGAGGACAGAGGAGGTGAGGGTGTGGGTGCAGGCCAGGAGACGGTAGTGCCTGTGTCCTCAGAGGGGGGTTGGATCTCAGTGGCAGGTTGGGGCACAGGGGGAGAGGCAGTGGTGCAAACCGGAGGCGGTGAACGGGCATCGTCCCACCTTGTGGGGTGCTTGGCCATCATATGCCTGTGCATGCTGTTGGTGGTGCCTCCCCAGCTGATCTTGGCGCGACAAAGGTTGCACACCACTGTTCGTCGGTCGTCAGGCGTCTCTGTGAAAAACTGCCACACCGTAGAGCACCTTGACCTCTGCAGGGTGGCATGGCGCGAGGGGGCGCTTTGGAAAACAGTTGGTGGATTATTCGGTCTGGCCCTGCCTCTCCCCCTGGCCACCGCACTGGCTCGGCCTGTGCCCACACCCTGACTTGGGCCTCCGCATCCTCGCCCGCGTCCACGTCCTATAGGCCTACCCCTACCCCTCAGCATGGTGTATTACCAGTGATTTGATTTCCCAGGCAGGAAAAAAATTGGCGCAAGCCTGCAGCCAAAATAGAATTTTTTCCCTTGTTTTTCAAAGGACAAGCCACACTGCGTGTATTCAATGAATACTACTAAGTTTAATAACTGTGTTGTGGCCCTGCAAATGTGTCAGAGAACTGCAGTGATGCAAAGTTATTCGCTACAGCAGATCAGGGATTTCCCATGCAGGAAAAACATTGGCGCAAGCCTGCAGTAAAACGTAGCTGGCTGCGTCTGATTTTTTTTAACGTTCTGCACGCAGCACACACATACCCAGAGCCCTGAGGACTGTCAGTGGCAGGCGAAATAGAATTTTTTCCCTTGTTTTTCAAAGGACAAGCCACACTGCGTCTATTCAATGAATAATGTATGTCTTCTGGCCCTGCCTACACAATTCTATCCCTGTAGTATTAATGCCGGGTGCAATGGTCTGCACAGCCGGTTTTGAGAAAAAAAATATGCAACACTGCTAACAGCAGCCTGGACAGTACTGCACATGGATAGATGTGGCCCTAGAAAGGACCGTTGGGGTTCTTGAAGCCTACACTCACTGCTAACACTCTCCCTGCCTAACCACCACTTCTGTCCCTATTGCAGGGCGCAATGCTCTGCAGATCCAATTTTGAAAAAAAAAAAAAAAAATACAGTGCTAACACAGTACTGCACACTATTAGATGTGGCCCTGAGAAGGACCGTTGGGGTTCTTGAAGCCTACACTAACTCCTAACGCTCTCCTTACAGCAGCTCCAGCACGATAGCACTTTTCCTCAGCTAACTCACAAGGCATCTGAGCCGAGCCGCGGGAGGGGCCGATTTTTATACTCGGGTGACATCAGATCTCCCCAGCCACTCACAGCAGGGGGGTGGTATAGGGCTTGAACGTCACAGGGGGAAGTTGTAATGCCTTCCCTGTCTTTCAATTGGCCAGAAAAGCGCGCTAACGTCTCAGAGAGGAAACTGAAAGTAACCAGAACATCGCGTGGTACTCGTTACGAGTAACGAGCATCCCGAACACCCTAATATTCGCACGAATATCAAGCTCGGACGAGTACGTTCGCTCATCTCTAGTCCTCATCAAATTGCGAGTCCATACGCTGGCATTACAAACAAATCACAAAAAAGGACAAATGAAATCAACATAGCATTTCTTGCATTTATTTTAATCTATGACTTTCTTTCATATATATATATAGTTGTATATATTGTTGTGGGTGTGATTCTATCTAATCACTATTAAGACCATCATGGTTTGGTAATATGGAATCTAAATACTGACTACACCCACTATGGAAGCTTATTTTTAACCCTTAAATTAAATAAAATTTATATACAAAATAGGATCATGTATGCCAACAGGTTTATAGCGTGAATGACCCTCCAAGCATGTTGGCACTTGATACAATGTACGGCAGTGAGCAGCATATTGAGATGTTGATATTAAATAATCCAGCCTTAATTTCTCTTGATTCATGTACCGTCTTGTATGTCAATCTAAACATTCCTGCAGCTCACATAGCACTGAGCACTGGAAAAGCTCCTTTAGCTATGCTTTCTACATCCAGGTTTTAAAAGCACGGAGAGTAGAGATGAGCGAACGTACTCGGATAAGCACTACTCGTCTGAGTAATGTGCTTTATCCGAGTACCTCCCCGCTCGTCCTGAAAGATTCGGGACGCGCTGCGGAGCGGGGAGCTGCAGGGGAGAGCGGGGAGGAACGGAGGGGAGATCTTTCTCTCCCTCTCTCCCGCCCGCTCTGCCCCGCTCCCCGCTGCGACTCACCTGTCAGCAGCGGAGCGCCCCGAATCTTTCAGGACGAGCGGCGAGATACTCGGATAAAGCACATTACTCGGACGAGTAGTGCTTATCCGAGTACGTTCGCTCATCTCTAACGGAGAGCATTCAACAATATTTTAGTTGAATGTGAACTGGACTACTATTCAAAGAAATAGAAACTTTTGCATTTCCCGTACTTTCTGCTTGTAAATATTTTGGAGGGTAGGAATATTACAGAACATTACCAAAAGCTGCCACAGCACTAGACACAAAGTGCAGAAGAACTAGTCTCAAAATTACTAAGGTCCTATACCCTCAATTTGACTAGTACTGTATGTTTCTCTTTATAGCTCATGAGCTGCAGCACACAACTAACTACACTGCAACAGGATAGCAAACCCTATAAGGGAGAAAATGGGTAATTAATCCAACTTTGGTCCAACATCAGCAAATCGCAAAATTTTTTAATTCATGGAGATAGCTCCCATTCTCAACGATTTACCCTCTGTAGTAAAAGCAGATCAGATACAATGTATCATTTTTGAAAGAATTCTCCAAAAAAACCCAACAACAATATAAAATTTGAAGTAGTTAGACCACAAAAAAATATTGATAATAGTCAAATACAATAATGATCAACATTTTTGTATTTACGATGTTATTTAGAAGACCTTGCTTTATATTCTCTCGTAGTTACACACTGCGTATACACTACCCATACAAACTAGACTTTACTTATCAGCACCCACTAATTTTTGCACAACCAGGTAAGCAGTGAATGTATATGGGGGCCTCTCAATTTTCCTTTGACGGGTAATGTGGGGGAAATGAGGATCGGGTGTCGTGAATTGTCGATCCTTTAGTTCTCCCTGGAGATAAGCTACCACCAAAGTTGTCTGGCTGCGGCTTTCTCCACAAAAGACATGAATGCTGGCAGAACGAAGTGTTAATGTGTTTGGATGAGGCGAAAGGAACAACTCTTAGGGGAAGGAATAGGCGTGCTCTGTTGCACCCAGAAATATCATGCACAAAGAACATTGGAAGCACATGGATGTGATCTGTACACTGTCTAGTATTTACATATGTGCAACACTACCTGCGCCATTCTCATCCATGAAACGAAATAGAATAGGATGTGTTGTGATTTTTTCACATGGCTTTTATGGTCTGTGGGACTGACTTTTGAACATACAGACAGTACACGTACATGAATTACACCCATGTGAATAGCATCTTAGTGTGGTTTTCGAGAAAATGTACATGCCTAGACTGGATTTTCACTCGAGACCTCAGTTTCACTGCTATAGAAGCCAGGACTTGCATGATACATACAGTTTTAGTGTGCCGGGCAGAGGGTTTTTGAGTGCTCAGATCTGCATTCTGCCCATGTGCCAAAGAAAATGAAACTCCACCAGTCTTTGGTGCATGTCACATTGCACACATGACCTATATGAATAGATCTGATTGGTCAGTAGTCCCTATATAGATGCAGTAAAATCCACGAACATACACAATCCTGATGAAGCTGTGGCACAATGCATGTTGGGACACGTCTGCACACTGCGGTCAAGCACTCTTTGATTACTTGTTTTTCCATAGTTGGATTGAGCGTATTATTATGTACTATTGTCACTTGACTCAGCCACTTCTACTTAGTACCAAACATACAAATGGGCTTTGTAACAATATTTAAGCAGGTGCTTTCTGCCTTTTGTAGCTGCTTATAATTTCTATAGAATTTTCTATGATCTACTGCTCTTCAATCTTTTGTTTTTAAGTATGAAATAAAAATGTAAAGCTGTTAATATACTCTGCAGGCTATTTCTATATAGATTTAATCCCCGGGGCACTTTTGGATGAGCTCTTTTCATTCTGCAGGAAAAGGACATTACAGTTTAGAATGAACAGAACTCATTCTTATGTTAATGGCTGCAGGTCTGTTCTATCAGGGCTACCAGCATGGTTTTGGTGTCATTTTAGAGCTAAGATTCCTAAAATGACACCTAAAACATGTGTGTAGCCCTTGCAGAACTCGGAGTTACAGCTATTTAAAGTGGAGTTGGGAATATCAAATTTAGAGCTGTCATTTTTTAGTGTGAGTGTATACAGAAGAAAGGAAGGGGAGGGGACCAGTGGCAGCAGAGATTTGTGATCCTCCTGTCTCTCCTTCTATCCCAGAGTAGGGGGGATTTGAATTTTTGTTCATGTTATCATATCCGGATCAATCAGAAAACATATTTGCTCTCTGATTATCACATAATGGGTTTTTGCTAGAAAAGGAGTGAAATGATGAGGATTTGTGCATCTAATAACTCCTCTACACTGCAGTCATTGCTGACCATGGCATCCAAAAGTTTTTACAGAAAAACACATGGCTTTAAATATTGAAAAAATGAAGAAAAAAAAACCCTATACATAATTGGTAGAACAACTGTACTATAAAATATTTTATTATTTATCAAGCATAGGAAACTTCATTAAAAAATAGCCTTTTTCTGATCATCATGGTTTCTCTAAAGAGGAATAAAAAAATAAATTTAAAAAATTGTGTATACTGTATAATGGTACCAATAAAAACTAGAGATGAGTGAGCACTAAAATGCTCGGGTGCTCGTTACTCGAGACGAACTTTTCGCGATGCTCAAGGGTTCGTTTCGAGTAACGAACCCCATTGAAGTCAATGGGTGACTCGAGCATTTTTGTATATCGCCGATGCTCGCTAAGGTTTTCATTTGTGAAAATCTGGGCAACTCAAGAAAGTGATGGGAACGACACAGCAACGGATAGGGCAGGCAAGGGGCTACATGTTGGGCTGCATCTCAAGTTCCCAGGTCCCACTATTAAGCCACAATAGCGGCAAGAGTGGGCCCCCCCTCCCAACAATTTTTACTTCTGAAAAACCCTCATTAGCAATGCATACCTTAGCTAAGCACCACACTACCTCCAACAAAGCACAATCACTGACTGCATGACACTCCGCTGCCACTTCTCCTGGGTTACATGCTGCCCAACCCCCCCGCACGACCCAGTGTCCACAGCGCACACCAAAGTGTCCCTGCGCAGCCTTCAGCTGCCCTCATGCCACATGCTGGCCTCATAGCCACACCACCCTCATGTCTATTTATAAGTGCATCTGCCATGAGGAGGAACCGCAGGCACACACTGCAGAGGGTTGGCACGGCCAGGCAGCGACCCTCTTTAAAAGGGGCGGGGTGATAGCCCATAATGCTGTACAGAAGCAATGAGAAATCCAATCCTTTGCCACCTCCATCAGGAGCTGCACACGTGGGCATAGCAATGGGGAACCCATGTGCCACACACTATTCATTCTGTCAAGGTGTCTGCATGCCCCAGTCAGACCGGGTTTTTTTATAAATAGTCACAGGCAGGTACAATTCCGCAATGGGAATTCCGTGTGCACCCACAGCATGGGTGGCTCCCTGGAACCCATCGGCGGTACATAAATGTATCCCATTGCAGTGCCCTGCTCAGCAGAGCTAACGTCACATACAATGCAGGTGTGCTTCAGCCCACAGTGCATGCCCCAGTCAGACTGGTAATATGCACCTTAACAGTAACCGCGTTGGTGGGAATGTGGTGGCGACTGCGGACCTAGTAGCGCGGTTTCATTTAGTTGGTTTTCGGAATGTGGCCAGGATTAAGTGGACCGTGGCGGGGGGATTGTGGGGGGGCTCTCTTGTTGTGTCGGTAAAGGTGAAATTCTTGGACTGCCACCAGACGGACCAATGCAAAGGTATTTGCCAAGAATGTTTTCATTATTGGAGGAGGAGGGGGATGTTTTTTAGGCACTACGTGTCCTCTCCACGTGTCCGTGGTTATATGCACCTTACGAGTAACCGCGTTGATGGGAAATGGCCTCGCCACCATCATGTCTTTGGGAAGCCTCCATTTCCACACCCCAGTGACATAGCATTAGCAGCGGTATAGGTAGAGCCCAGAATTAGTAACATTTCAGCGGTAGCATTAGGGACAGGCCCCAGTAACATATCATTAGCAGCATTATATGGGGAGCACAGTATTAGTTCCATTTCAGTAGTAGTAGCAGTCCAGACAGGCCCCAGTAACAATTCAGAAGCAGCAGTATAGGGGGAGCACAGTATTAGTTCCATTTCAGTAGTAGTAGCAGTCAAGACAGGCCACAGTAACATTCCCGTTGCAGCAGTTTAGGGAGATAACAGTCTCTTTCACATTTCAGTAGTTGTAGGCCCCAGTAACATTTATGTAGCAAAAGTGTAGGCCAACCCCAAACACCTTGCTGTACCATGAGT
The DNA here is from genome assembly GCF_035609145.1 of Eleutherodactylus coqui. NCBI lineage: Eukaryota > Metazoa > Chordata > Amphibia > Anura > Eleutherodactylidae > Eleutherodactylus > Eleutherodactylus coqui. The sequence continues at coordinate 168,535,563 of NC_089843.1, read as the reverse complement.
GCAGGCGAAGCCCATAAAAATTACTAGGATTACACTGTAGGCGAGGACCCCAAAAAATTGGTGTACCAACAGTACTAATGTACCTCAGAAAAACTGCCCATGCCCAACCAAGAGGGCAGGTGAAACCCATTAATCGCTTTGGTTACTGTGGCTTAATTTGTAACTAGGCCTGTAGGCAGCCCAGTTTAACGAAAAATTGGTTCAAGTGCAAGTTTCAATGCTTTATTGAATTGAGAATTGAAACGTATAAACATTGCTTACAAAAGTTATATGACTGAGCCTTGTGGGCCTAAGAAAAATTGCCCGTTCGGTGTGATTACGTGAGGTTTCAGGAGGAGGAGCAGGAGGAGGAGAATGAATATAATACACAGATTGATGAAGCAGAAATGTCCCCGTTTTGGATGGTGAGAGAGAACGATGCTTCCATCCGCGGGTGCAGCCTACGTATTGCTTAGGTATCGCTGCTGTCCGCTGGTGGAGAAGAGAAGTCTGGGGAAATCCAGGCTTTGTTCATCTTTATGATTGTAAGCCTTTCGGCACTGTCGGTTGACAGCCGGGTACGCTTATCCGTGATTATTCCCCCAGCCGCACTAAACACCCTCTCTGACAAGACGCTAGCCGCAGGACAAGCAAGCACCTCCAGGGCATACAGCGCGAGTTCAGGCCACGTGTCCAGCTTCGACACCCAGTAGTTGTACGGGGCAGAGGCGTCACGGAGGACGGTCGTGCGATCGGCTACGTACTCCCTCACCATCCTTTTACAGTGCTCCCGCCGACTCAGCCTTGACTGGGGAGTGGTGACACAGTCTTGCTGGGGAGCCATAAAGCTGGCAAAGGCCTTGGAGAATGTTCCCCTGCCTGTGCTGTACATGCTGCCTGATCTCCGTGCCTCCCCTGCTACCTGGCCCTCGGAACTGCGCCTTCTGCCACTAGCGCTGTCGGATGGGAATTTTACCATCAGTTTGTCCGCCAGGGTCCTGTGGTATAGCATCACTCTCGAACCCCTTTCCTCTTCAGGTATGAGAGTGGAAAGGCTCTCCTTATACCGTGGGTCGAGCAGTGTGTACACCCAGTAATCCGTAGTGGCCAGAATGCGTGTAACGCGAGGGTCACGAGAAAGGCATCCTAACATGAAGTCAGCTATGTGTGCCAGGGTACCTGTACGCAACACATGGCTGTCCTCAAAAGGAAGATCACTTTCGGGATCCTCTTCCTCCTCAGGTCATACACGCTGAAAGGATGACAGGCAACCAGCATGGGTACCCTCAGCAGTGGGCCAAGCTGTCTCTTCCCCCTCCTCCTCATGCTCCTCCCCCTCCTCCTCCTCAACGCGCTGAGATATAGACATGAGGGTGCTCTGACTATCCAGCGACATACTGTCTTCCCCCGCCTCCATTTCCAAGCGCAAAGCGTCTGCCTTTATGCTTTGCAGGGAACTTCTCAAGAGGCATAGCAGAGGAATGGTGATGCTAATGATTGCAGCATCGCCGCTCACTATCTGGGTAGACTCTTCAAAGTTTTCAAGGACCTGTCAGATGTCTGCCAACCAGGCCCACTCTTCTGTAAAGAATTGAGGAGGCTGACTCTCACTACGCCGCCCATGTTGGAGTTGGTATTCCACTATAGCTCTACGCTGCTCATAGAGCCTGGCCAACATGTGGAGCGTAGAGTTCCACCGTGTGGGCACGTCACACAGCAGTCGGTGCACTGGCAGATTAAACCGATGTTGCAGGGTCCGCAGGGTGGCAGCGTTAGTGTTGGACTTGCGGAAATGTGCGCTGACCCGGCGCACCTTTCCGAGCAGGTATGACAAGTGTGGGTAGCTTTTCAGAAACCGCTGAACCACCAAATTAAAGACGTGGGCCAGGCATGGCACGTGCGTGAGGCTGCCAAGCTGCAGAGCCGCCACCAGCTTACGGCCGTTGTCACACACGACCATGCCCGGTTGGAGGCTCAGCGGCGAAAGCAACCGGTAGGTTTGCTCTGTCAGACCCTGCAGCAGTTCGTGGGCTGTGTGCCTCTTCTCTCCCAAGCTGATTAAGTTCAGCACGGCCTGCTGACACTTGCCCACTGCTGTGCTGCCACGCCGCGCGACACCGACTGCTGGCGACGTGCTGCTGCTGACACGTCTTGATTGCGAGACAGAGGTTGCGTTGGAGGAGGAGGGTGGTTTAGTGGAGGAAGCAAACACCGCCAGAGATACCACCACCGAGCTGGGGCCCGCAATTCTGGGGGTGGGTAGGACGTGAGCGGTCCCAAGCTCTGACTCGGTCCCAGCCTCCACTAAATTCACCCAATGTGCCGTCAGGGAGATATAGTGGCCCTGCCCGCCTGTGCTTGTCCACGTGTCCGTTGTTAAGTGGACCTTGGCAGTAACTGCGTTGGTGAGGGCGCGTACAATATTGCGGGAGACGTGGTTGTGCAGGGCTGGGACGGCACATCGGGAAAAGTAGTGGCGACTGGGAACCGAGTAGCGCTGTGCCGCCGCCGCCATCATGTTTTTGAAAGCCTCTGTTTCCACAAGCCTATACGGCAGCATCTCCAGGCTGATCAATTTGGCTATGTGCACGTTGAACGCTTGAGCGTGCGGGTGCGTGGCTGCGTACTTGCGCTGGCGCTTAAACACTTGCGCTAGCGACGGCTGGACGGTGCGCTGAGAGACATTGCTCGATGGGGCCGAGGACAGCGGAGGTGAGGGTGTGGGTGCTGGCCGGGAGACGGTAGTGCCTGTGTCCTGAGAGGGGGGCTGGATCTCAGTGGCTGGTTGGGGCACAGGGGGAGAGGCAGTGGTGCAAACCAGAGGCGGTGAACGGCCTTCATCCCACCTTGTGGGGTGCTTGGCCATCATATGCCTGCGAATGCTGGTGGTGGTGGCTCCACGGCTGATCTTGGCGCGACAAACCTTGCACACCACAGTTCGTCAGTTGTCTGCACTCTCAGTGAAAAACTGCCAGACCTTTGAGCTCCTCGGCCTCTGCAGGGTGGCATGGCGCGAGGGGGCGCTTTCGGAAACAGTTGGTGGATTATTCGGTCTGGCCCTGCCTCTACCCCTGGCCACCGCACTGCCTCTTCCAACCTGCCCTGCTGCTGCACTTGCCTCCCCCTCTGAAGACCTGTCCTCAGTAGGCTTAGCAAACCAGGTGGGGTCAGTCACCTCATCGTCCAGCTGCTCTTCCTCCGAATCCTCTGTGCGCTCCTCCCTCGGACTTACTGCCCTTACTACTACCTCACTGATAGACAACTGTGTCTCATCGTCATCGTCCTCCTCACCCACTGAAAGCTCTTGAGACAGTTGCCGGAAGTCCCCAGCCTCATCCCCCGGACCCCGGGAACTTTCCAAAGGTTGGGCATCGGTCACGACAAACTCCTCCGGTGTTAGAGGAACCATTGCTGCCCATTCTGGGCAGGGACCCGAGAACAGTTCCTGGGAGTCTGCCTGCTCCCCAGAATGTGTCATTGTAATGGAGTGAGGAGGCTGGGAGGAAGGAGGAGCAGCAGCCAGAGGATTCAGAGTTGCAGCAGTGGACGGCATAGAAGTCTGGGTGGTCGATAGATTGCTGGATGCACTTTCTGCCATCCACGACAGGACCTGCTCACACTGCTCATTTTCTAATAAAGGTCTACCGCGTGGACCCATTAATTGTGAGATGAATCTGGGGACCCCTGAAACTTGCCTCTCTCCTAATCCCGCAGCAGTCGGCTGCGATACACCGGGATCCGGAGCTCGGCCTGTGCCCACACCCTGACTTGCGCCTCCGCGTCCTCGCCCACGTCCTCTAGGCCTACCCCTACCCCTCAGCATGGTGTATTACGAGTAGAGCAGAAACAGAACGCTGTAATTAAATGTGCCGCTTATTGGCCTGTGGTTGGAGGCTGACTTCGCTTACGGAACGCACAGCAGAGCCAGGATACAATTTTGCGCACACCTGTAGTGAGACGTAGGTGCGTATCACTGAGCTAGTGGAATTCACAGCTCAGAAGCAGTCAAGTGGCCAAAGGCCAGTAGTAGGCCTTAAGTATTTTGCTTCTATTTTTTTAAATGCTGAGCTGATACAGCAGACAGATACTGTAGGCAGCGTATAATATTATGTATACTGTTTTCCTCTGCCGGGATGACGGCGGTGATGTAACAGAGACATCAGAGGCAGGAAACAATTTTGCGCAAGGCGGCTGTAACGCTTAGCTGCGTATTAATTAGGACTTCTACCCCCAGCAGACAGATACAGTAGGCAGCGTATAATATTTTGTATACTGATTCCCTCTGCCGGGATGACGGCGGTGATGTAACGGAGACAGCAGAGGAAGGAAACAATTTTGCGCAAGGCTGCTGTAACGCTTAGCTGCGTATTAATTAGGACTACTACCCCCAGCAGACAGATACTGTAGGCAGCGTATAATATTATGTATACTGTTTCCCTCTGGCGGGATGACGGCGGTGATGTAACGGAGACAGCAGAGCCAGGAAACAATTTTGCGCAAGCCTGCTATAACGCTTAGCTGCGTATTAATTAGGACTACTACCGCCAGCAGACACGCAGTTAACTGTACACGGTCACAGGCAGCCCAAATATAGTATTTTTCTCCAATTTTTTTGAAGAAACCCACTGCCTATATAGCCTGTATATCTCTTTCCCTGCCTCACCAGTACTGGCCCTATACTCTGTGCAATGACTGCAGACTGGGGACGCAATGCTCTGCACGCCCGATATACAAAAAAAAAAAAGCAGCCTCAACAGTACTGCACATGGTCAGATGTGGCCCTAAAATGGACCGTTGGGGTTGTTCAAACCTAAAATAACTCCTAACGCTCTCCCTATAGCAGCATCACTGTCCCTGATCTCTGTCAGAATGCATCTGTGGCGAGCCACGGGCGGGGCAGATTTTAATACTCGGGTGTCACCTCTTCTCCCCAGCCACTCACTGCAGGGGGGTAGTATAGGGCTGGAACAACACAGGAGGAAGTTGTAATGCCTTCCATCTCTTTCTATTGCCCAGAAAAGCACGCTAATGTCTCAGAGATGAAAGTGAAAGTAACTTGAACATCGCGTGGTGCTCGTCTCGAGTAACGAGCATCTCGAACACCCTAATACTCGAACGAGCATCAAGCTCGGACGAGTACGCTCGCTCATCTCTAATAAAAACTCCAGAAAGAATGCAAAAGACTCTAGCATTTCCTTAAAAATGTTACTTTTATTTCTTGATCCATAAAGACAGCTTCCATGGTGTGTATAGCAAAACCATATGTATGTCTAGTGTTACCGATCCTAGTCATGGCATCCTAGCAATAAAAATCAAAAACATTTAAAGAAATCTCAACCAATCAGAAACTGGGAAAACAATTATGTGACATTACTGCTATATTAGCATTAACCATGAACTATTTCTTATACCCAACTATTAATATATTAATACTAGCTGATATACCCGGCTTCGCCCGAGTTAATTTGGTACGGGTGTTTATCTGGTGTTCACACGGAAAATCTTATGAAGTCGTGGTTACTTTAGAGATACCGGAAAAACATATGTTCACCATTTTGCATAGTTCTCTGCGTTACCCAGAAACACCACGGGGAGGTAACCATGCGATGTTTCAGGAAGTGAGATAATTAGATTTCATACGTAAAATTTGGACGCTAATTCTTTTGCACTTAGAATTGAATAATCGAGTTGGGACCGATTAACTTTTCCTATTTATGACACAATCAATGCTTGTGCCAAATTTCATGTTTTAATGACACCGGAAAGTGAGAAAATTACATTCCGTACGTAAAATTTGGACGCTAATTCTTTTGCGCATAGAATTAAATAATCAAGTTGGAACCCATTAGCTTTTCCTATTTATGACATATTCAATGACCGTGCAAAATTTTAAGTTTCTGTGACATTGGGAAGAGAGAGATTTAGATTATGTACGTTAAATTTTGACGATAATTCTTTTACGATAGAATTGAATAATCGAGTTGGGACCCATTAACTTTTCCTATTTATGACATATTCAATGCCTATGGCAAATTTCATGTTTCTATGACTTTGGGAAGTGAGAGATTTAGATTACGTAAAAATTTGGACACTAATTCCTTTGCGCATAGAATTGAATAATAGTGTTGGGACCCATTAGCTTTTCCTATTTATGACATAATCAATGCTCGTGCCAAATTTCACGTTTCTATGACACCAGAAAGTGCGAAAATTACATTCCGTACGTAAAATTTGGACACTAATTCTTTTGCACATAAAATTGAATAATTGAGTTGGGACCCATTAGCTTTTCCTATTTATGACATAATCAATGCTCGTGCCATATTTCACGTTTCTATGACATTGGGAAGTGAGAAAATTACATTCCGCACGTAAAATTTGGATGCTAATTCTTTTGCGCATAGAATTGAACAATTGAGTTGGGACCCATTAGCTTTTCCTATTTATGACATAATCAATGCTCATGCCAAATTTTAGGTTTCAATGACACCGGAAAGTGAGAAAATTATATTCCGTACATAAAATTTGGACGCTAATTCTTTTGCGCATAGAATTGAATAATCGAGTTGGGACCCATTAACTTTTCTTATTTATGACATAATCAATGTTCGTGCCAAATTTCACGTTTCTATGACACCGGAAAGTGAGAAAATTACATTCCGTACGTAAAATTTGGACGCTAATTCTTTTGCGCATAGAATTAAATAATCGAGTTGGAACCCATTAGCTTTTCCTATTTATGACATATTCAATGACCGTGCAAAATTTTAAGTTTCTATGACATTGGGAAGTGAGAGATGTAGATTATGTACGTTAAATTTCGACGCTAATTCTTTTGCGATAGAATTTAATAATCGAGTTGGGACCCATTAACTTTTCCTATTTATGACATATTCAATGCCTATGGCAAATTTCATGTTTCTATGACTTTGGGAAGTGAGAGATTTAGATTATGTAAAAATTTGGACACTAATTCTTTTGCGCATAGAATTGAATAATAGTGTTGGGACCCATTAGCTTTTCCTATTTATGACATAATCAATGCTCGTGCCAAATTTCACGTTTCTATGACACCGGAAAGTGAGAAAATTACATTCCGTGCGTAAAATTTTGACGCTAATTCTTTTGCGCATAGAATTGAATAATCGAGTTGGGACCCATTAGCTTTTCCTATTTATGACATGATCAATGCTCGTGCCAAGTTTCACGTTTCTATGACACCGGAAAGTGAGAAAATTACATTCCGTACGTAAAATTTGGACACTAATTCTTTTGCGCATAAAATTGAATAATTGAGTTGGGACCCATTAGCTTTTCCTATTTATGACATAATCAATGCTCGTGCCATATTTCACATTTCTATGACATTGGGAAGTGAGAAAATTACATTCCGTACGTAAAATTTGGACGCTAATTCTTTTGCACATAGAATTGAGCAATCGATTTGGGACCCATTAGCTTTTCCTATTTATGACATAATCAATGCTCATGCCAAATTTTACGTTTCAATGACACCGGAAAGTGAGAAAAAATTATATTCCGTACATAAAATTTGGACGCTAATTCTTTTGCGCATAGAATTGAATAATCGAGTTGGCACCTAGAAGGAATTGTCACTGTGTTGCAACACTCGGCATGCAATTACACCTAGGGCAGACATGCAAATTATTAGATGAACAGTCATGCGACCTGAAGCCCCAACAGTGGCTCTACCCTTGGCCTATAAAAAGGCACTCGGAGGCTCCTTGTATGTACTGACCTCTTTTTTCGCTTGTGTAGAGCTTGTTGGCCACTTGACGTCTCTATGATGCAATCAAAAAAATTTTATCCAGTTTCCAGAGTTTGAGGGGGGCGTATTATAGAAATGCAAGAAGCTGGTTAATCCTATAGACGAATTGTCCGCCCCCTAAGCCGTTCTGAGCAGACTGTTAGGAGTTATTGGGATCTGTGGATTCGTAAGAGTATTTACACAAAGCGACCGGGCGAGACCCCCTTAACAGACCACCAGTAGAGAAGATTGTTTGATCATCTGACAGGCATAAGCATCTCTAACTGTTTCATTGTCCGTCATCCAGAGTCTGTTGGAACAATTTCCAGAAGCTCGGTGGACGGATATTTGGTCTTATAGCACCCATTACGTGTACTGCCTTTGACACCCACTCACCATCATGTCCGTTTGTAGGGTTGTTATGAATAATGAAACTAGGCAGTTATGGAGTGGAACCGGGGTGTGTACAGTGTTTCATCATAACACTGATAATGGCAGTGTTCATGTTAAAAGACCTAGGGGTGAGCACCTCAATCCTACCTTTGCTGCTCAATCCTGTCCCCGCTGCTGGTGTGATAGTCTGAGGTGTCATCACATACAACACTCAGTTACCCATAGTATTGGTACGAGGGACAATGACAGCTCAGTGATATGTTCAGGACATCCTGCAGCCACATGTGTTCCTCCCATGGCAGGACTTCCAAGAGGCATTTTCCATTAGGATAATGCTCGACTGCACAAAGCCTCCACAACATTACCTGTGGCCTGCACTATCTAGTTTGCACAATCTAGAGGCTCAATTACAACAAATGTGAAGTGATATGCTTCAGGATACCATACAGAATCTGTATGCCGCCATGCCCGCACGTAACATCTTGTATCCACGTTGGAGGCAGTACAACAGAGTACTAGAGCCTCCATGCCAACCTGTATCATATCTTGTATCCAAGCTAGAGGTGGTTCAACAAGGTACTAGAGCCTCCATGCCCACCCATATCACAACTTGTATCCAAGCTAAAGGCATTACAACAGGGTACTAGAGCCTCCATGCCCTCTGTTTCACATCTTGTATTCAAGCTAGAGGTGGTACAACAGGGCACTAGAGCCTCCATGCCCACCAATATCACATGTTGTATCCAAGCTAGAAGTGGTACAATAGGATACTAGAGCATCCATGCCTGCCCGTATCACATCTTATATCCAAGCTAGAGGTGGTACAACTGGGTACTAGAGCCTCCATGCCCACCAATATCACATGTTTGGGTTTTTGCTTGATGCTTTGATGCATGACAGATCTAACAATATTGACTTAGGTTACAGCAAATACTTTCATGGGTGTTTTCTTAGTTAAAATAGTACTGAGACAAATGCAAAAGGCTTAGCGAGCAGCAGACATTGGCTACAAGAGACAGGCTTGTGTATATACTGTACTGTGGATATCTATCTATATATATATAAAGACGAAAGCCCTTACTGAATCACTCACTGACTCACTGACTCACTCACTGACTCGCCAAAAGTTCTCCAAACTAGGAAAGGTAATTGGGTCCCAACTCGATTATTCAATTCTAGCGCAAAAGAATTGGTGTTGAAATTTTATGTACATAGTCTAAAGCTCTCATTTCCCAATGTCATAGAAACTTAAAATTTGGCACGGGCATTGATTATGTCATAAATAGGAAAAGATAATGGGTCCCAACTCCATTATTCAATTCTATGCGCAAAAGAATTAGCGTCCACATTTTACTTACGGAATCTAATTCTCTCACTTTCCAATGTCATAGAATCTTGAAATTTGGCACGAGCATTGATTATGTCATAAGTAGGAAAAGTTAATAGGTCCCAACTCAATTATTCAATTATATGTGCAAAATTATTAGCGTCCACATTTTACGTAAGGAATGTAATTTTCTCACTTTCCGGTGTCATAGAAACGTGAAATTTGGCACGAGCATTGATCATGTCATAAATAGGAAAAGCTAATGGGTCCCAACTCGATTATTCAATTCTATGTGCAAAAGAATTAGCGTCCAAATTTTACGTACGGAATGTAATTTTCTCACTTTCCGGTGACATAGAAACGTGAAATTTGGCACGGGCATTGATTATGTCATAAATAGGAAAAGCTAATGGGTCCCAACTCGATTATTCAATTCTAAGTGCCAAAGAATTAGCGTCCAGATTTTACGTACGGAATGTAATTTTCTCACTTTCCGGTGTCATAGAAACGTGAAATTTGGCACGAGCATTGAATATGTCATAAATCGGAAAAGTTAATAGGTCCTAACTTGATTATTCAATTGTATGTGCAAAAGAATTAGCGTCCAAATTTTACATATGGAATCTAATTCTCTCACTTTCTGATGTCATTTTATATAAAGGAAACGTCGCATGGTTGCCTCCACATGGTGTTTCCTGGGTAACGCAAAGAACCATGCAAAATGGTGAACATATGTTTTTCCTCAGTATCTCTAAAGTAACCACGACTTCATAAGATTTTCCATGTGAACACCAGATAAACACCAGTACCAAATTAACTTGGGCAAAGCCAGGTATATCAGCTAGTAATTTATAAAACATGCAGACAAGGAGCTCTTGATTAATCACTTTAGCTTTAGGCATGATGACTATGCAGTTTTGCACAAATTTAATAGAGTTGTCCAGGATGTGCAGAAATTAAGCTAAGGGCTCCTTCACACAACCATGTAGTTACAGAGTCTTCCGTGCACGGTTTTGCGTGGAATACCATAGGCTCCCATGCTGCCAATCACACATATTGCGTGAAATACGTGTGCAATAAAGATTGCAGCATGTTCTATACTGGCATGTATTACATGGGCATACATGCCAAGAGAGTGCATGACAATTGGTGGCACGCAGCAAGTACACGTCATTGCATACTTGCTGCGTGCTGTGTGACTGTCACATGCGAGCAGCATACAGAGAATTACGCTTGTGTGCAGCCGGCCTAACTGGAGGAAATAGGATAGAAAAAACATACTCTCCTGATAAATCCCCTACTGCTACAGTGATCTGCTACATATCCATGTTACCACTATAGCCAATCACTAGCCTCAGCAGTACATGAACCTTTAGACATGGAGGCTGCTACTGTTGCTAGTACCCAGAGCTGCATCATATAGGGAAAGTGCAGCATACATACAGTATGCGGCTTAGCCTGCACTATGATGAACATATACTGTACAATGTTTAATACATGTTTTGGAAAAATCTGCCTTCATGTTACCAGAAGCTGAATAGATGGGAATATGAGAGAATATGAGCAGGCGTAAAGGGGATGTCCCACTTCTAACTATTTTGCTGCAGGAAGCAGACAGCTCCATACATTGCACAGTGGTCCTGGTTGGTACTGCAGGCTGTGTTCCATTCACTTCAATAGAACACAGCCTGTAGTACCAACCTGGGCCACTGTGCAATGTACGGAGCTGTCTGCTTCCGATAGCAAAACAGCTGGAAGTGGGACAACCCTTTTTAAGGCCCCTTTAAATAGATCATCATGAACAAGTGTTCGACAGAGCATTCGTTCATGCAATCATTGCTCCATGTAAAGAGAGCAGTAAGCAGCTGATGAAGGAAACATTTGTTTGTCAGTTGATTGAATCTTTTGTGCTATCAGATAAACAATTGTATGAATGATCATTTTTCCCAACTGTAGAGTCTGTATCGTCCAGACAAACTACTGCCGGTCTCAATGATTGGTGCTCGTCATACACCATGGTCAGCCTTAGACCAGTGTCACACAGGCGTATTTACACATGCAATACGCAAAGAATAGAACCCATTGATTTCAATATGTTTGTTCAAATGCGCACATTTTCTTGTATATTTCAGTCATGCAAAACAAAAATGCAGCATGCTCTATTGTACTGCACATTTGCCCAGTAAAACTCCACATAGAAGTCAATGGGGATGCGCAAATGCGCGCTAAGGCCTTAGTCACACGGGCGTTTTTTCACGCGATTTGCGGATCGCATGACGGATGCGCATCCGCAAATCGCGTGACCAGTGCGCGCAAGTCGCCCGCAAATCGCCCGAAAATCTGCTCCTAGCCGCGTTTCATTAGAAACGGGCCGGAGCTGTCCAGCGCATTGCATTCAATTGAGACGGCAATAGAGTCGGCTCCATTTAAGGCAATGCGCTGCGGGCGAGCCCAGGATGAATTGTCGGGAAGGGCTTAAATATATAAGCCCTTCCCTGCAATTCATCCTAAAATGTGTAAAAATAAAAAATATATATATACTCACCTTCTCCCGGCAGCCGGAGCTCCGCGCGGCCGTCGTGCAGTAGGTGTGAAGGGGGTGTGAGTCAGACCTGCCCCCTGATTGGCTCAGCGCTGAGCCAATCAGAGGCATGTCTCACTCACACCCATTCATGAATTCATGAATGGATGTGAGTCAGACCTGCGCCTCATTGGCTCAGCGCTGAGAGGCAGCTGTCACTCACCCATTCATGAATTCATGAATGGGTGTGTGAGTGAAACCTGCCTCAGATTGGTCAGGGCTGTGACCAATCAGAGGCAGATCATTCAGCAGGCGGGGATTTTAAAGCCCCGCCGGCTGAATAGTGCCGAGAAGCAGTTCAGGAGAACTGACAGCGGCCGCGGCTGGACTCCGGCTGCAGCGGTGAGGTGAGTATACCATTTTTTTTTTTATTTTAACACATTTTAGGATGAATTGCAGGGAAGGGCTTATATATTTAAGCCCTTCCCGACAATTCACCCCGCGCACGCTGGCAGCCCATTACTTTGACTTGTCTTCTATATGTTCTCAATGGGGTCGGCGCTGCTGCCGCCGGCCCCATTGAGCGCATATAGAGAAGAGAACAGGAATCGCAGATCGCAGATAGGTGCGATCTGCGATTTCTGTTCTATAATTTATCGGACGAGCGCATAAAAAGCGCTCATGTGTCCGATACCATTGCAAAGCAATGGTTTTATAAAATCGCCGGACGCATGCGCAAATCGCGGCAAAAAACGCCCGTCTGACTAAGGCCTAAATGTGCGCTAAATACGCATGTGAAACACTGCATGATTTCGGAGTGAAAAGAACATATATGGAACTCATTAGACTAATTAGCCATTTCAATTGGTGAGTTTTTTTTCCCCGTGCTAATGAATATGCCTTTGCATGTGACAAGCATAGTAAAATACGCTAAAAAGTATAGGTTATTCTGCAAAATGCTACGCTTATGTGTAAGTTTCGCACAAATTGACACATATTACTTTACTATTTCATTCTACAAGCCATGTTTTTTTATGTGCAGGACACAAAGACCCACCGCTTGAAATGGCTAACTCGTCTAATTAGTTCCAGATGTGTTATTTTCTCAATGAAATTACGCTGTGTTTCATGCATCTCCTAGTATATTTCTATAGAGACCTTTGGTGTGCAAATGCACAGAAAGCTAAAATATGGAAAAAATGTGTACGAACCCATTAAAATCAATGGGTTCTATTCTCTGCATATTGCAAGGATAAATTTTCTGTGCACAAATACGTCTGTGTAAAGCCAGCCTTAGGGTGCATTCACACGAACGTATATCGGCTCGGTTGTCTCTCTCTGCAGGGGGGGAGGATGGAAGAGCCAGGAGCAGGAACTGAGCTCCCGCCCCCCTCTCTGCCTCATCTCCGCCCCTCTGCACTATTTGCAATGAAAGAAGGCGGGACGGCGGCAGGGCTAAGTTCTGGAAATTGTCCACGCCCCCGTCCCGCCTCTCCCCATTACAAGTAGTGCAGAGGGGCGGAGAGGAGGCAGAGAGGGGGCGGGAGCTCAGTTCCTGCTCCTGGCTCTTCCATTCCCCCTCCCTCTTCCCTGCAGAGAGAGACAACGTATATCGGCTCGGCGTGAAAACCGAGCCGATTGACGTTCGTGTGAATGCACCCTTAAGGTCCTTTTGAGATGGCTCAATTTGAGCTTTGTAATAAATGCAGATCAACAGGAATGGCGCTCAAGTAAAAGGCCTTTATGCATACCAAAACGCTTTGCATTGTGGATGAATGATCAGTAATGCTATTCTTTGACCCCTATACAGTATTATCATCGCCTACAGCACTTTCCCTATTCAAAGCGGAAGATGTGCTGCGGTAAAGATCTTTTTTTCGGCTGAACAAAACATGCAGTCAGCAGAAAAATGAGCGTTTTTTGATTCATTGGCTGATCATGTGCAGCTTCATATCGCCCCATAATTAGGCAGTTGTACGTTCCTACATGCCTTCTTTCCCAATCATTGGCTCATGTCGTAGTGGGTGTTTTTACTGTTATAATCTCTGGCTGATGTTGGTGTGATCAGTAATTAGATACAAAGTTGAGTTGATATAAAGAAAAATCTGCACTGAGACCCACGGTTGCCTCTACACATGTCTGTACGATTCTTATCACGCTAATTCATTACAAGCCCCTATAGCTGAGATAAACTGCTGTAATCCTTTGTAACTTCTGGGTACAGAAGCAACAGACACATTGACTGATTAGAGTATGTCCATGAATAGAAGAAATGCTGTGCAGTCAAATTAGCTGCGGAAAATCTGCAGCATTTTATAGCACTGTCGATGGGATTTCAAGAAATATCACCTACCTGATGTGAAAAAATCCACAGCATCCACTGACCTGCGGTGCAGATTTTAAATTCGCAGCATGTCAATTTATGCTGCAGATTTTCAAAGTGGATTGCATTTCTTCAAATGAGAAGGTAAAATCTGCATCAAAATCTGCTTGTAACAGATGCAGATTTCAATGTGGATTTTGACACAAATCAATATCCAGAGAGGCTTTTCTGATGCGGAAAGTCCGCTATGTGTGAAAGTTTTTTGCAGGATAATCCATAATTTTCAATGCCACAATTTTGAGGTACATATAACTTATAAACTCTGGAATGTTAAAAAATGGTAATTCCACCACTATGTTTTTACATGTTAAACTTTTGTACTGTTCATCATGCGGCTTAAATTATTAATTACCTTTACAATGCAGTGACATACAATTATGGCAATGCAAAATTTTTAGATCTTTTTATGTTTTACTACTTTTGTACAATAAAAACAAATATTTTGAGATCTATAACATTATTCGGCATATGATGGCTTCTTTTTGACAAACTGTAGTTTTCATGGTTTCCAATTTGGGGCACATAGGACATTTTAATAAATTTTTACCCCGCTTATTGTTAGGCAAGACAAACAAACAGCAATTCTGAAATCACAGAGACCAGCCATACTTACGGCTATACAAAGCACAAGGGCAGGCATAGATGCCACGCCCCACAGCTTGCAGATAGGCAAATAGCAATAGCAGGAGCACAAGTGCATTATACTGATCAACAACCACTCACATACCTACCGCATATTGTGGGGAGAGACTGCTTAGTATTATACTTGCACAAAAATACAAGTGCAAGTATAATACATACAAAGGGTGCCAGCTCCACTAATACATGTACTGCGCCATGCAGGCTTATAGTGAGCTCCCCCAGCATTTAAAGGCAGACTGCTTTCTGCAAAAATTATGCAAAATACCAATAAAAATGAGGTATTTGTTAATATTTTAGCCAAACTATACAAGCTCGCAACCTGTGTTAAGGGTCCTCATCAAATTGCGAGTCCATACGCTGGCATTACAAACAAATCACAAAAAAGGACAAATGAAATCAACATAGCATTTCTTCCATTTATTTTATTCTATGACTTTCTACATATATATATATATATATATATATATATATATATATATATAGATAGTTGTATATATTGTTGTGGGTTTGATTCTATCTAATCACTATTTAGACCATCATGGTTTGGTAATATGGAATCTAAATACTGACTACACCCACTATGGAAGCTTATTTTTAACCCTTAAATTAAAAAAATGTATATACAAAATAGGATTATGTATGCCAACAGGGTTTAAAGCGTGAATGACCCTCCAAGCATGTTGGCACTTGATACAATGTACGGCAGTGAGCAGCATATTGAGATGTTGATATTAAATAATCCAGCCTTAATTTCTCTTGATTCATGTACCGTCTTGTATGTCAATCTAAACATTCCTGCAGCTCACATAGCACTGAGCACTGGAAAAGCTCATTTAGCTATGCTTTCTACATCCTGGTTTTAGAAGCACGGAGAGCATTCAACAACGATTTAGTTGAACGTGAACTGGGCTACTATTCAAAGAAATAGAAACTTTTGCATTTCCTGTACTTTCTGCTTGTAAATATTTTGGAGGGTAGGAAACTTACAGAACATTACCAAAAGCTGCCACAGCACTTTGGTCCAACATGAGCAAATCACAACATTTTGTAATTCATGGAGATAGCTCCCATTGTCAACTATTTACCCTATGCAGTAAAATCGGATCAGATACAATGTATCATTTTTGAAAGAATTCTCAAAAAAAACCCAACAACAATATAAAATTTGAAGTAGTTAGACCACAAAAAAATATTGATAATAGTCAAATACAATAATGATCAACATTTTTGTATTTACAACGTTATTTAGAAGACCTTGCTTTATATTCTCTCGTAGTTACACACTGCGTACACACTACCCATACAAACTAGACTTTACTTATCAGCACCCACTAATTTTGGCACAACCAGGTAACCAGTGAATGTATTTGGAGGCCTCTCAATTTTCCTTTGACGGGTAATGTGGGGGAAATGAGGATAGGGTGTGGTGAATTGCCGATCCTTTAGTTCCCCCTGGAGATAAGCTACCACCAAAGTTGTCTGGCTGCAGCTTTGTCCACAAAAGACATGAATGCTGGCAGAACCAAGTGTTAATGTGTTTGGAGGAGGCGGAAGGAACAACTCTCAGGGGAACGAATAGGCGTGCTCTGTTACACCCAGAAATATCATGCACAAAGAACATTGGAAGCACATGGATGTGATCTGTACACTGTCTAGTATTTACAGATGTGCAACACTACCTGCGCCATTCTCATCCATGAAACGGAATAGAATAGGATGTGTTGTGATTTTTTCACATGGCTTTTATGGTCTGTGGGACTGACTTTTGAACATACAGACAGTACACGTACATGAATTACACCCATGTGAATAGCATCTTAGTGTGGTTTTCGAAAAAATGTACATGCCTAGACTGGATTTTCACTCGAGACCTCAGTTTCACCGCTAAAGAAGCCAGGACTTGCATGATACATACAATTTTTGTGTGCGGGGCAGTGGATTTTTGAGTGCTCAGATCTACATTCTGCCCATGTGCCAAAGAAAATGAAATTCCACCAGTCTTTAGTGCATGTCACATTGCACACATGACCTATATGAATAGATCTGATTGGTCAGTAGTCCCTATATAGATGCAGTAAAATCCACGAACATACACAATCCTGATGAAGCTGTGGCACAATGCATGTTGGGACACGTCTGCACACTGTGGTCAAGCACGCTTTGATTACTTGTTTTCCATAGTTGGATTGAGCGTATTATTATGTACTATTGTCACTTGACTCAGCCACTTCTACTTAGTACCAAACATACAAATGGGCTTTGTAACAATATTTAAGCAGGTGCGTTCTGCCTTTTGTAGCTGCTTATAATTTCTATAGAATTTTCTATGATCTAGTGCTCTTCAATCTTTTGTTTTTAAGTATGAAATAAAAATGTAAAGCTGTTAATATACTCTGCAGGCTATTTCTAGATAGATTTAATCCCCGGGGCACTTTTGGATGAGCTCTGTTCATTCTGCAGGAAAAGGACATTACAGTTTAGAATGAACAGAGCTCATTCTTATGTTAATGGCTGCAGGTCTGTTCTATCAGGGCTACCAGCGTGGTTTTGGTGTCATTTTAGAGCTAAGATTCCTAAAATGACACCTAAAACATGTGTGTAGCCCTTGCAGAACTCGGAGTTACAGCTATTTAAAGTGGAGTTGGGAATATCAAATTTAGAGCTGTCATTTTTTAGTGTGAGTGTATACAGAAGAAAGGAAGGGGAGGGGACCAGTGGCAGCAGAGATTTGTGATCCTCCTTTCTCTCCTTCTATCCCAGAGTAGGGGGGATTTGAATTTTCGTTCATGTTATCATATCCGGATCAATCAGAAAACATATTTGCTCTCTGATTATCACATACTGGGTTTTTGCTAGAAAAGGAGTGAAATGATGAGGATTTGTGCATCTAATAACTCCTTTACACTGCAGTCATTGCTGACCATGGCATCCAAAAGTTTTTACAGAAAAACACATGGCTTTAAATATTGAAAAAATGAAAAAAAAAACCCTATACATAATTGGTAGAACAATTGTACTATAAAATATTTTATTATTTATCAAGCATAGGAAACTTCATTAAAAAATAGCCTTTTTCTGATCATCTTGGTTTCTCTAAAGAGGAATAAAAAAATAAATTTAAAAAATTGTGTATACTGTATAATGGTACCAATAAAAACTCGAGAAAGAATGCAAAAGACTCCAGCATTTCCTTAAAAATGTTACTTTTATTTCTTGATCCATAAAGACAGCTTCCATGGTGTGTATACAAAACCATATGTATGTCTAGTGTTACCGCTCCTAGTCATGGCATCCTAGCAATAAAAATCAAAAACATTTAAAGAAATCTCAACCAATCAGAAACTGGGAAAAAAATTATGTGACATTACTGCTATATTAGCATTAACCATGAACTATTTCTTATACCCAACTATTAATATATTAATACTAGCTGATATACCCGGCTTCGCCCGAGTTAATTTGGTACGGGTGTTTATCTGGTGTTCACACGGAAAATCTTATGAAGTCGTGGTTACTTTAGAGATACCGGAAAAACATATGTTCACCATTTTGCATAGTTCTCTGCGTTACCCAGAAACACCACGGGGAGGTAACCATGCGATGTTTCAGGAAGTGAGATAATTAGATTTCATACGTAAAATTTGGACGCTAATTCTTTTGCACTTAGAATTGAATAATCGAGTTGGGACCGATTAACTTTTCCTATTTATGACACAATCAATGCTTGTGCCAAATTTCACGTTTCTATGACACCGGAAAGTGAGAAAATTACATTCCGTATGTAAAATTTGGATGCTAATTCTTTTGCGCATAGAATTAAATAATCGAGTTGGAACCCATTAGCTTTTCCTATTTATGATATATTCAATGACCGTGCAAAATTTTAAGTTTCTATAACATTGGGAAGTGAGAGATTTAGATTATGTACGTTAAATTTCAATGCTAATTCTTTTGCGCTACAATTGAATAATCGAGTTGGGACCCATTAACTTTTCCTATTTATGACATATTCAATGCTTATGGCAAATTTCATGTTTCTATGACTTTGGGAAGTGAGAGATTTAGATTTTGTACGTAAAAGTTTCAACACTAATTCTTTTGCGCATAGAATTGAATAATCGAGTTGGGACCCATTAGCTTTTCCTATTTATGACATAATCAATGCTCGTGCCAAATTTCACGTGTCTATGACACCGGAAAGTGAGAAAATTACATTCCGTGTGTAAAATTTCGACGCTAATTCTTTTGCGCATAGAATTGAACAATCGAGTTGGGACCCATTAGCTTTTCCTATTTATGACATAATCAATGCTCGTGCCAAATTTCATGTTTCTATGACACCGGAAAATGAGAAAATTACATTCCGTACGTAAAATTTGGACACTAATTCTTTTGCACATAAAATTGAATAATTAAGTTGGGACCCATTAGCTTTTCCTATTTATGACATAATCAATGCTCGTGCCATATTTCACGTTTCTATTACATTGGGAAGTGAGAAAATTACATTCCGTACGTAAAATTTGGACGCTAATTCTTTTGCGCATAGAATTGCACAATCGAGTTGGGACACATTAGCTTTTCCTATTTATGACATAATCAATGCTAGTGCCAAATTTTACGTTTCAATGACACCGGAAAGTGAGAAAATTATATTCCGTACTTAAAATTTGGACGCTAATTCTTTTGTGCATAGAATTGAATAATCGAGTTGGGACCCATTAACTTTTCTTATTTTTGACATAATCAATGCTTGTGCCAAATTTCACGTTTCTATGACACCGGAAAGTGAGAAAATTACATTCCGTACGTAAAATTTGGACGCCAATTCTTTTGTGCATAGAATTGAATAATCGAGTTGGGACCCATTAGCTTTTCCTATTTATGACATAATCAATGCCCGTGCCAAATTTAAAGTTTCTATGACATTGGGAAGTGAGAGATTTAGATTATGTACGTTAAATTTCGACGTTAATTCTTTTGCGCTAGAATTGAATAATCGAGTTGGGACCTATTTACTTTTCCTATTTTGGAGATAATCTATGGCTCATGCCAAAATTCATGTTTCTACGACATCGGGAAGTTGGAGAACTTTTGGCGAGTCAGTCAGTGAGTGAGTCAGTCAGTCAGTGAGTCAGTGAGGGCTTTCGTCTTTATAGATATAGATATGTATGTAGCAAATTGTTAAATTGATTATAATTTACTCCAAACAGATAAGACAATCGCAATTTAAAGATCCAGAGGCTTCACGGTATATTAGCCGCTTTCACTTATCTCCTCCCCTCATAGAGTTAATGACCCTTTCACTGCCATGGTATCTAAACGAGGTCAGATTGCAGTTGAGTGCATTCAAAAAGTGTTTTGCTGCTCCAGATATATTCCTATCTGTCAAACTATTTATGTTCTGAAATGCTATCTTTTAACTTTCTTGTTGTACATCCAACATATGTTAGATTGCATGCAACACATTCAAATCAGTGTACTAAAAATGTATGGGAGTCCCAATAGTGAAAATAAAACCATTGAAATCAATGGTTTAGTTTCATCCCTTTATGCGTCCGTGAAAATAACAGGACTAAAACACGCCCATCTGCTTAAGCCCTTAAGATGTAACCATTAGAGATGAGCGAGCATCCACATGCTCAGGTCCGCGTTATTCGAGTCAAGCTTTTCGTAAAATTCGAGAGCTCTACTCGAGTAACGAACACCATTGACTACAATGGAAGACTCAAGCTGTTTGTATGCGGGACGCCGAGTCCCGAGCTCTTTTTTTTTTCTTGGTTCTCATCTCCCAAAGTCCTGTCCCTTTTAGTTACAAATCGATATCCATTGTTTGTAATCTTAGCCAATAATGTCATCTTTATATAATATCGTAATATTTTTTTAAGCAATCCAACAATTTCCTTGTATTCATTACTGTATTGTATAGAAAAAGTAATCGCACAATGATTCTAACTGTCTGCAATGGTATAACCTTGGGTATATCCTCTGTCTTCATATGCATTGTCATGTTGAACATAGCATTTAATGTGCCAAACATCCCACACTCTGTGGAGATCGCCTTTAGTTATTTAACCAGCCGCCTGCCAAATACGCCTCTGATAAATTATGTACTGAATTTCTATCTGAATATACAATACCGTAACTTGGTTTAGCGGCTGGCTGATTAATACTGGTAATGATGACAGGGCAATTATTACATTTATATTCAAAGCAAAATACGTATATATATACTTGATAACTTGTACTTTGCACTACTTTCTACATGTTAGTAGTTTCGTTGAAAGCAATCCCAGCATAGTAGATACTTTTATATTTAAAAGAACACATTTTATGTACTCTGCTATACCGTACCGCTACTTCAACATCTGTTGGCCTCACTAATGCAGGAATCAGTTTGTATAGATTAATGTCAGTCCAATGATAAGAACTAGGTCAAGGTTGGGAATTGTGATACTACTGTAAACTTTGTCTAACTTTGTGTACTGTAAACATTGTCTATGTTCCTCCTCTGACATACATATTTACTGTATTATCCACCGATGGGTGCAGTTCAAAAGTCAAAGCCGTTTCACTGGATTCTCAGGAGTTTTGTGAGGGGTTAATTCTAGTTTCCCTTTGCACTGAATAAATAAGAGAAAAATAAGTTTAATTTCTCTGAACTATTATCTTTTCTGTCTTTCTGATATTCTTCTCACATGAGTTGTTATCTGTCCTCCTTCTCATCCTGTTCTGGGAAAGTAGTCATTGATACTTTCACTTTGATAAACTTATCACAATGTGTGGATGTATGGTCCTTGTAACCGGCATCTTTGAAAGAAGTATTATTAATTGTTCTTTTCCAAATGTCCAACAACCTTGGACATGCGCTGTGATTAAATCCTGTATAAGCTAACTCCTTTATATATACTGAGATGCTTTTAATAAACACTTCACTTCTTCTTTTGGCTAACTGCATACCGTGTGGTCATCCATTTGGGCTGTCTACGAGTACTCGTGGTCCAGACTAATTGGGAAGCAGGCAGCATCAGCTGAACGGTCTGTTTAAAGACCCCTAACATTACTTGGCTGCCCAGACGTGGGGCAGAAGCTAAATCCTTACCTGCAGCCAATACCTGACGACCCTACCTGCTGACCACCTGGACCAGAGGCCACGGGACCCCAGATCTTAAAAACACCGGTGTAAGGTAAGCCCTTCACTTGCCATTTTCCAGCTCTGGGCTCCCCTGACAAGTGCCGTGTTGACAGGAGGTAAGTCCCTGCATGTTTATAGATGCTTCTGCCTGTAATTTTACGGTGTTCTTAGTTACCGAGCTAGACGGAAGAACCCTTGGGTGTACATTGCCATGCTGTCTGCCGAAAGTATTGAACTGATAGCTTTTTGTTGTGCTTTAAC
Organism: Eleutherodactylus coqui; assembly: GCF_035609145.1. Lineage (NCBI taxonomy): Eukaryota > Metazoa > Chordata > Amphibia > Anura > Eleutherodactylidae > Eleutherodactylus > Eleutherodactylus coqui. The sequence continues at coordinate 168,513,154 of NC_089843.1, read as the reverse complement.
TGCCGGACTCATAATGTTTGCTGTAATTTGTTACAAGATTACTAAAGCCGCGTATAGAAGTGAACCCTCGTCCCCCCTATCCCCGTAAGAAGGAAAGAGATTGCAAATAAGTCCTGCCAGTTGCGGAAGGGACTAGCAATAAGTCCATAGAATTCCTGCCAGTACTTGGCAGAAGGGCCATAGAATTCCTGCCAGTTGCGGAAGGGACTAGCAATAAGTCCATAGAATTCCTGCCAGTACTTGGCAGAAGGGCCATAGAATTCCTGCCAGTTGCGGAAGGGACACAAGTCCATAGAATTCCTGCCAGTTGCGTACTTGGCAGAAGGGACTAGAAGGTCAGTGCGACCCCTTGCTTTACCTGAAGGAAGCCCTATGCATCCTTATTGGAGTAAAAACAGGAGACAGGTCCATAGTTGAAATGGGGTCTGACCAGTCTAAGACTTATCTGACACCCATCGAGACAAGAAGAGAGGGGGAAGGGAAGGACATTTGTAGGCAAGCCTATAAAATATACAAGCGGGAACCTTTAACTATGAGTTCTGGCAACAGTACAGGAAAAGGCATATGAAAGATATCAGAGACGCCACTCTAGAAAAAGGAATAGAAGCCATAATAAAAGAAGAAAAATAGAGTCAGGGAAGGGATAAGAGGGCTCTAAGAACAGACAATATGGGAAACGTACAGGGCAAGGAGTATGCCTATATGGAAAACAGCTAGAGAAATAGCAAAAGACAGAGAAAGCAAGTTAGCCGTGGGGAGAGAATGTAGTAAGTTGTTGAGAAAAGCAGGTGTTTAAAACTTTGGGAGAATGGAGTCTTAGACCAGCAAGTTTGGGAAAGATTCAGAGATAGACAAAAGGTTGGATAAAAGTATGTTAGACAGATGGATTGAGGCAAGTGTAGATACGGCAGTAATGGGTTATCAGAGAAAGGGAATCCTTTATAGCCTGTGTTCCCCTGTGACATAAAGCAAGTTCATGCTGAATCTGTGGACAATTATGTGACAACCATTATTGTTTGTCTTGTATGTCTTGATGTTATGTAATCTAATCTTTGTTGTACGTTTTAGTCTCCTTCACACAAGTGTAAGAAAGTTATACCCCACTCACGTCTGTGGGGGCTCTTAAGAATACAAGGGTTAAAAATGCGGAAAATGTTGCGCTGTTATAAGCGTTTAGCATGTTTTCTTTTCTATGTGTTTAACTATTTCCTGCCGTCTGTGTTTCATATCCTCAGAGAAATATACCTCTTGTAATTACTAATGATTAATGTTGTTTAAAGTCTGAATGTTCTAATATCTTAGCTATTGTTATTAGAGATGAGCGAGCACCAAAATGCTCGGGTGCTCGTTATTCGGGACGAACTTTTCGCGATGCTCGAGTAACGAACCCCATTGAAGTCAATGGGCGACCCGAGCATTTTTGTATTTCGCCGATGCTCGCTAAGGTTTCCTTGTGTGAAAATCTGGGCAATTCAAGAAAGTGATGGGAACGACACAGCAACGGATAGGGCAGGCGAGGGGCTACATGTTGGGCTGCATCTCAAGTTCCCAGGTCCCACTATTAAGCCACAATAGCGGCAAGAGTGGGGCCCCCCCCTCCCAAAAACTTTTACTTCTGAAAAGCCCTCATTAGCATGGCATACCTTAGCTAAGCACCACACTACCTCCAACAAAGCACAATCACTGCCTGCATGACACTCCGCTGCCACTTCTCCTGTGTTACATGCTGCCCAACCGCCCCCCCTCTCCCCCACAGCACACACCAAAGTGTCCCTGCGCAGCCTTCAGCTGCCCTAATGCCTCACCACCCTCATGTCTATTTAGAAATGCGTCTGCCATGAGGAGGAACCGCAGGCACACACTGCAGAGGTTGGCATGGCTAGGCAGCGACCTTCTTTAAAAGGGGCGGGGCGATAGCCCACAATGCTGTACAGAAGCAATGAGAAATAGAATCCTGTGCCACCGCCATCAGGAGCTGCACACGTGGGCATAGCAATGGGGAACCTATGTGTCACACACTATTCATTCTGTCAAGGTGTCTCTGCATGCCCCAGTCAGACCGGGCTTTTTAATTCATAGACACAGGCAGGTACAACTCCCTATTGTGAAGTCCCTGTCGACCGACAGCATGGGTGGCTACCTGGAACCCACCGGCGGTACATAGAAATATCCCATTGCATTGCCCAACACAGCTGAGGTAGTAATGTCGTGCTTAATGCAGGTGGGCTTCGGCCCACACTGCATGCCCCAGTCTGACTGGGGTTCTTTACAAGTGGAAACAGATGCATTTATAATTCCCAGTGGACCCACAGCAGGGGTGGGTGCCAGGAAGCCACCGGCGGTACATAGAAATATCCCATTGCATTGCCCAACACAGCTGAGGTAGTAATGTTGTGCTTAATGCAGGTGGGCTTCGGCCCACACTGCATGCCCCAGTCTGACTGGGGTTCTTTACAAGTGGAAACAGATGCATTTATAATTCCCTGTGGACCCACAGCAGGGGTGGGTGCCAGGAAGCCACCGGCGGTACATAGAAATATCCCATTGCATTGCCCAACACAGCTGAAGTAGTAATGTCGTGCTTAATGCAGGTGGGCTTCGGCCCACACTGCATGCCCCAGTCTGACTGGGGTTCTTTACAAGTGGAAACAGATGCATTTATAATTCCCTGTGGACCCACAGCAGGGGTGGGTGCCAGGAAGCCACCGGCGGTACATAGAAATATCCCATTGCATTGCCCAACACAGCTGAGGTAGTAATGTCGTGCTTAATGCAGGTGGGCTTCGGCCCACACTGCATGCCCCAGTCTGACTGGGGTTCTTTACAAGTGGAAACAGATGCATTTATAATTCCCTGTGGACCCACAGCAGGGGTGGGTGCCAGGAAGCCACCGGCGGTACATAGAAATATCCCATTGCATTGCCCAACACAGCTGAGGTAGTAATGTCGTGCTTAATGCAGGTGGGCTTCGGCCCACACTGCATGCCCCAGTCTGACTGGGGTTCTTTACAAGTGGAAACAGATGCATTTATAATTCCCTGTGGACCCACAGCATGGGTGGGTGCCAGGAAGCCACCGGCGGTACATAGAAATATCCCATTGCATTGCCCAACACAGCTGAGGTAGTAATGTCGTGCTTAATGCAGGTGGGCTTCGGCCCACACTGCATGCCCCAGTCAGACTGGGGTTCTTTACAAGTGGACACATGTAGGTTAAACTCCGTGTGCACCTACAGCATGGGTGGCTCCCTGGAACCCACCGGCGATACACAAAAATATCCCATTGCATTACCCAACACAGCGGATGTAACGTCAGCTGTAATGCAGGTGGGCTAAAAATTCATTTGATTACACTGTAGGCGAGGGCCCACAAAAATTGCTGTATCAACAGTACTAATGTACATCCAAAAAATTGGCCATGGCCAACCAAGAGGGCAGGTGAAACCCATTAATCGCTTTGGTTAATGTGGCTTAAGTGGTAACTAGGCCTGGAGGCAGCCCAGTTTAACGAAAAATTGGTTCAAGTTAAAGTTTCAACGCTTTTAAGAGCATTGAAACATATAAAAATTGTTCTGAAAAATTATTTGAGTGAGCCTTGTGGCCCTAAGAAAAATTGCCCGTTCAGCGTGATTACGTGAGGTTTCAGGAGGAGGAGCAGGAGGAGGAGGAGGAATATTAGACACAGATTGATGAAGCAGAAATGTCCCCGTTTTGGATGGTGAGAGAGAACGTAGCTTCCATCCGCGGGTGCAGCCTACGTATTGCTTACGTATCGCTGCTGTCCGCTGGTGGAGAAGAGAAGTCTGGGGAAATCCAGGCTTTGTTCATCTTGATGAGTGCAAGCCTGTCGGCACTGTCGGTTGACAGGCGGGTACGCTTATCCGTGATGATTCCCCCAGCCGCACTAAACACACTCTCTGACAAGACGCTAGCCGCAGGACAAGCAAGCACCTCCAGGGCATACAGCGCGAGTTCAGGCCACGTGTCCAGCTTTGACACCCAGTAGTTGTAGGGGGCAGAGGCGTCACGGAGGACGGTCGTGCGATCGGCTACGTACTCCCTCACCATCCTTTTACAGTGCTCCCGCCGACTCAGCCTTGACTGGGGAGCGGTGACACAGTCTTGCTGGGGAGCCATAAAGCTGGCAAAGGCCTTGGAGAATGTTCCCCTGCCTGCGCTGTACATGCTGCCTGATCTCTGCGCCTCCCCTGCTACCTGGCCCTCGGAACTGCGCCTTCTGCCACTAGCGCTGTCGGATGGGAAGTTTACCATCAGTTTGTCCACCAGCGCCCTGTGGTATAGCATCATTCTCGAACCCCTTTCCTCTTCGGGAATGAGAGTGCAAAGGCTCTCCTTATACCGTGGATCGAGCAGTGTGTACACCCAGTAATCCGTAGTGGCCAGAATGCGTGTAACGCGAGGGTCACGAGAAAGGCATCCTAACATGAAGTCAGCCATGTGTGCCAGGGTACCTGTACGCAACACATGCCTGTCCTCACTAGGAAGATCACTTTCAGGATCCTCCTCCTCCTCTTCCTCCTCCTCAGGCCATACACGCTGAAAGGATGACAGCCCAGCAGCATGTGTACCCTCACCAGTGGGCCAAGCTGTCTCTTCCCCCTCCTCCTCATCCTCCTCATGCTCCTCCTCCTCCTCCTCAACGCGCTGAGATATAGACAGGCGGGTGCTCTGACTATCCAGCGACATACTGTCTTCCCCCGGCTCTGTTTCCGAGCGCAAAGCGTCTGCCTTTATGCTTTGCAGGGAACTTCTCAAGATGCATAGCAGAGGAATGGTGACGCTAATGATTGCAGCATCGCCGCTCACCACCTGGGTAGACTCCTCAAATTTTCCAAAGACCTGGCAGATGGCTGCCAACCAGGGCCACTCTTCTGTAAATAATTGAGGAGGCTGACTCCCACTGCGCCGCGCAAGTTGGAGTTGGTATTCCACTATAGCTCTACGCTGCTCATAGAGTCTGGCCAACATGTGGAGCGTAGAGTTCCACTGTGTGGGCACGTCGCACAGCAGTCGGTGCACTGGCAGATTAAACCTATGTTGCAGTGTCCGCAGGGTGGCAGCGTGCGTGTGGGATTTGCGGAAATGTGCGCAGAGCTGGCGCACCTTTCCGAGCAGGTATGACAAGTGGGGGTAGCTTTTCAGAAAGCGCTGAACCACCAAATTAAACACATGGGCCAGGCATGGCACGTGCGTGAGGCTGCCGAGCTGCAGAGCCGCCACCAGCTTACGGCCGTTGTCACACACGACCATGCCCGTTTGGAGGCTCAGCGGCGCAAGCCAGTGGTCGGTCTGCTCTGTCAGACCCTGCAGCAGTTCGTGGGCCCTGTGCCTCTTCTCTCCTAAGCTGAGTAGTTTCAGCACGGCCTGCTGACGCTTGCCCACCGCTGTGCTGCCACGCCGCGTGACACCGACTGCTGACGACGTGCTGCTGACACATCTTGATTGCGAGACAGAGGTTGCGTTGGAGGAGGAGGAGGAGGAAGGTGCTTTAGTGGAGGAAGCATACACCGCCGCAGATACCACCACCGAGCTGTGGCCCGCAATTCTGGGGGTGGGTAGGACGTGAGCGGTCCCAGGCTCTGACTCTGTCCCAGCCTCCACTAAATTCACCCAATGTGCCGTCAGGGAGATATAGTGGCCCTGCCCGCCTGTGCTTGTCCACGTGTCCGTTGTTAAGTGGACCTTGGGAGTAACCGCGTTGGTGAGGGCGCGTACAATGTTGCGGGAGACGTGGTCGTGCAGGGCTGGGACGGCACATCGGGAAAAGTAGTGGCGACTGGGAACCGAGTAGCGCGGGGCAGCCGCCGCCATCATGCTTTTGAAAGCCTCCGTTTCCACAAGCCTATACGGCAGCATCTCTAGGCTGATCAATTTTGCAATGTGCACGTTTAACGCTTGAGCGTGCGGGTGCGTGGCGTCGTACTTGCGCTTGCGCTCAAACTGTGGCACTAGCGACGTCTGGACGCTGCGCTGAGAGACATTGCTGGATGGGGCCGAGGACAGCGGAGGTGAGGGTGTGGGTGCAGGCCAGGAGACGGTAGTGCCTGTGTCCTCAGAGGGGGGTTGGATCTCAGTGGCAGGTTGGGGCACAGGGGGAGAGGCAGTGGTGCAAACCGGAGGCGGTGAACGGGCATCGTCCCACCTTGTGGGGTGCTTGGCCATCATATGCCTGCGCATGCTGTTGGTGGTGCCTCCCCAGCTGATCTTGGCGCGACAAAGGTTGCACACCACTGTTCGTCGGTCGTCAGGCATCTCTGTGAAAAACTGCCACACCGTAGAGCACCTTGACCTGTGCAGGGTGGCATGGCGCGAGGGGGCACTTTGGGAAACAGTTGGTGGATTATTCGGTCTGGCCCTGCCTCTACCCCTGGCCACCGCACTGGCTCGGCCTGTGCCCACACCCTCACTTGGCCCTCCGCGTCCTCGGCCGCGTCCACATCCTCTAGGCCTACCCCTACCCCTCAGCATGCTGTATTAGCAGTGATTTGATTTTCCAGGCAGGAAATAAATTGGCGCAAGCCTGCAGGCCAAATATAATTTTTTCGCTTTTTTGCAAAGGGAAGGCCCCACTGCGTATATTCAATGAACAAGAAGTTTAATAACTGTGGTGTGGCCCTGAAAAAGTGTCACACAACTATAGTGTAGCAGAGTTATTAACTCTAGCAGAGCAGGTATTTGCCAGTCAGGAAAGACAATGGCGCAAGCCTGCAGTAAACCGTAGCTGGTTGCGTCTGATTTTTGTACGTTGTCCACGCAGCACACACGTACACGGAGACCTTAGGACTGACACAGGCTGGCCAAATATAATTTTTTGTCCTTTTTAGCAAAGGGAAGACCCCACTGCGTATATTCAATGAACAAGAAGTTTAATATCTGTGGTGTGGCCCTCAAAAAGTGTCACACAACTATAGTGTAGCAGAGTTATTAACTCTAGCAGAGCAGGTATTTGCCAGTCAGGAAAGACAATGGCGCAAGCCTGCAGTAAACCGTAGCTGGTTGCGTCTGATTTTTGTACGTTGTCCACGCAGCACACACGTACACAGAGACCTTAGGACTGACACAGGCAGGCCAAATATAATTTTTTGTCCTTTTTAGCAAAGGGAAGACCCCACTGCGTATATTCAATGAACAAGAAGTTTAATATCTGTGGTGTGGCCCTCAAAAAGTGTCACACAACTATAGTGTAGCAGAGTTATTAACTCTAGCAGAGCAGGTATTTGCCAGTCAGGAAAGACAATGGCGCAAGCCTGCAGTAAACCGTAGCTGGTTGCGTCTGATTTTTGTACGTTGTCCACGCAGCACACACGTACACGGAGGCCTTAGGACTGACACAGGCTGGCCAAATATAATTTTTTGTCCTTTTTAGCAAAGGGAAGACCCCACTGCGTATATTCAATGAACAAGGAGTTTAATATCTGTGGTGTGGCCCTCAAAAAGTGTCACACAACTATAGTGTAGCAGAGTTATTAACTCTAGCAGAGCAGGTATTTGCCAGTCAGGAAAGACAATGGCGCAAGCCTGCAGTAAACCGTAGCTGGTTGCGACTGATTTTTGTACGTTGTCCACGCAGCACACACGTACACGGAGACCTTAGGTCTGACACAGGCTGGCCAAATATAATTTTTTGTCCTTTTTAGCAAAGGGAAGACCCCATTGCGTATATTCAATGAACAATAACTGTGTTGTGGCTCTGCCTACACAATTCTGTCCCTGTAGTATCAATTGAGGGTGCAATGCTCTGCACAGACGATTTTTAGAAAAAAAAAAAAATGCAACACTGCTAACAGCAGCCAGCACAGTACTGCACACGGTTAAATTTGGCCCTAGAAAGGACCGTTGAGGTTCTTGAAGGCTACACTCACTCCTAACACTCTCCCTGCCTATGCACCACTTCTGTCCCTAATGCCGGGTGCAATGCTCTGCACTGCCGATTTTGAGAAAAAAAAAAAAAAAAAACACTGCTAGCAGCAGCCTGCACACAGGTAGATGTGGCCCTGAGAAGGACCGTTGGGGTTCTTGAAGCCTACACTGACTCCTAACGCTCTCCCTACAGCAGCACCAGCACAATAGTACTTTCCCTCAGCTAACTCACAAGGCATGTGTGGCGAGCCGCGGGAGGGGCCGACTTTTATACTCGGGTGACATCTGATCTTCCCAGCCACTCACTGCAGGGGGGTGGTATAGGGCTTGAACGTCACAGGGGGACGTTGTAATGCCTTCCCTGTCTTTCAATTGGCCAGAAAAGCGCGCTAACGTCTCAGAGAGGAAACTGAAAGTAACCAGAACACCGCATGGTATTCGTTTCGAGTAACGAGCATCCCGAACACCCTAATATTTGCACGAATATCAAGCTCGGACGAGTACGTTCGCTCATCTCTAATTGTTATGTTTCAAAGAAAGATAAAATTCAGAGTCAGTTAGAAAAGGGGCTGTCATTCTCTGACCAATTCAGGGTCATAGAAAGAAGGAAGCCGAGCGTTAATGAGATAAGAAACTTGTAATGAATTATGTGAATTATACGGTTTTAAAAATAGAAAACATATAGGGATTTTAAGGTATATTTTTGCTTTTTGGGTAAATGTCAGTTCTGTGATTGGTTGGACGTCTGTATCACTGCTAAATGCTGTTAGTACTGTACTGTCTCTGAGAGAATGTTCTGTAGGAGAAATACGCAGACGGTGCAAGGGGTTTCAGGAGTGCCAATTCAGCTGGCAGAAACTGAATCGCTAGAGGTAATGTTTAAAGGGTCGCGATGCTCACACGCTTCCTTGTGCTGGAAGGTCCTGAAAGCATATTGGGAACCGATGTGATGGGACCCTTGGGATGTTGTATCGAACTTCACCCGTCTGGTGAGGCTCGTATACACCCTGGGTCTGAAAGTCACCCGACCTTCTGTCGGATGGCAGCAGACCTAGCGACACCTCTCCCTGTCCTCACTCTTACGCACGCAGAGGAACAAGCTCTTAGTGTCGTTCCTTCGAGCCTTTGGGCTACCAGTAAGACGGACCTCGGCAGACTGCCAGTCCCACCCGTAATGGTTTACCTAAAAGAAGGGGAAAAAAAACCCATGGTCCGTCAGTACCCCCTGGCACATGCCCAGGAAGATGCAATTGCATACACCGTCTCTTCTTTATGTCAATTGAAGCCCTCAAGGAATGTGTCTCCCCAGCCAATACCCCTTTGTTTTCCGTTAAGAAAAAGGGTATAAAGGGCCCGCCAGATTGTCAGTATTTGTTTGCATTTACCTTCAGAGGAAAGCAGTACTGTTGGACAGTGCTGCCACAAGGGGCTCAGAATAGCCCCAAAACAGTTCACCAGATGCATGAAGCTGGTATTAGACGCCTGGCCAATTCCCGAGGGCACTGCCCTCTTGTAATATGTTGATGACCTACTTTTGTGTGCTCCTGACCCAAATAGTTGCCTCAATGCATCACTAAGCCTTTTGTGTTTCCTCCAGCAGAGTGGTTGCAAAGCCAGCAAAGACAAACTTCAGTTCTGCAAGTCCCACGTAGTGTTCCTGGGCCACTGCCTAGGTCCAGGTACCAAACACCTGACGCCGGAACGCACGAAGGTGGTAAGTGACATGCAACTTCTCACCTCCCATGCCCAGTTGCGTACCTTCTTGGGACTGGTCTCATACTGTCGGCCATGGATAAACTCTGCCTCCATGACCATGTAGTCTCTATACGACTGTTTGGGTTCATGGCCATTTGCCCTGACCCCGCAGGCCGAGTAAGCCTTCCATCAGCTGAAAGTACAGATAACCAGTGCACCCGCACTGGGGTTGCCAGACTATGACAAACCCTTCCAGCTGTACGTAACTGAGATGGCGGGACACGCCACCACCGTACTGACACAAATGCATGGTGACAAAAAGCACCCTATAGCATTCTACAGTGCCCATTTGGACGCGGTGGCTAGAGGGTCTCCATCATGCGTCCGAGCGGTTCTAGCAGTTCAGGCACTACTGGACAAAAGTTCTGACGTACTAGATCACACCATGGTGGTCTATACCCCACATGACATACATGGTATCCTGACTCAGGTAAGCTGTCGACATCTGTCTCTTGCAAGACAGATAAAAATGGAACTAGCAGTACATTCCTCCTCGAACATCTCATTCTAAAGGTGCACCACCTTAAATCCAGCCACCTTACTTCCATTAGGTGACATAGATTCAAATGGGGGAGTAAGTACAGGAGATCAGTTGTTTTACAACTCTCTGACTAACGAGCAGGAGGCATTCGTCGCTGAGCACCAGCATGACTGCGTGGCCCTCATGGCCCAGGAAACGACTGGGTTCACGCATGTCACAGGCAAGCCCCTGCAGAACCCCCAGTTTGAGCTGTTTGTGGACGGATCCAGATACCTAAATGACGAGGGAAAGTTTGTAACAGGATTTGCGGTAGTCATACTGAATGAGATACTGATACAAAAACCACTGCCACCACACATGTCAGCGCAGGAGGCCGAGCTCTGTGCTCTAACTGAGGCCTGTACAATTGAAAAGGGTACCACTGCCAACATCTACACTGATTCTAGGTACGCGTTTAGCATCGCACATGATTATGGACCCATCTGGCAGTCCAGGAGCTTCCTCACGGCACAAGGTAAACCTATTAAGAATGGTGTTGCGGTAGGTAGACTAATGCAGGCCATCATGTTGCCGGAACAGTGGGCCATATTAAGGTGAAAGCACACACCCAGGGACAGTCACTAGAGGTTAAAGGTAATGACCAAGCAGACAGAGCCGCCAAGGCTGCTGCGCTTCTAGACCGGACACAAGACTCCGAGCGTCCCATGTGCTATAAGGTAGATTCTGGTACCACAGTTTCCTCCGACCTGGGGCTTCACGCCACGGGAAGTGAGGTAGAGCAGTGGACCAAGGCAGGTGCTAAGTATGTTGATGGAATGTGGAGAATGGGAAGTAGGATGTGTTTGCCCGCAGCCGCTTTCCCGCAGATGGCGGACCTAGCTCACGGTAAGGTGCATGCCTCCCGGAATGCTATGGTTTCAGTGGTAGACAAGGTATGGTATGCTCCAGAGTTCGACAGGATGGGGAAGGCATATGTGAAGGCATGTGAAGTGTGCACCCTGCACAACCCAGGTCAAGTGGTGAAGACACCCCGGAAGTGCACCCCCAGACCACTGTATCCTTTTCAGAGATTGCAGATAGATTACATTGAATTTCCCAAATCAGGCAGGTATGAGTACGTCCTTGTGTGCGTGGACCTGTTCAAAGCCACCACACAATGTACAGCGACTAAACTTGTGTCAGAAATTGTATGTAGATTTGGGGTACCAGAGACAATTGAGAGTGACAGAGGTACACATTTTACAGGCGAAATGATGCAAGAGGTGATGTCAGCCCTTGGGGTGGAACAAGCGTTTCACAGTCCATACCACCCGCAGAGTTCAGGCAAAGTGGAAAGACTAAATGGTACGCTTAATTTAACCCCTTAATGACGCGGCCATTTTTCTTTTTCCATTTTCGTTTTTTCCTCCCCCCTTTAAAAAAAATCGTAACTCCTTTATTTATCCATCGATGTCGCTGTATGGGGGCTAGTTTTTTGCGGGATGAGTTGTATCTTTCAATGGTGCTATTTAAAGTACCATATAATGTACTGAAAAACTTTTAAAAAATTCTAAGTGGAGTAAAATGAAAAAAAAAACTACATTTCACCATCTTTTAGTGCGTCTTGCTTCTACGGCGCACAAACAGCAACAAAAACGACATGATAACTTTATTCAGTGGGTCAGTACGATTACTGCGATACCAAACTTGTATAGTTTTTTTTTACTATACTCCTCTTTTTTTTCAGTCATTAAATTTTTTTCAATTATTTTCTGCGGTCATTTTGTGTGTGCGATAACTTTTTTATTTTTCCGTCGACATAGTTGAGCAAGGTCTCATTTTTTGCGGGATGTCCTGTAGTTTCTGATAGTACCATTTTGGAATACATATGACTTTTTGATCGCTTTCTATTGCGTTTTTTCTGGGAGACAGGGTAACTAAAAAAACTGCATTTCTTGCGTTCCTTATTTTTTTTTTTCGGACAACGTTCACTGTGTGGGAAAAATAATGTGCTACTTTGATAGTTCGGACTTTTACGGATGCGGCAATACAAAATACATATTTTTAATTTATTATTTAGATTTTTTAATAATAGATATGGCAAAAGGGGGGTGAATTAAACTTTTACAACTTTTTTTTTTCAATTAAAAAAAACTTTATTGATTTTTTTTTACATCACTTTGAAGTCCCCCTGGGGGACTTTAAGATGCGATGCTTTGATCGCTCCTGCAGTATGACGTAATGCTATAGCATTACGTCATACTGCTTTTTGGCAGGCAGTCTATCAAGCCACCCTTTCATTAGGCCCCCGGCTACCATGACACCTGCATGGCTCCCCGATCTCACCACGGGGGGCCCGTGCAGGACCCCGAACGATGTTCGGGGCATTTAAATGGTTAATAGCCGCGATCGGCCGCACGGCCGCTCGCGGCTATTGCCCGCGGGTGTCTGCTGTTATAAACAGCTGACGCCCGCACTGTATGAAGAGAGGTTGCATCACATACCCCGTGGCCACAGGAAGTACCGGTACATCCTTGGTCATGAAGGGGTTAAAAGACAGGTCTGTCCCATTATGAAGTTTTGTTTGGCTCTGTACCAAGATTGGGGCTGTATCATCCACAGGCCCTACAGCAGGGCTATGACACAGTAGCCGGATACGTAAAGCACTTGTGTGACCAACTAAAAGTAACACACAATCTAGTGTTTTCTTCCATTCCAGACCCAGACAACTTAGAGGGATCACACTCTCTGCAACCTGGAGACTGGGTGGTCATAAAGAGGCATGTCCAGAAATCCCTAGGACCCAGATTCGAGGGGCCCTATCAAGGTCTGCTGACCACACCTACTTTGGTGAAAGTTAAAGGAAAAGGCACCTGGATCCACGCTTCTCATTGCCACCTGAGGAGACAAAATGAAGGAACTGTTGCTTGTTTTGGGACTAATGGGACTTTTCACACCCTGCTTCGCCCCCTATGAGAAGGAAAATGAAGGACATTTTGTTTATTGTTGGACTTTTTGGACTCCTCACTCCATGCTTTGCCCCCATATGAGGAAGTTAAGCTTGGACACAATGCCCGGAACCACTTTGTTAGGCACCACCAAATACTGGTAGATGGACTGAACACCTCACAGGTGAAGGACTGTTGGATTTGCACACACGCACCTGGTGCCACTAGTCTTCCTTTCCTGGCTGTTCCTGTTCTGCCGGAAGAATTGCTTGTATGACAAAGAAAATTCAGAGAACAGAGATAGCTGGTGGGGTAACACATTTAGTCTTTTTTGAACCCTGCTAATTGGTTCTCTGGTCTGGGAGGATGGTTCATGGGAATCCTACAAAGTATACTTCAAGTGGTAATGATTTTACTCATCATATACGTTGCTTTAAAGTTAATCATGTCTTGTATCACACGTTGTAGTGAAAAAGCTTTTGCTAAACTTTAACCCAGATGGATTTCGGGACCACCACATGACTCTAGGGAATCTGGCAGGAGCTTGCACCACTCGGGTGAATGTACTTAGCATGATGGTGGACCCAATGTCCAAATGGGGGAATGTGAGGGGTTAATTCTAGTTTCCCTTTGCAATGAATAAATAAGAGAAAAATAAGTTTAATTTCTCTGAACTATTATCTTTTCTGTCTTTCTGATCTTGTTCTCACATGAGTTGTTATCTGTCCTCCTTCTCATCCTGTTCTGGGAAAGTAGTCAAGGATACTTTCACTTTGATAAACTTATCACAATGTGATGATGTATGGTCCTTGTAACCGACGTCTTTGAAAGAAGTATTATTAATTTTTCTTTTCCAGATGTCCAACGACCTTGGACATGCGCTGTGATTAAATTCTGTATGAGCTAACTCCTTTATATATACTTAGATGCTTTTAATAAACACTGCATTTGTTCTTTTGGCTAACTGCATACCGTGTGTCATCCATTTGAGTTGTCTACGAGTACTCGTAGTCCAGACTAATTGGGAAGAAGACAGCATCAGCTGAACGGTCTGTTTAAAGACCCCTAACAGTTTCAAATTATGGAGGGGTAGATTTAGCATGCTGCAGTACTTTGTTTGGGATTTTTGTGGATATCAGTAATGGAGGTTCCTATTCACTTCAGTCTACTCACCAGCCGGGCCACTGTGCAAAGTTTGGAACTGTCTGCTCCTGTAGATAGACTGTGCTTCATACACAAAAACTGGCCCTGGGAAAACAAGCAGGTGGACCCTTACCAATATGCTATTGATGACTTATCTTGAGCATAGGTCATTAATAGCTACAAGAAGGAGAACCGATTGAATTTATAATATGCTTTACATGAAACTAGACACCCCTGCTAAGTGAATAAAGAAAATCTGATGACTATATTGTGCAAAGTTATGCAACTTTTTCTAATGTTCTTTGCATTTCAATTCCTTACTATTTCCAAGATCTCTGCTTGCTACCATTAAATGCAACCACTGCTGTTTAATAGTTCTCATAAAGGGACCAGTCTGGTGAACAGGAAAGAGATTTTGTTAATGAAGTTCACTCTTACATCACAGAGGATTACTTATTTTAAAATCCTAACAGTATACCGAAAAATACTAATACAGTGGTAATGTGGAGATGTTTGAGTGCCTGTTGCCTCTTTTCTGTACATTCTGAAAAATATCCTTCTAAGAAAGCATATTACAGATAGTCCCTGACTTGCGAACGTTCGAGTTTCGAACTTCGCAAGTTACGAACAATCTGTCCTGCACAGTATGATGTAATGCTATGGCATTATATCATACTGTGCAGGGACCGGACAGGCTTCTATCAAGCCTGTCCGGTCATATCGTAGGACACTGTGCGCTTTATAGGCACTCTGCATAGGCAGCCCTGGGGCCTTTCAGAAGGCCCCCGGCTGCCTAGCAACTGCACAGTGTCCCGCGATCTTATCGCGGGACACTGTACAGGGCCCCTGAACGTTGGGTGCAGGCTGTTCTTACAGTCGACACCCGGGGGCACCAGTTCCGACAAGTCGTGCTGCTCATTGGAACTGTTAACGCTTTAAATACCGCTGCAGACAGCGGTATTTAAAGCATTAACAATTCCGATGAGCGGCGCGGCGTCGGAACTAGTGCCGCTGGGTGCCTGCTGTAAAACCAGCTTGCACCTGACGTTGTATGGAGCGGGATCCACATGCGATCCTGCTCCATATAGGCATTTGTTCGATATACGAACAAATGTACTTGCGAACAGGCTTCTGGAACGAAACCTGTTCGCAAGTAGGGGACTATCTGTACTGCTGAAGGCTTATTGATAACCTTGTCCTTGCACATAGAGGTCATGTTAGTACAGGAATGCAAAATAATTAATGAGATAATACAACTTCAGAGAAATGGATAATTAGGGGTGTGACCTTATAAATCATGTTTATAGTCTGAAACCCTCATCCATTTGTCATTCCTCATTATTTCTGTTTGCCTGCCAATATTTCAATACCAAGAAGCAGCTTGGAAAAAACGTCATAATTGATTGTTTGCGTAGGTAACGCCTATGTAGACCAATGCGTCTCTATGGTTGGAGGCTACAAACCTTGTGTGTAGTCTGAAAATATAATCATGTGTTCAAACCTTCCATCTCTCTCCCATTCTACGACCTTCTGTACTTCTCTCTCCCATTCTACTACTTTCTGTGGGTTAGTAGTATAGTTTACTAAAAGATCCATTTAGAGGCAACGATTCTTGCTCAAAATTTGCTCAAAAGCTATCTTTTAAGCGATAACCATTGCATCTAAACGCGCGTCCGTCATGCACTTTTTGTGCACTGTTCGTTCAACGCTCATTTCTAGCAATTGACTTCAATGGAAGCTGTCCATGTGAAGTCTGCACAAAAATAGAACATGCTGCGATTTTATTTCCACTCGATGAACCTGTAATCGCTGTCTGCTCATGTTAGTGGACATGCAAATGTTCTATTCTTTCAATGGATGTGGAATACCACAGATTGTCAGTGCTGGTGACGATGGTGAATACCGCAATTCAAATCCGGCCATGTGCCACCGGCTTTATACTCTAGGTGAGTAGATTTAAAAAGAAGTCTGAATTCAGTGGGGCAGATTTAAATACTACAGTGCAAACAGACAGTCACAAAAGGTGCCAGATGTATTACAATGACTCATGCTAGATGACAATGCTGGTGCATCTTTAGATGGTACAATTTGTAATGCATGGTGCTGCACTTAGGCCACACCCTTTCCAGTAAAGTCATTCCTCCTTCCCGTAAAGCCACACCTTTTTCAACTAAGCAAAAAAAAGTGTGTAAAAGTATCTAAAACACATCATACATATATAGTGCAAAGTATGTAAGACATTTTGTAGCACAATATGCACCAGGAAACTGGTGCCCTTTCAATTGTAAATCTGCTCAATGTGCAAATACACAAACTTCAAGATAAGAGGTTATCAAAGATAATAAATGAAAGCAAAGAGAAATCGTCATAAATGGAAGTTCAGCTATACTTCCATTTCTTTATTTTAAAGGGGTATTCCCAAGATCACATTGGCTTAGTGTATTCAATATCTAAAATCATTGACCCCTTTCTGTCAAACATATGGCTACATATGTCTTAACTACACATAACTTATGCAGTTACGATGTCTATAGCCATCCACAATGTATGCTGTGCATAGGGCGGGCTTAGGAACAGAATCTTCTTCATACAGGGCAGGTATCAGCTGTCTTTGACAGCCAATACTCGCGTGCTGCAGCTGTGATCAGAGATAGCGCTGATAGCAGCTGTTTCCCATTTAAATACCGCTATGAGTTCTGACAGAGGCATTTAAATGTCCTGTACGGCTCCTCCACAATAACATTTCATGGGAGCTGTCTGTGTGTTAGAGAAAATGGTGTTCATTTACTATCTATTTTAAAGTATGCTCTTTCCATTTTGTATAATATAGTCTGTGTCAATGTTTTGTACTTTTCCTTTAACAAGATTTACTAAAATGTATTGAATAGAGATGAGCGAACGTACTCGTCCGAGCTTGATACTCGTTCGAGTATTAGCACGTTCGAGATGCTCGTTACTCGTGACGAGTACCACGCGATGTTCGGGTTATTATTTCCTGGCTCTGTCTGGGCTGTTAAATCACCGCTGTATTGCAGTCCACAGTGCAACACTCTGCAGTTCTTTGACATACTCCAGGGACAGAAGTGGTGACGCAGAGAGAGAAGAGATATATTGATTGAATATAGGCAGTGGGCCTTTGCAAAAACATTTGGGGAAAAAAATCTATTTGGGCTGCCTGTGACTGTCCTCAGTGTTCTGGGTCTCTGCTGGGTGTAGTAGTCCTCCAAATTCATACGCAGCCAGCTAAGTGTTACAGCAGGCTTGCGCAAAATTATTTCCTGGCGTTCCGTAAGCGAAGTCAGCCTCCAACCACAGGCCAATAAGCGGCACATTTAATTACAGCGTTCTGTTTCTGCATTACTGGTAATACAGCATGCTGAGGGATAGGGGTAGGCCTAGAGGACGTGGACGCGGCCGAGGACGCGGAGGCCCAAGTCAGGGTGTGGGCACAGGCCGAGCTCCTGATCCAGGTGTATCGCAGCCAACTGCTGCGGGATTAGGAGAGAGGCACGTTTCTGGCGTCCCCACATTCATCGCACAATTAATGGGTCCACGCGGTAGACCTTTATTAGAAAATGAGCAGTGTGAGCAGGTCCTGTCGTGGATGGCAGAAAGTGCATCCAGCAATCTATCGTCCACCCACAGTTCTGCGCCGTCCACTGCTGCAACTCAGAATCCTCTGGCTGCTGCTCCTCCTTCCTCCCAGCCTCCTCACTCCATTACAATGACACATTCTGAGGAGCGGGCAGACTCCCAGGAACTGTTCTCGGGTCCCTGCTCAGATTGGGCAGCAGTGGTTCCTCTCCCACCAGAGGAGTTTATCGTGACTGATGCCCAACCATTGGAAAGTTCTCGGGGTCCGGGGGATGAGGCTGGGGACTTCCGGCAACTGTCTCAAGAGCTTTCAGTGGGTGAGGAGGACGATGACGATGAGACACAGTTGTCTATCAGTGAGGTAGTAGTAAGGGCAGTCAGTCGAGGGAGGAGCGCACAGAGGATTCGGAGGAAGAGCAGCAGGACAATGAGGTGACTGACCCCACCTGGTTTGCTACGCCTACTGAGGACAGGTCTTCAGAGGGGGAGGCAAGGGCAGCAGCAGGGCAGGTTGCAAGAGGCAGTGCGGTGTCCAGGGGTAGAGGCAGGGCCAGACTGAATAATCCACCAACTGTTTCCCAAAGCGACCCCTCGCGCCATGCCACCCTGCAGAGGCTGAGGTGCTCAAAGGTCTGGTAGTCTTTCACTGAGAGTGCAGACGACCGACGAACAGTGGTGTGCAACCTTTGTCGCGCCAAGATCAGCCGGGGAGCCACCACAACCAGCCTCACCACCACCAGCATGCGCAGACATATGATGGCCAAGCACCCCACAAGGTGGGACGAAGGCCGTTCGTCGAAGCTGGACAAGTGGCCTGAACTCGCGCTGTATGCCCTGGAGGTGCTTGCTTGTCCTGCGGCTAGCGTCTTGTCAGAGAGGGTGTTTAGTGCGGCTGCGGGAATCATCACGGATAAGAGTACCCGCCTGTCAACGGACAGTGCCGACAGGCTAACACTCATCAAGATGAACAAAGCCTGGATTTCCCCAGACTTCTCTTCTCCACCAGCGGACAGCAGCGATACCTAAGCAATACGTAGGCTGCACCCGCGGATGGAAGCATCGTTCTCTATCCCCATCAAAAACGGGGACCTTTTTGCTTCATCAATCTGTGTATAATACTCCTCCTCCTCCTCCTGCTCCTCCTCCTGAAACCTCACATAATCACGCCGAACGGGCAATTGGTACACCAATTTTTGGGGGCCCTCGCCTACAATGTAATCAAATGAATTTTTAGCCCACCTGCATTACAGCTGACGTTACATCAGCTGTGTTGGGCACTGCAATGGGATATATTTATGTACCGCCGGTGGGTTCCAGGGAGCCACCCATGCCGTGGGTCCACAGGGAGTTGTAACTGCATGTGTCCACTTCTAAAGAACCCCAGTCTGACTGGGGCATGCAGTGTGGGCCAAAGCCCACCTGCATTAAGCACAACATTACCTCAGCTGTGATGGGCAATGCAATGGGATATATTTATGTATCGCCGGTGGGTTCCAGGGAGCCACCCATGCCGTGGGTCCACAGGGAGTTGTAACTGCATGTGTCCACTTCTAAAGAACCCCAGTCTGACTGGGGCATGCAGTGTGGGCCGAAGCCCACCTGCATTAAGCACCACATTACCTCAGCTGTGTTGGGCAATGCAATGGGATATATTTATGTACCGCCGGTGGCTTCCTGGCACCCACCCATGCTGTGGGTCCACAGGGAGTTGTAACTGCATGTGTCGACTTCTAAAGCACCCAAGTCTGACTGGGGCATGCAGTGTGGGCCGAAGCCCACCTGCATTAAGCACGACATTACCTCAGCTGTGATGGGCAATGCAATGGGATATATTTATGTACCGCCGGTGGGTTCCAGGGAGCCACCCATGCCGTGGGTCCACAGGGAGTTGTAACTGCATGTGTCCACTTCTAAAGAACCCCAGTCTGACTGGGGCATGCAGTGTGGGCCGAAGCCCACCTGCATTAAGCACCACATTACCTCAGCTGTGTTGGGCACTGCAATGGGATATATTTATGTACCGCCGGTGGCTTCCTGGCACCCACCCATGCTGTGGGTCCACAGGGACTTGTAACTGCATGTGTCCACTTCTAAAGAACCCCAGTCTGACTGGGGCATGCAGTGTAGGCCGAAGCCCACTTGCATTAAGCACGACATTACCTCAGCTGTGATGGGCAATGCAATGGGATATATTTATGTACCGCCGGTGGGTTCCTGGGAGCCACCCATGCCGTGGGTCCACAGGGAGTTGTAACTGCATGTGTCCACTTCTAAAGAACCCCAGTCTTACTGGGGCATGCAGTGTGGGCCGAAGCCCACCTGCATTAAGCACGACATTACCTCAGCTGTGATGGGCAATGCAATGGGATATATTTATGTACCGCCGGTGGGTTCCAGGGAGCCACCCATGCCGTGGGTCCACAGGGAGTTGTAACTGCATGTGTCCACTTCTAAAGAACCCCAGTCTGACTGGGGCATGCAGTGTGGGCCGAAGCCCACCTGCATTAAGCATGACATTACCTCAGCTGTGTTGGGCACTGCAATGGGATATATTTATGTACCGCCGGTGGCTTCCTGGCACCCACCCATGCTGTGGGTCCACAGGGAGTTGTAACTGCATGTGTCCACTTCTAAAGAACCCCAGTCTGACTGGGGCATGCAGTGTGGGCCGAAGCCCACCTGCATTTAATCGGACGTTACCTCAGCTGTGATGGGCACTGCAATGGGATACATTAATGTATAGCCGGTGGGTTCCAGGGAGCCACCCATGCTGTTGGTGCACACGGAATTTAAAAAACCGCGGTCTGACTGGGGCATGCAGACACCTTGACAGAATGAATAGTGTGTGGCACATAGGTTCCCCATTGCTATGCCCACGTGTGCAGCTCCTGATGAAGGTGGCACAGGATTGGATTTCTCATTGCTTCTGTACAGCATTGTGGGCTATTGCCCCGCCCCTTTTAAAGAGGGTCGCTGCCTAGCCATGCCAACCCTCTGCAGTGTGTGCCTGTGGTTCCTCCTCATGGCAGACGCACTTATAAATAGACATGAGGGTGGCGTGGCATGAGGGCAGCTGAAGGCTGGGCAGGGACAGTTTGGTGTGTGCTGTGGACAATGGGTCGTGGGGGGGGGGGTGGGCAGCATGTAACCCAGGAGAAGTGGCAGCGGAGTGTCATGCAGGCAGTGATTGTGCTTTGTTGGAGGTAGTGTGGTGCTTAGCTAAGGTATGCATTGCTAATGAGGGCTTTTCAGAAGTAAAAGTTGTTGGAAGGGGGGGGCCCACTCTTGCCGCTATTGTGGCTTAATAGTGGGACCTGGGAACTTGAGATGCAGCCCAACATGTAGCCCCTCGTCTGCCCTATCCGTTTCTGTGTCGTTCCCATCACTTTCTTGAATTGCCCAGATATTCACAAATGAAAATCTTAGTGAGCATCGGCGATATACAAAAATGCTCGGGTCGCCCATTGACTTCAATGGGGTTCGTTACTCGAAACGAACCCTCGAGCATCGCGAAAAGTTCGTCCCGAGTAACGAGCAACCGAGCATTTTATTTTGGTGCTCGCTCATCTCTAGTATTGAACAATAAAAAGGGACTTAGGTAATTACAACATTTCAAAGTCCTAGATTGAATGGCTCGGATCTTGGCGCCCAGTTCTCTCATTTTCTACCAATGGTCATAATCGAATTATAATACATTTGAATTATTGCAATTCAGGCATGCACCTCTATGAAAACTGCTGCCTGTCAATAAAAGATAGATAACTTTTGATCACATCTAGTCGTGTTTGTGGTTTATCAGTTATTTCCAAGCTCGGCCTATATGAACGAACTAATTTGAAACCCAATGACATACTTTGAAAAGCAAACTTTAAGCTTTAACTAACATGGGTGTCATGGCAGCCTGAGACCTTCTGGAGGCCCCTAGGGCAACCATGATCATTTGCCCATAAGGGACCATGCCCGTGGCATGTCTTTAATAGGCAGTCTGTTAAAATACAGCATAATACAATACTATGGTATTGTGTTATACTGTATAAGCGATCAAATAATCACAAGTTTAAGTCCCCCCCAGAGGTCTACTTCGGCCTAACTTCAAAGGAATGTGGGCCATCACCCTTAAACACTGAGCCATCAGTGCTTTTTTGTTTTGTTGGTATTTATTGAAATTTTAATTTTCAAAATCAGCTGTAATTTTGTAGCACATTGAATGTCAAACATCCAAGCTGCCTATATTTGTTAACATAATTGTGAACACAATGGCTACCGGACATCCATGCTTTCCAAACATTTTGGAGTGTAAGCTTCCATGCAAGCACATACATCACATATAATATATATATATATATATATATATATATATATATATATATATATATATATATATATATATATATATATATATATATATATATATATATATATATATATATATATAATATGTGATGTATGTGCTTGCATGGAAGCTTACACTCCAAAATGTTTGGAAATCATGGATGTCCAGTAGCCATTGTGCTCACAAACCCTGAATGCCCCCCAAAATTTTCTAATCCCAGACAGATAGCTGTCCAGCTTTTGTTTGAACACTTCCATTGAAGGAGAACTCACCACCTCCTGTGGCAACCTGCTTCCACTCATTGATCACCCTCACTGTCAGAAAGTTTTTTTCTAATATCTTATCTGTGTCTCCTCTGTTTCAGTTTAAAAAAAAACTGTTTCAGAAGGTTTGATGTTCACAATACCCTTGACTAAGAATCTAGACCTCAGTGAGAACTGAACTCACAACCCCTGGTTTACAAGATCAGTGCTCTAACCCCTGAGCTATAAAGCCTGCTAAATTATAAATGATTTGCTATATCTATGTGATTAGTTAGTTTTCCTTTATTATTCTGATCTAGCAGGATTTGGGATTTAAGATGTTGGATTTTAAGGCAAGAGGCCAATAATTTTCCAGTTTATTATTTTGTAAATAATTTGGGGCTTTAACTCCTTTTAAATTTCCTCTCATAATTAAGTAAGTAGCTTCAGAGTTTCTGCCTACATTGAACAAGCTTCTCTGTCTGTTGATTTGTTTGTGTTGACATGTTTTGTGCTTCAAAGGTCTTAATTCTTTCAGTTCATTTAAAATTCTTTCTTTTCTCACGTAGTGCCCATACCAAATAAATGAGTCACTTACATATGCTTTATGAGTATTTCACAGAATATGGGACTTTATGCCGTGGGATGCATTAGGATTGAAATATTCCTTTAAATCTCTCTTCAAGTTACTACTATGTCCCAGATAGGATAACAAAAAAAAAAGAAATCACTGCTGCTCCATAAATTGGAGCTTGGTTATATTGTTCTGCTAAGGTCAGGGAGATCGTAGTATGTTCAGGCCAGGTGATTGTCTCGAAAGTAACAATAGATTTATATAGTATAAACATATCAATCTGTCAATAACTATCATGTACATTTTAATAAAAGGAGTAGTCTTTCTCGAAACTGTGCATTGCTCACCATACATTAAAGAGTTCCTCTTTCCACCATATGTCGCCTAAACATTGAACATGTCTACGTAAACTGGAGGTCGCATCTATGCTAGCATCTGAGAATGCATTAAAATCTCCACATAGTTTACCTTGCTTACATTAAGAAAGAATGCATAAAATATTATGAGTAAAAGTCCTTTGTTTTTTGTTTGGGGCATATATTGAGGCTAATATAAAGATTGTATTATTTATAGAACAGGCTATTATTACATACCCTGTGTATCTGTTTTCTCCTGGATAAGTTGAAATGCTATAAAATGTATGTTTCCGTGGATTTAGAAGTGAAATGGGATTGAAATATTGTGGGGTAGGTTGAATGTTTTATGCGGACAGCATCCTTTGAAACTATGTGTGTCTCCTGCACGCAAAAAATATCTGGAGATAATGATTTTACATTTGTCCACATAAATGCCTGTTATTGAGGGCTGTTTAACCATTTAATATTTAATGATACTACTTTAATCACAATAATTGACTACAGATAATTGGAGCCTATTTACGTAGCTTCTCATGCAATCAAAGTTGTGCGGAGCTGCAATCATAGGAGCATCTTCAATATGCCAAATAGGCCAAAAGAGATATCTGGTATATGGCAAGAAAAAATATAATAATAACAACAAACAGTCCTACACATAACTGAGTAAAAAAACTAAACCTAACAGCTCATCTAGAGCTTACTATCATGTTTAGGGGTATAAGCTCTCAGGTGTTTCCGTATTTTAGTATTCCAGTCATACACACCAGCAGGGCAGGATTGTCATTCAGCAATAAATTTGCCATATGATGTATGACAGTTTACCATTTTTTTGAGATTTTTTTAAAAGTGTACTCAACTGTGCTTTTTATGATGGCAGAATCTTGCAAAGAAACATGCTGCAAAGTCAGGTATATAATAGGATATTTCAAAGATCTAAGTTCAATGCACACAGGAAATTACTTCAATGTTTATACCAGGTATTACCCAAAAATCATGTGTGTCCAAAGCCTTATTTAATAAAATTCTTTTTGCCACAGCTAGGAGGAGCTCACTACACATGGAACTATTATAGGGCTCAAATAGCCCTACAACAGTTTTAGGGCTCCCACCCACTGGCAATATCTCGCAGCGCAGCGCCAGAAAGAGGCCGGTATAGAACAGGCATATCGCAAATGGTTTCAATTGGGCTAGCAAGAGCAGCGCTAGCCCCATTGAAAGCATAGGGAGAATGCCGCGGACTTCTGCCACAGCTGTGACAGCTGTGGCAGAAGTTCGCGGCATTCTATTCTATTGCTTTCAATGGGATCGGCACTGCTGCCGATGCCATTGAAATCAATGGTTTCAGCAAGCCCCGCGGAATGATTATCGGGAAAGGGTTGGAAATATAAGCCCTTCCGTGATAATTATCAATAAGTGTGAAAAATTTTTCAAAAAAATTATACTCACCTCTCCTGCTCTCAGCCGCGTCCTCCTGCTGGCTCCCCGACACTGCAACTGAGCTCTTTCAGCAGTCGGGGATATAAAAATCCCCGCCTCCTGAAAGAGCTGTGCAGATTGGCTGAGGGCTCAGCCAATAGCAGCTACTGCTTAGCTATTGGCTAAGCGCTCAGCCAATCACACATAGCTCTAAGCTATTCATTCATGAATAGCTATATCTTATCTCCCATTTTGACTGTTTAGAAGTTTACTCTAAACAATCCGAATGCTTACCTAATTAACCTCCCTCTTCCCTCTTGCTATCCAGCTCCCATAGGAGTCAATGGAACCTCATGCGCTTTGCACACCAAAGATAGGTCAGGTCTTATCTTTTCACGCAGCAGGGAATTTCAGGTCTGGGATTTCAGTTGCGCATGTTCTGTTATTTTAGGTGCCATTTTTTTTCCTGTTTAAAATCCTTTCATCTGAACGTTTCCGTAGGAGTGCATTGCCCTCAAGTAGGATTAGAAAATAATGGTTGCTTTCTTCCAAACACAGTTCCACCTTTGTCCTAAGGGTTGTGTATCATACAGCAGCTCAGCTCCATTGCAGTGAATGGGAGTTGAGCTGCAATACCAGACACAACCCACAGAGAAGCATGTTCCTGTTTTTGAAAGAAATAAGCCATATTTTTCTACCCTCACGCATGCAAAAAGAAGCAATTTATGGAATGCACACAGTTGCAGCCTGTAAATACGCTGCGTAAAGTGTTTCATAGTGTGCCACATAAAAGGTTGATATATAAAATGAGAATGCTTGGTCTGGGCGAGAATGTGTGTAAGTGGGAAAGTAATTGGCTTAATGATAGAAAGCAGAGGGGGTATATTAATGGTACACACTCTGATTGGATCACCATTACTAGTTGGATACCACAGGGGGTAGTATTGGATGCTACTCTTTTTATATATATATTTATTAATGACCTGCTAGAAGAATTGCATAGTAAAATATAAATATTTATATGTACACAAAACTTTGTAAAGTAATTGACACAAGAGAGGATGCAAGGTAGTTACAAGACGATCTAGATAAGTTGGGGACAGAAAAGTGGCCAATAAGGTTTAAGGCTGATATACGCTGCGATCTGATGCATTGGATTCCAATGCATCAGATCACATGGCCGAATTCCTGAAACATAAAAGCGCTCAGCCAGCCCAATATAGCACTGGGCGTTTTTACGTCGGGCCCAAAAGATAGTCCTAGAACTATCTTTTGGGCTGGTATACGTCGGCCGCTGCATGGTCTCCTATGGGAGCCCATGGCAGCGGCCGCAGGTGGCAGGGAGTTTAGCAGCATGGCTGCTAAACACCCTCCCTCTGCTCTCCTCCCCCCATCGCAGGGTCACCTGTCCTTTCCTCCCTGCTGGCTCTCTGCAATGGGAGGGGGCAGGGCAGAGCTAAGCGCCGTCTTGCCTCCTCCTACTGCTGGCTGCGGAAGAGGGGCGCCCTCTCCCCCCCTCTTGTCCGTAGCCATCAATTGGAGGAGGCAGGGCGGCGCTTAGTTCTGCCCCCATCCTGCTCCCTTCCATTGGAAAGAATGAGCTGGGAGGAGAAGAGAGGTGAGCCTGCGATGGGGGGGAGGGGCAGCAGCATGATAGTCTCGACGCATATGCGCTGGGACCCATGCCGTCTGAACGGGCACACAAACGTTTGATTTGTGCGCCCATTCCCCAATTTTATCTCCCCCAACATAGCGTATATTGACTGGCCGTGAAAACAGTTGGCCGATATACGCTCGTGGGAAAGAAGCCTAACACTGATAAATGTAAGGTTCTGCACATGGGCAGGGAAATACATGTCACCATTACACACTGAGGCCTTAGTCAGACGGGCAGTTTTTCGCGCGATTTGCGCATGCGCATGCGTTCGGCGATTTTTTAAAACCATTGCTTTGCAATGGTATCGGACACATGAGCGCTTTTTATGCGCTCGTCCGATAAATTATAGAACAGAAATCGCAGATCGCACCTATCTGCAATCTGCGATTCCTGTTCTCTTCTCTATACGCACTCAATGGGGCCGGCGGCAGCAGTGCCGACCCCATTGAGAACATATAGAAGACAAATCATTCCTCTCTGCCACAGCTGTAACAGCTGTGGCAGAGAAGAACGATGTTTGCCCATTGAATTCAATGGAGCCGGCAATACAGCCGGCTCCATTGAAAGCAATGCGCTGCCGGCGATCGCGGGATGAATTGTCGGGAAGGGCTTAAATATATAAGCCCTTCCCTGCAATTCATCCAGAAATGTGTAAAAAAAAATATATATATATATACTCACCTTGTTCAGCGCGGCCGGCCTGCAGTGGGTGTATTCATGAATTCATGAATGGGTGTGAGTGAGAGCTGCCTCTGATTGGCTCAGCGCTGAGCCAATCAGGGGCAGCTCTCACTCACACCCACTCACACCCACTGCAGGCCGGCCGCGCTGAACTCCGTCTGCCGGGACAAGGTAAGTATATATATTTTTTTTATTTTTACACATTTCTGGATGAACTGCAGGGAAGGGCTTATATATTTAAGCCCTTCCCGACAATTCATCCCGCGATCGCCGGCAGCGCATTGCTTTCAATGGAGCCGGCTGTATTGCCGGCTCCATTGAATTCAATGCGCTGGACAGCTCCGGCCCGTTTCTATTGAAACGCGGCTAGGAGCAGTTTTTTCAGGCGATTTTTTGGCCCCCGGTCACGCGATTTGCGGATGCGCATTCGTCATGCGATCCGCAAATCGCGGCAAAAAACGCCCGTGTGACTAAGCCCTAAATGTAAACCACTGGGAAACACTGACATGGAAAAGGACTTGAGAGTTTTAGTTAACTTTATGCTTAACTGGAGTAACCAGTGTCAGGCAGCTGCTGCCAAGGCAAATAGAATCATGGGGTGCATCAAAAGAGGTCTAGGGGATTTGGCAAATATAGTGCTATATTTTGATGAAAATTAATAAAATTATTGGAAACAAAAAAAAAATCCCCCTGCACGGGGTATATTTTTGGCAAATATACTGCTATATTTTGATGAAAATTAATAAAATTATTTGAAACTGGAGGCAGATGACAAGAACATTGTACTTCCTCTTTACAAGTCACTAGTTAGAACACACATGAAATATTGTGGACAGTTTTGGGCACCAGTACTTAAGAAGGACATATAAGAACTTGAGGGGGTTTAAAGGCAGGCAGCTAAAGTAATGAATAGAATAAACAGACTACAATACTCAGAGAGGTTGTCAAAATTGGGGCTATTTAGTAAAAAAAGATGTTTGAGGGACGACCTAATAACTGATTATAAATATACTAGGGGACAATACAGGGATCTCTCCCTTGATCTATTTGTACCCAGGAATGGAACTGTAACAAGGGGACATCCTCTATGTCTAGAGGAAGGAAGGTTTCTACACCGACATAGAAGGGGGTTCTTTACTGTAAGAGCAGTGAGATTACAGAACTCTCTGACTGAGAACATGGTGATGGCAAATTCAATAAAAGAGTTTAAGAGGGGCCTGGATGCATTTCTTGAGTGTTACAATATTACATATTATAGTCACTGATTACTTTGAGTCGAGAAGAATTTCTTTTTTCCTTAAATGAGGAAAATTGGCTTCTACCACATTGAGATTATTTTGCCTTCCTCAGCCTAACAAACTGCATTTCCAAAATCTGCATATGCCCATGTGAATGAGCCCTAGGTTAGTAATAGGGAGAGTCAAGAAACCAAGGAATAAACACCGCAGAGCCCTTCAGCCGATAGCATCCTCTCACACTCCCACCCTACATGGGTCCTCTGTGAGGATATCTGACAGCCTGCGGGGGGCGCAGTACCCTACAAAAAAACTATGCATTTCTGAATAGGCATATTTCTTCCTCAGAGAATCAGCTTTCCAAACGACTGTCCTTACGTAAGTACTCTGCAGTAGCAGTGGGTCTCTCCCCTTCTCCAATATCTTCCAATCCTTCCTCAGTTAAGTTATTTAATATTTCAGTAAGGGCAATAGATTACAATATAAATATATGTACATGTATTATACTGATGGAGAATAGCTTCTTAGAATAAGTTTCCTTGGGAAAAAGGGGGGGGGGGGGTTAAGAAAATAATGTATGACACTATGCACATCTGTAGACATACTGCATGTATTTATGTAGCATCATTACATGTGTTTTTGCATATGTGACATTCATATGTTGTTATACGTTCTTTGGGAAGCCATTTTGAAAAGCTGAGCTGCAGAAGGGACTGCACTTACTAATCAGCCAAGGACACACCTTACCCTTAGGCTGTGTTCAAGTGACAAATTTTAACACTGCAAACTGTGCTTGTGTAAGTTGCAGATGATGATACACATTGGCCAAGTATTTCACCCTTTGCATTGTAAAAGCTGCAAAAATCTGCCAAAAAATGCCACATATCAGAGCCACAGAGAGGAGAGGTTCCCTGTGCAAGAACAGTATGTGAGACCTACATTTGTAATAGAGCATCTCCCTAATGTTTCTATAAGAGACCTTTCACACAGGTCTAAATTAGCCCGCAGGACGCACCGCACGCCACAGTAAATTCCACACCAAAATCCGCAGGCTACATGTTATAGTCTCTAATTACTTCAGAAGGCTCGGGGATCCAGGATTATTCTGATTACCAGAGTTGGAGTCGGGAAGGAAGCTTATGCCATTAAGGGCTCGTTCACATGGACGTCAAAAGCTAGCTGTGCAGCAAAATTGCAGCTAGCGCTGCAGAAAGTCATATGAACAGGCGATTTGCGTGATACAGTACCAAATGCCAGACTCATTTTATCACCCATTCTCACAGCCGGGAGCAACCGAAAAGATGCGCTGCTGGAGAGAGAAAAGATGGGATACCCCGGGAATTCCTCTCATCTCCCTGAGGTTCCCTTCATCTCCCTGGGGGTTCCCTTCATCACTGGGATGAATGGAACCCCCGGGCTTCCATTTTCTCATCGTGGGGATGAAGGGAAGCCCTGGGGAGATGAAGGGAACTCTGGGGAGATGAAGAAAAGCCCCGCAGTGGGGATGAAGGGAGTCCCCTGCTGCAGGGTGTCCCTTCCTCCCCGCAGAGACGCAGTGCTTCTAGGTTTAGCAGCATGGCAGAACTCATTCCCCCTCCCTTTTTTTCAGGGCCCATCGGAGTCTATGGACACTCCTGTGCTTTTTTCACCAAAGATAAGTCAAGATATATATTTTCGCACAGCAGGGTATTTCAATTGCTGAATTTCAGCTGCTGATGTCTTATGTTTTTAGGTGCATTTTTTTTTTTGTGAGCTTAAAATTCCTTCACCTGAACATCTCCATAGTTCTAATAGTTGCGGTTTTTCTGCACATGTAAATTAACTCCTCTGTAGGAGGAGTTCATCTTTAATTGGCTCTGTCATTGCAAGGAAAGCCAGATTCACAATCACTCTACTGAAATTACATACCCATGGAACATTCTGTGTATGCATATGTGGGAGTAGTTCCCAAAGTGAACAATTAGTCTACCTGCATATATTTGTTTTATTCAGCAAGATTAGCGGACCAGTTGGCAATTGTTAAGCAGGCGCTGCCAGAATTTGTACAAGCTAAAGATATAGAGAATGGGAAAGTTGAATTAAAGCTTCTTACTTAAAATGCACAGCATCATTTAATTAATCCAACAGTTGTCAATCCTTTAAATAGGGGTTCCCATGAGCCCCTGTTATCGCTTCTTTTATTTTCCCAAAAAAGCATTTTAAACATTAACCCCTTCCAGATGTGCACCGTACATGTATGGCTCATGTTGAGTGTCTGTGTATGGAGCAACCCCCTTAATACATAGCAGGTTCCAGCCATCTCTGACGGTTGACCCCCACCCATAGCAGCCAGAATTGGATGTATTTCAAATCATAGCTGCTAACTAGGGATGAGCGAGCGTACTCGGAAAAGCACTACTCGCTCGAGTAATTTGCTTTATCCGAGTATCGCTGTGCTCGTCCCTGAAGATTCGGGTGCCGGCACGGAGCGGGGAGCTGCAGGGGAGAGCGGGGAGGAACGGAGGGGAGATCTTTCTCTCCTTCTCTCCCGCCCGGTCTCCCCTGCTCCCCGCTGCGACTCACCTGTCAGCCGCAGCGGCACCCGAATCTTCATCCGTACTGCTAACCCTTTATACACAGCTGTCAATTCTGACAGTGGCACTTAAAGGCCCTGATTCGTGTTCGAGGGTTGTGAAAACCACCTCCATGATGAGATTGCAAGATGCAGTCTGGGTGTCATGACAGCTTGGGGCCTTCAGAAGGCACCAAGGACAGGCATGACTGAGCGCCTATTAACTCCTTAGTGACAAAGTCTGTTTGAGCCTAAATAACCAACTCATTTTTCAGTTTTTTTAATCATTGCAGACCCATAACTTTTTCATTTTTCCGTCAACATAGTCATATGAGAACTTGTTTTTACGTGACAAATTATATTTTTGAGTGGCATTATTTTTTGGTCCATATAAAGTATTGTATAATTTTCATACATTTTTTTAGAGGGATTGTGGAAAAAAGAAATTCTGACATTTGTTCTTTGGATTTCATTTTTACGGCGTTCAGTGTGCAAAATAAATAATGTGCTAATATTGTTCTCTGGGTCGGCATGATTCCAGTAATACCCAATTTATACAGTTTTTTATGTTTTGCTATTTGCGCACACAAAAAACACTTTTTTTTTTAAAGATTTGCTTCTGTGCTGCTGCCGCATTTCAAGAGTCATAGCATTTTTATTTTTCCATCTACAGAGTTCTATGGGGGCTTGTTTTTATGGGATGAACTCCAGTATTCATTTATTAAATGTTTGTGAACATATAACATTTTGATTGTTTTTTTATTTTATTTTTATTTTTTTCTAGAGGTAAGATTAACAAGATCTGCAATTCTGTTTTTTTTTTGTTTTTTTTAAACGACATTCGCTGTGCAGTATAAATAATGTATTAAATTAATTCGGAAGGCCAGAACAATTACACCAATACCAAGTTGCTATAGTTTGGGGGTTTATTTGCAACCTTTTCATAGTTTGAAAAAAAAAAATGTTTTGATTTATTTATCACTGCATTCAAAGACCCCTAACATTTTTCTTTTTTTATCAATGGTTCTTGTCTTCTGCATCCTCCACTGGGAGAGCTCGGCTATATGACAGCCGGGCGCTCCCAGCAGGGAACAGCTGGATGCAGAGAACAAGCGGCCCCCTGCTTGTTCTCTGCATCCTCCAGAGCACAAGGTGATCACTCAACGTTATCGCTCAACGTTTGAGCGATCATCTTGTAATGTAAATGACGCAACAATTATCAATCAAAAGTCGCTCAAAATATTGGAGGCGTCTAGAAACAATAAGGAGCTGCAGTATGACGGGGTGATTATACATCTCTACCAAGATCTTGCCCCGACAACACTAGCCAAACGTCGCTTGATGAGGCCTTTACTGGAAGAGTTGAGAGCTAGAGATATCAAATATACCTGGCTTTTCCCATTCAGATTAGAAATAAACCTCAGAGACCGAAGAATCAACATCCGCTCTCCCGGGGACTTACAAAAATGTTGGCACCTTCTCGAAATAGAGCCGATTGACATCCCCTGTTGGCTCCCACTACCAGATCTCACCTCTCTCCCCTCGTTGCCCTCTGCCGAGGCCGGGCAGCCTTCAGGGAACTCCGAGTCCCCTAAAGGGAAGAAGAAGAAAAATAAGAAAGGAGCCCTTTACGTGGACACTTAAGGAGTTGAGGAGTAGGAGATCTCCTTAGGTCGGAAACCTCAAACCTTTGACAGAAAGACTTCCTACTTGCCATTGTTATCCTTGTTTGTTTGGCAATTGCTCATCACCACAATGACTCAGTTTCATTCGTTAGCTTGAATGCACTTAAATTCCCTGTTTGGCTCGATCCTGCGGTGGGGCCAGGTCCAACTAAATAAGTTTTGTGTTGTTAACTGTACTTTCTGCCCTTTAATTGAAGGGCCACAGGAGCTCTGTCTGACCGCGTCCCGCGCTCCCTTCCCTGAAGTGGGGTTGTGCGACTTGCGGCCACTCAGACACTTCTTTTGCTTACCTGTCTCCCTTATACTCTCCTTTTTTCTAGCCTCTCATCCTATTTGAAGCCCTATTACGTGAAGGGCTTCTCTGCCCTTCTCTCTACCCCTCTCCACTCCCTCCCTCTTCCTATCCCGCTCCTCCATCTGCCTCACTTTACCTACTCCCACCCCCTCTAATACTAGGGCCCGCTAACCTAAAGTCTCTTTGGTGGACTTAAACTATCGTGTTTTTGAGAACCTGATCCCTCACTCTCTCTCTCCCCATTTGAAGTTACAGGTCTGATCCCCGGTTCACGGGACCGGTATCGTCGTGGCTCCCATACGTTTCACATCATTCAACGTCCGAGGTCTGAACTCCCCGGGTAAGAGACATAACATCGCTCATCTCCTTAAAAAAATGCAAGACCAAAATACTAATGCTGCAAGAGACACATTTTAAAAACGACAGACACTTCCCTCTCCCGGGGTTGGGATTCCAACAGTACTTCTACAATACTCATCCAAGCTCAGCCTCTAAGGGGGTATCTGTGCTCTTCCACAAATCAACCCTATTTAGTCTTGATGCACAGCACTTAGACGGGGATGGAAGGGTACTCTTTCTTAGAGGCTCGATCAATAACACCAAATTGACAATTGCCAATCTCTACGTACCAAACTCAGACCAAGTCCCCTGGCTGATTAAACAACTAGAGGTCCTGAGGCAGTTCGCTGTGAGACACATTATACTGGGGGGAGATCTAAATGTTACCTTGAACCCTCTGTTGGACTCCTCAGTGGGCCGTTCCCAGGTCTCCCAGGTAAAACTAAAAAGACTATGTCGTTCCATGCAGGAGTTGGGAGTCCTGGACGCTTGGCGGTCCCTACATCCCTCTTCCAAAGACCTTACCTTTCTCTCCCAGGTGCATTTCTCCTTCCAAAGGCTTGACTATATCTTCACTTCCTCCGGCTTGTTAACCTACTTGGATAAAGCTAGAAGTGACTCTATTACTGTCTCAGACCATGCTCCCATACATGTGGACATTTGTTTGCCTCAGGAAGCCCCTTGTGAATGGAGATAGCATTTAAACGACTCTCTACTGAACTCACTTGAGAAAGATCCAACATAGGGGATCTTTTGGAAGAATATTTCAAAAACAATTCCGGTGGAAGTGTAGGAACACCCATGGTGTGAGAGGCCCATAAGGCCTTTGTAAGATGTTTACTAATAGCTCTACGGTGAAAAAACAGAACCAGAAAGAAATTGATAAACTTCTAGCTCAAATAGCAAAGTTAGAACATGTAGTGAAACTCTCACAGACAAAAAACAAGCTAGAAGAATTAGCCTCCCTAAGACATCAGCTTCGATGCTGTCTTACGGACAAATTCAACAAGAAACATATGCACCTCAAACAGGTTTCCTACGGTAATCGGGGAAGTAAACGTATGACCTTACTACTGAAGAAAACTAGGACCAGAAACTCTATCTTCTCCATAAAAACGCAGACGGGAGCTACAGTCTCCTTTACCTCGGACATAGCTAGAGAGTTCCAGCACTTTTACTCACAACTATATAATCTCAAAGAAGTAGAGACTCCTCTCTCTCGACAGAACACTAGCGACAGGGCTGACTCGTTCTTGAGATCCCTTAAATTGCCCAGACTGGGCGAGGCAGAAACGTCCTCCTTATTGACCCCGATTACAGACAGGGAGATAGTGGAAGTTTTGAACTCATTTCCTCAGGGTAAAAGTCCGGGGCCTGATGGCCTATTACTAACTTATTATAAAGCCTTTAAGACACAACTTATCCCCCATCTAACCGAAACATTCAATGCCCTATTACATGGAGCCGACCTCCCCAAACAAGCCCAAGAATCGCACATCACCCTCATCCAGAAAGAGAATAAAGATCCAGAGCAGTGCAGCAGTTATAGACCCATATCGCTTATCAATCTGGATGTAAACATTTGAGCCAAGAGAATGGAAGACTTCATTCCTGCTCTGATAGACCCTGAGCAGGCGGGCTTCGTCAAAGGCAGGGAGGGTAGGGAAAACTGCCTTAGACTACTCCATGCGGCCAAATACGTCCAATCCCGCAAAATCCCGGTGGCCTTTGTAAGTACAGACGCCGAAAAGGCTTTTGATAGAGTGGACTGGATCTTCATGGAAAGAGTACTACATTGTTTTAATTTCCCCTCTGCCTTCATTTCAGCTATATTTTCCCTCTATTCGAAACCATACGCTAGACTAAAAATAAACAATTCACTTTCCCCTCTGTTCGACATATGAAATGGGACATGTCAGGGCTGCCCTCTCTCCCCCACGCTTTTCATTCTCACAATTGAACCCCTCCTTCAATGGGTAAGACAAGACTCAGTTATCAAGGGTTTAAGCATCAACTCGTGCAGATTGTCGGCAGCCGCGTTTGTCATCTCTGAACCAGAGAGGTGCCTGCCCAGACTTACCCCACTTCTCCGGGACTTTGGAATTCTCTCAAACTTTAAAGTGAATTTCTTAAAGTCCACGATTCTCAACATCTCGATTCTGGAGGTGCGTAGTGCTCTGTTGAGATCCAGTTTACCCTTCGCCTGGTATGAGACAGCAATAGACTATCTAGGGATAAAGCTTACTAAAAGGACAGAGGACTTATACCTCCATAACTTCCAACCCCTAATCCCCCTAGTAAAAACTCTTCTGCGATCTTACGATCTCCCGTCCCTCTCTTGGTTCGGGAGGAAAAACATTCAAAATCATACGTACTACCCATTGTCCTGTACAAACTACGCATGATACCAATTCACCTCCCACTGTCTTTCTTTAAATCGCTACGAATGGCCTTCACTGATTTTGTGTGGAGGCAGAAGAGGCCTAGACTCTCATCAGCTTAATAACCAGAAGGAAGTCAGAGGGGGGAAGGGATCTGCCGAGCATCCAGAACTATTACCAAGCCATCCAACTCAGCTATTGGATGGACTTGACACACCCGTCCAGAGACCCATTGATGCAGGAACTTGCAGTGGCCTCACACGGGGACTCCCTGTTGGAGGACCTGTGGTTCCCGGTGAAAAACTTCTATAGAGCGAAAGGATTCAACCCCTTACTCAGGGGACCCTGTGAGACCTGGGATAGACTCAGAGACTCATTGGCTCTGA
This sequence comes from Eleutherodactylus coqui, assembly GCF_035609145.1. NCBI lineage: Eukaryota > Metazoa > Chordata > Amphibia > Anura > Eleutherodactylidae > Eleutherodactylus > Eleutherodactylus coqui. The sequence goes on along the minus strand of NC_089843.1, from coordinate 168,477,243 downwards.
ACCCGTCTCCGTTGACACCAATACGTAGTCTCTGTAGGTTGTTGGGGATCCACCCAGATCCTGGCTCCTCCAGTGTTTGGAAGCAATTCCGAGGGGGCCTGGTGGGAGACCTTCAGACCTAAGCCCATAAGACACCAGAAGACATTCTGATCACCCTGGCTCCCAACAACACTCTATCTTTTTTGCAAATAGCACACACTAAAAAAGTCCTAAACGAATCTCTTGTCTAGTTCAAGTCCACTAGGCTTAAGACAAACTTTGAAAACTCCCTGGAGGTGGGCATCTCAAACTCTAGAAAAATCTCTAACATTCGGAGGTGCTTTATAGCTCCCCCCCCCCCCCCCCATTCGCTAAGCCCACTTTCTTAAGCTCTTGGGAAAAGGAATTAAAAAGATCGCTGTCCACGGCAGACGTTAAGTTAATCCTAAAGATGGCATAGGGTATTTCTCCCTGCGTCCTTATGCAAGAAAGTCACTACAAACTATTAGTCAGGTGGTACAAAACTCCTCAATGGCTCCACAACTACAAATTAGCCCCCCACAACAGATGCTGGAGATGCGATGCAGCAATAGGATCTTATCTCCACATCTGGTGGGAGTGCTCGGGCATCATCCCGTTCTGGAAAGAGGTAGAGGATGTCTTGAGGGCCCTATCTCCAAACCTATCACTCTCAACGGACATGATCTTCTTGTGGAAACCTTCTGCAAACTTCCACCCCTACAAAAACAAATTAACAGATTTTCTGATAGATGCAGCCAAAGCTTTGATTCCCTTGAATTGGCTTCAACAATCCCCCTCCTCCCCGATCCAGTGGATGGAAAAAGTTGACTTGATTAGTAATCTAGAGGAACTGACGAGTTGGTCAAGGGGCTCTCATGACAATTTCCTCATGAACTGGAGCCCCTGGAGGGAATTGAGATGGAAAACTTAACACTAAGTGCTCCCCCTCCACTGGCCCGGGGACGTATGGCATGAATCTCCTCAGGGGGATCTAGACGTTATCTGACACCAATAATAACCGATTGCTGGACTAGACCTCGAACGTTGAAAACAGATGCTGAATTTCCCCTCAGAATGGAACCGCTTTCTACAGGGTAAGAGTGAGAGTGACCTCATGTGGCCACTGCTTTGCAACATCACTCCCCCCCCCCCCCCCCGGCCCACCCTCGTCTTCCTCACCCTTTTCCATACCTTTATCCCCTCAACTTTTATTCTACTCTTTCCCCCTACTTTTATTTTATCTTACTTTTATTTTTATCTTACTCTTATTTTATTTTACTTTTATTTTAGTTTACTTTAGTTTTCCCCTCCCATATTTATCCTCTCCTCTCCGGAGGGAAACTCCCTCAGATTACTTGTATTGGTTATTTTCTTTCTTTTTTAGCAGCAAGGAGTCTGCCCCTCTACTACTTTATGCCTTTAGATAAGTCTCCTTAGTTTATGGAGTTTATGGAGACATAATAGTTACCACTTGTTGAGACGCGATTTGCCTCTCCAGCTATATGTAAAACAATTGTTTATCCCTGTCATCCTATGTATCTTGAAAATATTTTGAAAAATCTAATAAAACGTGTTTTTAAAAAAAAGTCGCTCAAAAGACATCTTTTGAGCAATAATCATTGTGTCTAAATGGACCTTTACTCAATTTACGATATGAAATAAACTATTCTATTGTTCTCAGATCATTAATTGTCAATAATTTATTTTATTCCTAGTTGTAAATCGATCATGTAGGCAACACCAAAAAAGACGAAAGATGATTTGAGATGTGGTCTCTGTTGCAGCCGCTATGGCTATGGCTGCTAAGGTGGTAGATAAGGCTCTGCTCATGAAGATCTCCAAATTGAAGACTTCCTAACAAGTGAGACTTTTTTTATCTTGATTGTGTTTATTAGACTAAAGCAAAGCCCAATCTTAAATTGTGTTTCAATTTCTTGAAAAACATTTTTATAGTATCACTGAGAGTATCACACGAGAGGGCATCCGCTACGTCTAGAAGAAAGCAGGTTTCATCACCAGCACAAAAAAGGGTTCTTTACTGTAAGAGCAGTGAGACTGTGGAACTCTCTGCCTGAGGATGTGGTGATCGCAATATCCAAAGAGGAGTTTAAAAGGGGACTTGATGCCTTTCTAGAGCAGAAGGATATTACAGGATATAAATCTTAGGTTAATTGTTAAACCGGGTATACAGGTTGGTAGGAACTATTAGGGGTTGATCCAGGGATTAGTCTGATTGCCATTTGGGAGTTGGGAAGGAATTTTTCCCCCAAAAGGGCTAATTGGCTCCTGCTCTTGGTTTTTTTTGCCTTCCTCTGGATCAACAACACAACAGGCTGGACTAGATGGACATTGTCTTCATTCGGCCTTACATACTATGTTACTATGTCACTGAAGGCAGACATGTCAAACATTTTCCACTCCATCAGCTAATTTCCTGGGGAATGAAACTCTAAATGTAAACATAAGCATTCAATGAGGGCTTCTACCCACTAGCGTTTTTTTTTAATGCTGCTATATCGCTGTGTTTTTTCCAATGGGACTTTTCTAATGTTAAAATCGCATCACACAAAAATCTCAAAAGCACAAACTTACGATTTTTGTGCGATGCAATTTTAACATTAGAAAGTCCCACTGAAAAAACGCAGCGATATCGCAGCGTTAAAAAAAAACGCGAGTGGGTAGAAGCCCTAAACCTAATAGTTAGAATCATATTGATTCCACTTCCATTTTCTGCCATTACTGTGTGGACTTGATCATTCCAATATATAATTTCAAACAGTTGTCAATGTAGCTTCCACATTTTGGCCCTTACATACTGAAGCATCAAAAGTTGTAATAGTATGATTTTGCAGAATATTACTTAATTAAGCCAGATGACTGGCAGCTTCATCAACAAATAAACAAGAGCACCATAGCAATGACAACCTCTCATCCAATATTTGTTAATTGGATCATTATTAGAGATGAGCGAGCACCAAAATGCTCGGGTGCTCGTTACTCGGGACGAAATTTTCGCGATGCTCGAGGGTTCGTTTCGAATAACGAACCCCATTGAAGTCAATGGGCGACCCGAGCATTTTTGTATATCGCCGTTGCTCGCTAAGGTTTCCATTTGTGAAAATCTGGGCAATTCAAGAAAGTGATGGGAACGACACAGCAACGGATAGGGCAGGCGAGGGGCTACATGTTGGGCTGCATCTCAAGTTCCCAGGTCCCACTATTAAGCTACAATAGCGGCAAGAGTGCCCCCCCCCCCCCCGTTCCCAACAATTTTTACTTCTGAAAAGCCCTCATTAGCAATGCATACCTTAGCTAAGCACCACACTACCTCCAACAAAGCACAATCACTGCCTGCATGACACTCTGCTGCCACTTCTCCTGGGTTACATGCTGCCCAACCCCCCCACCCCCCACATGACCCAGTGTCCACAGCGCACACCAAAGTGTCCCTGCGCAGCCTTCAGCTGCCCTCATGCCACACCATCCTCATGTCTATTTATAAATGCGTCTGCCATGAGGAGGAACCGCAGGCACACACTGCAGAGGGTTGGCACAGCTAGGCAGCGACCCTCTTTAAAAGGGGCGGGGTGATAGCCCACAATGCTGTACAGAAGCAATGAGAAATATAATCCTGTGCCACCGCCATCAGGAGCTGCACACGTGGGCATAGCAATGGGGAACCTATGCGCCACACACTATTCATTCTGTCAAGGTGTCTGCATGCCCCAGTCAGACCGGGGTTTTTTATAAATAGTCACAGGCAGGTACAACTCCGCAATGGGAATTCCGTGTGCACCCACAGCATGGGTGGCTCCCTGGAACCCACCGGCTGTGCATAAATGTATCCCATTGCAGTGCCCTGGACAGCAGAGCTAACGTCAGATTAAATGCAGGTGGGCTTCGGCCCACACTGCATGCCCCAACCTGACCGGGGTTTTTAATTCATAGACACAGGCAGGTACAACTCCCTATTGTGAAGTCCCTGTGGACCGACAGCATGGGTGGGTGCCAGGAAGCCACCGGCAGTACATAAATATATCCCATTGCAGTGCCCAGCACAGCTGAGGTAATGTCATGTTTAATGCAGGTGGGCTTCGGCCCACACTGCATGCCCCAGTCAGACTGGGGTTCCTTAGAAGTGGACACATGCAGTTACAACTCCGTGTAGACCGACAGCATGGGTGGGTGCCAGGAAGCCACCGGCGGTACATAAATATATCCCATTGCATTGCCCATCACAGCTGAGGTAATGTCATGTTTAATGCAGGTGGGCTTCGGCCCACACTGCATGCCCCAGTCAGACTGGGCTTCTTTAGAAGTGGACACATGCAGTTACAACTCCGTGTGGACCGACAGCATGGGTGGCTCCCTGGAACCCACCGGCGGTATATAAATATATCCCATTGCAGTGCCCAGCACAGCTGATGTAACGTCAGCTTTAGTGCAGGTGGGCAAAAAATTAATTGGATTACACTGTAGGCGAGGGCCCCAAAAAATTGGTGTACCAACAGTACTAATGTAAGTCAGAAAAATTGCCCATGCCCAACCAAGAGGGCAGGTGAAACCCATTAATCGCTTTGGTTAATGTGGCTTAATCGGTAACTAGGCCTGGAGGCAGCCCAGTTAAAATAAAAATTGGTTCAGGTGCAAGTTTCAACGCTTTAATGAGCATTGAAACGTATAAAAATTGTTTAAAAAAATTATATGACTGAGCCTTGTGGGCCTAAAAAAAATTACCCGTTCGGCGTGATTACGTGAGGTTTCAGGAGGAGGAGCAGGAGGAGGAGGAGGAATATTATACAGAGATTGATGAAGCTAAAAGGTCCACGTTTTTGATGGTGATAGAGAACAATACTTCCATCCGCGGCTACAGCCTACGTATTGTTTAGGTATCGCTGCTGTCCGCTGGTGGAGAAGAGAAGTCTGGGGAAATCCAGGCTTTGTTCATCTTGATGAGTGTAAGCCTGTCGGCACTGACGGTTGACAGGCGGGTTCGCTTATCAGTGATGATTCCCCCAGCCGCACTAAACACCCTCTCTGACAAGACGCTAGCCGCAGGACAAGCAAGCACCTCCAGGGCATACAGCGCGAGTTCAGGCCACGTGTCCAGCTTCGACACCCAGTAGTTGTAGGGGACAGAGGCGTCACGGAGGACGGTCGTGCGATCGGCTATTTACTCCCTCACCATCCTTTTACAGTGCTCCCGCCGACTCAGCCTTGACTGGGGAGCGGTGACACAGTCATGCTGGGGAGCCATAAAGCTGGCAAAGGCCTTAGATAGTGTTCCCCTGCCTGTGCTGTACATGCTGCCTGATCTCCGTGCCTCCCCTGCTACTTGGCCCTTGGAACTGCGCCTTCTGCCACTAGCGCTGTCGGATGAGAATTTTACCATCAGTTTGTCCGACAGGGTCCTGTGGTATAGCATCATTCTCGAACCCCTTTCCTCTTCGGGTAAGAGAGTGGAAAGGTTCTCCTTATACCGTGGGTCGAGCAGTGTGTACACTCAGTAATCCATAGTGGCCAGAATGCGTGTAACGCGAGGGTCACGAGAAAGGCATCCTAACATGAAGTCAGCCATGTGTGCCAGGGTACCTGTACACAACACATGGCTGTCCTCACTAGGAAGATCACTTTCAGGATCCTCCTCCTCCTCCTCTGGCCATACACGCTGAAAGGATGACAGGCAAGCAGCATGGATACCCTCAGCAGTGGGCCAAGCTGTCTCTTCCCCCTCCTCCTCATCCTCAACATGCTCCTCCTCCTCTTCCTCAACGCGCTGAGATATAGACAGGAGGGTGCTCTGACTATCCAGCAACATACTGTCTTCCCCCGGCTCTGTTTCCGAGCGCAAAGCGTTTGCCTTTATGCTTTGCAGGGAACTTCTCAAGAGGCATAGCAGAGGAATAGTGACGCTAATGATTGCAGCATCGCCGCTCACCATCTGGGTAGACTCCTCAAAGTTTCCAAGGACCTTGCAGATGTCTGCCCACCAGGCCCACTCTTCTGTAAAGAATTGAGGAGGCTGACTCCCACTGCGCCGCCCATGTTGGAGTTGGTATTCCACTATAGCTCTAAGCTGCTCATGGAGCCTGGCCAACATGTGGAGCGTACAGTTCCACCATGTGGGCACGTCGCACAGCAGTCAGTGCACTGGCAGATTAAACCGATGTTGCAGGGTCCGCAGGGTGGCAGCGTCCGTCTTGGAGTTGCGGAAATGTGCGCAGAGGCGGCGCACCTTTCCGAGCAGGTCTGACAAGCGTGGGTAGCTTTTCAGAAACCGCTGAACCACCAAATTAAAGACGTGGGCCAGGCATGGCACGTGCGTGAGGCTGCCGAGCTGCAGAGCTGCCACCAGGTTACGGCTGTTGTCACACACGACCATGCCCGGTTGGAGGCTCAGCGGCGCAAGCCAGCGGTCGGTCTGCTCTGTCAGACCCTGCAGCAGTTCGTGGGCCGTGTGCCTCTTCTCTCCTAAGCTGAGTAGTTTCAGCATGGCCTGCTGACGCTTGCCCACCGCTGTGCTGCCACGCCGCGCGACACCGACTGCTGCCGACGTGCTGCTGCTAACACATCTTGATTGCGAGACAGAGGTTGCGTAGGAGGAGGAGGAGGGTGGTTTAGTGGAGGAAACATACACCGCCGCAGATATCAGCACCGAGCTGGGGCCCGCAATTCTGGGGGTGGGTAGGACGTGAGCGGTCCCAGGCTCTGACTCGGTCCCAGCCTCCACTAAATTCACCCAATGTGCCGTCAGGGAGATATTGTGGCCCTGCCTGCCTGTGCTTGTCCACGTGTCCGTTGTTAAGTGGACCTTGGCAGTAACCGCGTTGGTGAGGGCGCGTACAATGTTGCGGGAGACGTGGTCGTGCAGGGCTGGGACGGCACATCGGGAAAAGTAGTGGCGACTGGGAACTGAGTAGCGCGGGGCCATCATACCGTTGAAAGCCTCCGTTTCCGCAACCCTATACGGCAGCATCTCCAGGCTGATAAATTTGGCTATGTTCACGTTTAACGCTTGAGCGTGCGGGTGCGTGGCGGCGTACTTGCGCTTGCGCTCCAACACTTGCGCTAGCGACGGCTGGACGGTGCGCTGAGAGACATTGCTGGATGGGGCTGAAGACAGCGGAGGTGAGGGTGTGGGTGCAGGCCGGGAGACGGTAGTGCCTGTGTCCTGAGAGGGGGGTTGGATCTCAGTGGCAGGTTGGGGCACAGGGGGAGAGGCAGCGGTGCAAACCGGAGGCAGTGAACGGCCTTCGTCCCACCTTGTGGGGTGCTTGGCCATCATATGTCTGCGCATGCTGGTGGTGGTGAGGCTTGTGGTGGTGGCTCCCCGGCTGATCTTGGCGCGATAAAGGTTGCACACCACTGTTCGTCGGTCGTCTGCACTCTCAGTGAAAAACTGCCAGACCTTTGAGCACCTCGGCCTCTGCAGGGTGGCATGGCGCGAGGGGGCGCTTTGGGAAACAGTTGGTGGATTATTCGGTCTGGCCCTGCCTCTACCCCTGGCCACCGCACTGCCTCTTCCAACCTGCCCTGCTGCTGTCCTTGCCTCCCCCTCTGAAGACCTGTCCTCAGTAGGCGTAGCAAACCAGGTGGGGTCAGTCACCTCATCTTCCTGCTGCTCTTCCTCCGAATCCTCTGTGCGCTCCTCCCTTGGACTTACTCCAATTACTACTACCTGAGTGATAGACAACTGTGTCTCATCGTCATCGTCCTCCTCACCCACTGAAAGCTCTTGAGACAGTTGCCGGAAGTCCCCAGCCTCATCCCCCGAACCCCGGGAACTTTCCAAAGGTTGGGCATCGGTCATGACAAACTCCTCCAGTGGGAGAGGATTTGGAACCATTGCTGCCCATTCTGGGCAGGGGCCCGAGAACAGTTCCTGGGAGTCTGCCTGCTCCTCAGAATGTGTCATTGTAATGGAGTGAGGAGGCTGGAAGGAGGAGCAGCAGCCGGAGGATTCAGAGTTGCAGCAGTGGACGGCGCAGAACTCTGGGTGGTCGATAGATTGCTGGATGCACTTTCTGACATCCATGACAGGACCTGCTCACACTGCTCATTTTCTAATAAAGGTCTACCGCGTGGACCCATTATTTGTGAGATGAATGTGGGGACGCCAGAAACGTGCCTCTCTCCTAATCCCGCAGCAGTCGGCTGCGATACACCTGGATCAGGAGCTCGGCCTGTGCCCACACCCTGACTTGGGGTTGACATGGCTAGGCAGCGAGCCTCTTTAAAAGGCGCGGGGCGATAGCCCACAATGCTGTACAGAAGCAATGAGAAATATAATCCTGTGCCACCGCCATCAGGAGCTGCACACGTGGGCATAGCAATGGCAAACCTATGTGCCACACACTATTCATTCTGTCAAGGTGTCTGCATGCCCCAGTCAGACCGCGTTTTTTTATAAATAGTCACAGGCAGGTACAACTGGGAATCCCCAACTCCGCAATGGGAATTCCGTGTGCACCCACAGCATGGGTGGCTCCCTGGAACCCACCGGCTTTACATAAATGTATCCCATTGCAGTGCCCTGGACAGCAGAGCTAACGTCAGATTAAATGCAGGTGGGCTTCAGCCCACACTGCATGCCCCAACCTGACCGGGCTTTTTAATTCATAGACACAGGCAGGTACAACTCCCTATTGTGAAGTCCCTGTGGACCGACAGCATGGGTGGGTGCCAGGAAGCCACCGGCGGCACATAAATATATCCCATAGCATTGCCCATCACAGCTGAGGTAATGTCATGTTTAATGCAGGTGGGCTTCGGCCCAAACTGCATGCCCCAGTCAGACTGGAGTTCTTTAGAAGTGGACACATGTAGTTACAACTCCGTGTGGACCAACAGCATGGGTGGCTCCCTGGAACCCACCGGCGGTACATAAATATATCCCATTGCAGTGCCCAGCACAGCTGTAACGTCAGCTGTAATGCAGGTGGGCAAAAAATTAATTGGATTACACTGTAGGCGAGGGACACAAAAAATTGGTGTACCAACAGTACTAATGTACCTCAGAAAAATTGCCCATGCCCAACCAAGAGGGCAGGTGAAACCCATTAATCGCTTTGGTTAATGTGGCTTAATTGGTAACTAGGCCTGGAGGCAGCCCAGTTAAAATAAAAATTGGTTCAGGTGCAAGTTTCAACGCTTTAATGAGCATTGAAACGTATAAAAATTGTTTAGAAAAATTATATGACTGAGCCTTGTGGGTCTAAGAAAAATTGCCTGTTCGGCGTGATTACGTGAGGTTTCAGGAGGAGGAGCAGGAGGAGGAGGAGGAATATTATACACAGATTGATGAAGCAAAAATGTCCCCGTTTTTGATGGTGATAGAGAACGATGCTTCCATCCGCGGGTGCAGCCTATGTATTGCTTAGGTAAAGCTGCTGTCTGCTGGTGAAGAAGAGAAGTCTGGGGAAATCCAGGCTTTGTTCATCTTGATGAGTGTAAGCCTGTCGGCACTGTCGGTTGACAGGCGGGTACGCTTATCCGTGATGATTCCCCCAGCCGCACTAAACACACTCTCTGACAAGACACTAGCCGCAGGACAAGCAAGCACCTCCAGGGCATACAGCGCGAGTTCAGGCCACGTGTCCAGCTTCGACACCCAGTAGTTGTAGGGGGCAGAGGCGTCACCGAGGACGGTCGTGCGATCGGCTACGTACTCCTTCACCATCCTTTTACAGTGCTCCCGCCAACTCAGCCTTGACTGGGGAGCGGTGACACAGTCTTGCTGGGGAGCCATAAAGCTGGCAAAGGCCTTGGAGAATGTTCCTCTGCCTGCGCTGTACATGCTGCCTGATCTCTGCGCCTCCCCTGCTACCTGGCCCTCGGAACTGCGCCTTCTGCCACTAGCGCTGTCGGATGGGAAGTTTACCATCAGTTTGTCCACCAGGGCCCTGTTGTATAGCATCATTCTCGAACCCCTTTCCTCTTCGGGAATGAGAGTGGAAAGGTTCTCCTTATACCGTGGGTCGAGCAGTGTGTACACCCAGTAATCCGTAGTGGCTAGAATGCGTGTAACGCGAGGGTCACGAGAAAGGCATCCTAACATGAAGTCAGCCATGTGTGCCAGGGTACCTGTACGCAACACATGGCTGTCCTCACTAGGAAGATCACTTTCAGGATCCTCCTCCTCCTCCTCCAGCCATACACGCTGAAAGGATGACAGGCAAGCAGCATGGGTACCCTCAGCAGTGGGCCAAGCTGTCTCTTCCCCCTGCTCCTCATGCTCCTCCCCCTCCTCCTTCTCCTCAACGCGCTGAGATATAGACATGAGGGTGCTCTGACTATCCAGCGACATACTGTCTTCCCCCGCCTCCGTTTCCGAGTGCAAAGCATCTGCCTTTATGCTTTGCAGGGAACTTCTCAAGAGGCATAGCAGAGGAATGGTGACGCTAATGATTGCAGCATCCCCGCTCACCATCTGGGTAGACTCCTCAAAGTTTCCAAGGACCTGGCAGATGTCTGCCAACCAGGCCCACTCTTCTGTTAAGAATTGAGGAGGCTGACTCCCACTACGCCGCCCATGTTGGAGTTGGTATTCGACTATAGCTCTACGCTGCTCATACAGTTTGGCCAACATGTGGAGCGTAGAGTTCCACCGTGTGGGCAGGTCGCACAGCAGTCGGTGCACTGGCAGATTAAACCGATGTTGCAGGGTCCACAGGGTGGCAGCGTCCGTCTTGGAGTTGCGGAAATGTGCGCTGACCCGGCGCACCTTTCCGAGCAGGTATGACAAGTGTGGGTAGCTTTTCAGAAAGCGCTGAACCACCAAATTAAAGATGTGGGCCAGGCATGGCACGTGCGTGAGGCTGCCGAGCTGCAGAGCCGCCACCAGGTTACGGCCGTTGTCACACACGACCATGCCCGGTTGGAGGCTCAGCGGCGAAAGCCAGCGGTCGGTCTGCTCTGTCAGACCCTGCAGCAGTTCGTGGGCCGTGTGCCTCTTCTCTCCTAAGCTGAGTAGTTTCAGCACGGTCTGCTTTCGCTTGCGCACCGCTGTGCTGCCCCGCCGCGCGACAGCGACTGCTGGCGACGTGCTGCTGCTGACACATCTTGATTGCGAGACAGAGGTTGCGTTGGAGGAGGAGGGTGGTTTAGTGGAGGAAGCATACACCGCCGCAGATACCAGCACCGAACTGGGGCCCGCAATTCTGGGGGTGGGTAGGACGTGAGCGGTCCCAGGCTCTGACTCGGTCCCAGCCTCCACTAAATTCACCCAATGTGCCGTCAGGGAGATATAGTGGCCCTGCCTGCCTGTGCTTGTCCACGTGTCTGTTGTTAAGTGGACCTTGGCAGTAACCGCGTTGGTGAGGGCGCATACAATGTTGCGGGAGACGTGGTCGTGCAGGGCTGGGATGGCACATCGGGAAAAGTAGTGGCAACTGGGAACCGAGTAGCGCGGGGCCACCACCGCCATCATGCTTTTGAAAGCCTCCGTTTCCACAAGCCTATATGGCAGCATCTCCAGGCTGATCAATTTGGCTATGTGCACGTTTAACGCTTGAGCGTGCGGGTGCGTGGCGGCGTACTTGCGCTTGCGCTCAAACAGTGGCGCTAGCGACATCTGGATGCTGCGCTGAGAGATATTGCTGGATGGGGATATTGCTGAGGACAGCGGAGGTGAGGGTGTGGGTGCAGGCCAGGAGACGGTAGTGCCTGTGTCCTCAGAGGGGGGTTGGATCTCAGTGGCAGGTTGGGGCACAGGGGGAGAGGCAGTGGTGCAAACCGGAGGCAGTGAACGGCCTTCGTCCCACCTTGTGGGGTGCTTGGCCATCATGTGCCTGCGCATGCTGGTGGTGGTGGCTCCCCAGCTGATCTTGGCGCGACAAAGGTTGCACACCACTGTTCGTCGGTCGTCAGGCGTCTCTGTGAAAAATTGCCACACCGTAAAGCACCTTGACCTCTGCAGGGTGGCATGGCGCGAGGGGGCGCTTTGGGAAACAGTTGGTGGATAATTCGGTCTGGCCCTGCCTCTACCCCTGGCCACGGCACTGGCTCGGCCTGTGCCCACACCCTGACTTGGGCCTCCGCGTCCTCGCCCGCGTCCACGTCCTCTAGGCCTACCCCTACCCCTCAGCATGCTGTATTACCAGTAGTGCAAAAACAGAACGCTGTAATTAAATGTGCCACTTATTGGCCTGTGGTTGGAGGCTGACTTCGCTTACGGAACGCACAGCAGAGCCAGGAAATAATTTTGCACAAGCCTGCTCTAACACTTAGCTGGCTGCGTACGAATTAGGACAACTACCCCCAGCACAGACCCAGTACACTGAGGACGGTCACAGGCAGCCCAAATAGATTTTTTTTCCCAAATGTTTTTGGAAAGGCCCACTGCCTATATACACTGTATATGTCTTCTCTCTCTGCGTCACCACTAGTGGCCCTGGAGTAGGTAAAATAATTGCAGACTGTTGCACTGTGGACTGGAATACAGCGGTGATGTAACAGCCAACACAGAGCCAGGAAATAATATTGCACAAGCCTGCTGTAATACTTAGCTGGCTGCGTATGAATTAGGACAACTACCCCCAGAACAGACCCAGTACACTGAGGACAGTCACAGGCAGCCCAAATAGATTTTTTTTCCCAAATGTTTTTGGAAAGGCCCACTGCCTATATTCAATAAATATGTCTTCTGTCCCTGCCTCACCACTACTGGCCCTGGACTATGTAAAATTACTGCAGACTGTTGCACTGTGGACTGGAATACAGCGGTGATGTAACAGGCAACACAGAGCCAGGAAAGAATTTTGTGCAAGCCTGCTGTAACACTTAGCTGGCTGCGTATGAATTAGGACAACTACCCCCAGCACAGACCCAGTACACTGAGGACAGTCACAGGCAGCCCAAATAGATTTTTTTTCCCAAATGTTTTTGGAAAGGCCCACTGCCTATATTCAATAAATATGTCTTCTGTCCCTGCCTCACCACCACTACTGGCCCTGGACTATGTATAATTGCTGCAGGGCGCAATGCTCTGCACGGCCGATATACAAAAAAAAAAAAAAGTGCAACACTGCAAAAAGCAGCCTCCACACTGCACACGGTTAGATGTGGCCCTAAGAAGGACCGTTGGGGTTCTTGAAGCCTAAAATAACTCCTAACACTCTCCCTATAGCAGCTCCAGCATCAGCAGCACTTTCCCTGAACTATGTCAGAATGCACCTGTGGCGAGCCACGGGAGGGGCCGATTTATATACTCGGGTGACACCTGATCTCGCCAGCCACTCACTGCAGGGGGGTGGTATAGGGCTTGAACGTCGCAGGGGGAAGTTGTAATGCCTTCCCTGTCTTTCTATTGGCCAGAAAAGCGCGCTAACGTCTCAGAGATGAAAGTGAAAGTAACTCGAACATCGTGTGGTACTCGTCTCGAGTAACGAGCATCTCGAACACGCTAATACTCGAAGGAGTATCAAGCTCGGACGAGTACGTTCGCTCATCTCTAGTCAGGTTCCTATATATCTGGCACTCTGGATTGTTTGTCCTTCAGGCAAAGTGACGGCAGAAGGAAACTGATACCACACAAACATGTCAGGAGCAGCTGACCACCCTAGACTGACATATTTATGTATAATTTACACCAGAACCTGACATAAATTATATCAGAAATCTATGTCAGATCATACATAGCGTGCGTTTTTGTGAAGGAACATGGAGGAGCTGAGATGCTCCTAATATATGAAGAGGTGTATCATGTGCTTGTGGGTATAATATTAAGATTGGCCTAAGAAATGGCAGTCTCCCTATATTGCCTTCAGCATTTCATCATCATTTTTGTCCCATGTATAGTCCATAATATATCTTGAGAAGGCATATTTTAAAATGTTATTATCAGGTTTTTCTCACTACTATATTATTTTTGTATTGCTTAATATGTACTACAGATTCATACATTGAACATACATTGTGCATTAGCCAGGCATTTAAAGCAGCTAAGAAAGAAGTTTTACTACTCTGGCAGAATTTGCCTGGCGTTGTATTACAAATCTATTTTGTGGATTTGTCCATTGAACAGGCCGAAATCCACACCTGGATCCACAGACATACAACTGCATACTCACAGCAAAAATCCACAGCTCAGCTTTGGATTTCGGGACCAATGTTTGAGGCGAATTCCAAGCAAAAAAATCCAACGCGAATTCCACCCATGTGAGAATACCATAATTTGAATTAAAAAAAAACAAATATTTTTTTTTCAATCAGTAATAGAAACACAATCATCATTGTTACTCTTTTGCCTGTATAATCTCACATGCAGTACTGTACCTTCTTTGTTACATGTATGTAATAAATCACAGTTCACATTGTGTCTCATTTCCTTCATTTGTAATATAATTAGTGGCAATTATCAGAAATGAAAGAATCGTATTTCAACCAAATTATAAAATGTACAAAGTTTCAGTAGAGGCCTAAGGGCTTAATATCTTGACATGCATACATTACACATCGGAGCAATACATCAAATACTGTACATTCTTCCAGTTGGGGTTCTTCTGCATGATTTTTTTACCCTCCTTATGTAATCCACTATAATATAATTTACACTTAGAACATTCAACATCGAGCTTATACAATGGCAACATACTGTATTATACATGGACAGTGTGGAGTACAGTAAAGCTTCAGGAAATAAGATTCAAGATCTACAAAAACAACAAAACTGTAATATATGAATCTTCATGTATTACAAGTAAGTTGTTAGAATATGTTAGAAAAACATAAAGTCTATGGGTTGATGAATGTGAGTCAATCTTCTCATAGGTCACTTCACAGAGGCAGAAGGGTCCCAAACACAATTATTGTAGCTTACTGGTAAGGCCTGTGAAGGCTATGAGCATAAAACTAATATATATATTTCATCCTGTCTCCTATGAACATCTGTAATATACGCTTCCGGAGGCTATGGGCCTAAATTATATATATATATATATATATATATATATATATATATATATATATATATATAATTTAGGCCCATAGCCTAAATATATATGTATATATATATATATTTTATTCTGTCTCCTATGAACATCTTTGATGTACGCTTGTACATTCATGTGTTGTCTGCACAGCAAGATTACATTGTTACAGGAATTAGAAATAGAGAATAGTACTTAGCAAACGTATATATAACTTACATTCTTCTTTATCTTCTGTTACACTGTTCAAAGGTCAGTGTGCAATAGTGTCCAGTAAAGACAAAGCCTTAATGTTTAACTGCTATCTATGTAAAAGCATATGATTGACTAAAATGTACACATATTGACAATAGACCATTCTCCTTTAAAATACTATATAAAGAAAGATGTTTTGTAATAAACGTAGATTGCTTTAAGACACGGTCATGATGTCTGTGTCCATTGCTTTCTCACGGCGGCCGCCATAACCACCTCTGATTTGGAGCCTCACAGCATATTGACGGAACATTGAATTTCCCTAACATTAATTGGCGCCCAACGTGGGGCTTGAAGAAACAAGAGGACCAGCTGCACCTCGAACCCCCCGGACACAGATGGGATAAGGAGCCACTCGGAACCATGGATTGACAAAACTGCGCAGTAAGGTAGGGCTTTATCTTGCCACAATCTATCCGTGCTTCTTGGATGCTCCTTTCCTGTCCGAGGGGTAAGAAGTACATGCCTCTTATAAATCTTCAAGCTTTTTAATAATCCGTATGGTGGGCTGAATATGCTGTGCGGGTGTTTAACTGTTATTGTTTTTATTTGTTAATTTGCGTGGTCAGTTTAAGGAATATGAAACCCTCTTGCCGATCTCTGGAAGGCATGGTATAAGTTGTACCAGGGAAGCCTAAAGTTTTCAAGGGATAAAATCCCTGATGGGAACCTCTTATAGGTATAAGAGAAGTAGTAGAGACGGGGGGAAATAAGCAGGGTGGGGAGGTACCAACACTTACAGACAAGTGAGGAAGTACTGACACTTAAAAGTAGTAACTGACATGCAAATGTTTTTGTCTTTATGTGTGCCTGTTTATGCATGAATGAATGATTGAGATGAGCTGACCTGATTGATGGAACCTGACCTCCGGGGTGCAAATATAAATCTCTGTGTCCCGTGTTAACAGGAAACCAATCAGTGATGCTGAAAGGAGTCCCTAACAAGGCCACGATTCTGGACAGGGCCCCCTGCAGTTCCGTTTGTATATTTCAAAGGTCAGGGGATTGTTTTATGTGTGTGAACGAATAAAATAATAAGCCTCTTGGTGTACATAAGCCACCAGCCATGAGCAATACTGCTGGTAGAGAGGATAAGGAATGGAAGACTGCACGGAGAATAGTGAAACAAAGAGAAGGCAGGGATGCAGTAAGTAAAGGATATGAAGGGACAGGAGTATTAGACCACCAGCATTGGGATAGGTTTGCAGAAAGTCATGCTGGATGGGTTAAAGATAATGGATTACGGGAAATGTTAAATAGTTGGAAAAAGGCAAGTAAAGATATAGAAAAAGGTTTAACAGTGATAATAGTTGCTAACTGAAGTATTGAATATAAGTATGTGGGTGGAAATGGGCATAAGTTGTATTGTGTTTGTCATTGGATAACCTATAATGGACAAATCATGTAAAAACCGCGGTACATAAGAGTTTTTCTTATATATGTGCTTTGTTCACTGTTGGCAGTCCTATGTATAGTAAATACAATCCCAGTTTCTTCTTCACATGATAAACTTATCAGTCCGTATATGAATGAATAAAACCCCAGTGAGTGTGAATTTGCAGTTTTGTAAGGTGGGGCACGTACATTACACTCTAGGTTAAGTCCAAATAGACACAGGAGCCCAGGCTATTTGCACATAATAGAAGATGGTTATAGGCAGTGGAACCTGTTATACAGTTCTGCTATTTGTCTGGAGAAGTTTCTGTTTTCTATAGGAGATAAGTTAAATTCCAAAGGGTGGGGTACTGTGCTGTAGAGGGCCCACTTGTCTCTGCAAAGAAATGTGAATTAAGAATTGGTTATATTTGGCTGCACAGGAAGGGCTCGTATGTTGTATAATATATACTGTTCAACGGCTGAAAATGACATAAGAAAAAAATTTACAGCACAGGTATATTATGCTCCCCCATTGCCGGGTCAGTTCCCTCTTCCACCTCCACCCCCTCCTTCATCTCAATTCCAACCGTCTCCTCCTCCCCACCCTATGCCAAGCCATCCCCTCCATGGTCAAACATTGGACTGGAGGGATGGACCTGCTGGCATTGTGGACAACAAAACCCGGATTGGAGAGAGAGCTGCCCTGCTTGCAGAGCTCCTTGGCACAAACCGATTATGCCTATGCTCACTAGATCCAAGGCTAGTGAGGGGAAGCTTGAGGAGGAGGACAAGGAGGTGACGCAGGGAGCAGAGTGTGGTACAGGAGCAGATGTAAAACAGGGAAAGGCAGAAGGAGCCAATATGATGCAACATCACAAAAAGTAAAATATAGATCATGGACGCCACAAGAGCATATGTCGCTCAAACAGCAGTTACCAGACCCCATGACCAGACCTATGCCTTTCTTTAGACATCAGCTGATCTGGGTCCTCTAATTATGTTGAAAACAGGGGAGGCAGTGGGAACGATAATCTTAAATTATGTGAAAGACTATTGTGGCACAGATTGGGATAAAATAAAACATAGAGAATTAAGAAGTGGTAAGATATTTTTTAATTGGTCTAGAACATTGGGCAAAAGAAAAATTGAGAGAATCTTCCTTGTCTTTTTCTAATATCACAGAAAGAGAAAGCAGAAAGTGTAGAACAATTCTATGCCCGCCTTCAACAGCATTGGTCAGATCTGGGGTATAGGCATAGAAAAAAAATGGGCGAACATGTACATAGTATGGCCTTTGTAAAAGGTTTATGGGAACCCCTAAAGTCTAAACTCATAGACAATAAGCCAGAGTGGAGACAGTTTGAATCTCCGACCCTTTTACCGACAGCAAAGGGCATTGAGTTAAACTTAAAGATATGATAAAAAGGATGCTTGGACAGTCCTGCCACAAGGTGCGCAGAATTCTCCAAACATGTACACCCCGGCACTCCAGTCTGTCTTGCAGGCCTGGACTCTGCCTGATGGGACTGTGCTGTTGCAATATGTTGATGACCTTCTGCTTTGTGCTGAGGATCTGAAAACATGTTAATCTGCATCCATTTCTCTTCTAAAATTTTTTAGCAGAAAATGGCTGCAAGGCTTCAAAGGAAAAATTACAGCTTTGTAAACAAAAGGTTGTGTTTCTAGGCCATTGCCTAGCTCAAAGGACCGAATATCCCACAGAAGAATGCAAAACTGTAGTTCAAGCCATTTCTGTACCTTCTTCTGCTGCCAAACTCCACACCTTTTTGGGACTTGTCTCATACTGCCGTCATTGGTCGGTCATGCAACGGCAGTATTGACGCAAAAACATGAAGGACGTCCACGGCCACTTGGGTATTACTCAATGAGAATGGATTGGTGGCCCGAGGAGCCCCCTCCTGTGTCTGTGCGGTGGCAGCAGTACAAGTAATGGTTGACAAGTCTTCTGAGTTGGTCCTGATCTACCCCCTAGTGGTTTTCACACCACATGACATCCAGAGTATATTCACTAGAGATGAGTGAACCTACTTGGCCACGCCCCTTTTTCGCCCGAGCGACGCGATTTTCGAGTACTTCCGTACTCGGGCGAAAAGATTCAGGGGGCGCCGTGGGTGAGTGGGGGGTTGCAGCGGGGAGTGGAGGGGAGAGGGAGAGAGAGAGGGCTCCCCCCTGTTCCCCGCTGCTACCCCCGCTCCGCCACGCCTCCCCTGCCTCCCGGCGCCCCCCGAATCGTTTCACCCGAGTACGGAAGTACTCGAAAATCGCGGTGCTCGATCAAGTAATTACTCAAAATGAGTATATTCGCTCATCTCTAATATTCACTCAAATACAAACTACACATCTGTCTCTAGCTTGTCAAATAAGGTTGCAATGTGCCTTGCTCATGCCCCCCCTAATATTTCTTTTCAATGTGGCACTACCTTGAACCCGGCTACTCTTCTTCCAATCGAGTATCCTGGTTCATATGGGGGAGGGGGAGACATAGGTGATCTAGATATTACAGATCAGCTATTTTAAAAAAATTTTTGCAAATAAGATCGGGATCTATTTGAAATAGAATATCAGCATGATTGTCTAGCATTGATGCAACAAGAAAATTCTGGTTTTAAAAACAGTTACTGGAACCCCTTGTTAACAGTGCATATTCTGAGCTTTTTGCAGATGGTACCAGGGTGAGAATTGGAGACTCCACACCGGATATGCAGTGGTCACACAGCAAGATGTCCTAAAAGCAGAATCTCTGTCTCCACATGTCTCAGCACAAGAAGCGGAACTGAAGGGCGTGGCCTAGCCTGAGGAGAAAGCAGTCGCACATCTAAAGAGCTCCTGCAACCGAGGACGGATACTCGGCTCTAAACCGTTCTCTGAGCCTCTATTGCACTGCTGAACATCAGCATTAGCTGCTCCACAGGCCAGGGAACAAGAAGAAAGGTTTGGGGCCACTTCGGACAACCTTTAAGAGCGGGGCCTACCTGCAGAGGTGAAGCCGGAACCTCGAGTCGGAGGCCGAGACGGACCGGAAGTTCCGTGCCTTCACTTCTCCCATGGGGAATCCGTTCGCACTGCCGCCGGATCGGGCACCGGAGCCCCACCAATTTAAGGTCGGTTGGGAGAAGGAGTGTGGTGCGCCGAACGGAGGAAACAGGACAGCGGAGCAGCGGCCCGGCCCCCCCCGCCCCCCCCCCCCTCTCCTCCCGAGGGTGAGAGAGCGGGAAGAATATACACAGGCAGGCTGCAACAGCAATCCTGAGACTGACACACAGAGTGTAGCCTAACGCCGGGGAGACAAATCAGGACACAGCAGACAGCCTGAGGCGCTCGGGCACACAGCAACCCTTGGTGCAACAAAGAGCGCCCCCTCCCCCCCCCCCCCGCTGTTCATCGAACACATACCAGCTACACAGCAGAGGAATCTGCCTTCTCTCCCCCCGCCACTGATACTTGGACTGAATAAATATCTGCACAGTGAGAGGTTTTAGCCGGGGGAGACAGATCCTGGTGGGAGATCTTGGGCTACGGACTGCATCACTGCAATCTGCAGTTACTTAAAGACATAGTGCAACCTGAAGAAGCCAAAATACCCAGCTAGTAAAGCTCTGGAGGTCTGCACACCTCTTAATTGAGGTATCTTCCCCCTCCCACGACCCTCCATTCTCTCACCACTAACAGAGAGAGGAGAAAGAGTACATAAACTGACCAGAAATTAACAAGCGCAGGCACAGCCTGAATTTTTCCAGGTACTCCGAAGGGAGCACTGATCAACTCCATTCTCAGACACCTTGGACCAATCTCTTCAACCCGCGTCCCCCCTACCTGCCATATAAAGAAAGCCTTCCACCAAATAATCCGCATCTATATCAAACAACACAGGCTCAGCCTGAATTTTTTCGCGCATCAAGCTCCGTGCTAGAACTTTGCCATTTCAGCTGGACCGACCAGAATTGCGCACACCACCCTTCTTCAGCGCCTAGTCCTCCCACTGTCCCCGCTGAGGGAACCGTGCCGTGCTGCCTGCCTTCTTCCCGGTAGAAGATCAAGGTAGAAAAAACCAAATATACAACCTTGACTACCTGCCATACCGGACTAAATAATCTTTCTGTAGGGGCACACGCATAAAATGGCCCCCTGAATGGGCGGACTGAGCATCGGGCCCCGTCACACAAATAATCCTGCAACCTACCCCAGTACGTAATGGGGAAAAACAGTAGAGATAGGAGCAGTGACTCAATCGGCACCCCGAGACCATCTAAAGGACAGTCCGACATGCAAAAGTTCTTCAGAGAAAAAGTCTCAAGATCTCCCCATCCTACGAGCAAAAAGTCACTGAATTTAACCACATCGACCTCAGCCGACTTAGAGAGAGAGGATGTTGCGTCCTCGGAGGGAGAGGAAGGCGAGCAACTCTCGAGAAGTTTTATGAGGGATCTGCTCACTAACTCTCTAAGGCCAATCAGAGCAGATCTTCTGGAGATCAAAGAGGACATTAAATCCATGGGGAAAAGGGTCGAAACCTTAGAATCCTCCTCATCAAACCTTATCAAGCACTCAACAGAATTGGCCCAGCTGGTCCAAGAGCATCATCACCAACTGAACCGCACTTTGATTCTTCAGGAAGACATCGAGAACCGCAACAGGCAGAACAATATTAGAATCAAAGGGCTTCCAGAGTCGTGGGCGATGGAAGCGCTACCTAGAATTGCCTTAGAACTGTTTACTTTACTTTTGGGCCAAGAGAGAGCCTCAAGCATTCTAATAGAACGTATCCACAGATCACTGAGACCTCCACCCTCAGGAACAGACCCTCCCAGGGACGTAATCTGTAAGCTCCTGGCTTACCCGGATACACAAGCAGTGCTAGAAGCCTCCAGAATCAAAAGAGAGCTGCAATACAATGGAACCTCTATTCAATTTTACCAAGACCTTGCACCGACGACCTTGACTAAACGTCGTTTAATGAGACCTCTGCTAGAAGCTCTCCTAGCGAAAAATATTAAATACTCTTGGCTCTTCCCCTTCGGGCTGGGCATTAACATGAAAGGTCGCAGACTAAACATCAGAACACCAGAGGACCTCCAGAATTGTTGGCAATTTTTAGAAATGGAGCCGATTGAAGTCCCATCATGGCTACCTCTACTAGATCTGCCTACACTCCCCTTGGTGCCCTCGGTCACGACTGAGCGGCAGCCAGGATGCACCAAGTCGCCCAGAGAGAAGAGAAAGAAAAGTTGAGAAAGCACCGCAGATGAGGACACTTTAGAAGAAACAAGGCGGATTGCCCAGACGGAATAAACATCAAGAACTCTCAAGTGACATCTGACCAAAATAATTAACCTGTCGCACTGACTAACCTCTCCTTTCTGACTTTTGCTCATGTTTTCTTTCTGCCCTTGGTTTACTCTACTCTTATGTTTGAGTTCAAATATGCAAGTGATGGGGCCCGCTTTCTCGGGCTACCCATAGTTCAAAAAGTCCTATAT
The DNA here is from genome assembly GCF_035609145.1 of Eleutherodactylus coqui. NCBI lineage: Eukaryota > Metazoa > Chordata > Amphibia > Anura > Eleutherodactylidae > Eleutherodactylus > Eleutherodactylus coqui. Next base: position 168,455,186 of record NC_089843.1, on the reverse strand, counting down.
CAACAAAAACCAGATCCGAGATCTCCCACCTAGGTGGAGGACCCCGGTGATCCCGTCTACAAGGTCTTCCCGTTACCTGGTAGGTGACGGGGTGATATCGCCGGTGATCAGCTGGTGATCCAGTTGAATCCCGCTGGTCCGGTGACTATTACTCTCCTCCTAATACCCATCCCCTCTGTGACCTTTCCTTCCCACCCCTTTCAATATCCGGGCCTTCCCCCCTTCCCCCTCTAATTTCTAGACGCACCTGCCCTGGAGGCGGCCGGTGGTTGGATTCCGGTGACTCCCGGTGCACTAACGTACAACTGTTCCACGGAGCTGAGTAGAAAGTTGCTGTTTCATTCTCTCTCTCATTTGTCCAGATTTACAGGTCCGGCTCCTGACAAGTAATTCCGGGAATAACATGGCCTTGATCTGCCTCACGTCGTTCAACGCCCGGGGCCTCAACTCACCTCGCAAAAGGCACAGTGTTGCACACCTTCTCAAGAAGTGTAAGACCAAAATTTTATTACTTCAAGAAACACACTTCAAAAAGAATAGACAGTTTCCCCTGTCAGGGCTGGGGTTCCAACAATACTACCACAACACACACCCCACTACAGCTGCTAAGGGGGTCACCATAGCGATCCACAAGTCAATCCTCTTTAAACTTGAAACAGAATTTCAGGACGGAAAGGGAAGAGTCCTCTTTCTAAGAGGCTCAATTAATAACATAAAATTGACAATCGCTAACCTTTATACTCCGAACTCGGACCAAGTCCCTTGGCTCATTAAACAGCTCGAAATTTTAAAACAATTCGCAATAGGGCACATTCTATTAGGAGGGGACCTGAATGTCACACTATGTCCCTTGATGGATTCCTCAACGGGGCGCTCCCAGACCTCACAGATAAAAATAAATCGCTTACTACGTTCCATTAAGGAACAGGGGATCCTGGATGCATGGCGCTCCCTCCACCCCTCCACTAAAGACTACTCCCACTTCTCCCAGGTACATCACTCATTTCAAAGACTCGACTATTTCCTCATTTCTGCAAATCTACTCACCCACCTAAGTAGAGCGAGTATTGACCCAATCACCGTCTCGGATCATGCCCCCATTCATATTGATATCAATCTACCGCAATTCGCTCCTGGTGAATGGCGATGGCGGCTAAACGACTCCCTCTTAGACTCCCCAGAGGAGAAAGCTAAAATAAGCGAGCTATTAGAAGAATATTTTAAATTTAACTCTGAGGGGAGTATAGAACTACCAATAGTCTGGGAGGCACACAAGGCCTTTGTCAGAGGCCTCTTAATAGCACTGGGTGCAAGGATGAAAAAACAGCATCAAAAAGAAGTAGACAGCTTGTTAACCCAAATAACGAAGCTGGAGCAGGTAACAAAACACTCTCAGTCCAAAAAGAACCTAGACGAACTTACGGCCCTTAGGCATCGACTGAAGTGCCATCTAGCAGACAAGTTTAATAAAGAACATATGCATCTAAAACAGACCTTCTACTGTATGCCCCTGGCAATCGGGGTAGTAAGCTCATGACCCATCTCCTAAAAAAGACCAAGAAAAGAAATGCGATTCTCACTATAAAAACGCAGTCCGGCTCTCTGGCTTCCGCCACTGTAGACATAGCGAAGGAGTTCCAACTCTTTTACTCAAAACTTTACAACCTAAAGGAGGGGAAATACCCAATCCCCCAGCAAGACGCAACCAGTAGAATAGACGCCTTCCTGAGTTCACTTAAACTGCCGGAGCTGAGCGAAACAGATGCGCTCTCTTTACTGTCTACAATCACAGAAAAAGAAGTGGAAGAGGTACTTAACTCCTTCCCACAGGGCAAAAGTCCAGGTCCGGACGGTGTAACAATTGCCTACTACAAGGCATTCAAATCACAATTAGTCCCTAAGCTCACTCATACGCTAAATGCACTCCTTAAGGGAGCGGATCTTCCCAGGCAAGCCCAAGAAGCCCACATAACCCTCATCCTGAAGGAAGGTAAAGACCCGACGCAGTGTAGTAGCTATAGACCGATTTCACTAATTAATCTGGACACAAAGATTTGGGCCAAGCTATTAGCTAAAACCCACATTGATTAATTCGGAGCAGGCAGGGATTGTTCGTTGTAGAGAGGGAAGAGGTAATTGCCTGCAACTACTTCACGCTATTAAATACACTCATTCCAGCAAAATCCCTGTAGCCTTCGTAAGCACTGATACGGAGAAGGCTTTTGACAGGGTAGACTGGGCGTTTATGGAGAGAACCCTGCTGCGCTTTAACCTCCCACGGCCTTTTATTTCGGCAATATTTACCTTATACTCAAATCCCCATGCCAGACTCAAAATAAATGAAGTGCTGTCATCAACTTTTGAGATTAAGAACGGGACACGCCACGGATGCCTCTTGTCCCCCATACTATTTATTCTCTCACTAGAACCCCTGTTACAATGGGTCAGACAGGACCCGGTCATGGAGGGCCTGAAGATCTTTTCACATACCTTATCGGCCGCAGCATTTGCGGACGACATTATGTTTGTAATCACTAAGCCAGAAAAGAGCCTGCCCAGACTGGTTTCTATCTTAAGCGATTTTGGCAAGTTGTCAAATTTTAAAATCAATTTCACCAAGTCCACAATACTCAATATATCAATCCCAGAAAAGAAATGTGGCCCCTTGAGAGCGAAATCCACTTTCGCCTGGTCCGAGACGGTGACAGACTACTTAGGAATAAAACTCTCAAAAAGAACTGAAGATCTGTACGCACATAACTTCCACCCACTAATAGCCCAAATTAAAGCTATACTACACACGTATGACTTACCAATAGAGATGAGCGAACGCACTTGTCCGAGCTTGATACTCGTTCGAGTATTAGCGTGTTCGAGATGCTCGTTACTCGTGACGAGTACCACGCGATGTTTGAGTTACTTTCACTTTCATCTCTGAGACGTTAGCGCGCTTTTCTGGCCAATAGAAAGACAGGGAAGGCATTACAACTCCCCCCTGCGACGTTCAAGCCCTATACCACCCCCCTGCAGTGAGTGGCTGGCGAGATCAGGTGTCACCCGAGTATAAAAATCGGACCCTCCCGCGGCTCGCCACAGATGCATTCTGACATAGTTCAGGGAAAGTGCTGTTGGTGCCGCAGCTGCTATAGGGAGAGTGTTAGGAGTATTTTTGGCTTCAAGAACCCCAACGGTCCTTCTTAGGGCCACATCTAACCGTGTGCAGTACTGTGGAGGCTGCTTTTTGCAGTGTTGCACATTTTTTTTTTTTATATCGGCCGTGCAGAGCATTGCGCCCTACAGTAATTATTCATACTCCAGGGCCAGAAGTGGTGGGTAGGCAGGGACAGAAGACATATATTGTGAGGCAGGGACAGAAGACATATATTGTGAGGCAGGGACAGAAGACATATTTATTGAATATAGGCAGTGGGCCTTAGCAAAAACATTTGGGGAAAAAAATCTATTTGGGCTGCCTGAGACTGTCCTCAGTGTACTGGGTCTGTGCTGGGTGTAGTTGTCCTCCTAATTCTTACGCAGCCAGCTAAGTGTTACAGCAGGCTTGCGCAAAATTATTTCCTGGCTCTGTGTTGGCTGTTAAATCACCGCTGTATTCCACTCCACAGTGCAACAGTCTGCAGTTATTTGACATACTCCAGGGCCAGAAGTGGTGACGCAGAGAGAGAAGACATATACAGTGTATATAGGCAGTGGGCCTTCCGAAAACATTTGGGGAAATAAATCTATTTGGGCTGCCTGTGACTGTCCTCAGTGTACTGGGTCTGTGCGGGGTGTAGTTGTCCTCCTAATTCATACGCAGCCAGCTAAGTGTTACAGCAGGCTTGCGCAAAATTATTTCCTGACTCTGTGTTGGCTGTTAAATCACCGCTGTATTCCACTCCACAGTGCAACAGTCTGCAGTTATTTGACATACTCCAGGGCCAGTAGTGGTGACGCAGAGAGAGAAGACATATACAGTGTATATAGGCAGTGGGCCTTTCCAAAAACATTTGGGGAAAAAAATCTATTTGGGCTGCCTGTGACTGTCCTCAGTGTACTGGGTCTGTGCTGGGTGTAGTTGTCCTCCTAATTCATACGCAGCCAGCTAAGTGTTACAGCAGGCTTGCGCAAAATTATTTCCTGGCTCTGTGTTGGCTGTTAAATCACCGCTGTATTCCACTCCACAGTGCAACAGTCTGCAGTTATTTGACATACTCCAGGGCCAGTAGTGGTGACGCAGAGAGAGAAGACATATACAGTGTATATAGGCAGTGGGCCTTTCCAAAAACATTTGGGGAAAAAAATCTATTTGGGCTGCCTGTGACTGTCCTCAGTGTACTGGGTCTGCGCTGGGTGTAGTTGTCCTCCTAATTCATACGTAGCCAGCTAAGTGTTACAGCAGGCTTGCGCAAAATCATTTCCTGGCTCTGTGTTGGCTGTTAAATCACCGCTGTATTCCAGTCCACAGTGCAACAGTCTGCAGTTATTTGACATACTCCTAGGCCAGTAGTGGTGACGCAGAGAGAGAAGACATATACAGTGTATATAGGCAGTGGGCCTTTCCAAAAACATTTGGGGAAAAAAATCTATTTGGGCTGCCTGTGACTGTCCTCAGTGTACTGGGTCTGCGCTGGGTGTAGTTGTCCTCCTAATTCATACGTAGCCAGCTAAGTGTTACAGCAGGCTTGCGCAAAATTATTTCCTGGCTCTGTGTTGGCTGTTAAATCACCGCTGTATTCCAGTCCACAGTGCAACAGTCTGCAGTTATTTGACATACTCCAGGGTCAGTATTGGTGACGCAGAGAGAGAAGACATATACAGTGTATATAGGCAGTGGCCCTTCCGAAAACATTTGGGGAAAAAAATCTATTTGGGCTGCCTGTGACTGTCCTCAGTGTACTGCGTCTGCGCTGGGTGTAGTTGTCCTCCTAATTCATACACAGCCAGCTAAGTGTTACAGCAGGCTTGCGCAAAATTATTTCCTGGCTCTGTGTTGGCTGTTAAATCACCGCTGTATTCCAGTCCACAGTGCAACAGTCTGCAGTTATTTGACATACTCCAGGGCCAGAAGTGGTGACGCAGAGAGAGAAGACATATACAGTGTATATAGGCAGTGGGCCTTTCCAAAAATATTTGGGGAAAAAAATCTATTTGGGCTGCCTGTGACTGTCCTCAGTGTACTGGGTCTGTGCTGGGTGTAGTTGTTCTCCTAATTCATACGCAGCCAGCTAAGTGTTACAGCAGGCTTGCGCAAAATTATTTCCTGGCTCTGTGTTGGCTGTTAAATCACCGCTGTATTCCAGTCCACAGTGCAACAGTCTGCAGTTATTTGACATACTCCAGGGCCAGTAGTGGTGACGCAGAGAGAGAAGACATATACAGTGTATATAGGCAGTGGGCCTTTCCAAAAACATTTGGGGAAAAAAATCTATTTGGGCTGCCTGTGACTGTCCTCAGTGTACTGGGTCTGCGCTGGGTGTAGTTGTCCTCCTAATTCATACGTAGCCAGCTAAGTGTTACAGCAGGCTTGCGCAAAATTATTTCCTGGCTCTGTGTTGGCTGTTAAATCACCGCTGTATTCCAGTCCACAGTGCAACAGTCTGCAGTTATTTGACATACTCCTAGGCCAGTAGTGGTGACGCAGAGAGAGAAGACATATACAGTGTATATAGGCAGTGGGCCTTTCCAAAAACATTTGGGGAAAAAAATCTATTTGGGCTGCCTGTGACTGTCCTCAGTGTACTGGGTCTGCGCTGGGTGTAGTTGTCCTCCTAATTCATACGTAGCCAGCTAAGTGTTACAGCAGGCTTGCACAAAATTATTTCCTGGCTCTGTGTTGGCTGTTAAATCACTGCTGTATTCCAGTCCACAGTGCAACAGTCTGCAGTTATTTGACATACTCCAGGGCCAGTAGTGGTGACGCAGAGAGAGAAGACATATACAGTGTATATAGGCAGTGGGCCTTCCGAAAACATTTGGGGAAAAAAATCTATTTGGGCTGCCTGTGACTGTCCTCAGTGTACTGGGTCTGCGCTGGGTGTAGTTGTCCTCCTAATTCATACACAGCCAGCTAAGTGTTACAGCAGGCTTGCGCAAAATTATTTCCTGACTCTGTGTTGGCTGTTAAATCACCGCTGTATTCCACTCCACAGTGCAACAGTCTGCAGTTATTGGACAAACTCCAGGGCCAGTAGTGGTGACGCAGAGAGAGAAGACATATACAGTGTATATAGGCAGTGGGCCTTTCCAAAAACATTTGGGGAAAAAAATCTATTTGGGCTGCCTGTGACTGTCCTCAGTGTACTGGGTCTGTGCTGGGTGTAGTTGTCCTCCTAATTCATACGCAGCCAGCTAAGTGTTACAGCAGGCTTGCGCAAAATTATTTCCTGGCTCTGTGTTGGCTGTTAAATCACCGCTGTATTCCAGTCCACAGTGCAACAGTCTGCAGTTATTTGACATACTCCAGGGCCAGAAGTGGTGACGCAGAGGGAGAAGACATATACAGTGTATATAGGCAGTGGGCCTTTCCAAAAATATTTGGGGAAAAAAATCTATTTGGGCTGCCTGTGACTGTCCTCAGTGTACTGGGTCTGTGCTGGGTGTAGTTGTTCTCCTAATTCATACGCAGCCAGCTAAGTGTTACAGCAGGCTTGCGCAAAATTATTTCCTGGCTCTGTGTTGGCTGTTAAATCACCGCTGTATTCCAGTCCACAGTGCAACAGTCTGCAGTTATTTGACATACTCCAGGGCCAGTAGTGGTGACGCAGAGAGAGAAGACATATACAGTGTATATAGGCAGTGGGCCTTTCCAAAAACATTTGGGGAAAAAAATCTATTTGGGCTGCCTGTGACTGTCCTCAGTGTACTGGGTCTGTGCTGGGTGTAGTTGTCCTCCTAATTCATACGCAGCCAGCTAAGTGTTACAGCAGGCTTGCGCAAAATTATTTCCTGGCTCTGTGTTGGCCGTTAAATCACCGCTGTATTCCAGTCCACAGTGCAACAGTCTGCAGTTATTTGACATACTCCAGGGCCAGTAGTGGTGACGCAGAGAGAGAAGACATATACAGTGTATATAGGCAGTGGGCCTTCCGAAAACATTTGGGGAAATAAATCTATTTGGGCTGCCTGTGACTGTCCTCAGTGTACTGGGTCTGTGCTGGGTGTAGTTGTCCTCCTAATTCATACGCAGCCAGCTAAGTGTTGCAGCAGGCTTGCGCAAAATTATTTCCTGACTCTGTGTTGGCTGTTAAATCACCGCTGTATTCCAGTCCACAGTGCAACAGTCTGCAGTTATTTGACATACTCCAGGGCCAGTAGTGGTGACGCAGAGAGAGAAGACATATACAGTGTATATAGGCAGTGGGCCTTTCCAAAAACATTTGGGGAAAAAAATCTATTTGGGCTGCCTGTGACTGTCCTCAGTGTACTGGGTCTGTGCTGGGTGTAGTTGTCCTCCTAATTCATACGCAGCCAGCTAAGTGTTACAGCAGGCTTGCGCAAAATTATTTCCTGGCTCTGTGTTGGCTGTTAAATCACCGCTGTATTCCACTCCACAGTGCAACAGTCTGCAGTTATTTGACATACTCCAGGGCCAGAAGTGGTGACGCAGAGAGAGAAGACATATACAGTGTATATAGGCAGTGGGCCTTTCCAAAAATATTTGGGGAAAAAAATCTATTTGGGCTGCCTGTGACTGTCCTCAGTGTACTGGGTCTGTGCTGGGTGTAGTTGTTCTCCTAATTCATACGCAGCCAGCTAAGTGTTACAGCAGGCTTGTGCAAAATTATTTCCTGGCTCTGTGTTGGCTGTTAAATCACCGCTGTATTCAAGTCCACAGTGCAACAGTCTGCAGTTATTTGACATACTCCAGGGCCAGTAGTGGTGACGCAGAGAGAGAAGACATATACAGTGTATATAGGCAGTGGGCCTTTCCAAAAACATTTGGGGAAAAAAATCTATTTGGGCTGCCTGTGACTGTCCTCAGTGTACTGGGTCTGTGCTGGGTGTAGTTGTCCTCCTAATTCATACGCAGCCAGCTAAGTGTTACAGCAGGCTTGCGCAAAATTATTTCCTGGCTCTGTGTTGGCCGTTAAATCACCGCTGTATTCCAGTCCACAGTGCAACAGTCTGTAGTTATTTGACATACTCCAGGGCCAGTAGTGGTGACGCAGAGAGAGAAGACATATACAGTGTATATAGGCAGTGGGCCTTCCGAAAACATTTGGGGAAATAAATCTATTTGGGCTGCCTGTGAATGTCCTCAGTGTACTGGGTCTGTGCTGGGTGTAGTTGTCCTCCTAATTCATACGCAGCCAGCTAAGTGTTGCAGCAGGCTTGCGCAAAATTATTTCCTGACTCTGTGTTGGCTGTTAAATCACCGCTGTATTCCAGTCCACAGTGCAACAGTCTGCAGTTATTTGACATACTCCAGGGCCAGTAGTGGTGACGCAGAGAGAGAAGACATATACAGTGTATATAGGCAGTGGGCCATTCCAAAAACGTTTGGGGAAAAAAATCTATTTGGGCTGCCTGTGACTGTCCTCAGTGTACTGGGTCTGTGCTGGGTGTAGTTGTCCTCCTAATTCATACGCAGCCAGCTAAGTGTTACAGCAGGCTTGCGCAAAATTATTTCCTGGCTCTGTGTTGGCTGTTAAATCACCGCTGTATTCCACTCCACAGTGCAACAGTCTGCAGTTATTTGACATACTCCAGGGCCAGAAGTGGTGACGCAGAGAGAGAAGACATATACAGTGTATATAGGCAGTGGGCCTTTCCAAAAATATTTGGGGAAAAAAATCTATTTGGGCTGCCTGTGACTGTCCTCAGTGTACTGGGTCTGTGCTGGGTGTAGTTGTTCTCCTAATTCATACGCAGCCAGCTAAGTGTTACAGCAGGCTTGCGCAAAATTATTTCCTGGCTCTGTGTTGGCTGTTAAATCACCGCTGTATTCCAGTCCACAGTGCAACAGTCTGCAGTTATTTGACATACTCCAGGGCCAGTAGTGGTGACGCAGAGAGAGAAGACATATACAGTGTATATAGGCAGTGGGCCTTTCCAAAAACATTTGGGGAAAAAAATCTATTTGGGCTGCCTGTGACTGTCCTCAGTGTACTGGGTCTGCGCTGGGTGTAGTTGTCCTCCTAATTCATACGTAGCCAGCTAAGTGTTACAGCAGGCTTGCGCAAAATTATTTCCTGGCTCTGTGTTGGCTGTTAAATCACCGCTGTATTCCAGTCCACAGTGCAACAGTCTGCAGTTATTTGACATACTCCTGGGCCAGTAGTGGTGACGCAGAGAGAGAAGACATATACAGTGTATATAGGCAGTGGGCCTTTCCAAAAACATTTGGGGAAAAAAATCTATTTGGGCTGCCTGTGACTGTCCTCAGTGTACTGGGTCTGCGCTGGGTGTAGTTGTCCTCCTAATTCATACGTAGCCAGCTAAGTGTTACAGCAGGCTTGCGCAAAATTATTTCCTGGCTCTGTGTTGGCTGTTAAATCACCGCTGTATTCCAGTCCACAGTGCAACAGTCTGCAGTTATTTGACATACTCCAGGGTCAGTATTGGTGACGCAGAGAGAGAAGACATATACAGTGTATATAGGCAGTGGGCCTTCCGAAAACATTTGGGGAAAAAAATCTATTTGGGCTGCCTGTGACTGTCCTCAGTGTACTGGGTCTGCGCTGGGTGTAGTTGTCCTCCTAATTCATACACAGCCAGCTAAGTGTTACAGCAGGCTTGCGCAAAATTATTTCCTGGCTCTGTGTTGGCTGTTAAATCACCGCTGTATTCCAGTCCACAGTGCAACAGTCTGCAGTTATTTGACATACTCCAGGGCCAGAAGTGGTGACGCAGAGAGAGAAGACATATACAGTGTATATAGGCAGTGGGCCTTTCCAAAAATATTTGGGGAAAAAAATCTATTTGGGCTGCCTGTGACTGTCCTCAGTGTACTGGGTCTGTGCTGGGTGTAGTTGTTCTCCTAATTCATACGCAGCCAGCTAAGTGTTACAGCAGGCTTGCGCAAAATTATTTCCTGGCTCTGTGTTGGCTGTTAAATCACCGCTGTATTCCAGTCCACAGTGCAACAGTCTGCAGTTATTTGACATACTCCAGGGCCAGTAGTGGTGACGCAGAGAGAGAAGACATATACAGTGTATATAGGCAGTGGGCCTTTCCAAAAACATTTGGGGAAAAAAATCTATTTGGGCTGCCTGTGACTGTCCTCAGTGTACTGGGTCTGCGCTGGGTGTAGTTGTCCTCCTAATTCATACGTAGCCAGCTAAGTGTTACAGCAGGCTTGCGCAAAATTATTTCCTGGCTCTGTGTTGGCTGTTAAATCACCGCTGTATTCCAGTCCACAGTGCAACAGTCTGCAGTTATTTGACATACTCCTAGGCCAGTAGTGGTGACGCAGAGAGAGAAGACATATACAGTGTATATAGGCAGTGGGCCTTTCCAAAAACATTTGGGGAAAAAAATCTATTTGGGCTGCCTGTGACTGTCCTCAGTGTACTGGGTCTGCGCTGGGTGTAGTTGTCCTCCTAATTCATACGTAGCCAGCTAAGTGTTACAGCAGGCTTGCGCAAAATTATTTCCTGGCTCTGTGTTGGCTGTTAAATCACCGCTGTATTCCAGTCCACAGTGCAACAGTCTGCAGTTATTTGACATACTCCAGGGCCAGTAGTGGTGACGCAGAGAGAGAAGACATATACAGTGTATATAGGCAGTGGGCCTTCCGAAAACATTTGGGGAAAAAAATCTATTTGGGCTGCCTGTGACTGTCCTCAGTGTACTGGGTCTGCGCTGGGTGTAGTTGTCCTCCTAATTCATACACAGCCAGCTAAGTGTTACAGCAGGCTTGCGCAAAATTATTTCCTGACTCTGTGTTGGCTGTTAAATCACCGCTGTATTCCACTCCACAGTGCAACAGTCTGCAGTTATTGGACAAACTCCAGGGCCAGTAGTGGTGACGCAGAGAGAGAAGACATATACAGTGTATATAGGCAGTGGGCCTTTCCAAAAACATTTGGGGAAAAAAATCTATTTGGGCTGCCTGTGACTGTCCTCAGTGTACTGGGTCTGTGCTGGGTGTAGTTGTCCTCCTAATTCATACGCAGCCAGCTAAGTGTTACAGCAGGCTTGCGCAAAATTATTTCCTGGCTCTGTGTTGGCTGTTAAATCACCGCTGTATTCCAGTCCACAGTGCAACAGTCTGCAGTTATTTGACATACTCCAGGGCCAGAAGTGGTGACGCAGAGGGAGAAGACATATACAGTGTATATAGGCAGTGGGCCTTTCCAAAAATATTTGGGGAAAAAAATCTATTTGGGCTGCCTGTGACTGTCCTCAGTGTACTGGGTCTGTGCTGGGTGTAGTTGTTCTCCTAATTCATACGCAGCCAGCTAAGTGTTACAGCAGGCTTGCGCAAAATTATTTCCTGGCTCTGTGTTGGCTGTTAAATCACCGCTGTATTCCAGTCCACAGTGCAACAGTCTGCAGTTATTTGACATACTCCAGGGCCAGTAGTGGTGACGCAGAGAGAGAAGACATATACAGTGTATATAGGCAGTGGGCCTTTCCAAAAACATTTGGGGAAAAAAATCTATTTGGGCTGCCTGTGACTGTCCTCAGTGTACTGGGTCTGTGCTGGGTGTAGTTGTCCTCCTAATTCATACGCAGCCAGCTAAGTGTTACAGCAGGCTTGCGCAAAATTATTTCCTGGCTCTGTGTTGGCCGTTAAATCACCGCTGTATTCCAGTCCACAGTGCAACAGTCTGCAGTTATTTGACATACTCCAGGGCCAGTAGTGGTGACGCAGAGAGAGAAGACATATACAGTGTATATAGGCAGTGGGCCTTCCGAAAACATTTGGGGAAATAAATCTATTTGGGCTGCCTGTGACTGTCCTCAGTGTACTGGGTCTGTGCTGGGTGTAGTTGTCCTCCTAATTCATACGCAGCCAGCTAAGTGTTGCAGCAGGCTTGCGCAAAATTATTTCCTGACTCTGTGTTGGCTGTTAAATCACCGCTGTATTCCAGTCCACAGTGCAACAGTCTGCAGTTATTTGACATACTCCAGGGCCAGTAGTGGTGACGCAGAGAGAGAAGACATATACAGTGTATATAGGCAGTGGGCCTTTCCAAAAACATTTGGGGAAAAAAATCTATTTGGGCTGCCTGTGACTGTCCTCAGTGTACTGGGTCTGTGCTGGGTGTAGTTGTCCTCCTAATTCATACGCAGCCAGCTAAGTGTTACAGCAGGCTTGCGCAAAATTATTTCCTGGCTCTGTGTTGGCTGTTAAATCACCGCTGTATTCCACTCCACAGTGCAACAGTCTGCAGTTATTTGACATACTCCAGGGCCAGAAGTGGTGACGCAGAGAGAGAAGACATATACAGTGTATATAGGCAGTGGGCCTTTCCAAAAATATTTGGGGAAAAAAATCTATTTGGGCTGCCTGTGACTGTCCTCAGTGTACTGGGTCTGTGCTGGGTGTAGTTGTTCTCCTAATTCATACGCAGCCAGCTAAGTGTTACAGCAGGCTTGTGCAAAATTATTTCCTGGCTCTGTGTTGGCTGTTAAATCACCGCTGTATTCAAGTCCACAGTGCAACAGTCTGCAGTTATTTGACATACTCCAGGGCCAGTAGTGGTGACGCAGAGAGAGAAGACATATACAGTGTATATAGGCAGTGGGCCTTTCCAAAAACATTTGGGGAAAAAAATCTATTTGGGCTGCCTGTGACTGTCCTCAGTGTACTGGGTCTGTGCTGGGTGTAGTTGTCCTCCTAATTCATACGCAGCCAGCTAAGTGTTACAGCAGGCTTGCGCAAAATTATTTCCTGGCTCTGTGTTGGCTGTTAAATCACCGCTGTATTCCAGTCCACAGTGCAACAGTCTGCAGTTATTTGACATACTCCAGGGCCAGTAGTGGTGACGCAGAGAGAGAAGACATATACAGTGTATATAGGCAGTGGGCCTTCCGAAAACATTTGGGGAAATAAATCTATTTGGGCTGCCTGTGAATGTCCTCAGTGTACTGGGTCTGTGCTGGGTGTAGTTGTCCTCCTAATTCATACGCAGCCAGCTAAGTGTTGCAGCAGGCTTGCGCAAAATTATTTCCTGACTCTGTGTTGGCTGTTAAATCACCGCTGTATTCCAGTCCACAGTGCAACAGTCTGCAGTTATTTGACATACTCCAGGGCCAGTAGTGGTGACGCAGAGAGAGAAGACATATACAGTGTATATAGGCAGTGGGCCATTCCAAAAACGTTTGGGGAAAAAAATCTATTTGGGCTGCCTGTGACTGTCCTCAGTGTACTGGGTCTGTGCTGGGTGTAGTTGTCCTCCTAATTCATACGCAGCCAGCTACGTGTTACAGCAGGCTTGCGCAAAATTATTTCCTGGCTCTGTGTTGGCTGTTAAATCACCGCTGTATTCCAGTCCACAGTGCAACAGTCTGCAGTTATTTGACATACTCCAGAGCCAGAAGTGGTGACGCAGAGAGAGAAGACATATACAGTGTATATAGGCAGTGGGCCTTTCCAAAAATATTTGGGGAAAAAAATCTATTTGGGCTGCCTGTGACTGTCCTCAGTGTACTGGGTCTGTGCTGGGTGTAGTTGTTCTCCTAATTCATACGCAGCCAGCTAAGTGTTACAGCAGGCTTGCGCAAAATTATTTCCTGGCTCTGTGTTGGCCGTTAAATCACCGCTGTATTCCAGTCCACAGTGCAACAGTCTGCAGTTATTTGACATACTCCAGGGCCAGTAGTGGTGACGCAGAGAGAGAAGACATATACAGTGTATATAGGCAGTGGGCCTTTCCAAAAACATTTGGGGAAAAAAATCTATTTGGGCTGCCTGTGACTGTCCTCAGTGTACTGGGTCTGTGCTGGGTGTAGTTGTCCTCCTAATTCATACGCAGCCAGCTAAGTGTTACAGCAGGCTTGCGCAAAATTATTTCCTGGCTCTGTGTTGGCTGTTAAATCGCCGCTGTATTCCTGTCCACAGTGCAACAGTCTGCAGTTATTTGACATACTCCAAGGCCAGTAGTGGTAACGCAGAGAGAGAAGACATATACAGTGTATATAGGCAGTGTGCCTTTCCAAAAACATTTGGGGAAAAAAATCTATTTGGGCTGCCTGTGACTGTCCTCAGTGTACTGGGTCTGTGCTGGGTGTAGTAGTCCTCCTAATTCATACACAGCCAGCTAAGTGTTACAGCAGGCTTGCGCAAAATTATTTCCTGGCTCTGTGTTGGCCGTTAAATCACCGCTGTATTCCAGTCCACAGTGCAACAGTCTGCAGTTATTTTACATACTCCAGGGCCAGTAGTGGTGACGCAGAGAGAGAAGACATATACAGTGTATATAGGCAGTGGGCCTTCCGAAAACATTTGGGGAAATAAATCTATTTGGGCTGCCTGTGACTGTCCTCAGTGTACTGGGTCTGTGCTGGGTGTAGTTGTCCTCCTAATTCATACGCAGCCAGCTAAGTGTTACAGTAGGCTTTCACAAAATTATTTCCTGGCTCTGTGTTGGCTGTTAAATCACCGCTGTATTCCAGTCCACAGTGCAACAGTCTGCAGTTATTTGACATACTCCAGGGCCAGTAGTGGTGACGCAGAGAGAGAAGACATATACAGTGTATATAGGCAGTGGGCCTTTCCAAACACATTTGGGGAAAAAAAATCTGTTTGGGCTGCCTGTGACTGTCCTCAGTGTACTGGGTCTGTGCTGGGTGTAGTTGTCCTCCTAATTCATACGCAGCCAGCTAAGTGTTACAGCAGGCTTGCACAAAATTATTTCCTGGCTCTGTGTTGGCTGTTAAATCACCGCTGTATTCCAGTCCACAGTGCAACAGTCTGCAGTTATTTGACATACTCCAGGGCCAGAAGTGGTGACGCAGAGAGAGAAGACATATACAGTGTATATAGGCAGTGGGCCTTTCCAAAAATATTTGGGGAAAAAAATCTATTTGGGCTGCCTATGACTGTCCTCAGTGTACTGGGTCTGTGCTGGGTGTAGTTGTTCTCCTAATTCATACGCAGCCAGCTAAGTGTTACAGCAGGCTTGCGCAAAATTATTTCCTGGCTCTGTGTTGGCTGTTAAATCACCGCTGTATTCCAGTCCACAGTGCAACAGTCTGCAGTTATTTTACATATTCCAGGGCCAGTAGTGGTGACGCAGAGAGAGAAGACATATACAGTGTATATAGGCAGTGGGCCTTTCCAAAAACATTTGGGGAAAAAAATCTATTTGGGCTGCCTGTGACTGTCCTCAGTGTACTGGGTCTGTGCTGGGTGTAGTTGTCCTCCTAATTCATACGCAGCCAGCTAAGTGTTACAGCAGGCTTGCGCAAAATTATTTCCTGGCTCTGTGTTGGCCGTTAAATCACCGCTGTATTCCAGTCCACAGTGCAACAGTCTGCAGTTATTTTACATACTCCAGGGCCAGTAGTGGTGACGCAGAGAGAGAAGACATATACAGTGTATATAGGCAGTGGGCCTTTCCAAAAACATTTGGGGAAAAAAATCTATTTGGGCTGCCTGTGACTGTCCTCAGTGTACTGGGTCTGTGCTGGGTGTAGTTGTCCTCCTAATTCATACGCAGCCAGCTAAGTGTTACAGCAGGCTTGCGCAAAATTAT
This sequence comes from Eleutherodactylus coqui, assembly GCF_035609145.1. Classification (NCBI taxonomy): domain Eukaryota; kingdom Metazoa; phylum Chordata; class Amphibia; order Anura; family Eleutherodactylidae; genus Eleutherodactylus; species Eleutherodactylus coqui. The sequence goes on along the minus strand of NC_089843.1, from coordinate 168,439,539 downwards.
TTCCTGGCTCTGTGTTGGCCGTTAAATCACCGCTGTATTCCAGTCCACAGTGCAACAGTCTGCAGTTATTTGACATACTCCAGGGCCAGTAGTGGTGACGCAGAGAAAGAAGACATATACAGTGTATATAGGCAGTGGGCCTTTCCAAAAACATTTGGGGAAAAAAATCTATTTGGGCTGCCTGTGACTGTCCTCAGTGTACTGGGTCTGTGCTGGGTGTAGTTGTCCTCCTAATTCATACGCAGCCAGCTAAGTGTTACAGCAGGCTTGCACAAAATTATTTCCTGGCGTTCCGTAAGCGAAGTCAGCCTCCAACCACAGGCCAATAAGCGGCACATTTAATTACAGCGTTCTGTTTGTGCACTACTGGTAATACACCATGCTGAGGGGTAGGGGTAGGCCTATAGGACGTGGACGCGTTCGAGGACGCGGAGGCCCAAGTCAGGGTGTGGGCACAGGCCGAGCCAGTGCGGTGGCCAGGGGTAGAGGCAGGGCCAGACCGAATAATCCACCAACTGTTTCCCAAAGTGCCCCCTCGCACCATGCCACCCTGCAGAGGTCAAGGTGCTCAAAGGTCTGGCAGTTTTTCACAGAGACGCCTGACGACCGACGAACAGTGGTGTGCAACCTTTGTCGCGCCAAGATCAGCTGGGGAGCCACCAGCATGCGCAGGCATATGATGGCCAAGCACCCCACAAGGTGGGACGAAGGCCGTTCACCGCCTCCGGTTTGCACCACTGCCTCTCCCCCTGTGCCCCAACCTGCCACTGAGATCCAACCCCCCTCTGAGGACACAGGCACTACCGTCTCCTGGCCTGCACCCACACCCTAACCTCCGCTGTCCTCGGCCCCATCCAGCAATGTCTCTCAGCGCAACACCTGACGGCACCTTGGGTGAATTTAGTGGAGGCTGGGACAGAGTCAGAGCCTGGGACCGCTCACGTCCTACCCACCCCCCGAATTGCGTGCCCCAGCTCGGTGGTGGTATCTGCGGCGGTGTATGCTTCCTCCACTAAACCACCCTCCTCCTACGCAACCTCTGTTTCGCAATCAAGATGTGTCAGCAACAGCAGCACGTTGCCAGCAGTCGGTGTCGCGCGGCGTGGCAGCACAGCAGTGGCCAAGCGTCAGCAGGTCGTGCTGAAACTACTCAGCTTAGGAGAAAAGAGGCACACGGCCCACGAACTGCTGCAGGGTCTGACAGAGCAGACCGACCGCTGGCTTGCGCCGCTGAGCCTCTGACCGGGCATGGTCGTGTGTGACAATGGCCGTAACCTGGTGGCGGCTCTGCAGCTCGGCAGCCTTACGCACGTGCCATGCCTGGCCTTTGTCTTTAATTTGGTGGTTCAGCGCTTTCTGAAAAGCTACCCACACTTGTCATACCTGCTCGGAAAGGTGCGCCGGGTCAGCGCACATTTCCGCAAGTCCAAGTCGGACGCTGCCACCCTGCGCACCCTGCAACATCGGTTTAATCTGCCAGTGCACCGACTGCTGTGCGACGTGCCCACATAGTGGAACTCTACGCTCCACATGTTGGCCAGGCTCTATGAGCAGCGTAGAGCTATTGTGGAATACCAACTCCAACATGGACGGCGTAGTGGGAGTCAGCCTCCTCAATTCTTTACAGAAGAGTGGGCCTGGTTGGCAGACATCTGCCAGGTCCTTGGAAACTTTGAGGAGTCTACCCAGATGCTGAGCGGGGATGCTGCAATCATTAGCTCACCATTCCTCTGCTATGCCTTTTGAGAAGTTCCCTGCAAAGCATAAAGGCAGATGCTTTGCACTCGGAAACGGAGGCGGGGGAAGACAGTATGTCGCTGGATAGTCAGAGCACCCTCATGTCTATATCTCAGCGCGTTGAGGAGGAGGAGGAGGGGGAAGAGACAGCTTGGCCCACTGCTGAGGGTACACATGCTGCTTGCCTGTCATCCTTTCAGCGTGTATGGCCAGAGGAGGAGGAGGAGGAGTAGGAGGATTCTGAAAGTGATCTTCCTAGTGAGGACAGCCATGTGTTGCGTACAGGTACCCTGGCACACATGGCTGACTTCATGTTAGGATGCCTTTCTCGTGACCCTCGCGTTACACGCATTCTGGCCACTACGGATTACTGGGTGTACACACTGCTCGACCCACGGTATAAGGAGAACCTTTCCACTCTCATTCCCGAAGAGGAAAGGGGTTCCAGAATGATGCTATACCACAGGGCGCTGGTGGACAAACTGATGGTAAACTTCCCATCCGACAGCGCTAGTGGCAGAAGGCGCAGTTCCGAGGGCCAGGTAGCAGGGGAGGCGCAGAGATCAGGCAGCATGTACAGCGCAGGCAGGGGACCATTATCCAAGGCCTTTGCCACCTTTCTGGCTCCCCAGCAAGACTGTGTCACCGCTCCCCAGTCAAGGCTGAGTTGGCGGGAGCACTGTAAAAGGATGGTGAGGGAGTACGTAGCCGATCGCACGACCGTCCTCGGTGACGCCTCTGCCCCCTACAACTACTGGGTGTCGAAGCTGGACACATGGCCTGAACTCGCGCTGTATGCCCTGGAGGTGCTTGCTTGTCCTGCGGCTAGCGTCTTGTCAGAGAGGGTGTTTAGTGCGGCTGGGGGAATCATCACGGATAAGCGTACCCACCTGTTAACCGACAGTGCCGACAGGCTTACACTCATGAAGATGAACAAAGCCTGGATTTCCCCAGACTTCTCTTCTTCACCAGCGGACAGCAGCGATACCTAAGCAATACGTAGGCTGCACCCGCAGATGGAAGCATCGTTCTCTATCACCATCAAAAGCGGGGACCTTTTTGCTCCATCAATCTGTGTATAATATTCCTCCTCCTCCTCCTGCTCCTCCTCCTGAAACCTCACATAATCACGCCGAACGGGCAATTTTTCTTAGGCCCACAAGGCTCAGTCATATAATTTTTGTAAACAATTTTTATACGTTTCAATGCTCATTAAAGCGTTGAAACTTGCACCTGAACCAATTTTTATTTTAACTGGGCTGCCTCCAGGCCTAGTTACCAATTAAGCCACATTAACCAAAGCGATTAATGGGTTTCACCTGCCCTCTTGGTTGGGCATGGGCAATTTTTCTGACGTACATTAGTACTGTTGGTACACCAATTTTTTGGGGCCCTCGCCTACAGTGTAATCCAATTAATTTTTAGCCCACCTGCATTACAGCTGACGTTACATCAGCTGTGTTGGGCACTGCAATGGGATATATTTATGTACCGCCGGTGGGTTCCTGGGAGCCACCCATGCCGTGGGTCCACACGGAGTTGTAACTGCATGTGTCCACTTCTAAAGAACCCCAGTCTGACTGGGGCATGCAGTGTGGGCCGAAGCCCACCTGCATTTAATCGGACGTTACCTCAGCTGTAATGGGCACTGCAATGGGATACATTAATGTACAGCTGGTGGGTTCCAGGGAGCCACCCATGCTGTGGGTGCACACGGAATTCCCATTGCGGAGTTGTACCTGCCTGTGACTATTTATAAAAAAACGCGGTCTGACTGGGGCATGCAGACACCTTGACAGAATGAATAGTGTGTGGCACATAGGTTTCCCATTGCTATGCCCACGTGTGCAGCTCCTGATGGCGGTGGCACAGGATTATATTTCTCATTTTGTCTAAGAAATAGGAGGGAAAAAGCAAAAAGCATTTCTTTCCTTGCTCTCATGCAATGTATGTTTGAAAATTATAATGAAAATCCAAATAAAACTTGATTTAAAAAAAAAAAAAAGAAGCGGAACTGAAGGCCCTCACTGAGGCGTGTAGAGTGGCAGAAGGTAAGACGGCTAACATTTACACTGATTCCCAGTATGGCATAGCTCATGATTACGGCCCAATATGGAAGGCCAGACAATTTTTAACTTCTGTAGGACAACCCATTAAGAATGGTGTAGCAGTACAGAACCTCATGAAAGCCCTACTCCTACCAGACAAAGTAGCAATCCTAAAGGTGAAAGCTCATACTAAAGCCGACACTGCAGAAGCAAAAGGCAACTCGCTAGCAGACTTCACAGCAAAGGCAGCGGCCCTCAAGCCGTGGAAGAAAGATAAAAAGAGGATACTGACCGCACAAGTCAGAGACTATAATTTGGACATTGATAAAAATTTGGACATTGATGTACTAAAGACATTACAGTCACAAGCCAGCAAAGAAGAAAGAGATACATGGACTAATATAGGAGCAGCAGAACAGGATGGTGTATGGTGAACAGTCAGCAGAACTTGCCTACCACAGTCCCTGTACCCCATCATGGCCCAGCTGATCCATGGAAAGACTCACCTATCGAAGGCAGCTATGCTACTGACGCTTGAGAGAGAAAGGGTGGCCCCTGGGTTCTCTGTAGCTGCTACATCATTTGTTCAGTCTTGCATAATCTGTGCCATAGGCAACAGGGCAGATGTAAATTGACCACAAAAGCACTTGCCTAGGCCACTCTACCCGTTTAAGAGATTGCAAATTGACGACATTCAGCTCCCACGTGTTGGGAAGTATGAATATGTGCTTGTTGTTGTTGATGTCTCTTCAGGTTGGAGGCCTACCCTGTTATCAAGGTAAATGAGCAGGTAACTGCAAAAAAGCTCAGGAATGATGATCAAGAATGTATGGCTGAATTAGATCATCAATATGATTATTATACAGTAATGAAGTCACTAGAATGTAAAAGGAACATAACAGGTGCCGGTGGCATTAATTTCACCATAGGCTTGAGAGATAAATATACAGTACTATGTATAAATGCTACCAGCATAACAAATCGTACAGTCAGGGGACACTATCTAACCGTGTTAGATATGAGATCGAAAGTACGCGATGAGAATATGGTACGAATACCACATACCTGTATGAATGTGTCTGCAAAGAGCCAGAAAACCATTGCACATTTTAATATTTCTTTTCCGGCAATGAAACCCTGCACCAGAGTAAAACGAGAATGGTATGATACCCTATTAGGGGGAATTGGTACAGGTGTAGGGGTATTGAACTCTATAGATTTAGAGGTGATGAAGAATAAAATGGCTGGGGTAGGAAGAGATGTGTCTAATCTGGTCAACATTCAGGCACAATGGATGCCTTCCTTGTTCCTCCCCAACATCTTGCATTAGGATATGATAAGGATGTATTAACGCTTTTTAATGTGAGTTTTGCGGTTCAAAATGATTTGTTTGTAAATATGAGTAAATTCATAAACTATACACGATGTAGCCTGCAATATGTATATATGATTTACAAGAAGGATAAAGCATAGTCAGATTTGATGACAAATAATGAAATATTGTGGAGAAATATTCTCAAGAATGTAATTCCAGTAGCATCTTGGATATGGCCCAGTGCTGATAGTGTAGAATGCTCTGATGAGTATTGCACTGGAGAAATAACTTTTTATGAGGTAAAGGACACAAGCCATGTTTGCAGTATGACCTGTAGTATTCGGACCGCCTCTATATGCTTTCCAATATTGGTTGACCAAGTTCACAGGTACGATGATTGATAGTGAAAATAAAACCCATGACATAAAAAACTGTAAAAAAACACTGGATGGCCTAGTATGCGGACGGAGTACAGCTGCATATGAGCCATGTTTCCTGCAGCTTTCAGTCAGCATATGTGATTGGACGGTGCTACCTGCTTCTTTCCATATGCTGATAGAGGTTGGCCTCCAATATATATGCTTTGTTACCAACCAAACTAACACCACCAGTATGTATAATCTCACCACTCCATTTTCTGGATGTTTACAAAACATATCGGTGATACATTGGTTTACAGACACTTACACCTTTTTGCCAGATGCTGAAGCTGCATTAAAGTACAACTGGCACCCAGATGCTATCCCTATGTCAAATCTGACTGTATCCTTGGATAGAATTGTAAGACTAATGAAAAATACTGAACACCTTCAAAAGCATTTGGATGTTACTAACCTCTCCCTTATGGAATTAGAAAAACAACTGTATGAGTAGGAGATAAGTTGGTCAGCAGGGGTACTAAGATCCAGGTAGACACAGAGTATCACTAGTATGATATGATATTTATACTGGATAGTCACCAACTGCAGGAAAGATGCTGGATTTTATGTTTCACCCATTACTAATACTGTTTCTTTTGTTCATTCTTTTGAGTGTTTGCAATTTCTGGACATTCGGTGGAATACGAAGACAAGCAAATTATCAGGAATCGCTCCCTCTACGATATAGTTGAAACAGTCATACATAAAAGAGCAACAACAGTGGGGATCCGGCAAAGAAGACAATAAAGAAAGACCGGAAGGGGTGGCTTAGAACCCTTGATAGTATCACTACAAAGGCTCTTTTCAAGATGGACTGTTTCAAATGGGGGATTGTGAAGGCTATGAGCATAAAACTTATATATATATTTTATTCCGTCTCCTATGAACATCTTTGATGTACGCTTGTACATTCATGTGTTGTCTGCACAGCAAGATTACATTGTTACAGGAATTAGAAATAGAGAATAGTACTTAGCAAACCTATATATAACTTACATTCTTCTTTATCTTCTGTTACACTGTTCAAAGGTCAGTGTGCAATAGTGTCCAGTAAAGACAAAGCCTTAATGTTTAACTATCTATATAAAAGCATATGATTGACTAAAATGTACACATATTGACAACAGACCATTCTCCTTTAAAATACTATATAAAGAAAGATGTTTGGTAATAAAGGTAGATTGCTTTAAGACACGGTCATGATGTCTGTGTCCATTGCTTTCTCACGGCGGCCGCCATAACCACCTCTGATTTGGAGCCTCACAGCATATTGACGGAACATTGAATTTCCCTAACAGGCCTATAAATTGAAATTCTAAAAATTAACTTTTATTAAATGTGTATTAAAAGCTATGAACAGACAGACAAACATATATTTTACTAGTAAAATGAATAGACACGTCTACTGTCTGGTAGCAGTGCCGGATCAGTGACGTTTATAATGAAACATTTTGTCTATATTACTTTATGGACAGGATTGCAGCCCACAAAGTAAAGGCTATCCGTGACCAACAGGTCATAGATTATAGTAAATCGTAGTCAACCAGATTTGTGTGGATCTATTGTAAACCGTTCTATAGCAGAATGCACAATGTTGTTGCATAGCATAGAATAAGCCCTCACAATTGCCCAACGTGTTTCGCCCACTGGGTGGGCTCCTCAGGGGCTAGGATTAACTCCAGATGTCTTATATTAGGAGGAGGTTGATGTACTGGCAATCTTCTCATAGGCCCTTCATAAATTACTAAAGTCTGTGAAAATTGAAGGGGTTTTCTGGGCAAAAACCATTGAAGACCATCCTTGGGATAGCTCAACAATAATTATTCACCAAGGACCCAATGCCTGGATCCCTGGCGGAGAGCTTATCGCCTGGTCCACTGTGAGTGCAGCAGACTCGATGTGTACGGCGATGGGAGAGGAAGTGCCCTAGCTGGCTTCCCTCCCATGCAAATCAATTTTAGCTAAAGCTGGCTATCATACTTCGGGAATGTCTGCCTTCGACACCGGGCACTGCAGGGGACGTGTAATAGGCGCTCCTGCTCCCATTGATTTTAATGGGAGTGACGCCAACTAGGGCACTTCCTCTGCCGTCCCCTATGATGCACATCTGTCCTTTCGCACTGACAGCTTGCAGGGTTAGCAGCTCATCACCAGATCCAGAGCGGCGGGTCCCTGGTGATTAACTATTGATGACCTAATGCTCTGCTTATATCATTGCAGAATGTCTCAGTGCTCTATGAATGATGTGTAATGAATCCAAATAAATGCAATTTAATAAGAAAGGGAACATTTTTTTAATGCTAGTTAGCTAAAAAAAAAAAAACTACAATATTCAGAACCACTGGTTAAGATTAAAAGCTCATTCCAATTTAAGTGTACAGACCTATTATGTTACATGTTAGTTAGAGATGAGCGAACGTACTCGTCCGAGCTTGATATTCGTGCGAATATTAGGGTGTTCGGGATGCTCGTTACTCGTAACGAGTACCACGCGGTGTTCCGGTTACTTTCAGTATCCTCTCTGAGACGTTAGCGTGCTTTTCTGGCCAATTGAAAGACAGGGAAGGCATTACAACTTCCCCCTGTGACGTTCAAGCCCTATACCACCCCCCTGCTGTGAGTGGCTGGGGTGATCAGATGTCACCCGAGTATAAAAATCGGCCCCTCCCGCGGCTCGGCTCAGATGCCTTGTGAGTTAGCTGAGGGACAGTGGTATCATGCTGGAGCTGCTGTAGGGAGAGCGTTAGGAGTTAGTGTAGGCTTCAAGAACCCCAACGGTCCTTCTGAGGGCCACATCTAATAGTGTGCAGTACTGTGTTAGCACTGTATTTTTTTTTTTTTTCAAAATTGGATCTGCAGAGCATTGCGCCCTGCAATAGGGACAGAAGTGGTGGTTAGGCAGGGAGAGTGTTAGCAGTGAGTGTAGGCTTCAAGAACCCCAACGGTCCTTTCTAGGGCCACATCTATCCATGTGCAGTACTGTCCAGGCTGCTGTTAGCAGTGTTGCATATTTTTTTTCTCAAAACCGGCTGTGCAGACCATTGCACCCGGCATTAATACTACAGGGATAGAATTGTGTAGGCAGGGCCAGAAGACATACATTATTTATTGAATAGACGCAGTGTGGCTTTTCCTTTGAAAAACAAGGGAAAAAATTCTATTTCGCCTGCCTCTGACAGTCCTCAGGGCTCTGGGTACGTGTGTGCTGCGTGCAGAACGTTAAAAAAAATCAGACGCAGCCAGCTACGTTTTACTGCAGGCTTGCGCCAATTTTTTTCCTGCATGGGAAATCCCTGATCTGCTGTAGCGAATAACTTTGCATCACTGCAGTTCTCTGACACATTTGCAGGGCCACAACACAGTTATTAAACTTAGTAGTATTCATTGAATACACGCAGTGTGGCTTGTCCTTTGAAAAACAAGGGAAAAAATTCTATTTCGCCTGCCTCTGACAGTCCTCAGGGCTCTGGGTACGTGTGTGCTGCGTGCAGAACGTTAAAAAAAATCAGACGCAGCCAGCTACGTTTTACTGCAGGCTTGTGCCAATTTTTTTCCTGCATGGGAAATCCCTGATCTGCTGTAGTGAATAACTTTGCATCACTGCAGTTCTGTGACACATTTGCAGGGCCACAACACAGTTATTAAACTTAGTAGTATTCATTGAATACACGCAGTGTGGCTTGTCCTTTGAAAAACAAGGGAAAAAATTCTATTTTGGCTGCAGGCTTGCGCCAATTTCTTTCCTGCATGGGAAATCCCTGATCTGCTGTAGCGAATAACTTTGCATCACTGCAGTTCTGTGACACATTTGCAGGGCCACAACACAGTTATTAAACTTAGTAGTATTCATTGAATACACGTAGTGTGGCTTGTCCTTTGAAAAACAAGGGAAAAAATTCTATTTCGCCTGCCTCTGACAGTCCTCAGGGCTCTGGGTACGTGTGTGCTGCGTGCAGAACGTTAAAAAAAATCAGACGCAGCCAGCTACGTTTTACTGCAGGCTTACGCCAATTTTTTTCCTGCATGGGAAATCCCTGATCTGCTGTAGCGAATAACTTTGCATCACTGCAGTTCTCTGACACATTTGCAGGGCCACAACACAGTTATTAAACTAAGTAGTATTCATTGTATACACGCAGTGTGGCTTGTCCTTTGAAAAACAAGGGAAAAAATTCTATTTTGGCTGCAGGCTTGCGCCAATTTCTTTCCTGCATGGGAAATCCCTGATCTGCTGTAGCGAATAACTTTGCATCACTGCAGTTCTGTGACACATTTGCAGGGCCACAACACAGTTATTAAACTTAGTAGTATTCATTGAATACACGCAGTGTGGCTTGTCCTTTGAAAAACAAGGGAAAAAATTCTATTTTGGCTGCAGGCTTGCGCCAATTTCTTTCCTGGCTTGGAAATCACTGGTAATACAGCATGCTGAGGGGTAGGGGTAGGCCTAGAGGACGTGGACGCGGCCGAGGACGCGGAGGCCCAAGTGAGGGTGTGGGCACAGGCCGAGCTCCTGATCCAGGTGTGTCGCAGCCGACTGCTGCGCGATTAGGAGAGAGGCACGTTTCTGGCGTCCCCACATTCATCGCCCAATTAATGGGTCCACGCGGGAGACCTTTATTAGAAAATGAGCAGTGTGAGCAGGTCCTGTCGTGGATGGCAGAAAGTGCTTCGAGCAAGTTATCATCCACCCAGAGTTCTGCGCCGTCCAGTGCTGCAAATCCGAATCCTCTGTCTGCTGCTCCTCCTTCCTCCCAGCCTCCTCACTCCACTACAATGACACATGCTCAGGAGCGGGAAGACTCCCAGGAACTGTTCTCGGGCCCCTACTCAGATTGGGCAGCAGTGGTTCCTCTCCCACCAGAGGAGTTTATCGTCACTGATGCACAACCATTGGAAAGTTCCCGGGGTCCGGGGGATGAGGCTGGGGACTTCCGGCAACTGTCTCAAGACCTTTCAGTGGGTGAGGAGGACGATGACGATGAGACACAGTTGTCTTGCAGTGAGGTAGTAGTAAGGGCAGTAAGTCCGAGGGAGGAGCGCACAGAGGATTCGGAGGAAGAGCAGCAGGACGATGAGGTGACTGACCCCACCTGGTGTGCAATGCCTACTCAGGACAGGTCATCAGAGGGGCAGGCAAGGGCAGCAGCAGGGCAGGTTGCAAGAGGCAGTGCGGTGTCCAGGGGTGGAGGCAGGGCCAGACCGAATAATCCACCAACTGTTTCCCAAAGCGCACCCTCGCGCTATGCCACCCTGCAGAGGCCGAGGTGCTCTAAGGTCTGGCAGTTTTTCACAGAGACGCCTGACGACCGACGAACAGTGGTGTGCAACCTTTGTCGCGCCAAGATCAGCCGGGGAGCCACCACCAACAGCCTCACCACCACCAGCATGCGCAGACATATGATGGCCAAGCACCCCACAAGGTGGGACGAAGGCCGTTCACCGCCTCCGGTTTGCACCGCTGCCTCTCCCCCTGTGCCCCAACCTGCCACTGAGATCCAACCCCCCTCTCAGGACACAGGCACTACCGTCTCCTGGCCTGCACCCACACCCTCACCTCCGCTGTCCTCGGCCCCATCCACCAATATCTCGCACCGCACAGTCCAGCCGTCGCTAGCGCAAGTGTTGGAGCGCAAGCGCAAGTACGCCGCCACGCACCCGCACGCTCAATCGTTAACCGTCCACATAGCCAAATTTATCAGCCTTGAGATGCTGCCGTATAGGGTTGTGGAAACGGAGGCTTTCAAAGCTATGATGGCGGCGGCGGCCCCGCGCTACTCAGTTCCCAGTCGCCACTACTTTTCCCGATGTGCCGTCCCAGCCCTGCACGACCACGTCTCCCGCAACATTGTACGCGCCCTCACCAATGCGGTTAGTGGCAAGGTCCACTTAACTACGGACACGTGGACAAGCACAGGCGGGCAGGGCCACTACATCTCCCTGACGGCACATTGGGTGAATTTAGTGGAGGCTGGGACAGAGTCAGAGCCTGGGACCGCTCACGTCCTACCCACCCCCAGAATTGCGGGCCCCAGCTCGGTGGTGGTATGTTCGGCGGTGTATGCTTCCTCCACTAAAGCACCCTCCTCCTCCTCCTCAACATCTGTCTCGCAATCTAGATGTGTCAGCAGCAGCAGGATGTCACCAGCAGTCGGTGTCGCGCGGCGTGGCAGCACAGCGGTGGGCAAGCGTCAGCAGGCCGTGCTGAAACTACTCAGCTTAGGAGATAGGAGGCCCACGAACTGCTGCAGGGTCTGACAGAGCAGACCGACCGTTGGCTTGCGCCGCTGAGCCTCCAACCGGGCATGGTCGTGTGTGACAACGGCCGTAACCTGGTGGCGGCTCTGCCGCTCGGCTGCCTGGCCCACATCTTTAATTTGGTGGTTCAGCGCTTTCTGAAAAGCTACCCACGCTTGTCAGACCTGCTCGGAAAGGTGCGCCGACTCTGCGCACATTTCCGCAAGTCCCACACGGACGCTGCCACCCTGCGCACCCTGCAACATCGGTTTAATCTGCCAGTGCACCGACTGCTGTGCGACGTGCCCACACGGTGGAACTCTACGCTCCACATGTTGGCTAGGCTCTATGAGCAGCGTAGAGCTATAGTGGAATACCAACTCCAACATGGGCGGCGCAGTGGGAGTCAGCCTCCTCAATTCTTTTCAGAAGAGTGGGCCTGGTTGGCAGACATCTGCCAGGTCCTTCGAAACTTTGAGCAGTCTACCCAGGTGGTGAGCGGCGATGCTGCAATCATTAGCGTCACCATTCCTCTGCTATGCATCTTGAGAAGTTCCCTGCAAACCATAAAGGCAGCCGCTTTGCGCTCGGAAACAGAGCCGGGGGAAGACAGTATGTCGCTGGATAGTCAGAGCACCCTCCTGTCTATATCTCAGCGCGTTGAGGAGGAGGAGGAGGAGGAGCATGAGGAGGATGAGGAGGAGGGGGAAGAGACAGCTTGGCCCACTGCTGACGGTACCCATGCTGCTTGCCTGTCATCCTTTCAGCGTGTATGGCCGGAGGAGGAGGAGGATCCTGAAAGTGATCTTCCTAGTGCGGACAGCCATGTGTTGCGTACAGGTACCCTGGCACACATGGCTGACTTCATGTTAGGATGCCTTTCTCGTGACCCTCGTGTTACACGCATTCTGGCCACTACGGATTACTGGGTGTACACACTGCTCGACCCACGCTATAAGGAGAACCTTCCCACTCTCATTCCCGAAGAGGAAAGGGGTTCGAGAGTGTTGCTATACCACAGGACCCTGGCGGACAAGCTGATGGTAAAATTCCCATCCGACAGCGCTAGTGGCAGAAGGCGCAGTTCCGAGGGCCAGGTAGCAGGGGAGGTGCGGAGATCGAGCAGCATGTACAGCCCAGGCAGTGCAACAGTCTTTAAGAGCCTGGACAGCTTTATGGCTTTATGGCTCCCCAGCAAGACTGTGTCACCGTTCCCCAGTCAAGGCTGAGTCGGCGGGAGCACTGTAAAAGGATGGTGAGGGAGTACGTAGCCGATCGCACGACCGTCCTCCGTGACGCCTCTGCCACCTACAATTACTGGGTGTCGAAGCTGGACACGTGGCCTGAACTAGCGCTGTATGCCCTGGAGGTGCTTGCTTGTCCTGCGGCTAGCGTCTTGTCGGAAAGGGTGTTTAGTGCGGCTGGGGGAATCATCACAGATAAGCGTACCCGCCTGTCAACCGACAGTGCCGACAGGCTAACACTCATCAAGATGAACAAAGCCTGGATTTCCCCAGACTTCTCTTCTCCACCAGCGGACAGCAGCAATACGTAAGCAATACGTAGGCTGCACCCGCGGATGGAAGCTACGTTCTCTCTCACCATCCAAAACGGGGACATTTCTGCTTCATCAATCTGTGTCTAATATTCCTCCTCCTCCTCCTGCTCCTCCTCCTGAAACCTCACGTAATCACGCTGAACGGGCAATTTTTCTTAGGGCCACAAGGCTCACTCATCTAATTTTTGTAAACAATTTTTATATGTTTCAATGCTCTTAAAAGCGTTGAAACTTTAACTTGAACCAATTTTTAGTTAAACTGGGCTGCCTCCAGGCCTAGTTACCACTTAAGCCACATTAACCAAAGCGATTAATGGGTTTCACCTGCCATCTTGGTTGGGCATGGCCAATTTTTACTGAGGTACATTAGTACTGTTGGTACACCAATGTTTTGGGGCCCTCACCTACAGTGTAATCATAGCAATTTGTATGTTCTTCGCCTGCACTCATGGTACAGAAGTGTGAGTGGGGTTGGCCTACACTTTAGCTACATAAATGTAACTTGGGCCTTGGCTATACTGCAGCTACTGAAATGGAACTAAGACTGCGCTCCCACTATACTGCTGCTTCGGAATTGTTCCTGGGGCCTGTGTAGGCTGCTACAATGACTTAAATGGAACTAAGACTATGCTCCTCCTATACTGCTGCTTCGGAATTGTTCCTGGGGCCTGTGTAGGCTGCTACTATTACTGAAATGGAACGACGACTGCGCTCCCACTATACTGCTGCTTCGGAATTGTTACTGGGGCCTGTGTAGGCTGCTACTATTACTGAAATGGAACTAAGACTGTGCTCCCCCTATAATGCTGCTAGTGATATGTTAGTGGGGCCTGTCGCTAATGCTACGGCTGAAATGTTACTAATTCTGGGCTCTGCCTATACCACTGCTAATGGTATGTCTCTGGGGTGTGGAAACAGAGGCTTCCCAAAGACATGATGGCGGTGAGGCCATTTCCCACCAACGCTGTTACTGTTAAGGTGCATATAACCACGGACACGTGGAGAGGACACGTAGTGCCTCCAAAACATCCCCCGCCACGGCCCACTTAATCCTGGCCACATTCCGAAAACCAACAAAATAAAACCGCGCTACTAGGTCCGCAGTCACCACCACATTACCACCAACGCGGTTACTGTTAAGGTACATATTACCAGTCTGACTGGGGCATGCAGTGTTGGCCGGAGCCCACCTGCATTAAGCATGACATTACTACCTCAGCTGTGTTGGGCAATGCAATGGGATATTTCTATGTACCGCCGGTGGCTTCCTGGCACCCACCCATGCTGTGGGTCCACAGGGAATTATAAATGCATCTGTTTCCACTTGTAAAGAACCCCAGTGTGACTGGGGCATGCAGTGTGGGCCGAAGCCCACCTGCATTAAGCACGATATTACTACCTCAGCTGTGTTGGGCAATGCAATGGGATATTTTTGTGTATCGCCGGTGGGTTCCAGGGAGCCACCCATGCTGTAGGTGCACACGGAGTTTAACCTACATGTGTCCACTTGTAAAGAACCCCAGTCTGACTGGGGCATGCAGTGTGGGCCGAAGCCCACCTGCATTAAGCACGACATTACTACCTCAGCTGTGTTGGGCAATGCAATGGGATATTTCTATGTACCGCCGGTGGCTTCCTGGCACCCACCCATGCTGTGGGTCCACAGGGAATTATAAATGCATCTGTTTCCACTTGCAAAGAACCCCAGACTGACTGGGGCATGCAGTGTGGGCCGAAGCCCACCTGCATTAAGCACGACATTACTACCTCAGCTGTGTTGGGCAATGCAATGGGATATTTTTGTGTATCGCCGGTGGGTTCCAGGGAGCCACCCATGCTGTAGGTGCACACGGAGTTTAACCTACATGTGTCCACTTGTAAAGAACCCCAGTCTGACTGGGGCATGCAGTGTGGGCCGAAGCCCACCTGCATTAAGCACGACATTACTACCTCAGCTGTGTTGGGCAATGCAATGGGATATTTCTATGTACCGCCGGTGGCTTCCTGGCACCCACCCATGCTGTGGGTCCACAGGGAATTATAAATGCATCTGTTTCCACTTGTAAAGAACCCCAGTCTGACTGGGGCATGCAGTGTGGGCCGAAGCCCACCTGCATTAAGCACGACATTACTACCTCAGCTGTGTTGGGCAATGCAATGGGATATTTTTGTGTATCACCGGTGGGTTCCAGGGAGCCACCCATGCTGTCGGTCGACAGGGACTTCACAATAGGGAGTTGTACCTGTCTGTGTCTATGAATTAAAAAGCCCAGTCTGACTGGGGCATGCAGAGACACCTTGACAGAATGAATAGTGTGTGGCACATAGGTTCCCCATTGCTATGCCCACGTGTGCAGCTCCTGATGGCGGTGGCACAGGATTCTATTTCTCATTGCTTCTGTACAGCATTGTGGGCTATCGCCCTGCCCCTTTTAAAGAGGGTCACTGCCTAGCCGTGCCAACCCTCTGCAGTGTGTGCCTGCGGTTCCTCCTCATGGCAGACGCACTTCTAAATAGACATGAGGGTGGTGTGGCATGAGGGCAGCTGAAGGCTGCGCAGGGACACTTTGGTGTGCGCTGTGGGGGGGAGGGGGAGCGGTTGGGCAGCATGTAACCCAGGAGAAGTGGCAGTGGAGTGTCATGCAGGCAGTGATTGTGCTTTGTTGGAGGTAGTGTGGTGCTTAGCAAAGGTATGCCATGCTAATGAGGGCTTTTCAGAAGTAAAAGTTTTTGGGAGGGGGGGGGCCCACTCTTGCCGCTATTGTGGCTTAATAGTGGGACCTGTGAACTTGAGATGCAGCCCAACATGTAGCCCCTCGCCTGCCCTATCCATTGCTGTGTCGTTCCCATCACTTTCTTGAATTGCCCAGATTTTCACACAAGGAAACCTTAGCGAGCATCGGCGAAATACAAAAATGCTCGGGTCGCCCATTGACTTCAATGGGGTTTGTTACTCGAAACGAACCCTCGAGCATCGCGAAAAGTTCGTCCCGAGTAACGAGCACCCGAGCATTTTGGTGCTCGCTCATCTCTAATGTTAGTCCGTGTGGAATTCATGTTATCACACTGTTTCCATTATGGAACATTCAGTTTTACTGTAGCTATCACACAGACAAGCTAAGTGTGTGGGCAAAGCTTCCACCATTTGCAATCCTCAAATCACACTATGTTGAATAACTTTGCTAAAATTTACAGAACAAAGGAAAATAATAGAGGACTATCAAATATTATGTGGACTTGTACGGCTGGCACACCTGGTGAGAATCATCTTCCGGAACGCTGAGGAGGTTTGTGTATGTCCTGCCAAGAAAGGGCTCTTTAATGGGTGTAGTCAGCTTTTGGTACAATCCTCTATATAAACTGCAGCTGGTTCAATTTCAGAGCAGAAAAATTTTGTCCAGCAGATAACTCCTGAAAACTTCTTTCTGCATCTCAGGACCCTCTATCTCAGCAGAGATGTCGACTGTGGGGAAGGTGAGCTCTCTTGTGTTTGAATGAAAATAGCATAATATGCAGAACATTTAGCTTGGATAGAATATAGCAATGATTGAAAGATCTATGCTGAGTTTATAGCATGGAGAACATGAGGAGCTATTCTTTATATTTACCCATAATTGTATATTTAGTTCCTAAGGATATTGATTAATTATATACATATATTATTACTGTAATATATGTAAAAGCCATTACTTTATGGCTTTTACATATATTACAGTTTTCCACAAACAAATCTGCAAGAAAGCACCCAATGAGCAATACACAATTCACCCACAGAGACCTAAGGAACACACGATTTCCATGTTCATTTCCTTAATTCACAAATATCATTAAAAAGTCGGTTCTTTGAAAATGCAGTCAAAATGTAGGTCAACAGAGGTCATTTTAAAATGATGTAATAGGCAGTTTTAATGAGAATATGTATCAACTGTTCTATCTATAACCATGTTATAAAGTAATAAGTTGCATTATTCCAATAGACTTTACAAATACAACACCTTGGAGCTTAAAGCCAGGCTGAAATCGTCACTTCGCAAATAGAAATGTGTAGAATTGCATGGCTCATATTTGTGAACTGCGGTTGTATTGTTGGCATGTTTATTGAAACTTTGAGAAGACCACTCAACATCAGAGTTTTTGTTTTACACGTTTAATTCCCTTAAAGGGGTTGTCCCGCGGCAGCAAGTGGGTCTATACACTTCTGTATGGCCATATTAATGCACTTTGTAATGTACATTGTGCATTAATTATGAGCCATACAGAAGTTATAAAAAGTTTTTTACTTACCTGCTCCGTTGCTAGCGTCCTCGTCTCCATGGTGCCGACTAATTTTCGCCCTCCGATGGCCAAATTAGCCGCGCTTGCGCAGTCCGGGTCTTCTGCTGTCTTCAATGGAGCCGCTCGTGCAGAATGCAGGCTCCGTGTAGCTCCGCCCCGTCACGTGCCGATTCCAGCCAATCAGGAGGCTGGAATCGGCAATGGACCGCACAGAAGAGCTGCGGTCCACGGAGGAAGAGGATTCCGGTGGCCATCTTCACAGGTAAGTAGAGAAGTCACCGGAGCGCGGGGATTAAGGTAAGCGCTCCGGTAAGCTTTCTGTACGTCCCTGCATCGGGGTTGTCTCGCGCCGAACGGGGGGGGGGGGTTGAAAAAAAAACAAACCCGTTTCGGCGCGGGACAACCCCTTTAAGTCCTTGCATAATAGACGTTTCCTTTGAGAGGACCACCTTTCTAAAAGACCATTTTAACTTTAACTGCAATTTTGGGGGTCATTGTAAAGAAGTTAACATTACCGACTAATTACATACAAGGGAACATAAAAAACAACATGGGGTGGCTTTATTGCATGTAATTACAGATGTGTATTTCTGATTATATTAGCCAGTAATAACTAGAAGGCATTAGTATTGTTTCTATATCTTTTACATGACACCGCATGTGCATTGTGATTTATTACTTTGAATGCTAGAATCCACCCACTTAGCAAGTCGTCGCACTAGTAGAGGATAACCCGTATTTACCTCAGTACAGCCAAATGTCTTTATTCCTGCGTACAGTTTGTCATCTTTATTCCATTAATTGATGTTGACATTAAATAACATATATTTATAGATCGCCC
The DNA here is from genome assembly GCF_035609145.1 of Eleutherodactylus coqui. NCBI lineage: Eukaryota > Metazoa > Chordata > Amphibia > Anura > Eleutherodactylidae > Eleutherodactylus > Eleutherodactylus coqui. Next base: position 168,421,109 of record NC_089843.1, on the reverse strand, counting down.
ACTGAAGCCAGAATCACAAACATCTACCCTACAAACACTTTTGGCTTCATCCATAATAAATTTGATTCATGTTTTCTTTTTTTGTAGCTACAAGATAATAACATTGTTTGTAAATCTTAGTATTTCTCCATTTTGCATTTTTTTGCAGAATTTTACCATATGGAGTTGCAAAATGCATTTTGATCGTTAGCAACAGGAGTTTTTTTGTGTTTGTTTGCTTAGTTTTTTCTCCGTGGCCAATTTCAGAGCCATTTAATAGAGCATTTCCATCAAAAACCTAATGCTGTGTTTATGCTGAACGATTATTGTTTAGAGCCAAACTGAAGGATAATCGTACAGTTTAAACCTCGCAATAGTGAAGGGGAATCGTGAGGTTCTTGTTCGTCGTTCAGTTACAGTCGGCATAAAAATCAGCGCCAGCTCATGCAGTTTAAGTATGGATCGTTAAGTCTACACAGGCTGTCCAAGCGCAGATGAGCTGGTAATGACATCACCAGCTCGGGATTGACATCACCAGCTCGGGGAAACTAGAGATTCTCAGCCCATGTAAAAGCAGCATAAGCTCTAGAAGGTTTTATAGTAATCATTATGTGTTGGTCAGGAGCAATAATAATCTTTATTTATACAGCGCCAACGTATTTCACAGCACTTTACAAATCGGTAGATATTTTCAGATTAGGACTTTAACATTCGCCAAAGATATATGTTTCAGTATAAAAAATATTAAAAAGTATTACTTGATGTACCCAATCAATAAAATTTGTTTAATGCAGTTCAAAAGTGCATGCCGTTGACTATGTTTGACCACTCTTATGCATGTGAACATTTTTTGTCAGGTACAAAAGTGCACCCTTTTATGTCCCACAAAAAAAGTATGAAAACGTATCTGCATTACAGTCAATGGGGAAAATATGGAAATGTATATCTGTATGTTTCCGTATGTGTAACAAATACATTTTTTGTTATCCAATGACTTAAAAGGAAAAAAATCCTTTAATTACAAAACTTTATTAAGAAAAAAATAGTTTATAGTGAAAACCATATACGTTTTTAAATGTGGATTTGAATGTATAGAATCATATGACTGTTTAACTACATTTCTAAAAATGTATAGTTATGCTAAAAATGTATAACTTGTATATGTTTTTTTCACGTATGTTTAACATAAAGTACATGAAAATCCTAATAAGAACAGCCCCTCCGACATGTAAGACTGGGGGGGGGGAGGAGGGCGTGGTCTAGACACAGAAGAGTGAAGACGCATTAGAAAAAGCTCTCCTGCTGCCGACACAAGCCAGCGTTGTAAAGACATCTGTAGCTAAAGTGAAGAGCTTACCGGACTTCAGGGTACCTCCTGCACTCGCCGGAGAGGAAAAGAGGAACATTGCAGAGCCGTTTGAGATGCTGAGAGGGACATTGTAGCCTGAGACCGGTTAGGTCGCTGAGGCGGGAACGCCATCTTGGTTCTAGCAGCTGTGGCCGAGAGCAGCGTGCAGGGAGACAGCGACACTATAGAAACATACTGCAAACTTCCCCACAGGGCTTCTCAGTGCTCATAACTCAATAGAAGCTGACTCTCCCTGTCAGGAGAGTTCAGCAAAAGAAAACACACTGGCCTGAACGTACGGAGCGCTGATAACAGAGAGAACAGCGCTATATCTCTCGGATCTGACAGCAGCATACTCTGTGTCTGTGATTCTCCCTACATCGGAGCTCACAGCCCTCACCAGGGACATAAGAAACCAGCTCTCTCAGCGTGCTGAGATTTACAACACATCTCAGATTACAAATAACACAGGGACACTATAACCTAGCCTTACAAAAGGCTTTAATAAAAATCAAAGAGAGCTGGGACTTATCTCACATCACTGAACATACCTGGTGTAGTCCCTCTTCTTGGAAAGCGACTGACCCCCCCCCCCCCTCCCCACCAACCAACCTATATCTACTTTCTACTACCTAAAATCATATCCTAAAACAAAAGAAAGGAAAGGAGGGAGGAAGAGCATAAAGAAAAATAGGAGGAGAGAGAAAAAGAGGAGAAAAAAAAAGTAAAAATTTAAAACAAAGAAGCCCAAAATCCCAAACACAAGTTTCTTTTCTGAAGCAACCAGTCCCCGGGAGCTGATATGCCCTGATCCATAACCACATACTGTGCCCTACGCAGCTGCGACTTGATAACAGAAACAGTAAAAATGGTCAAAACTGGTAAAGAAAAAATTGGCCACGCTTCTGGTCAGCAATCTGCTTCCAAAAATTAGATGGATTTGCAGCGATACTTAAAAAAGAGGAGTGCCCAGTCACCTGCAGGAATCTCTAAAAAGACTCTAACATACTCAAATGAAGGTGACAACCCCACAGAATCTGATTTAGAAAGTGACAATGAGATCGACCTGGGCACCTCTCAGAAAGTCAACATATCCAAAGAATTTTTAAAAAATGCCTTGGCACAAGCCATTCAACCAGTCCTCTCAGAACTTAGCGTTATCAAAACTGAAATTTTACACATTGGCAACAGAGTTGAGGAGCTTGAAAACTCGTACTCAGATGACATCACTAAAACAAACGACCTCACAGATCATATTACAAAGCAGAGAGACCAAATAGATAGAGCTCTGGTGTTGATTGAAGATCAGGAAAACAGGAGTCGGGGACGCAATATTAGGATAAAAGGCCTCCCTGAGTCCCACTCACCAGATGAACTCAGAAACATAGCATCCACCATATTCACAGAACTCTTGGGTGAAGAGAGAGTGCACGCAATTACGATTGAAAGAATACATAGAGCAGTGCACCCAAAGCCAAAGTCAAGTGAACCACCGCGCGACATAATCTGCGGCCTCCTGTCCTTCAACAACACTCATGCAGTCTTATCTGCCTCGAGAGAAAAGGAACAAATAACTTACCAAGAATCACCAATCCAGCTTTTCCAAGACTTGGCCCCTTCCACTCTAGCCAAAAGAAGACAAATGCGACCCCTGCTGGAAGCTCTAAGAGCTAAAAATTTACAATATGCGTGGATGTTTCCCTTTGGTCTCCTGATTCACAAAGACAAGCGCATCATCATAAACACTCCTGCTGACCTCCTCATGCCAAAATCAAGGTGAATGACTCACCACCATTTTCTATTACTAATGGAACTCGACAAGGCTGCTCATTATCCCCAACACTCTTTATCCTCTCATTAGAAATATTACTTCAATTAGTACGCCAGAACAGCGAAATTCAGGGAATCCACCTTAACCAACTCTCTCTAAAATCTGTAGCCTTTGCGGATGACATACTGTTCATCTTAACCAACCCAGAACAAGCTCTCCCAAGCCTAAAAAACACCTTGGAAACCTTTGGATATTTTTCCAATTTCAAAGTGAATACAGCAAAATCAACTATATTGAATGTAACGCTACCTTCGGAAATGATTAAAAAACTCCAAAGGACCTCCAATTTCCCTTGGTCAGAGACATGCATAGAATATTTGGGGGTTAAAATAACTAAAAATCTTGGACACCTCTTTGAAAGTAACTTTGTTCCACTCCTTAAAGACATTACTTTAGCATTGAAAACATATGACCTACCAGTGCTCTCTAGGTTCGGTCGCAGAAACCTTATACAAACATATTTGGTGCCCAAGATTTTATATAAAACTAGCTGATATACCCGGCTTCTCCCGAGTTAATTTGGTACTGGTGTTTATCTGGTGTTCACATGGAAAATCTTCTGAAGTCGTGGTTACTTTAGAGATACCGGAAAAACATATGTTCACCATTTTGCATGGTTCTCTGCGTTACCCAGGAAACACCACGGGGAGGTAACCATGCGACGTTTCCATTATAAAAAATGACATCAGGAAGTGAGAGAATTAGATTCCATACGTAAAATTTGGACACTAATTCTTTTGCACTTAGAATTGAATAATCGAGTTGGGACCCATTAAGTTTTCCTATTTATGACATAATCAATGTCCGTGCCAAATTTCAAGTTTCTGTGACATCAGGAAGTGAGAGAATTAGATTTCGTATGTAAAATGTGGACGCTAACTGTTTTGCGCTTAGAATTGAACAATCGAGGTGGGACCCATTAAGTTTTCCTATTTATGACATAATCAATGCCCGTTCCAAATTTCACGTTTCTATGACACCGGAAAGTGAGAAAATTACATTCCGTACGTAAAATTTGGACGCTAATTCTTTTGCGCATAGAATTAAATAATCAAGCTGAGACCCGTTAGCTTCTCCTATTTACGACATAACCAATGCTCCTGCCAAATTTCCCATTTCTATGACACCGGAAAGTGAGAAAATTACATTCCGTACATAAAATTTGGACACTAATTCTTTTGCGCATAGAATTAAATAATCAAGCTGAGACCCATTAGCTTTTCCTATTTATGACATAATCAATGCTCGTGCCAAATTTCACGTTTCTATGACACCGGAAAGTGAGAAAATTACATTTTGTACGTAAAATTTCGACGCTAATTCTTTTGTGCATAGAATTGAATAATCGAGTTGGGACCCATTAGCTTTTCCTATTTATGATATAATCAATGCTCGTGCCAAATTTCGAGTTTCTATGACACCGGGAAGTGAGAGAATTAGATTCCGTACGTAAAATTTGGACGCTAATTCTTTTGCGCATAGAATTGAATAATCGAGTTGGGACCCATTAGCTTTTCCTATTTATGACATATTCAATGCCCGTGCCAAATTTTAAGTTTCTATGTGAGAAAATTAGATTCCATACGTAAAATTTGGACGCTAATTCTTTTGCGCATAGAATTAAATAATCGAGTTGGGACCCATTAGCTTTTCCTATTTATGACATAATCAATGCTCGTGCCAAATTTCACGTTTCTATGACACCGGAAAGTGAGAAAATTACATTCCGTACGTAAAATTTCGACGCTAATTCTTTTGTGCATAGAATTGAATAATCGAGTTGGGACCCATTAGCTTTTCCTATTTATGATATAATCAATGCTCGTGCCAAATTTCGAGTTTCTATGACACCGGGAAGTGAGAGAATTAGATTCCGTACGTAAAATTTGGACGCTAATTCTTTTGCGCATAGAATTGAATAATCGAGTTGGGACCCATTAGCTTTTCCTATTTATGACATATTCAATGCCCGTGCCAAATTTTAAGTTTCTATGTGAGAAAATTAGATTCCATACGTAAAATTTGGACGCTAATTCTTTTGCGCATAGAATTAAATAATCGAGTTGGGACCCATTAACTTTTCCTATTTATGACATAATCAATGCTCCTGCCAAATTTTGAGTTTCTATGACACCGAGAAGTGAGAGAATTAGATTCCGTACGTAAAATTTGGACGCTAATTCTTTTGCGCATAGAATTAAATAATCAAGGTGAGACCCATTAACTTTTCCTATTTATGACATAATCAATGCCCGTGCCAAATTTTAAGTTTCTATGACATTGGGAAGTGAGAGATTTAGGTTATGTACGTTAAATTTCGACGCTAATTCTTTTGCGCTAGAATTGAATAATCGAGTTGGGACCCAATTACTTTTCCTATTTTGGAGATAATCTATGCTTGTGCCAAAATTCATGTTTCTACGACATCGGGAAGTTGGAGAACTTTTGGCGAGTCTGTCAGTGAGTCAGTGAGTCAGTCAGTCAGTGAATGAGTGAGTGAGTGAGTGAGTGAGTGAGTGAGTGAGTCAGTGAGGGCTTTCGTCTTTATATATATAGATGCAAATGTTACCAATATTCCTTCCAGACTCTTTCTTTAAACAGATTAGGATAATGTTCTCAAGATTCATATGGAAGCATAGGAGACCCCGCCTCGCGCACAACCTCCTAGTACAGAGAAGAGAGCATGGAGGGATCAACCTACCTGATATTTCCCATTATTACAAATCAATCCAACTAACCAAATGGCTAGAATTAACTTTCCCATCGAAAAACAAAATAGTGAGGAGTCTGGCACAAGCTTCTTACGGAAAACATTTCCTGAGGGATATGTGGCTACCTCTGCAAAAACTCTTCAGGAAAGCCTCCTTTGACCCCCTCTTGAAAGGAGTGTGCATGACCTGGGACGCCCTCCGTGCTGAGTTAGCTCCCCATCCATCCCCCGCTGCCCCCTTAAATCTAATCCCGAATCTCCTAGGGTTAAAATTTGACACGCACACAGAAAAAATGTGGACATATCTTGAAAATCTATCTATTGCAGACCTTTGGCAGACACGCTTATCTAATAACAAACAATACATGGAGAATCTTATCTCGCAAATCGCAATTCCGCCCCTCAACTCCTTCTCCTATTTACACCTAGACAAAACCCTGGAAAAATTCAATCAAACATACCCATCCTCTCGCCCATACTCAGAGCTTGAGCGCATCATGCTAACATCTAACAGTTCCAGTAGAAAACTATCTCTGATTAAAAAGAAGTTTATCACGTCCCAAACGATAGTAAAACCAGCCTTTATCCTCTCATGGGAGAAGGAACTAAATATAAAACTATCCGAAGAGGAGCTGAGGAGTGTTTTGAGCAGTTCACATGGACACTCAAAATGTGTCAGGCTACAGGAAAACCATTATAAATTGCTGACAAGATGGTATAAGTCTCCAGAGTGGCTTTTTGCCTACAATTTAGCTGACTCAAACCTCTGTTGGCGCTGTGGTAACCAGGTGGGCTCCCTATTGCATATTTGGTGGTCCTGCTCAGCAATAAGACCCTTCTGGGACCAGGTAGAACTAAAGATACAAGAAGTTTCAGATAGCAATTTTAGGCTATCACCAGAACAGGTAATTTTAGCTATGCCTTCCTCTAGTTATAAACCCTCCAAGTCCAACCTAATCACTCACCTCATAATGGCTGCCAAAGCATTGATCCCTACAAAATGGCTACAACTCGATCCTCCGACAGCCAGCCAGTGGCTAGCTAAGGTAAATGAACTCTGTAGATTCGAAGAACTAACAAGCTGGGCCTCCAGATCACATCACAAATTTTCATCAATATGGAAACCGTGGCAGACTAAATCATGCCCTAGAATTTGAGGTGTAATGTGACTCCCAGGCCGACCCCAAGATTTTCATGAAAGAATCAGTACTTGGAAACTTTGCGGTTAGGACAGACACCTTTTTATGTGTGTCGCTCCTTCCTTCCTTCAAGAAAAGAGAATTTCTGCCTAACCCTCCCTACTCCCACCACCCTCACCACCCATCCCTATACCCCAATTTCCTATCCCCCCCCCTCCCACAATCCTTTCCTCTCCCCTATCCCCTACCATAACATTATAAAAGCTTGGTATTATGCTGTTTAACATATTAGTTAAAATAACCAAAAATAAACAACATTGTTACGTGCTTTTTGGGAAATGTACATGCTCTGTAACCAAGTTTTCTGCCTCTCCTAATGCTTTCCTCATGTATGTTATATTTCCTTATAATTTTAATAAAAAAAGTATTAACAAAAAAAAAAAAGACATGTAAGACTGCGGGAAATGTCAACACACTTAGCAGAAATCTTTTCCACATCTAATGGGAGTATATAAATACACAACACGCATACAACAGACCTTCCGCAGTGTGAATTCCAGCCTACTATGACTGGCAGGCATGGGTGAGAGAGACAGGTGGGGCAGGAAAGTTTGTACTTTGTTATGAATATCTTTGGCAGGCACAGTGCTGCTGCTTGAAGTCATTCGTGGATACGCCAACATATCTGGTGGTAATCGTCTTGCATAATGAAAACTAGGTGTGCATAAAGCTGCATATACAGTAGATTGGTCTGCGGGTCTTCGGTTCTACTTTGATAATACTCACCTGATCTCCCTATTACATATGGCAGATTGCTGTGGTGCATAAACAGGCTGCCGTAATGCTATCCGACATCTCAATAATCCCAACCAATCCATACTAAAAGGCTTTTCAAAGGCTTGCCTAATGCCCTGCCCCATTAGTAAAATCCAAGTCTAAGGGCTCCTTATCACAGGATTATGCACAATGCATATTGTAGATCTGCACACGTATTCGTGCATCTTAGTGTGCGTTTTGTGCACGCATGGCATGGTTTTTTTGCACACAGGACACTACCACACCCCGATTTAAAAGACTATTTAGCCCCTACTGAGGTCCAGAGGCGTTCTTCTTTTCACAGAATTGCATAGCGTGTTGCCCATTTGAGTGTACATTTGCACACCTCCCGCCATAGACTTCTATAGGCACCTGTGGTGCGCAAATGCACACAAGAATAGAACATGCTGTGTTTTCTTTCTGCAAAATCCATGCGCAAAAAAGTGAAGTAGGAGCAAACCAATTGATATCAATGGGTGTTATTCTTTGTGCATTGCACACGCAAATATGTCCATGTGTGTGAAGTCACCCTAAAAGGTTTGTAGTTACACAGTTGTATGGTTAAAAAAGGACATATTATAATCCTACAGTTCTTAGTTAAGTATTTGACTGTAAAATGTGTCCCATAATGTACAGCAACGGGCACTACGTGTTAGTACGCAGCTGGTTAGTAGACAGTAGGCTGTGTTATATAGACAAGCTGTAGAAGGTGTTAATCAGGACGGCACACAGTAAATTATTTACAGGCTCGTACCTACAATAAAAAGTCATATAAATGTCACTGACAGATGACTATGCTAACAAATAAAATGTAGATATGAAACTCTTCTCCCTTTAGCAGAGCGCCACCTACATGTTATTTAACATCAAGCTTGATGCAGTAACTCCAATCCTAGAGAGACCATAAAAATAGGGAACTTTTGCCTTTGTTGTAATAAAAAATAGATACATCTGTAACGTTTTAGAAGCTGAATTATCACTAGAAAATATATTGTGATCATATTTATCAACAATTTATAGTGACCTGTATCTTTAATAATAGTTGTTAATGTGTTCCTGCAGCTATTCTTCATTATAGACATCAAGTTTATTACACATTTTCATGTGTTGCCAAACATTCAGTTTTTCCAGAAAAAGACATAAAAATAGGACATCAGCTCTGCCACATAGTTTAATGCTCAGCTATCAATGTACTGCATAATCAATCAATAGCTAGTATTGATATGTTTTTCATTTTTTTAAACTGTATCTTTATTTATAATAATTTAAAGTGATTACAATAATTTGATTCTATGCTTTGTTCTAGGTCATAAAATGCAAGGCTGCGGTGACTTATGGTTTTAAAAAGCCATTTGTTATGGAAGAAATTGAAGTCGCCCCACCCAAGGCTCGGGAAGTTCGGGTCAAGGTAGACTGATTTCTATTTTCCATTTCCATTTGGTTCCAATTCAATGGTTTTATAATAAGACGGAATACTTTTTATTCACTTTTTACTGAAATGGATGTTGTGCTTTTAAAACATTAGAAGGGAACATATTTAGCAGCTGCAAAAGTAAATAATACTTTGATGTTTAGGGCTTATTCCAACGTGCGTATATCAGCCGGGTTTTCACGCCCAGCCGGTATACGCTGTCCCTTTCTGCAGGGCGAGGAGGTGGGATGGGACGGGAGCAGTGCACTGAGCTCCTGCCCCCTCTCCGCCCCTCGTCACTGTTTGCAATGGGAGGGGCGGAACGGGGGCACTGCTCCCAGCCCATCCCCCTGCAGAGAGGGACACCGTATATGGTCAGGTGTGAAAACCCGGCCGATATGTACGCACTTCTGAATAGGCCCTTATAAAAAAGAGATAAAACGTGATCGTAATTAGAGATGAGCGAACGTACTCGTCCGAGCTTGATACTCGTTCGAGTATTAGCGTGTTCGAGATGCTCGTTACTCGTGACGAGTACCACGCGATGTTCGAGTTACTTTCACTTTCATCTCTGAGACGTTAGCGCGCTTTTCTGGCCAATAGAAAGACAGGGAAGGCATTACAACTTCCCCCTGCGACGTTCAAGCCCTATACCACCCCCCTGCAGTGAGTGGCAGGCGAGATCAGGTGTCACCCGAGTATAAAAATCGGCCCCTCCCGCGGCTCGCCACAGATGCATTCTGACATAGTTCAGGGAAAGTGCTGTCTTGCTGGAGTTGCTATAGGGAGAGTGTTAGGAGTTATTTTAGGCTTCAAGAACCCCAACGGTCCTTCTTAGGGCTACATCTAACCGTGTGCAGTAGTGTGGAGGCTGCTTTTTGCAGTGTTGCACATTTTTTTTTTTTGGATATCGGCCGTGCAGAGCATTGCGCCCTGCAGTAATTATACATACTCCAGGGCCAGTAGTGGTGGTGAGGCAGGGACAGAAGACATATATTTATTGAATATAGGCAGTGGGCCTTTCCAAAATCATTTGGGAAAAAAAATCTATTTGGGCTGCCTGTGACTGTCCTCAGTGTACTGGGTCTGTGCTGGGTGTAGTTGTCCTCCTAATTCATACGCAGTCAGCTAAGTGTTACAGCAGGCTTGCGCAAAATTATTTCCTGGCTCTGCTGTGCGTTCCGTAAGCGAAGTCAGCCTCCAACCACAGGCCAATAAGCGGCACATTTAATTACAGCGTTCTGTTTCTGCACTACTGGTAATACACCATGCTGAGGGGTAGGGGTAGGCCTAGAGGACGTGGACGAGGACGCGGAGGCCCAAGTCAGGGTGTGGGCACAGGCCGAGCTCCTGATCCAGGTGTATCGCAGCCGACTGCTGCGGGATTAGGAGAGAGGCACGTTTCTGGCGTCCCCACATTCATCTCACAATTAATGGGTCCACGCGGTAGACCTTTATTAGAAAATGAGCAGTGTGAGCAGGTCCTGTCGTGGATGGCAGAAAGTGCATCCAGCAATCTATCGAACACCCAGAGTTCTGCGCCGTCCACTGCTGCAACTCTGAATCCTCTGGCTGCTGCTCCTCCTTCCTCCCAGCCTCCTCACTCCATTACAATGACACATTCTGAGGAGCAGGCAGACCCCCAGGAACTGTTCTCGGGTCCCTGCCCAGAATGGGCAGCAAGGGTTCCGAATCCTCTCCCACTGGAGGAGTTTGTCGTGACCGATGCCCAACCTTTTGAAAGTTCCCGGGGTCCGGGGGATGAGGCTGGGGACCTCCGGCAACTGTCTCAAGACCTTTCAGTGGGTGAGGAGGACGATGACGATGAGACACAGTTGTCTATCAGTGAGGTAGTAGTAAGGGCAGTAAGTCCGAGGGAGGAGCACACAGAGGATTCGGAGGAAGAGCAGCAGGACGATGAGGTGACTGACCCCACCTGGTTTGCTACGCCTACTGAGGACAGGTCTTCAGAGGGGGAGGCAAGGGCAGCAGCAGGGCAGGTTGCAAGAGGCAGTGCGGTATCCAGGGGTAGAGGCAGGGCCAGACCGAATAATCCACCAACTGGTTCCCAAAGCGCCCCCTCGCGCCATGCCACCCTGCAGAGGCCGAGGTGCTCAAAGGTCTGGCAGTTTTTCACTGAGAGTGCAGACGACCGACGAACAGTGGTGTGCAACCTTTGTCGCGCCAAGATCAGCCGGGGAGCCACCACCACCAGCCTCACCACCACCAGCATGCGCAGACATATGATGGCCAAGCACCCCACAAGGTGGGACGAAGGCCGTTCACCGCCTCCAGATTGCACCACTGCCTCTCCCCCTGTGCCCCAACCTGCCACTGAGATCCAATCCCCCTCTCAGGACACAGGCACTACCGTCTCCTGGCCTTCACCCACACCCTCACCTCCGCTGTCCTCGGCCCCATCCACCAATGTCTGTCAGCGCACCGTCCAGCCGTCGCTAGCGCAAGTGTTGGAGCGCAAGCGCAAGTACGCCGCCACGCACCCGCACGCTCAAGCGTTAACCGTCCACATAGCCAAATTTATCAGCCTGGAGATGCTGCCGTATAGGGTTGTGGAAACGGAGGCTTTCAAAAGTATGATGGTGGCGGCGGCCCCGCGCTACTCAGTTCCTAGTCGCCGCTACTTTTCCCGATGTGCCATCCCAGCCCTGCACGACCACGTCTCCCGCAACATTGTACGCGCCCTCACCAACGCAGTTACTGCCAAGGTCCACTTAACAACAGACACGTGGACAAGCACAGGCGGGCAGGGCCACTATATCTCCCTGACGGCACATTGGGTGAATTTAGTGGAGGCTGGGACAGAGTCAGAGCCTGGGACCGCTCACGTCCTACCCACCCCCAGAATTGCGAGCCCCAGCTCGGTGGTGGTATGTTCGGCGGTGTATGCTTCCTCCACTAAACCACCCTCCTCCTCCTCCTCTGCAACCTCTGTCTCGCAATCAAGATGTGTCAGCAGCAGCACGTCGCCAGCAGTCGGTGTCGCGCGGCGTGGCAGCACAGCGGTGGGCAAGCGTAAGCAGGCCGTGCTGAAACTACTCAGCTTAGGAGATAAGAGGCACACGGCCCACGAACTGCTGCAGGGTCTGACAGAGCAGACCGACCGCTGGCTTGCGCCGCTGAGCCTCCAACCGGGCATGGTCGTGTGTGACAACGGCCGTAACCTGGTGGCGGCTCTGCAGCTCAGCAGCTTCACGCACGTGCCATGCCTGGCCCACGTCTTTAATTTGGTGGTTCAGCGCTTTCTGAAAAGCTACCCATGCTTGTCAGACCTGCTCGGAAAGGTGCGCCGGCTCTGCGCACATTTCTGCAAGTCCCACACGGATGCTGCCACCCTGCGCGCCCTGCAACATCGGTTTCATCTGCCAGTGCACCGACTGCTGTGCGACGTGCCCACACGGTGGAACTCTACGCTCCACATGTTGGCCAGGCTCTATGAGCAGTGTAGAGCTATAGTGGAATACCAACTCCAACATGGGCGGCGCAGTGGGAGTCAGCCTCCTCAATTCTTCACAGAAGAGTGGGCCTGGTTGGCAGACATCTGCCAAGTCCTTGGAAACTTTGAGGAGTCTACCCAGATAGTGAGCGGCGATGCTGCAATCCTTACCGTCACCATTCCTCTGCTATGCCTCTTGAGAAGTTCCCTGCAAAGCATAAAGGCAGACGCTTTGCGCTCGGAAAGAGAGCCGGGGGAAGACAGTATGTCGCTGGATAGTCAGAGCACCCTCCTGTCTATATCTCAGCGCGTTGAGGAGGAGGAGGATGAGCATGAGGAGGATGAGGAGGAGGGGGAAGAGACAGCTTGGCCCACTGCTGGGGGTACCCATGCTGCTTGCCTGTCATCCTTTCAGCGTGTATGGCCTGAGGTAAGGGAGGAGGATCCTGAAAGTGATCTTCCTAGTGAGCACAGCCATGTGTTGCATACAGGTACCCTGGCACACATGGCTGACTTCATGTTAGGATGCCTTTCTCGTGACCCTCGCGTTACACGCATTCTGGCCACTACGGATTACTGGGTGTACACACTGCTCGACCCACGGTATAAGGAGAACCTTTCCACTCTCATTCCCGAAGAGGAAAGGGGTTCGAGAGTGATGCTATACCACAGGACCCTGGAGGACAAACTGATGGTAAAATTCCCATTCGACAGCGCTAGTGGCCAAAGGCGCAGTTCCGAGGGCCAGGTAGCAGGGGAGGCGCAGAGATCAGGCAGCATGTACAGCACAGGCAGGGGAACACTCTCTAAGGCCTTTGACAGCTTTCTGGCTCCCCAGCAAGACAGTGTCACCGCTCCTCAGTCAAGGCTAAGTCGGTGGGAACACTGTAAAAGGATGGTGAGGGAGTACGTAGCCGATCGCACGACCGTCCTCGGTGACGCCTCTGCCCCCTACAACTACTGGGTGTCGAAGCTGGACACGTGGCCTGAACTCGCGCTGTATGCCCTGGAGGTGCTTGCTTGTCCTGCGGCTAGCGTCTTGTCAGAGAGGGTGTTTAGTGCGGCTGGGGGAATCATCACAGATAAGCGTACCCGCCTGTCAACCGACAGTGCCGACAGGCTTACACTCATCAAGATGAACAAAGCCTGCATTTCCCCAGACTTCTCTTCTCCACCAGCGGACAGCAGCGATACCTAAACAATATGTAGGCTGCACCCGCGGATGGAAGCATTGTTCTCTATCACCATCAAAAACGTGGACCTTTTAGCTTCATCAATCTGTGTATAATATTCATCCTCCTCCTCCTGCTCCTCCTCCTGAAACCTGACGTAATCACGCCGAACGGGCAATTTTTCTTAGGCCCACAAGGCTCAGTCATATAATTTTTGTAAACAATTTTTATACGTTTCAATGCTCATTAAAGCGTTGAAACTTTCACCTGAACCAATTTTTATTTTAACTGGGCTGCCTCCAGGCCTAGTTACCAATTAAGCCACATTAACCAAAGTGATTAATGGGTTTCACCTGCCCTCTTGGTTGGGCATGGGCAATTTTTCTGAGGTACATTAGTACTGTTGGTACACCAATTTTTTGGGGCCCTCGCCTACAGTGTAATCCAATTAATTTTTTGCCCACCTGCATAAAAGCTGACGTTACATCACCTGTGTTGGGCACTGCAATGGGATATATTTATGTACCGCCGGTGGGTTCCAGGGAGCCACCCATGCCGTGGGTCCACACGGAGTTGTAACTACATGTGTCCACTTCTAAAGAGCCCCAGTCTGACTGGGGCATGCAGTGTGGGCCGAAGCCCACTTGCATTAAACATGACATTACCTCAGCTGTGATGGGCAATGCAATGGGATATATTTATGTACCGCTGGTGGCTTCCTGGCACCCACCCATGCTGTCGGTCCACACGGAGTTGTAACTACATGTGTCCACTTCTAAAGAACCCCAGTCTGACTGGGGCATGCAGTGTGGGCCGAAGCCCACCTGCATTTAATTGGACGTTACCTCAGCTGTAATGGGCACTGCAATGGGATACATTAATGTACAGCCGGTGGGTTCCAGGGAGCCACCCATGCTGTGGGTGCACACAGAATTCCCATTGCGGAGTTGTACCTGCCTGTGACTATTTATAAAAAAACGCGGTCTGACTGGGGCATGCAGACACCTTGACAGAATGAATAGTGTGTGGCACATAGGTTCCCCATTGCTATGCCCACATGTGCAGCTCCTGATGGTGGTGGCACAGGATTATATTTCTCATTGCTTCTGTACAGCATTGTGGGCTATCGCCCCGCCCCTTTTAAAGAGGGTCGCTACCTAGCCGTGCCAACCCTCTGCAGTGTTTGCCTGCGGTTCCTCCTCATGGCAGAAAATGGAATGTCAGAAAAAAAAATCCGCGCTCAAAACGGAGTAAATGGAGTAAACTAAGGACTGGTTCACACGTGGGTAATGATTAGGTATAACACTTACTTGAAAGTAGGGGGGTATGATGTATAGATGCCCCCTCCTCAGAGTGTCCTCCACAAAGTCTAAAGCTATACTCCAAGGTGCATAGTGTTAATCCAGAAGTTGTAGTCAAACAAAACTTTTAATAAGACAACGCGTTTCGGTGCAAAACAAGGCACCTTTCTCAAGCGATACAAGCCATTCTCAAGAAAGGTGCCTTGTTTTGCACCGAAACGCGTTGCCTTATTAAAAGTTTTGTTTGACTACAACTTCTGGATTAACACTATGCACCTTGGAGCATAGCGTTAGACTTTGTGGAGGACACTCTGAGGAGTGGGCATCTGTACATCATACCCCCCTCCTTTCAAGTAAGTGTTATACCTAATCATTACTCACGTGTGAACCTGTCCTTAGTTTACTCTGCTTTGAGCGCGGATTTTTTTTTCTGACATTCCATTTTCTGTTATATCTGGGGGAGTTCTGGTCTCAGACCCCCCCAGTTTGCATCTGCAGCTCTCCTTTGATTCAGAGGATTGGAGTACTGGGGAGAAGACGCATCGTGTGTGCATCCGCATATTCCAGCAAGTGTGGATTGGATCTACCTGTGGCGCTCTCTACTATTTTTGATCCTCATGGCAGACGCACTTATAAATAGACATGAGTGTGGCGTGGCATGAAGGCAGCTGAAGGCTGCGCAGGGACAATTTGGTGTGCGCTGTGGACACTGGGTCGTGCAGGGGGCGGGGGGGTTGGGCAGCATGTAACCCAGGAGAAGTGGCAGCGGAGTGTCATGCAGGCAGTGATTGTGCTTTGTTGGAGGTAGTGTGGTGCTTAGCTAAGGTATGCATTGCTAATGAGGGCTTTTCAGAAGTAAAAGTTGTTGGGAGGGGGGAGGCCCACTCTTGCCGCTATTGTGGCTTAATAGTGGGACCTGGAAACTTGAGATGCAGCCCAACATGTAGCCCCTCGCCTGCCCTATCCGTTGCTGTGTCGTTCCCATCACTTTCTTGAATTGCCCAGATTTTCACAAATGGAAACCTTAGCGAGCATCGGCGATATACAAAAATGCTCAAGTCGCCCATTGACTTCAATGGGGTTCGTTACTCGAAACGAACCCTCGAGCATCGCGATAATTTCGTCCCGAGTAACGAGCACCCGAGCATTTTGGTGCTCGCTCATCTCTAATCGTAATGTAATATTACCCCTCTATTAATCCCTTCTAAGAGTTCACGATTTAATTTGGAGATGCACTTTTTAAAAGGGAAAACTATGAGGTTGAGAAGATGGCAAATAGAATATTAAATGGGATGGGAGGTTTATTTTATAATGAGAGGCTGAAAAAGACTGACTTGTTCAATTTGGAAAACAGATGCCTTAGAGATGATCTTAATTATACGTGTAACTATACAATGTATATTAGAGAGACCCATCTAGTGGCGCGTTGAACCTCCTTTGTCCTTTCTAAACCAATTCATCATGGCTTTGGTCCATAAATATCAGAGCACCCAGAGAGTACCAAGAAAACATTTCCCACACTAGTAATCTACTTCCACCAGCCTAAACCGTTGACACTTGACAGGATGAGTTTATTAATTCACGCTGGTTGCTCCAAATTCTGACCATCCCATCAGCATGCTGCAACAGGAAACTGGATTCATCTGACAATGCTATTCCACCTCTCAGGGATCCAAATTTTTCACTTTTTTTGTGCCCTGGAGCTTTGCCTTTCTGCTACTCTTAGACCTCAATGACACTGGACTTGCCCATCTGCGCTACGGGAAGACAAGCTGTACATTTGCACACGTTAGCTGGCACACCAGTGTTGTATTTGGCTGCCATCACATGTTTGTCAGAATGGTTCTTGGCATGGTCCTCTGACTGCTTTCATCGATGAGCTGTTTATAGGATCACCTTTCACTGGGTATTTTTCTTGATCAAATTCTCTGTATACTCTTGACTCTGTTGCATGAGAAAACCCAGAAGGTTGGCAGTAGAGATGAGCGAATATACTCGTTTTGAGTAATTACTCGATCGAGCACCGCGATTTTCGAGTACTTCCATACTCGGGTGTAAAGATTCGGGGGGCGCCGGGGGGCGGGGGGAGGCGTGGCGGAGCGGGGAGTAGCAGCGGGAAACAGGGGGGAGCCCTCTCTCTCCCCCCCCCCCACTCCCCGCTGCAACCCCCCACTCACCAACGGCGCCCCCCGAATCTTTTCGCACGAGTACGGAAGTACTCGAAAATCGCGTCGCTCGGGCGAAAAAGGGGCGTGGCTGAGTAGGTTCGCTCATCTCTAGTTGGCAGTTTTTCCAATACGGCCTAGGCTAGTCTAGAAAAACGATGACCTTCCCCTATTCAAAGTCGCCCAGATCACTCAATTTTCACATTCCAATGAATTCGCACTGAAACTGATCCACTAAACCACACTTCATTTTATACTGCACTGTGGGGTCACGGGTCATTTTCCCGTAAACGGAAGCGCTAATCATGAAAGGGCTGGTGTCTCTAATAATGGGACCATTCACTATAGGACTACAAATAACTGCCACATGATTTATTCTTCCCAAGGACTTTACAAAAGACCAGGGAGCATTCATTACATGTGGAGAAAAAACAAGTTTTGCATCTTTAAAACTCTAATATCACAGCATGCTACGTCATTAACGTAGAGCGCCTATGCTGCTTGTGTTACCCAACAGTCATTATCTATTAAGGACTACGTAAATAAACAGATCTAGTATGCTAAACATTAGTATGGAGCATGCTGGTTCTGTATATAGGAAAGGGTTCTTTACAGTTAAGGGTCATTTACATGGGGCAATTTCTTCTCAAAATTTGTTTAAATGAATGAAATTGAGCGATAAATGCCCATATAAATGCAGCATAAAAATCATTGCTGGATTGTGGGATTCTCGCTAAGTGTAAATACTTCCCGTTCAGCACTTCACATAGAGAGGGAAGCGCTGAGCGAGAAGTTTGCGATGCAGCGGTAAAGTCTGCCTGTCTAAACGCTCTGCAGAGTGCTGATGAGCTTATCAGTGACGTCAGCGCTCAGTAAGGGGGGGCGTACAGCACACGTACCACTATTCTGGCCATCCAAACAATGCAAACCTTGCTAGAACCCTGATGAATCCCAGTATAAGTCAATAGTGTTAGTCCGTCATTATTTCCATCTGGCCCACAGCCCGGGCTTCTCTTACAAATAGAAGCCATATGGCAATTGTGAACAAGGTTTCTCTGTAGTGATAATCAGTACCTTTGAATTGTGTCTTTTCTGTGCAGATGTTTCCTTATAAAACAAATGTTTCTTTTTTTTCCGTTTGACGTGCTTTTTGCAGTATCACTGCACAGACAGCCATATTCTGGCAGTGCACAAGCTCAGCAGGAAGTCAGTACACAGAGTTAGAAGGAACTACTGAACATCACTAAAACTTAAAGCGATTGTCTGAGTTGTAATATATCAGTACAATCCCTTCTACCTGCAGTAACATAAGAAATAGTCATATACTCACTGCTCCAGCTCCTGCTGCTTCCGGCGATCAATGGCTGAGCTCTGTTATTGGCGGAAGTCCTGAAAACTGGGTGGGACTACAGCTGTAAACAGACCAGAGCGAGTGATGGAGCACTGACTCAGGACACAACGGGGGGCGGGAGAGGTGAATATATGATTAGTTCTAATGTCTCTGCATGCAGAAGGGATTGCACTGAAATATTGCAACTCAGACAACTCCTCTAAGTAGTTGATACGTTCTCTTTGACATATAGCAAAAGTAGTTAAAGCAACCCTCTGGTTTCAAGACAAAATTCTGTCCTGAAATAGGAGGAGGCGTATAATATTTGCAGTTGTTCTTCTCTGCTGCCCCTCCTATCAGCCAGTTTTGGGATGTGTTTTCGGCTGTTAACGGTGGCTTCAGCAATTTTCTAACTACCTAATGCACACTGTGCACTGCTCTGTGATTGGTCAGCACTGATCACATGCACAGCTCTGGTCAACCAGAGAGTAGGCATAGTCTAACATTACCAATGTACTCTGTGGATTAGGTCATCTGAAGTGTGCGCCAGCCATATTGGATGAACAAAAACAGGACAAGGAACCAGTGAATTAGAGGGATGGAAGAGAAGAACAACTGCAATATATCCTCTAACCTCTTTGGTTTTAGGACAGAATTTTGCCGTAAAAGCGGAGGGTTGAGTTAAATTCACAGTTTTTATATTCTTTGTAAACTTATTCAAAAGTTTACTTAGCTTATGATAAAAATTAAATAGTGTTAAATATAATGGCTGAATTTGATGTTTAGAATTGGTCAAATGTAGCTTCTTTCTCCTAACAACAGCACCACCGCTGTCCGCAGTTGTAGGTTTTATTGCAGATCATCTCCATGCACTTCAGGAAGGTTGAGTTACAATATCAGATCAGACGGGTGTGGCTTTGTATCTTGAAAAAATAGCCATACTGTATTTTTCTAATCCTGTGCAATCCCTTTAAAGATTTTAACAGAAAGACTGGAATTAAAAACATTTTCCTTGCTGAACAGATTTTAAATAGATACTAAAGACATGATATTATGCTGGAATGCAGTCCAGTTTTTAATGTAGTGTTAAGACCATGTGAGACCATGGTCACACATAGTGGATGGTATCAGAAGTTTAGTGTGGACGCTGTTGAATCTGGAAGCATTTCACCTACAATGCCTGTGAGTGGGGTATTTTATGCCCATTCACAGGCTCTACGAAAACTCTGTCTAGAGTAATGAAAGCACCACAGATCCTAAAGTTCACAGTATGTTTATAATTGGCCCAATTTCATGCTTAAGAGCTACAGATTAACCACAATGATGGACTTTGTGTGTATAATTCTCATCAAAGTGCAGCTGTATAGCTCTTAGCCTGGTGCCAACTGCCGGTCATACAGGGGACTTTTCATGCGGACGTAAATACACCACATAATGCAGCCAAATCTGCAACTGCAGATTTTGATGCAGAGCTGCAGACAGGTTTTAAGCCATTTTGAACTCCACATCAAAATCCTCAAGTAGCCTGTAGACTTTGGTGCTGAATTTACTGTGGTTTGCGGCGCATCGCGTGTGAAATGTCTCTGGCATTCAGCTTGGTCATACTTTTCAGCATTATACGAGGTGTATTCAAAAGTATCTTTGTTCTTTATTCATAAAAAATATTTGTATTTACAGAATTCTACACTAATCTCGCTCAAAGTAGTCCCCTTGGGCGGCCACAAATTTCTCCTAATGCTTCGGCCACTGACGGAAGAAGTGCTAAAACGCCTCTTCTGACTTTGACATTGCTGCAAACCTGCCTTGATTTTTTTTGGCCTTGGGGACGTTGGGTCATACCGATAAACCCAGGACTCATCGCCAGTGATCACTGTGTTGAGGAATTTGGGATCACTGTTCACAGTCTGCAGCGTGTCCTGTGCGATCTCCAAACAAAGTTGCTTCTGCTCAATCGTTAGCAGCTTTGGCATGAACTTCGCTGAGATTCTCCTGAAGCCCAAATCCTCAGTCAAAATGGAATAAACTGATCCAATGCTGATGCTCGCCTCATCTGCAAGTTCTCTGATTATGATTCGATGATCCTGCATCATCAGGGTCCTCACTTGGTCAATGACGTTCTCACTTCTGGATGTTGAGGGCCTACCAGAAGAAGCTTCACTCTCCACTGATATGCGCCTATCTTTGAGGCGGTTATACCACTCCTTTAGCCTGAAGAAGAACCCGAGAGGTTCGCAAGCTCACTATTACATCATGTATTTTTGTTAGCCATTAAAAGGTATCATATCTAAAAGATTACATGGTTTCTCTTGCTGGGAACAATCACATTTTACTCCTTTATCTGTGTGGTGCCCATTGCTTCATCCCCGAAGGCCTTTTAAATCTTATGGATCATTTCCACTTGGGAATCACCAAGCTTTACACAAAATGTAATGCGGTAGCGTCATTCAAGTTTTTCTGTCATATAGTCAAAAAAGAAAACCAGACGGCGTTTACTTACACTTCCTCACTCATTGGCTGTCTGCCTGCGACTGGCAGCTTCTGTAGGCAGGAAAAAATCCAAGCATGTGCATTAGGGTCGCCTAAATATGTGCACCAAACCACGCCTTCCAGCTTCATTTGTTTACACACAAAAAATTAAGGTGGGATACTTTTTGAACACACCTCGTATGTATATACATACATACATGCATATAGAAATCTAGAAATCTTTATTTGTAAATACTATTGTGCACAAATAACATTTGAGATGTTTTATATATATATATATATATATTCTCAAATGTTATTTGTGCACAATAGTATTTACAAATAAAGATTTCTAGTAGATCGGGGCGCTTTTCACACTGCCTATGCCACTGGTAGACTAAGAAAAATGTCATGCAACTCAAATTATTTCTTTCACAGGTTTGTGCAAGTGGAATTTGCCACACTGATGACCATGCCCTGTCAGGTGGAATGGCTTCTTTAAATTTTCCCGTTATATTGGGCCACGAAGGAGCTGGAATAGTTGAGAGCGTTGGGGAAGGTGTATTCAAAGTTCAGCCAGGTAATTAAAAACAATTATAGTAAACTCTACATTATAAAGGATTTCTGTAAGGGAGGTTAAACATGAAACAATTTTTGGTAAAACATTACGGCAGTTTTTGAGGTGGTTTTGTGATCTAAAGTCAGAAGTGGATCCAGCAGGAAGGAGAAGTATAAGTCTTTCCTTATATTTCCAATTCTTTATAACCCCCTCCCACCCTGCAGGGTAACAATATGTTGTGGCTCACTAAATCATACTACTACAGTGCCATAATGGTGCCTGTACCATTATTTACAGATGACAGCTGTATTGTACAACTGGCATCCCACATGAAAGGCTGGGATTGCTGACTGGACATCTAAGGGAACTTTCACACACAACGAAATATTCTGCAACAACTTTATGGAATATACCCTCTTGTGGAATATTCAGCATCAAAATCTGCACTGCTGGCCTGTAGATTTTGATGCAAAATTGGAAATAGCAGAATTCTGCATCAAAATCCGCATTCAGACATGCAAGTTTTGGTGTGGAATTCCAGGATGGCGTATTCCACAACGTTGTTGCAGAATGTTCCGTCCCGTGTGAAAATAAAGGAGATAGAATAATACCTCCACAGTGCCACCTATTGGAAGGCAGCATTCCTTCAATCCAATGTTAGACTCTTTACACAAGCCTTGTAACAATGACTGGGAAATAAAAGCAAAGCCAGACTCCATGTAAAGACAACTGTTTCAGCATATTTGTCCTTCATTAGTGTAAAGTAGGAGTCTGACTTTGCTAGTGAGAGGCCTGGAATGGGGGTCGGAAATGCTATCTTTTCTCCTAAGGTCCCATGTGAAAGCACCCTAAAGGGTTAATAGAGGAAGGTAGTTCCTTCTGTTAGCCTACTTGCAGTCTATAATGCGATTATGAAGGGTTGATGCGTTGCCGCAGCAACCCAAGGCCTGACAGTGGCCACTAAGCCTGCCACCACTGCAAATATATAAAAATGCAGCTAATGCAATATAGAGGTATTTCAGTGTATTATCTGAGCTATCTTAGAAGTGTATGTTTAAGTCCCATACAGTAAAAAAAAAAAATTTGCACTGAACGACAAAATGTTTTCATATCATTTATACTGCATTGTGAACACTGTAATAAAGGCAGAATTGTCGTGCTTTTCTAACCTGTCCCCCTAAAAAAGACTACCACAAAAACTGCAGTATTTCTCAAAAAATTTGCTGTGTGTGCAGCATCCCATAGGGTGACCCCGGACACAGGGCATGTGTTGAGGATCGGGGAGGGTAGGATGCTGACTGGTCACAGCAGCACCTACCATGCTCCCTCCCAGAGGGATGCAGGTAGCCTTGGCCAGGGCAGCCTAATAAGTGGTAGAACAGGGATAGTAGTTTTTACGGGTGACACAATCATTCAGATACACACCGGAATGACCTTCAGCAGACAATAAATGAGCCACAGACAGATATAACGTACCTCAGGTCCCTGGGAATGGTCAGGGCCTGGAACAACTTTACTTAAACAGACTTCAGCAGTACAAGTAGGCAATCTTCCAAGTGCAGGCATGTAGACAGACTTGATTAAGAGTACCTCCACACAGTGATCCCAGGCTTCAGGACACCCATGTGTGAACAATTGAAGACATGTACCTCCCCCCAGCGGTCCCAGACTTTCAGAATGCTAAGGCATTAACAATTGAAGAAGAGTACCTCCACCCGGCAGTCCCAGACTTCAGGTCGCTCAAGTGTGAACAATTGATAAAAGTACCTCTGCACTGGGCCTTGGGGAAAACTCTACTTACTTCTCTCTCACGCTCTCTCTCCAATTGGGGCTCACTCATCTCTCATTCTAGATCAGGCAATCCTGGGAACCTCTCCTCCTCTTCCATTTTTTACTACACGAGGGTTAAAGGTACCTCCCTGTAGCTGGCCCTCTTCATTAGGAACGCAGAAGTCATGGACTTTTTTTCCCGCTCTCAGACACTCTTATTTATACACTCACTCATACCACGTGACTGAACATAAACTGATACATTCACAGGCAATCTGCAGGCTTTGCAAACACTTAAAGGGGTTGTCCGGCCATAAACATTAGGTCTCATTACTTCTGTTTGCCCAATACAATGCACTTTGTAATATACATTGTGCATTGTAAATTAGGCAAACAGAAGTTATTCACTTACCTTTTGGAGTGCCCCCCCCCTGTGTTGCTCCTCGGTTGCCATTGGTTCCGACAAGTCTCTTGTCCTCTTCTTGTCGGGCCAGCTCCAGGTGTTCTCTGCACGGGGACGCGCTTCTTCTACTCCGCGCATGCGCAGTAGATCTTCTTCTGCCGGCTGCTTCAGGAAGCTCTGGTCTGCCTGCAGGGGACGCGCGGCCGCGGGATCTTCAGCTGACAGGTAAGGGGAGTGAAGGAGGGGGAGTGGAGTGGAGTGCCGGTCTCTCACGGGGGAGGGGTGCTGCGAGCTGTCAGTAGTCAGGGGTGGGGGTGGGGAGGTGTAGGGGTGACAGACCTGTCAGTCAGTAGTCCCGGGATGGGGGTGAGGGGGAAGGTGGGGGAGCTGCTGGTCGGACCTGTCAGCCAGTGGGGGGGGAGGAGGATGCTGCTGGTCGGAGCTGTCAGCCAGTGGGGGGGGGGAGGAGGATGCTGCTGGTCGGAGCTGTCAGCTGTTGGCTTGCGGGGCGGGGGGGGGGGGGCTCTGCTGGTCGGAGCTGTCAGCTGGTGGCTTGCGGGGGAGGGGTGACACTGGAGGGGAACACTGTGGGGTGCATGTGTAGAGGGGGCTGTGTGTGTGTCAGTCATGTTTGGTGCTACTTTCACTTTCAATAGCTGAGGATCGCGATTCTCTGCTATTGAAAGTGCTGCTACAGATCACGATCCTGCTAGACCTGTGACAGCTGTTAGCAGGAGATTCCTTCGTCTCCTCAGCATGTCCCCTCATTACTGGACACTGTGACAGGGCTGTCCCAGTATCCAGTGATGAGGGGACATGCCAGGGAGATGAAGGAATCTCCTGTTACAGTTGTCACAGCTCTAGCAGGAGATCGCACTGCTCTCCCGGCCCTCTCATTGCTCTGAATGGGACCGGACGGCTGCCGGCTCTATTCAAAGCAGTGAAGCGTGCATTTGCATTATGATGCCGGTCCTCCAGTCATGTGACCGGTGTCATCGGGAGCGCGCACGCTGAGGAGAGAGAGGCAGCAGTGCATCATGGGAACTACCCAGCGGCGCCATCTTTGAAGAATTCTTCAGGCAAACTTTATAAAGGGAAGAAAAGGAATGAAAAGGTAAGCAGAATATCGATTTTTATGGGAAAGGCTGTTGTGTGTGATGCTTCTACTCCACAGGGCATTAATGGGGGGGAAAAAAATCAGTTTGGGCGGCGGACAACCCCTTTAACCCATCACATGCTGCAGCTGTGCAATACACATAACAGAATGACTAGACAGATTTGCACAGTGCACTAACATAAGACATGACATGTATGACATTATGGAGGGGGTCTGAAAAGTATGTACTGGGCCACTACATGTGAAGCTCCCATAATCTGTCTTTCTCAACATACAAACTGTAATAATTTACATTCATATAAACCATTTATAATCTCCCTGTATCCCTGCCATTGTTTTAGTGATCTCTGCAGCATATGAGGGGCTCGTGGTAGCCGACATTCATTTCCATGATAAAGGGAGATTGTCAACTTAGTAGAACTCATGAGTTAGCATCATTGTTGTTATACTACTAATTATCGCCATTGAATCTTTCCCCCTCTTTTTTTTAGGCGATCATGTTGTCCTGCTGTGCAGTCCAATGTGCATGCAGTGTAAAGCCTGCCTGCATCCAGAAAGCAACTTCTGTGAAAAAAATGAGTATGTTATTTGTTTCCCCTCTATAGTGAATGTCACTTATATTTTCTAGTATTTTACAGATAATGAAATTTATTTTATTTTTCTAATCTGTTTTTATTATATTTTTCTAGATTTTTTTTCTTCTATTTTCTACATGATAATGAGGTCGGCCATCTTGCCTAAGCATTAAGAGATGCTTTACAGCAGGACTCATGGTCCATAGACTCAATAGACAGGAACTGGCCCATTGACTTCTATGGGAGACTATTGTAGACATGTTCTATGACTTGTGCAGAGTTCATTGTTCGGAAGGGGAAATAGATTCGCTGTGATCATCACCTATAGTGAATGGCGGATCCTGTGTTACCTATAAACAGGTGTCATGTTTCATTGTAATCCTGCTTATTATGAAAATAAGAAGACTCCTGGAAAGTTCTTTCTACAGAATAGGAAGTGTTATTAAACTATTAATAGGCTTAGTGGCCAGTTTGAAAAATGCACCATTGTACAATTTATTTAAATGTCGGTTGTGACATAGAAAAGAAAAACACCAACAATTCTTTAAAAAAATATTTGATTTATACAATGGGTCATTTTCTAAAGACGCATTCCCTTTAAATTGCACATTATCCAATATGTTACTACAGGGATAATCTTGTGAAATGCTTTTATAGTTTAATCTAGCCCATAATTATAAACACTTTTTTGTATTTTGTTTGGTGAAGTTTTTGACTTTGAAAATATCATAATTGGATTTCTTGTAAATATATACAAACTAGCTGATATACCCGGCTTTGCCCGAGTTAATTTGGTACTGGTGTTTATCTGGTGTTCACACGGAAAATCTTATGAAGTCATGGTTACTTTAGAGATACTGAGGAAAAACATATGTTCACGATTTTGCATAGTTCTCTGCGTTACCCATGAAACCCCACGTGGAGGCAACCATGCGACGTTTCCTTTATATAAAAAGACATCAGGAAGTGAGAGAATTAGATTACGTACATAAAATTTGGACACTAATTCTTTTGCGCTTAGAATTGAATAATCGAGTTGGGACCCATTAACTTTTCATACTTAGGACACAATCAATGCTTGTGCCAAATTTCATGTTTCTATGACATTGTGAAGTGAGAGATTTAGATTATGTACGTAAAATTTGGACGCTAATTCTTTTGCGCATAGAATTGAATAATGGAGTTGGGACCCATTAGCTTTTCCTATTTATGACATATTCAATGCTCGTGCCAAATTTCCCCTTTCTATGACACTGGAAAGTGAGAAAATTAGATTCCGTACGTAAAATTTGGACGCTAATTCTTTTGCGCATAGAATTGAATAATGGAGTTGGGACCCATTAGCTTTTCCTATTTATGACATAATCAATGCTCGTGCCAAATTTCCTGTTTCTATGACACCGGAAAGTGAGAAAATTACATTTCGCACGTAAAATTTGGACGCTAATTCTTTTGCGTATAGAATTGAATAATCGAGTTGGGACCCATAAGCTTTTCCTATTTATGACATAATCAATGCTCGTGCCAAATTTTCTGTTTCTATGACACCGGAAAGTGAGAAAAATACATTCCGTACGTAAAATTTCGACGCCAATTCTTTTGCGCTAGAATTGAATAATCGAGTTAGGACCTAAGAACTTTTCCTCTTTATGACATAATCAATACTCGTGCCAGATTTCACGTTTCTATGATACCGGAAAGTGAGAAAATTAGATTCCGTACGTAAAATTTGGACGCTAATTCTTTTGCGCATAGAATTGAATAATCGAGTTGGGACCCATTAACTTTTCATATTTATGACACAATCAATGCGCGTGCCAAAATTTCATGTTTCTATCACATTGGGTAGTGAGAGATTTAGATTATGTACGTAAAATTTGGACGCTAATTCTTTTGCGCACAGAATTAAAAAATGGAGTTGGGACCCATTAGCTTTTCCTATTTCTGACATAATCAATGCTCGTGCCAAATTTCCTGTTTCTATGGTACCGGAAAGTGAGGAAATTACATTCCGCACGTAAAATTTGGACGCTAATTCTTTTGCGCTAGAATTGAATAATCGAGTTGGGACCCATTAGCTTTTCCTATTTTTGACATAATCAATACTCGTGCCAAATTTCACGTTTCTATGACACCGGAAAGTGAGAAAATTAGATTCCGTACATAAAATTTGGACGCTAATTCTTTTGCGCATAGAATTGAATAATGGAGTTGGGACCCATTAGCTTTTCCTATTTAGGACATAATCAATGCTCGTGCTAAATTTCCTGTTTCTATGACACCGGAAAGTGAAGAAATTACATTCCGTACGTAAAATTTGGACGCTAATTCTTTTGCGCATAAAATTGAATAATCGAGTTGGTACCCATTAGCTATTCCTATTTATGACATAATCAATGCTCGTGCCAAATTTCCTGTTTCTATGACACCGGAAAGTGAGAAAATTACATTTCGCACGTAAAATTTGGACGCTAATTCTTTTGCGTATAGAATTGAATAATCGAGTTGGGACCCATAAGCTTTTCCTATTTATGACATAATCAATGCTCGTGCCAAATTTTCTGTTTCTATGACACCGGAAAGTGAGAAAAATACATTCCGTACGTAAAATTTCGACGCCAATTCTTTTGCGCTAGAATTGAATAATCGAGTTAGGACCTAAGAACTTTTCCTCTTTATGACATAATCAATACTCGTGCCAGATTTCACGTTTCTATGATACCGGAAAGTGAGAAAATTAGATTCCGTACGTAAAATTTGGACGCTAATTCTTTTGCGCATAGAATTGAATAATCGAGTTGGGACCCATTAACTTTTCATATTTATGACACAATCAATGCGCGTGCCAAAATTTCATGTTTCTATCACATTGGGTAGTGAGAGATTTAGATTATGTACGTAAAATTTGGACGCTAATTCTTTTGCGCACAGAATTAAAAAATGGAGTTGGGACCCATTAGCTTTTCCTATTTCTGACATAATCAATGCTCGTGCCAAATTTCCTGTTTCTATGGTACCGGAAAGTGAGGAAATTACATTCCGCACGTAAAATTTGGACGCTAATTCTTTTGCGCTAGAATTGAATAATCGAGTTGGGACCCATTAGCTTTTCCTATTTTTGACATAATCAATACTCGTGCCAAATTTCACGTTTCTATGACACCGGAAAGTGAGAAAATTAGATTCCGTACATAAAATTTGGACGCTAATTCTTTTGCGCATAGAATTGAATAATGGAGTTGGGACCCATTAGCTTTTCCTATTTAGGACATAATCAATGCTCGTGCTAAATTTCCTGTTTCTATGACACCGGAAAGTGAAGAAATTACATTCCGTACGTAAAATTTGGACGCTAATTCTTTTGCGCATAAAATTGAATAATCGAGTTGGTACCCATTAGCTATTCCTATTTATGACATAATCAATGCTCGTGCCAAATTTCATGTTTCTATGACACCGGAAAGTGAAAAAATTACATTCCGCACGTAAAAATTTGGACACCAATTCTTTTGCGCTAGAATTGAATAATCGAGATGGGAATTATAAACTTTTCCTATTTATAACATAATCAATGCTCGTGCGAAATTTCACATTTCTATGACATCGGAAAGTGAAAAAATTACATTCCGTACGTAAAATTTCGACGCTAATTCTTTTGCGCATAGAATTGAATAATCGAGTTAGGACCCATTAGCTTTTCCTATTTATGACATAATCAATGCTCGTGCCAAATTTCGCGTTTCTATGACACCTGAAAGTGAGAAAATTACATTCCGAACGTAAAATTTGGATGCTAATTCTTTTGTGCATAGAATTGAATAATGGAGTTGGGACCCATTAGCTTTTCCTATTTATGACATAATCAATGCTCGTGCCAAATTTCCTGTTTCTATGACACCGGAAAGTAAAGAAATTACATTCCGCATGTAAAATTTGGACGCTAATTCTTTTGCGCATAGAATTGAATAATCGAGTTGGGAACCACTAACTTTTCCTATGTATGACATAATCAATGCTCGTGCCAAATTTCGCGTTTCTATGACACCGAAAAGTGAAAAAAATTACATTCCGCACGTAAAATTTAGACGCTAATTCTTTTGCGCATAAAATTGAATAATCGAGTTGGGACCCATTAGCTTTTGCTATTCTTAACATAATCAATGCTCGTGCCAAATTTCCCGTTTCTATGACACCGGAAAGTGAGAAAATTACATTCCGCACGTAAAATTTGGACGCTAATTCATTTGCGCATAGAATTGAATAATCGAGTTGGGACCCATTAGCTTTTCCTATTTATGACATAATCAATGTTCGTGCCAAATTTCCCGTTTCTATGACACCGGAAAGTGAAGAAATTACATTCCGCACGTAAAATTTGGATGCTAATTCTTTTGCGCATAAAATTGAATAATGGAGTTGGAACCCATTAGCTTTTCCTATTTATGACATAATCAATGCTTGTGCCAAATTTCCTGTTTCTATGACACCGGAAAGTGAAGAAATTACATTCCGCACATAAAATTTGGACGCCAATTCTTTTGCGCATAGAATTGAATAATCGAGTTGGGACTTAC
Organism: Eleutherodactylus coqui; assembly: GCF_035609145.1. NCBI lineage: Eukaryota > Metazoa > Chordata > Amphibia > Anura > Eleutherodactylidae > Eleutherodactylus > Eleutherodactylus coqui. The sequence continues at coordinate 168,390,989 of NC_089843.1, read as the reverse complement.
AAACTTTTCCTATTTATGACATAATCAATGCTCGTGCCAAATTTCACGTTTCTATGACACCGGAAAGTGAAAAAATTACATTCCGTACGTAAAATGTCGACGCTAATTCTTTTGCGCATAGAATTGAATAATTGAGTTGGGACCCATTAACTTTTCCTATTTATGACATAATCAATGCTCGTGCCAAATTTCACGTTTCTATGACACCAGAAAGTGAGAAAATTACATTCCGCACGTAAAATTTGGACGCTAATTCTTTTGCGCATAGAATTGAATAATGGAGTTGGAACCCATAAGCTTTTCCTATTTATGACATATTCAATGCTCGTGCCAAATTTCCTGTTTCTATGACACCGGAAAGTAAAGAAATTACATTCCGCATGTAAAATTTGGACGCTAATTCTTTTGCGCATAGAATTGAATAATCGAGTTGGGACTTACAAACTTTTCCTATTTATGAAATAATCAATGCTCGTGCCAAATTTCACGTTTCTATGACACCGGAAAGTGAAAAAATTACATTCCGTACGTAAAATGTCGACGCTAATTCTTTTGCGCATAGAATTGAATAATCGAGTTGGGAACCACTAACTTTTCCTATGTATGACATAATCAATGCTCGTGCCAAATTTCGCGTTTCTATGACACCGGAAAGTGAAAAAAATTACATTCCGCACGTAAAATTTAGACGCTAATTCTTTTGTGCATAAAATTGAATAATCGAGTTGGGACCCATTAGCTTTTGCTATTCTTAACATAATCAATGCTCGTGCCAAATTTCCCGTTTCTATGACACCGGAAAGTGAGAAAATTACATTCCGCACGTAAAATTTGGACGCTAATTCATTTGCGCATAGAATTGAATAATCGAGTTGGGACCCATTAGCTTTTCCTATTTATGACATAATCAATGTTCGTGCCAAATTTCCCGTTTCTATGACACCGGAATGTGAAGAAATTACATTCCGCACGTAAAATTTGGACGCTAATTCTTTTGCGCATAAAATTGAATAATGGAGTTGGAACCCATTAGCTTTTCCTATTTATGACATAATCAATGCTTGTGCCAAATTTCCTGTTTCTATGACACCGGAAAGTGAAGAAATTACATTCCGCACGTAAAATTTGGACGCCAATTCTTTTGCGCATAGAATTGAATAATCGAGTTGGGACTTACAAACGTTTCCTATTTATGACATAATCAATGCTCGTGCCAAATTTCACGTTTCTATGACACCGGAAAGTGAAAAAATTACATTCCGTACGTAAAATGTCGACGCTAATTCTTTTGCGCATAGAATTGAATAATTGAGTTGGGACCCATTAACTTTTCCTATTTATGACATAATCAATGCTCGTGCCAAATTTCACGTTTCTATGACACCAGAAAGTGAGAAAATTACATTCCGCACGTAAAATTTGGACGCTAATTCTTTTGCGCATAGAATTGAATAATGGAGTTGGGACCCATTAGCTTTTCCTATTTATGACATATTCAATGCTCGTGCCAAATTTCCTGTTTCTATGACACCGGAAAGTAAAGAAATTACATTCCGCATGTAAAATTTGGACGCTAATTCTTTTGCGCATAGAATTGAATAATCGAGTTGGGACTTACAAACTTTTCCTATTTATGACATAATCAATGCTCGTGCCAAATTTCACGTTTCTATGACACCGGAAAGTGAAAAAATTACATTCCGTACGTAAAATGTCGACGCTAATTCTTTTGCGCATAGAATTGAATAATTGAGTTGGGACCCATTAACTTTTCCTATTTATGACATAATCAATGCTCGTGCCAAATTTCACGTTTCTATGACACCAGAAAGTGAGAAAATTACATTCCGCACGTAAAATTTGGACGCTAATTCTTTTGCGCATAGAATTGAATAATGGAGTTGGAACCCATAAGCTTTTCCTATTTATGACATATTCAATGCTCGTGCCAAATTTCCTGTTTCTATGACACCGGAAAGTAAAGAAATTACATTCCGCATGTAAAATTTGGACGCTAATTCTTTTGCGCATAGAATTGAATAATCGAGTTGGGACTTACAAACTTTTCCTATTTATGAAATAATCAATGCTCGTGCCAAATTTCACGTTTCTATGACACCGGAAAGTGAAAAAATTACATTCCGTACGTAAAATGTCGACGCTAATTCTTTTGCGCATAGAATTGAATAATCGAGTTGGGAACCACTAACTTTTCCTATGTATGACATAATCAATGCTCGTGCCAAATTTCGCGTTTCTATGACACCGGAAAGTGAAAAAAATTACATTCCGCACGTAAAATTTAGACGCTAATTCTTTTGTGCATAAAATTGAATAATCGAGTTGGGACCCATTAGCTTTTGCTATTCTTAACATAATCAATGCTCGTGCCAAATTTCCCGTTTCTATGACACCGGAAAGTGAGAAAATTACATTCCGCACGTAAAATTTGGACGCTAATTCATTTGCGCATAGAATTGAATAATCGAGTTGGGACCCATTAGCTTTTCCTATTTATGACATAATCAATGTTCGTGCCAAATTTCCCGTTTCTATGACACCGGAATGTGAAGAAATTACATTCCGCACGTAAAATTTGGACGCTAATTCTTTTGCGCATAAAATTGAATAATGGAGTTGGAACCCATAAGCTTTTCCTATTTATGACATAATCAATGCTTGTGCCAAATTTCCTGTTTCTATGACACCGGAAAGTGAAGAAATTACATTCCGCACGTAAAATTTGGACGCCAATTCTTTTGCGCATAGAATTGAATAATCGAGTTGGGACTTACAAACTTTTCCTATTTATGACATAATCAATGCTCGTGCCAAATTTCACGTTTCTATGACACCGGAAAGTGAAAAAATTACATTCCGTACGTAAAATGTCGACGCTAATTCTTTTGCGCATAGAATTGAATAATTGAGTTGGGACCCATTAACTTTTCCTATTTATGACATAATCAATGCTCGTGCCAAATTTCACGTTTCTATGACACCAGAAAGTGAGAAAATTACATTCCGCACGTAAAATTTGGACGCTAATTCTTTTGCGCATAGAATTGAATAATGGAGTTGGGACCCATTAGCTTTTCCTATTTATGACATATTCAATGCTCGTGCCAAATTTCCTGTTTCTATGACACCGGAAAGTAAAGAAATTACATTCCGCATGTAAAATTTGGACGCTAATTCTTTTGCGCATAGAATTGAATAATCGAGTTGGGACTTACAAACTTTTCCTATTTATGAAATAATCAATGCTCGTGCCAAATTTCACGTTTCTATGACACCGGAAAGTGAAAAAATTACATTCCGTACGTAAAATGTCGACGCTAATTCTTTTGCGCATAGAATTGAATAATCGAGTTGGGAACCACTAACTTTTCCTATGTATGACATAATCAATGCTCGTGCGAAATTTCCCATTTCTATGACACCGGAAAGTGAAAAAAATTACATTCCGCACGTAAAATTTGGACGCTAATTCATTTGCGCATAGAATTGAATAATCGAGTTGAGACCCATTAGCTTTTCCTATTCTTAACATAATCAATGCTCGTGCCAAATTTCCCGTTTCTATGACACCAGAAAGTGAAAAAATTACATTCCGCACGTAAAATTTAGACGCCAATTCTTTTGCGCTAGAATTGAATAATGGAGTTGGGACCTATGAACTTTTCCTATTTCTGACATAATCCATGCTCGTGCCAAATTTCACTTTCTATGACACCGGAAAGTGAGAAAATTAGATTCCGTACGTAAAATTTGGACGCTAATTCTTTTGTGCATAGAATTGAATAATGGAGTTGGGACCTATTGACTTTTCCTATTTATGACATATTCAATGCTCGTGCCAAATTTGAAGTTTTTATGACATTGTGAACTGAGAGGTTTAGATTATGTACGTTAAATTTCGACGCCAATTCTTTTGCGCTAGAATTGAATAATCGAGTTGGGACCCAATTACTTTTCCTATTTTGGAGATAATCTATGCTTGCGCCAAAATTCATATTTCTACGACATTGGGAAGTTGGAGAACTTTTGTCAGTCAGTCAGTCAGTGAGTCAGTCAGTCAGTGAGTCAGTGAGGGCTTTCGTCTTTATATATATAGATGACATCAGTAATCCAATATATAACACTGATCACAGCACACACTTCACCTTCAAATATGCAGGGAAGACAGTCCTCACCAGCTGGTGCACGCTCATCAGAGATCCTGGATCCTGGATCACAACTTCAGCAGCAAAGTATGTATGAGAGCAGCACTCCAGGGGTTAAAGAAAAGAATAAATCTTTATTGTGCCCACACAACATTTCAACCCTCCATCCAAGGGTCTTTATCAAGTTCTCTAGATGACATCAGGAAGTGAGAGAATTAGATTCCATACGTAAAATGTGGACGCTAATTGTTTTGCGCTTAGAATTGAACAATCGAGGTGGGACCCATTAGCTTTTCCTATTTATGACATAATCAATGCTCGTGCCAAATTTCACATTTCTATGACACCGGAAAGTGAGAAAATTACATTCCATACGTAAAATTTGGACGCTAATTCTTTTGCGCTAGAATTGAATATTCGAGTTAGGACCTATTAGCTTTTCCTATTTATGACATAATCAATGCTCGTGCCAAATTTCACGTTTCTATGACACCGGAAAGTGAGAAAATTACATTCCGTACGTAAAATTTGGACGCTAATTCTTTTGCACATAGAATTGAATAATGGAGTTGGGACCCATTAGCTTTTCCTATTTATGACATAATCAATGCTCGTGCCAAATTTCACGTTTCTATGACACCGGAAAGTGAGAGAATTACATTCCGTACGTAAAATTTGGACGCTAATTCTTTTGTGCATAGAATTGAATAATGGACTTGGGACCCATTAGCTTTTTCTATTTAGGACATAATCAATGCTCGTGCCAAATTTTACGTTTCTATGACACCGGAAAGTGAGAAAAATACATTCCGTACGTAAAATTTGGACACTAATTCTTTTGCGCTTAGAATTGAATAATCAAGTTGGGACCCATTAACTTTTCATACTTAGGACACAATCAATGCTTGTGCCAAATGTCATGTTTCTATGACATTGGGAAGTGAGACATTTAGATTGTGTACGTAAAATTTGGACGCTAATTCTTTTGCGCAAAGAATTGAATAATGGAGTTGGGACCCATTAGCTTTTCCTATTTATGACATATTCAATGCTCGTGGCAAATTTCCTTTTTCTAAGACACCGGAAAGTGAGAAAATTAGCTTCCGTACGTAAAATTTGGACGCTAATTCTTTTCTGCATAGAATTGAATAATGGAGTTGGGACCCATTAGCTTTTCCTATTTATGACATAATCAATGCTCGTGCCAAATTTCCCGTTTCTATGACACCGGAAAGTGAGAAAATTACATTCCGCACGTAAAATTTGGACGCTAATTCTTTTGCGCATAGAATTGAATAATCGAGCTGGGACCCATTAGCTTTTCCTATTTATGACATAATCAATGCTCGTGCCAAATTTTCTGTTTCTATGACACCGGAAAGTGAGAAAAATACATTCCGTACGTAAAATTTCGACGCCAATATTTTTGCGCTAGAATTGAATAATCGAGCTAGGACCTAAGAACTTTTCCTATTTATGACATAATCAATGCTCGTGCCAGATTTCACGTTTCTATGACACCGGAAAGTAAGAAAATTAGATTCCGTACGTAAAATTTGGGCGCTAATTCTTTTGCGCATAGAATTGAATAATCGAGTTGAGACCCATTAACTTTTCATATTTATGACACAATCAATGCGCGTGCCAAAATTTCATGTTTCTATCACATTGGGTAGTGAAAGATTTAGATTATGTACGTAAAATTTGGACGCTAATTCTTTTGCGCTAGAATTAAAAAATCGAGTTGGGACCCATTAGCTTTTCCTATTTATGACATAATCAATGCTCGTGCCAAATTTCCAGTTTCTATGACACCGGAAAGTGAAGAAATTACATTCCGCAAGTAAAATTTGGACGCTAATTCTTTTGCGCATAGAATTGAATATTCGAGTTGGGACCCATTGGCTTTTCCTATTTATGACATGATTAATGCTCGTGCCAAATTTCACGTTTCTATGACACCGGAAAGTGAAAAAATTACATTCCGCATGTAAAATTTCGACGCCAATTATTTTGCGCTAGAATTGAATAATCGAGTTGGGACCCATTAGCTTTTCCTATTTATGACATAATCAATGCTCGTGCTAAATTTTCTATTTCTATGACACCGGAAAGTGAGAAAAATACATTCCGTACATAAAATTTCGACGCCAATACTTTTGCGCTAGAATTGAATAATCAAGCTAGGACCTAAGAACTTTTCATATTTATGACACAATCAATGCGCGTGCCAAAATTTCATGTTTCTATCACATTGGGTAGTGAAAGATTTAGATTATGTACGTAAAATTTGGATGCTAATTCTTTTGCGCTAGAATTAAAAAATCGAGTTGGGACCCATTAGCTTTTCCTATTTTTGACATAATCAATGCTCGTGCCAAATTTCACGTTTCTATGACACCGGAAAGTGAGAAAATTAGATTCCGTACATAAAATTTGGACACTAATTCTTTTGCGCATTGAATTGAATAATGGAGTTGGGACCCATTAGCTTTTCCTATTTATGACATAATCAATGCTCGTGCCAAATTTCCTGTTTCTATGACACCGGAAAGTGAAGAAATTACATTCCGCACGTAAAATTTGGACGCTAATTCTTTTGCGCATAGAATTGAATAATCGAGTTGAGACCTATTAGCTATTCCTATTTATGACATAATCAATGCTCGTGCCAAATTTCCCGTTTCTATGACACCGGAAAGTGAAAAAATAACATTCCGTACGTAAAATTTTGATGCCAATTCTTTTGCGCTAGAATTGAATAATCGAAATGGGACCTATGAACTTATCCTATTTACGACATAATCAATGCTCCTGCCAAATTTCACTTTTCTATGACACCGGAAAGTGAGAAAATTAGATTCCGTTCGTAAAATTTGGACGCTAATTCTTTTGCGCATAGAATTGAATAATCGAGTTGGGACCCATTAGCTTTTCATATTTATGACACAATCAATGCTTGTGCCAAATTTCATGTTTCTATGACATTGGGAAGTGAGAAATTTAGATTATGTACGTAAAATTTGGACGCTAATTCTTTTGCGCATAGAATTGAATAATCGAGTTGGGACCCATTAGCTTTTCCTATTTATGACATAATCAATGCTCGTGCCAAATTTCCTGTTTCTATGACACCGGAAAGTGAAGAAATTACATTCTGCACGTAAAATTTGGACGCCAATTCTTTTGCGCATAGAATTGAATAATCGAGTTGGGACTTACAAACTTTTCCTATTTATGACATAATCAATGCTCGTGCCAAATCTCACGTTTCTATGACACCGGAAAGTGAAAAAATTACATTCCGTACGTAAAATGTCGACGCTAATTCTTTTGCGCATAGAATTGAATAATTGAGTTGGGACGCAATAACTTTTCCTTTTTATGACATAATCAATGCTCGTGCCAAATTTCACGTTTCTATGACACCAGAAAGTGAGAAAATTACATTCCGCACGTAAAATTTGGACGCTAATTCTTTTGCGCATAGAATTGAATAATGGAGTTGGGACCCATTAGCTTTTCCTATTTATGACATAATCAATGCTCGTGCCAAATTTCCTGGTTCTATGACACCGGAAATTGAAGAAATTACATTCCGCACTTAAAATTTGGACGCTAATTCTTTTGCGCATAGAATTGAATAATCGAGTTGGGAACCACTAACTTTTCCTATTTATGACATAATCAATGCTCGTGCCAAATTTCCCGTTTCTATGACACTGGAAAGTGAGAAAAATACATTCCGTACGTAAAATTTTGACGCTAATTCTTTTGCGCATAGAATTGAATAATCGAGTTGGGACCCATTAGCTTTTCCTATTTATGACATAATCAATGCCCGTGCCAAATTTTAAGTTTCTATGTGAGAAAATTACATTCCGTACGTAAAATTTTTACGCTAGTTCTTTTGCGCATAGAATTGAATAATCGAGTTGGGTCCCATTAGCTTTTCCTATTTATGACATAATCAATGTTCGTGCCAAATTTCACGTTTCTATGACAAAGGAAAGTGAGAAAAATACATTCCGTACGTAAAATTTTGACGCTAATTCTTTTGCGCATAGAATTAAATAATGGAGTTGGGACCTATTAACCTTTCCTATTTATGACATATTCAGTGCCCGTGCCAAGTTTTAAGTTTCTATGTGAGAAAATTACATTCTGTACGTAAAATTTGGACGCTAATTCTTTTGCGCATAGAATTGAATAATCGAGTTGGGACCCATTAGTTTTTCCTATTTATGACATATTCAATGCCCATGCCAAATTTTAAGTTTCTATGTGAGAAAATTAGATTCCGTACGTAAAATTTTGACGCTAATTCTTTTGCGCATAGAATTGAATAATCGAGTTGGGACCCATTAGCTTTTCCTATTTATGACATAATCAATGCCCGTGCCAAATTTTAAGTTTCTATGTGAGAAAATTACATTCCGTACGTAAAATTTGGACGCTAATTCTTTTGCGTATATAATTGAATAATGGAGTTGGGACCCATAAGCTTTTCCTATTTACGACATAATCAATGCCCGTGCCAAATTTCGAGTTTCTATGACATCGAGAAGGGAAAGAATTAGATTCCGTACGTAAAGTTTGGACACTAATTCTTTTGCACTTAGAATTGAATAATCGAGTTTGGACCCATTAGCTTTTCCTGTTTATGACATAATCAATGCCCGTGCCAAGTTTTAAGTTTCTGTGACATTGGGAAGTGAGAGATGTAGATTATGTACGTTAAATTTCGATGCCAATTCTTTTGCGCTAGAATTGAATAATCGAGTTGGGACCCAATTACTTTTCCTATTTTGGAGATAATCTATGCTCGTGCCAAAATTCATGTTTCTACGACATCGGGAAGTTGGAGAACTTTTGGCAAGTCAGTCAGTCAGTGAGTCAGTCAGTCAGTGATTCAGTGAGGGCTTTCGGCTTCATATATATAGATATAATTAGAAATGAACGAGCGTACTCGGAAAAGCACTACTCGCTCGAGTAATTTGCTTTATCCGAGTATCGCTGTGCTCGTCCCTGAAGATTCGGGTGCCGGCACGGAGCGGGGAGCTGCAGGGGAGAGCGGGGAGGAACGGAGGGGAGATCTTTCTCTCCCTCTCTCCCGCCCGCTCTCCCCTGCTCCCCGCTGCAACTCACCTGTCAGCCGCAATGGCACCCGAATCTTCAGGGACGAGCACAGCGATACTCGGATAAAGCAAATTACTCGAGCGAGTAGTGCTTTTCCGAGTACACTCGCTCATCTCTAGATAAAATATAATATCAGTATGTAAAAGATCTTTTAAATATTTTTTTTGCAGTCCTTATTTTTATGCCATGTTTATATGTAAAGAAATGTAGGTTTCATGTGAAGACAACAGGCCCTACTAACTCAGATAAAACATGAAAGAAACGATGTAAACAGTGAACCCAGAGTGAGCAGATGAGGGAACAGCACTACAATTTTTTTTTTCTTGAAACAATCGTTTTTTATTGAGTTTTCAACAAATTTTTGTACATAAGACAAATGCAAATTTCAATGTATGCATATGAAATAATAAAGTTACAATTTGCATTATTTATATTGGAACAATTTCTAAGGAGAGTTGATGTCATCACTGGCCATTCATTTTCCAGTCTCTGCTGATTTAAATGGGTATTCTCATCTGAGACTTTTACAGAATATTCACAGGATGTGCTATAAAAGTTTAATAAATGTGGGTCCTACCTCATCTTCCATCTATCTTGAGTTGGGGCTTCCATCACCTCCAGTCTGCATCCTCCATCTACCTTGAGTTGGGGCCTCCATCACCTCTGGTCTGCATCCTCCATCTATCTTCACTTGGGGCCTCCATCACCTCCAGTCTGCATCTATCTAGAGTTGGGGTCTCCATCACCAGCGGTCACCCTGAATGCAGTAGCCAGGGGTGGTCGGGAAGATGGAAAGGGCCAAGATATACTGTTTCTTTTACTCTCATAGAAGCCAACTCAGAAAATGTGGAAATAGCATTTTTTTTACCTTGCCTATTTTCAATGCAAGATGGGCTGCATCATGGTCCTTACATTTCTTGTGAAGAAATGATAGATAGGAGGAGGGAAGTTCCACCGAAACATCCTCCAGAAAATATAAAACATAAATTGATATAAAATGATTGGTTAGCACTGTTGTCCTATAGTACTCTTGACCTGGATATGAATTCAAATCAAGGGCAACTGTTGCAGGGCATTTGCATTTTCTCCCTATGGTTGTGCAGCTTAAATACTACAAAAACACACTGATAGGTTAATTGTCTTCCTTTGAAATCAGACCCATTATGTGTGGGGCTGAGACAATTGATATAGTTTGTGATTCCTATAGGAGAGCAAAATTAATGTCAGTGGTGACAATCTCTCTACAGTGCTATGGATTATGTTAGCGCTATATAAGCAACAGGAAATACATACACTTTTTGTACTAAATGACTATATTTGTTTTTTAGTGTTGGGAAAAATGTGGGACTCATGCTTGACAAAACCACCCGATTTTCCTGTAAGGGGAAAATGATCCACAACTTCATGTCCACAAGCACATTTACCGAATATACTGTTGTGGATGAATTTGCTATTTGTAGAATTGATAAAGCTGCTCCTTTGGATCAAGTCTGCCTGGTTGGCTGTGGCTTTTCCACAGGTTATGGAACAGTTCTCAACACTGCAAAAGTAAGTAATCAATAATACTTGGTTGAACATGCTTAAACCAACAGACAACACAAGACGGAAATAATCTGAATTTCCATATTAGAGAGAAAGTATTGAGATGGAGTTAACTAAGGTTTATACAATTAGTTAAAATGAATTTGTTATTTTTACCTGAAATGCACCACCTGTGTTCTCGGTCAGTGCCTAGTAGTCAAGTAAATTGGGCTGAGCTATGATACACACTCATGTAACCCCTTTATTAAATGTTCAATTTTTTAGTAAAACAATATTGATCTCTTATGTAAGCTTAACATTTACATGATGATTGTCATACATTGGGAAGTTACATAAAATGGAAAATAGTCTTTGCATATCCTCCAAATATTGCATTATTATTACACAACATAATACATCAAAGTTCTCTATCCTATTAACCACCTGCATCTTTGCTTTTATGTCAGGTGAAGCCAGGAAGCTCATGTGTGGTGTTTGGTCTGGGCGGAATAGGCATGTCAGCTGTCATGGCCTGCAAAGTTTCTGGGGCCAAACAGATTATTGGAGTGGACATCAACTCAACAAAGTTCCCCAAAGCTAAAGAACTGGGATGTACTGAGTGTGTGAATCCAAAAGATCATTCCAAACCTATCCATGAAGTTATTACAGAGATGACCGGTGGAGGAGCTGACTATGGGTTTGAATGTATTGGCAATTGTGAAGTGATGGTACGAATTGCTTTATATTACATTACACCTGTAAAAAAAAATCTTTAGCACCCAACCAACATTTAACAATTTTGCATTCATGTATTGAATTTTGTACAATTTTGCCCTTGATAATACTGTTATATCTGCATTTACAATAATGTTCTTAAAGTAGCTGCAATCAATTTGGAATTTCCAGGACTTAACTTAGAAGAATCTTAATCTTGATGCTACAACCATAATCTATATGTCCTTTTAGGATATATAGAGACATTGTAGAAGCGGTCGTAGGGGATACAAACATCATAGAAGTGGTCTCTCTCTCAGGATGCCCTCTATTATCTAGAGTGGATAGCTAACAAGCACTGCCAATCACTCTGTTAGACCTGGGCCATTCATCTATTACATGGACAACCATTTAACTGAGTGCCAGCAAAACAATACCATGTACCATTTTAGTTGTAGGTCTGTTTGTGACCTAAACGTCCTCATCAAGATCAGACTTCCACAGAGGGGGCAGTTAAAGTCAACAAAAGAATATAAAGCCCAATTCACAGACGTGACTAACTCTAAAAACTTATATTTATTAATAACTATATTAAAACACATATACTGGGCACTACAATGACAACACACATATACCAGGTTCCTCCAAACACCTAACAATTGTAGGAGGTAAGTACCACTGGGGGCCAGGAATTATTTTCCACTCAATAAGAGTAAGAAATGATTGTATGTTATAACAAACACGCTCTACCCGAGATAGTTTCAAGAGAACATAGGATAATTCAAAAATCAGAGTTAGGAGTCCTGAGTTATATTGTATACAAGAAGAACAAGGTGTCGATTCGAACTAACACTTGTAATGATCAGGACAATCACATTATTAGTGGTCCGAACTCCAACTCCAAAATTATTTTATATACAAGCAAGACAAGATCACCGTTTTGATTTCTCGCTTGTAACAAATAGTACTTAGACTCACTCGCTAGTAGTGGTCAGTACGTAGACTTGTTTGAGTTCTCACTTGTAATGATCAGTACTTAGACTCGCTCAGTTGTAGTGATCAGTGATGAGACTCTGATCAGTACTTAGACTCGCACACTTATAGTGATCAGTACTTTATCTCTACGCGTTTCACCAATAGTTTAGTGGATCATCAGGAGGTATAGTACTAGAGTTTAAAATTCAAAGGTAGAAGAGATTCAATATATCGAGGAGACCATCAGTCTGAGTTAGAGAAAAAAGCTGAATCTCAGATTTCTAAAGATGCAGCGAGATTTATGTAATGGTCAATGTAGTGACCGGGATGGATGTCCCCATTGACCAGAACATACAATTGCTCTTGCAGTTGGGAGCCTGCGTGAGTGAATTTCTGATTGGAGGTAAATTACATGCTAGTGCTCTATAGGTGGATAATGCATAGAGGTGACAAAACTAAATGTCTTGATTTCCCGCTATGCAAGTCGATACAGATATGGAATTTGAGCAGACAAAGCCCCCAAGGTATCGGGAGAACCTTGTCTTGACCTATCGGTCCGCTTGTGAGTTGGAGTCAGGCACAGAAGAAGTACTCCATTAGATATATCCGGAGTATTGAATAGTTAACATACCAGAGTTAAGGCTTGGGTCAGTGATGCAGAGAGGAGACACAGTATGTGTGTCTCAATCTCCTGACTCAATTCAATGGGCTCTAGACGCCATGCATAGCTTTTCAGCAGTATGGTCTATTGTGCTGAATTCCAACCCTAAGTGCTTAAATTTAGGTCATAAATATAGGGATGAGACATAAATATATGTCTCGATCACTAGACCTAAATGCACTTTTAAACGCGGTGCATGATTTTTAAGAAGCCGGCTAAGCTTTAGTGCTAGTTCCAACCCAAGTTCTGATTCTAGTCAGCAAGTTCCTAGTCAGCAGTTTCTAGCAAGCAACCCCAGCAATTCCCCCAGATGTAGGGCTCAAGGAAGAGCAGAGAAAAAGAGCATGACCCTTCGCCTTGATGGTAGGAGTTTCCCTACTTAAAAATCATGCACCGCGTTTAAAAGTGCATTTAGGTCTAGTGATCGAGACATATATTTATGTCTCATCCCTATATTTATGACCTAAATTTAAGCACTTAGGGTTGGAATTCAGCCCAATAGACCATACTGCTGAAAAGCTATGCATGGCGTCTAGAACCCATTGAATTGAGTCAGGAGATTGAGACACACATACTGTGTCTCCTCTCTGCATCACTGACCCAAGCCTTAACTCTGGTATGTTAACTATTCAATACTCCAGATATATCTAATGGAGTACTTCTTCTGCGCCTGACTCCAACTCACAAGCGGACCGATAGGTCAAGACAAGGTTCTCCCGATACCTTGGGGGCTTTGTCTGCTCAAATTCCATATCTGTATCGACTTGCATAGCGGGAAATCAAGACATTTAGTTTTGTCACCTCTATGCATTATCCACCTATAGAGCACTAGCATGTAATTAACCTCCAATCAGAAATTAACCCACGCAGGCTCCCAACTGCAAGAGCAATTGTATGTTCTGGTCAATGGGGACATCCATCCCGGTCACTACATTGACCATTACATAAATCTCGCTGCATCTTTAGAAATCTGAGATTCAGCTTATTTCTCTAACTCAGACTGATGGTCTCCTCGATGTATTGAATCTCTTCTACCTTTGAATTTTAAACTCTAGTACTATACCTCCTGATGATCCACTAAACTATTGGTGAAACGCGTAGAGTTAAAGTACTGATCACTATAAGTGTGCGAGTCTAAGTACTGATCAGAGTCTCATCACTGATCACTACAACTGAGTGAGTCTAAGTACTGATCATTACAAGTGAGAACTCAAACAAGTCTACGTACTGACCAATACTAGCGAGTGAGTCTAAGTACTATTTGTTACAAGCGAGAAATCAAAACAGTGATCTTGTCTTGCTTGTATATAAAATAATTTTGGAGTTGGAGTTCGGACCACTAATAATGTGATTGTCCTGATCATTACAAGTGTTAGTTCGAATCGACACCTTGTTCTTCTTGTATACAATATAACTCAGGACTCCTAACTCTGATTTTTGAATTATCCTATGTTCTCTTGAAACTATCTCTGGTAGAGCGTGTTTGTTATAACATACAATCACTTCTTACTCTTATTGAGTGGAAAATAATTCCAGGCCCCCAGTGGTACTTACCTCCTACAATTGTTAGGTGTTTGGAGGAACCTGGTATATGTGTGTTGTCATTGTAGTGCCCAGTATATGTGTTTTAATATAGTTATTAATAAATATAAGTTTTTAGAGTTAGTCACGTCTGTGAATTGGTCCTCATCAAGATCAGAGGCAGAAGCGCCATAGAGGGTTTCAATTCTATTAAAATCAATGGTAGCGAAGCCTTCTATTACACTTTCGCCCCCGACCCCAATGTTGCAGCTCGAAATGTAATAGAAGGCTTCAGCTCACATTAATTGCAATGGGAGTGAAGCACTTTATGATGCTTCCCCTTCTGACTCTGATGAGGATGTACAGCCTCACTGCATTGACATAGGCTGCTTTTTGTCAATCTACAATCAGTCTTACATTTTTCTCTCATTTGCCCCACAACTGCAGGCATCATGATTTTAGAGCAAGATGAGCTGTGAAGATTGATATATAATTGTATGGAGAAAGATTCAGAATAACTTGTGTTTTATTCATTTATATATCTGCTCATTCTGAGCTTAACAGTCCAATAGGCAGTCCCTATCAGTGATTGACAGCTACCCCTGTATGCACAGTCATACACAGATAGCTATGAGTCCCTGATAGCTCCGCCCATTAGACGCTCAGAATGCGCAGGAGTTTTAATGAATAAAACACGAGATATACTGAATCTTTCCCCATAAAACTATTTATCAATTTGCTCAGCTCTAACTTAATTTGTATAGCCTGGAGGAGAGAAGGGATGGTGGAGACATGATCGAAACTTATTAATATGTTGAAAGTATAACTAAAGTTCAAGGGTATTTATTAGAAATCTAAATACTAAAACAAGAGGGTGCAATCTGAGATTAGTTGCGGGCAAAATGAGAAGCAACATCAGAGAATGTTTTTTTACTGGAAGAGTAGGAGATGCTTGGAACAAACTTCCATCAGACAAGGTATGAAATCAACAGTAATGAATTTAAGATGACTGGCATAAGCAGATTAGAGATGAGCGAGCACCAAAATGCTCAGGTGCTCGTTGCTCGATTCGAACTTTCCGCGATGCTCGAGGGTTCGTTTCGAGTAACGAACCCCATTGAAGTCAATGGGCGACTCGAGCATTTTTGTATATCACCCATGCTCCGCTAAGGTTTTCATTGGTGAAAATCTGCAAAACCCAAGAAAGTGATGGAAACGACACAGAAACGGATAGGGCAGGCGAGGGGCAACATGCAGGGCTGCATTTCAGGTTCCCAGGTCCCACTATTAAGCCGCAATAGCGGCAAGAGTGGGCCCCCCTCCCTAACAATTTTTACTTTGGACAAAGCCTCATTAGTAAGCCACACCTTAGCTAAGCACCACACTACCTCCAACTAAGCACAAGCACTGCCTGCGGGACACACCGCTAGCTCTTCTCCTGGGTTACATGCTGCCCAACCAAACTCCCCCCCCCCCCCCCCCGCACGACCCAGTGTCCACAGCGCACACCAAAGTGTCCCTGTACAGCCTTCAGCTGCCCTCATGCCACACCACCCTTATGTCTATTTATAAGTGCGTCTGCCATGAGGAGGAACCGGAGGCACACACTGCAGAGGGTTGGCAGGGCCAGGCAGCGACCCTCTTTAAAAGTGGTAGGGCGATAGCCCACAATGCTGTACAGAAGCAATGAGAAATCCAATCCTGTGCCACCTCCGTCAGGAGCTGCAAACGTGGGCATAGCAATGGGGAATCCATGTGCCAAACAGTATTCATTCTGTCAAGGTGTCGCATAGCTCAATCGACACTGCAAGGGGAAAGCCATCTGCGCTCTGCCCCCAAACGCAAGTCAGTCAGTGTCTTTGTGCCAGACAGGTCAAACACAGCGATGGGAACTAAGTTTGCACCAACAGCATAGGTGGGTCCTAGGAAACCCAAGACATGAAAAAATTGATCTGAGCCAAACATGGCAGACTTGCACCACGCCCACGACATAGGCCTTGGCCCACAGCTTCAGAAATCCTAGGCAGGAAGCGGACTTTTACTGCACCCAGGACATAGGCCTCTGCACAAACCCTCAGCAATCGAGGGCCTACAGCGGACTCCTATGCTAGCGTAGCTGTGCACGTCTCATTAGCGCTGTATTGCTCCTGTAGTTTGTCCCAATGCAGTGCCCCGGATAGTAGAGCTAACGTCAGATTAAATACAGGTGGGCTTCGGCCCACACTGCATGCCCCAGTCTGACCGGGGTTTTTTATAAATAGTCACAGGCAGGTACAACTCCGCAATGGGAATTCCGTGTGCACCCACAGCATGGGTGGCTCCCTGGAACCCACCGGCGGTACATAAATCTATCCTATTGCAGTGCCCTGGACAGCAGAGCTAATGTCAGATTAAATGCAGGTGGGCTTTGGCACACACTGCATGCCCCAGTCAGACTGGGGTTCTTTATAAGTAGACACAGGCAGTTACAACTCCGTGTGGACCGACAGCATGGGAGGGTCGCAGGAAGCCACTGGCGGTACATAAATAAATCCCATTGCATTGCCCAGCACAGCTGAGGTAACGTCAGAATAAATGCAGGTGGGCTTCGGCCCACACTGCATGCCCTAGCCTGACCGGGGTTTTTAATACATAGACACAGGCAGGTACAAATCCCCTATGTGAATTCCCTGTGGACCCACAGCATGGGTGGCTCCCTGGAACCCACTGGCGGTACATAAATAGATCCCATTGCAGTGCCCTGGACAGCAGAGCTAACGTCAGATTAAATGCAGGTGGGCTTCAGCCAAGAATGTTTTCATTGTTGAAGGAGGAGGACGGGGAAGTTTTTGAGGCAGTACGTGTCCTGTCCCCGTGTCCGTGGTTATATGCACCTTCCCAGTGACCGCGTCGCTGAAAACTTGTCGCGTCTGTGGATTTAGTAGACCGACCTTGCCACCATCATGTCTTTGGGAAGCCTCCGTTTCCACTACCCTGTAACATTGCAGTAACAGCAGTATAGGCAGAGCCGAGAATTAGTAACATTTCAGCGGTAAGAGTATGCACAAACCCCTGTAACATTTCATTGGCAGCAGTGAGGACAGACCCCACTAACATTTCATTTGCAGCATAATACACAGACCCCAGTAACATTTCAGTAGTATCAGTATAGACAGACCCCAGTAACAGTTCAGTAGTATAAGTCTAGACAGACCCCAGTAACATTTCAGTTCCAGCAGTATTGTCAGACCCCAGTAACATTTCAGTAGTATCAGTTGCGACATGCCCCAGTCACATTTCAGTTCCAGCAGTGCAGACAGACCCCAGTAACAGTAACGTTGAAGCAGTATGGGCAAAGCAGCAGATTCACATTTCCCTTGCAGCAGTGTATGGAGAGCACTGCATTTGTAACATTTCAGTGGCAGCAGTATAGTCAGACCCCAGTAATAGTAACGTAGAAGCAGTGTGGGCAAAGCAGCATATTCACATTTCCCTAGCAGCAGTGTAGGGAGAGCACAGCATTTGTAACATTTCAGTAGTAGCAGTAAGTCAGACCCCAGTAACAGTAAAGTAGAAGCAGTATGGGCAAAGCAGCAGATTCACATTTCCCTGGCAGCAGTGTAGGGAGAGCATAGCATTGATAAGATTTCAGTAGTAGCAGTATAGACAGGCCCCAGTAACATTAACGTAGAAGCAGTATGGGCAAAGCAGCAGATTCACATTTCCCTTGCAGCAGTGTAGGGAGAGCACAGCATTTGTAACATTTCAGTAGTAGCAGTATAGTCAGACCCCAGTAACAGTAACGTAGAAGCAGTATGGGCAAAGCAGCAGATTCACATTTCCCTGGCAGCAGTGTAGGGAGAGCATAGTATTGATAAGATTTCAGTAGTAGCAGTATAGACAGGCCCCAGTAACATTAACGTAGAAGCAGTATGGGCAGAGCCCACTATTAGTTACATTTCTGTTATAGCAGTATAGACCTGCCCCAGTAACATTTCTGTTGAAGCATTATGGGCAGAGCCCAGTATTAGTAAAATTACAGTAGTAACAGTATACACCAACCAAGGTAACATTTCAGGAGCAGAAGTATTGGCAGACCGAAGTAACATTTCTGTTGCTGAAGTATAGTCAGACCTCTGTAGCATTACTGTGGCAGAAGTATTGGTAGGCAGAACAGAGTTACATTTCTGTAGCAAAAGTGTAGGCCAACCCCAGACACAGTGGTGTACCATGAGTGCAGGCGAAGCCCATAAAAATTACTTGGATTACATTGTAGGCGAGGGCCCGAAAAATTGTTGTACCGACAGTACAAATGTACCCCAGAAAAATTGCCCATGCCCAACCCAGAGGGCAGGTGAAACCCATTAATCGCTTAGCGTACTGTGGCTTACTTTTTAACTAGGCCTGGAGGCAGCCCAGTCTAAAAAACAATTAGTTCAGGTGGAAGTTTCAATGCTTTATTGAGAATTGAAACAGATATATATTATTTAGAAAAGTGATATGAGCCTTTTGGCCCACAGAAAAATTGCCCGTTCGCGTGATTACGAGAGGTTTCAGGAGGAGGAGCCGGAGGAGGAGGACGAATATCATACACAGATTGACAAAGTTCTTTAGGCAGCACTGCTGTCCGCTGGTGGAGAAGAGAAGTCTGGGGAAATCCAGGCTTTGTTCATCTTTAAGAGTGTAAGCCGGGTGGGTACGCTTGTCCGTGATGATTCCCCCAGCTGCACTAAACACCCTCTCTGACAAGACCCTAGCCGCAGGGCACGCCAACACCTCCAGGGCATATAGCGCGAGTTCGGGCCACGTGTCCAGCTTTGACACCCAGTAGTTGTACAGAGCAGAGGCGTCACGGAGGACGGTGGTAAGATCTGCTGCGTACTCCCTCACCATCTTCTTACAGTGCTCCCTACGACTCAGCCTGGACTGGGGAGGTGTGAGACAGTCTTTCTGGGAAGCCATAAAGCTGGCAAAGGCCTTGGAGAGTGTTCCCCTGCCTGCGCTGAACATGCTGCCTGATCTCCGCGCCTCCCCTTCTACTTGGCCCTCGGAACTGCGCCTTCTGCCACTAGCGCTGTCAGATGGGAAGTTTACCATCAGTTTGTCCACCAGGGCCCTGTGGTATTGCATCACTCTCAAACCCCTTTCCTCTTCGGGAATGAGAGTGGAAAGGTTCTCCTTATACCGTGGGTCAAGCAGTGTGTGCACCCAGTAATCTGTAGTGGCCAGAATGCATCTAACACGAGGGTCACGAGAAAGGCATGCTAACATAAAGTCAGCCATGTTTGCCAGGGTGCCTGTATGCAACATATGGCTGTCATCACTAGGAAGATCACTTTGAGTATCCTCCTCCTCCTCAGGCCATACACACTGAATGGATGAGAGGCAAGCAACATGGGTACCCTCTGCAGTGGGCCCAGCTGTCTCTTCCTCCTTAGGCTCCTCCCCCTCCTCCTCCTCCAAAACGCGCTGAGATATAGACATGAGGGTGATCTGGCTATCCAGCGACATACTGTCTTCCCCCGCCTCCATTTCCGCCCGCAAAGCATCAGTCTTCATGCTTTGCAGGGAACTTCTCAACAGGCATAGCAGGGGAATGGTGACGCTAATGATTGCAGCATCGCCACTCACCATCAGGGTGGACTCCTCAAAGTTTCCAAGGACCTGGCAGATATCTGCCATCCAGGCCCACTCCTCTGTAAAGAATTGAGGAGGCTGACTCCCACTTCGCCGCCCATGTTGGAGCTGGTATTCCACTATAGCTCTACGCTGCTCATACAGCCTGGACAACATGTGAAGCGTAAAGCTCCACCGTGTGGGCACGTCGCAACGCAGTCAGTGCACTGGCAGATGAAACCGATGTTGCAGGGTGCGCAGGGTGGCAGCGTCCGTGTTGGACTTGCGGAAATGTGCGCTGACCCGGCGCACCTTGCCGAGGAGGTCTGACAAGTGTGGGTAGCCTTTCAGAAACCGCTGAACCACCAAATTAAAAACATGGGCCAGGCATGGCACGTGCGTGAGGCTGCCGAGCTGCAGAGCCGCCACCAGGTTATGGCCGTTGTCACACATGACCATGCCCGGTTGGAGGCTCAGTGGCGAAAGCCAGCGGTCAGTCTGCTCTTTCAGACCGTGCAACAGTTCGTGGGCCGTGTGCCTCTTCTCTCCTACGCTGAGTAGTTTCAGCACGGCCTGCTGACGCTTGCCCACCGCTGTGCTGCCGTGCCGTGCGACACCGACTGCTGGCGACGTGCTGCTGCTGACAAGTCTTGATTGCGAGGTAGAGGTTGCCTTGGAGGAGGAGGGTGGTTTAGTGGAGGTGGCATACACCGCCACAGATACCAGCACCAATCTGGGGCCCGCAGTTCTGGGGGTGGGTAGTACATGAGCGGTCCCAGGCTCTGACTCGGTCCCTGCCTCCACAAATTCACCCAATGTGCCGTCAGGGAGATATAGTGGCCTTGCCCGCCTGTGCTTGTCCACGTGTCCGTTGTTAAGTGGACCTTGCCAGTAACCGAGTTGGTGAGGGCGCGTACGATGTTGCGTGATACGTGGTCGTGCAGGGCTGGGACGGCACACCGTGAAAAATAGTGGCGACTGGGGACAGAGTAGCGCGGGGCTGCCGCCGCCATCATGTTTTTGAAAGCCTCCGTTTCCACTAGCCTATAGGGGAGCATCTCCAGGCTGATCAATTTGGCTATGTGGACATTTAAAGCTTGAGCGTGCGGGTGCGTGGCGGGGTATTTGCGCTTTCGCTCCAACGATTCTCTTAGCGACAGCTGGACGCTGCACTGAGAAACATTGCTGGATGGGGCCGAGGACAGCGGAGTTGAGGGTGTGGGTCCAGGCCAGGAGATGGTCGTGCCTGTGTCGTGAGAGGTGGGTTGGATCTCAGTGGCAGGTTGGGGCCCAGGGGGAGAGGCAGTGGCGCAAGCTGGAGGCGGTGAACGGCCTTCGTCCCACCTTGTGGGGTGCTTGGCCATCATATGCCTGCGCATGCTGGTGGTGGTGAGGCTGCTGGTGGTTGCTCCCCGCCTGATCTTGGCGCGACAAAAGTTGCACACCACTGTTCGTCGGTCGTCCGCCGTCTCAGTGAAAGACTGCCACACCTTAGAGCACCTTGGCCTCTGCACAGTGGCTTGGCACGAGGGGGTGCTTTGGGAAACAGCTGGTGGATTATTCCCTCTTGCCCTGCCTCTACCCCTGGCCACCCCACTGCCTCTTCCAACCTGTCCTGCGGCTGCAATTGCCTCCCCCTCTGAAGACATGTCCTCAGTTGGCTTATCACACCAGGTGGGGTCAGTCACCTCATCGTCCAGCGGCCCTTCCCCTGAATCCTCTGTGCGCTCCTCCCTCGGACTTACTGCCCTCAGTACTACCTCACTGATAGACAACTTGTCTCATCGTCATCGTCCTCCTCACCCACTGAAAGCTCTTGAGACAGTTGCCGGAAGTCCCCAGCCTCATCCCCCGGACCCTGGGAACTTTCCAGAGGTTGGGCATCGGTCACGACAAACTCCTCCGGTGGGAGAGGAACCATTGCTGCCCAATCTGGGCCGGGGCCCGAGAACAGTTCCTGGGAGTCTGCCTGCTCCTCAGAATGTGTCATTTTCATGGAGTGAGGAGGCTGGGAGGAAGGAGGAGCAGCAGCCAGAGGATTCAGAGTTGCAGCAGTGGACGGCGTAGAAGACTGGGTGGTCAATAGATTGCTGGATGCACTTTCTGCCATCCACGACAGGACCTGCTCACACTGCTCATTTTTTAATAAAGGTCTACGACGTGGACCCAAAAATTGCGATATGAAGCTGGGGACCCCAGAAACTGTCCTCTCTCCTACTCCCGCAGCAGCCGGCTGCGATTCACCTGGACCAGGAACTCGTCCTATGCCCACACCCTCACTTGGGACTCCGCGTCCTCGACCGCGTCCACGTCCTCTGCCCCTACCCCTACCCCTCAGCATGCTGGATTAAGAATCGAGCAGAGACAGAGCAGTGTAAAAATGTTTGTGAATTATTGCCGCGCAGTTGGTGGCTGCCAGCGGTAATATAACACAAAATGAAGCCAGAGATAAATTATAAGGAAGGCTGCACTTAGGCCTTGCTGTGAACTATGCAGTTTGGATGGACGTGAAGTCCCACAGGCCACTCAGGCAAATGCACTGGGTCTCCGGTAGCCGTAAAAAGGAATTTTTTAAAAAAATCTCCTTATTTTTCTATGCAATGCAGGCTGAGGCTATGCAGTGTGTATTGCACTTTCAATCTATGGGCGTCGGGCAGACCGTGAACTTCTGAGACAGCACACGTATAACACAGAGCGTTGTAGAAATTGTGTGGTTTCTTGGCATACACTTAGAGGCAGACTGAACTGAGGCAACGCAAAGTGCGGACAGAAAAATATTTAAATGAAGGCTGCACTTAGGCCTAGCTGTGAACTATGCAGTTTGGATGAACGTGAAGTCCCACAGGCCACGCAGGCAAATGCACTGGGTCACCGGTAGCCGTAAAAAAGAATTTAAAAAAAAATCTCCTTATTTTTCTAGGCAATGCAGGCTGAGGTTATGCAGTGTGTATTGCACTTTCAATCTATGGGCGTCGGGCAGACCGTGCACTTGTGAGACAGCACACGTATAACACAGAGCGTTGTAGAAAATGTGTGGTTTCTTGGCGTACACTTATAGGCAGACTGAACTGACGCAACGCAAAGTGAGGACAGAAAAATGTTTAAATGAAGGCTGCACGCAGGCTCTGCTGTGCAATACAGAGGTACTACAACTCCCAGCAAACACGGAGTTAAATGCACATGGTCACAGGTTGCCCTAAGAAGAACCGTTGGGGTTCTTGTAGACAAGATTCTACACTACCACTGTCCCTGCCTGACCAATACTGCCCCTATACTCAAGTACAGACTGCAGCCTTAGAACGCTACAGCCTGCACGCCCGATATACATTAAAAAAAAATAGTGCAAAAGTGCTCAGAGCAGCCACTACAGGTACTACAACTCCCAGCAACCACAGAGTTAAATGCACACGGTCACAGGTTGCCCTAAGAAGAACTGTTGGGGTTCTTGTAGACAGGATTCTACACTACCACTGTCCCTGCCTGACCAATACTGCCCCTATACTCAAGTACAGACTGCAGCCTTAGAACGCTACAGCCTGTACGCCCGATATACATTAAAAAAAAATAGTGCAAAAGTGCTCACAGCAGCCACTACAGGTACTACAACTCCCAGCAACCACGGAGTTAAATGCACACGGTCACAGGTTGCCCTAAGAAGAACCGTTGGGGTTCTTGTAGACAGGATTCTACACTACCACTGTTCCTGCCTGACCAATACTGCCCCTATACTCAAGTACAGACTGCAGTCTGAGAACGCTACAGCCTGCACGCCCGATATACATTAAAAAAAAAAAAGTGCAAAACTGCTCACAGCAGCCACAACAGTAATGCACTAGGTGAGCTGTGGCCCTAAGAAGGACCGTTGTGGTTCTTGAAGCTAACACTGTCCCTATAGCAGCAGCAGCACTTTCCCTGATCTCTCTTAGCGTGTGTCTGTGGCGAGCCGCGGGCGGGGCTGATTTAAATACTCGGGGGTCACTTGATCTCGCCAGCCACTCACTGCAGGGGGGTGGGATAGGGCTGGAACGTCACAGGAGGAAGTTGTAATGCCTTCCCTGTGTTTCTATTGGCCAGAAAAGGGCGCAAATTTCTCAGGGAAGGAAATGTAATGGAGTTGAGTGCCGCGTGGTGCTCGTCTCGAGTAACGAGCATCTCGAACACCCTAATGCTCGAACGAGCATCAAGCTCGGACGAGTGCGCTCGCTCATCTCTAAAGCAAATATCTATCCTATGGAAATAATATAATGGCAGACTAGATGAACCATGTGGGCTTGTTCTGTTGGCAATTTTCTATATTTCTATGTGTTGCCCACAGATGTCCCCCTAACAGTATGTTGGTTGCAGATATTGCCATAATAGCGTGTCAGCCACAGATATCTACTCTATGAAACATTTTTGCACACCATTTGGTTTGAAATATTTTGTTTCTTACTTTTTTCTAACTAAAACTTACGTGCATCTTATAGTCTGAAAAATATGGTAAATACTGTAAATTATACAATTCACTATGAACTTGCTAACTCTTATAAATTAGTTTTGTACAACATAAATTGAATCATGTAAGTGCTAAGCTAGTATTGTCCATATCTTATCATATGCCTAAAATACTAACTCAATAAAACTATACTATCACACAGGACTACACATCTGTGTGTGCATGCCATTTCCCACAAAGCAGAATAAATGATGCCAAATAGTACTGTAGTAGCGCTTATCTTCTTTCAGACACCTGTGGGTATCTTGTGCGTATCCAAAGCTCTTAAAGGGGTTGTTCATCCACACTGTTGATGAGCTATCCTCAGGATACATTGTCAATGGTAGATTAGCGTCAGCAGGGGCGTAGCTAGAGGCTCATGGGCCCAGGTGCAAAAGTTTAGCTTGGGGCCCCCTTCCAGACCCGTCCACCCACCACTCCTTTTCACAGCTACTCCTTGTATATCACTTTTAGCTACATTACTGTTTTTTTTAATGACCCATCAATGGATCATTAGTAATCAGGGGTTTTAGATTTTTAAAACATCCAGAACACAAGCCTCAAGGCACGCTTTGCTTCCCCAAGAAAGAAAAAAATAATGATATATACACATACATAATACAGGCACACATACATTGGAGACAGCATAAGCTAACTTTTATAACATGTTAGGGCTCATGTCCACGACCAGGTTTTCACCACGTATTATGCACACGTGGTAATCCCTACATGCTCTCTTTCTCTGCGTACCACGTAACGTGAGCCCTGTACACTTGTATGATACGCTGCCCATACACATTACATTGTTTCCATATGCATTGTCACTCTAAACAGAGTGGGGAATTAAAAAAAGAATCCCCCTGTGCATGTGCAGTGCCACACAAAGCCATATGTGGTCCCTGCCGGCAGCGTGCACGGCTGGGAAATGTGTGAGATGCTGGTGGTCCCCCTCAGTGTTGTAGGCTTACGGCTGTGGCATTGGCATTGAGCCCTTAGTCACCAATACAGCGGCTCGGTTCTAGAATACCTCTAATAGTGAAGTCAGGTGCCGGCTCGCAGAACCCCCCTCACTCACCCCCACTCCCCATCACACAGAACCCCCCTCACTCACCCCCACTCCCCATCACACAGAACACCCCTCACTCACCCCCACTCCCCATCACACAGAACACCCCTCGTCCCCCCCACTCCCCATCACACAGAACCCCCCTCACTCACCCCCACTCCCCATCACACAGAACACCCCTCACTCACCCCCACTCCCCATCACACAGAACACCCCTCGCCCCCCCCCACTCCCCATCACACAGAACACCCCTCACTCACCCCCCTCCCCCCTCTTAATCATACCGAGGACGTTCCCTCTCACTGACTGCACTTACTTTCACTATGGTCTTTGCGCAGGCAAGCAGCCTCTCCTGCACATCGGTGCTTCCTCCCAGGACCTCCGCTCAGACTCCTCCCCTCTGATGATCTCTGTGCTGGAGAACCAGATGGGGGAGGGGTCTGAGCGGAGGTCCTGGGAGGAAGCACCGATGTGCAGGAGAGGCTGCCTGCCTGCGCAGAGACCATAGTGAAAGTAAGTGCAGTCAGTCAGTGCCACCTGACTGACTGCAAAGTAAGCCCCGTGGGCCCCCAGGGGCTCAGGGGCCGGGTCGCAACCGCACCCCCAGCACCCCCTATATGTACGCCAGTGAGCGTCAGTCTGCCACACATGATGCCTGGTGATCAACTGCTCTCTGGGCCAGTTCTCTATTGCACAGAGCTGCTATGTTGCTGGAACTATGAAGCTCTGATTTCAATGCCATGGTCTGTGTTGGTATTACAAGAAATGTTCTCAATGAATTCAATAAATTCTATCATTGTACAAGAATCCTACCAAAAGCAAAAATAATAAGAAAAATATACTTTTTGTCTTTAGGCGTCCATGATTCAGTCTACGAATTACGCCTATGGATCTGCCAATATTATTGGTGTTCCTCCTTTCAAAGACAGAATAAGCATGGATCCAATGTGGGTACTCACTGGACGCTCAATACAAGGAGCCTTCTTGGGAGGTGAGTTCTGCAAATGTTAAAATCAAACAATCCTGTTAATGCTGCTTAAACATAATATATATTTTTTTATTGGTTCAGAAGAGAAAGCTGATCACATTCTGTTTTGCAGATTACAAGGCACCTCAAGATTTCCCTAAAATAATTGATGATGTCCTGGCTGGGAAAATCAACCTCGATGCTCTGGTGAGTCACAGGCTGCCACTGGACCAGGTCAATGAAGGCTTTGACCTCATAAGACATGGAAAAACGTAAGTAGATTTTTAAAAGTGACATTTTTGGCATTATATGAAATTTGTTTGCATAAATTTGATGTTAGACAAAAAAATGCAATATTCATGTCAAGCCACATCAGAACTAGGTGATGTTCTCCTTCACTAATGAAGGTATTTGATGATCCTGGATCCCTTAGCCTAGATTCTGCTAGGTAGGAATCTGTCCCATTTTTTTTTTCAAATCTTCGTGCCTCCATCTCTATATATAAAGACGAAAGCCCTCACTGATTCACTGACTGACTGACTCGCCAAAAGTTCTCCAACTTCCCGATGTCGTAGAAACATGAATTTTGGCACAAGCATGGATTATCTCCAAAATAGGAAAAGTAATTGGGTCCCAACTCAATTATTCATTTCTAGCGCAAAAGAATTAGCGTTGAAATTAAATGTACGGAATCTAATTCTCTCACTTTCCAATGTCATAGAAACTTGAAATTTGGCAAGAGCATTGATTATGTCATAAATAGGCAAAGTTAATGGGACCCAACTCGATTATTCAATTCTATGCGTAAAAGAATTAGCGTCCAAATTTTACGCACGAAATGTATTTTTCTCACTTTCCGGTGTCATAGAAACGTGAAATTTGGCACGAGCATTGATTATGTCATAAACAGGAAAAGATAATGGGTCGCAACTCGATTATTCAATTCTATGCGCAAAAGAATTAGCGTCCAAATTTTACGTACGGAATGTAATTTTCTCACTTTCCGGTGTCATAGAAACTTGAAATTTGGCACAAGCATTGATTATGTCATAAATAGGAAAAGCTAATGGGTCCTAACTCAATTATTTAATTCTATGCACAAAAGAATTAGTGTCCAAATTTTACGTACGGAATGTAATTTTCTCACTTTCCGGTGTCATAAAAACGTGAAATTTGGCACGAGCATTGATTATGTCATAAATAGGAAAAGCTAATGGGTCCCAACTCGATTTATCAATTCTATGCGCAAAAGAATTAGCGTCCAAATTTTACATACGGAATGTAATTTTCTCCGTTTCCGGCGTCATAGAAACGTGAAATTTGGCACGAGCATTGATTATGTCATAAATAGTAAAAGTTAATAGGTTTCAACTCGATTATTTAATTCTAGTGCAAAAGAATTAGCGTCGAAACTTTACGTACATAATCTAGATCTCTCACTTCCCAATGTCATAGAAACATGAAATTTGCCATTAGCATTGAATATGTCATAAATAGGAAAAGTTAATGGGTCCCAACTCGATTATTCAGTTCTAGCGCAAAAGAATTAGTGTTCAAATTTTATGTACGGAATCTAATTCTCTCACTTCTTGGTGTCATAGAAAGATGAAATTTTGAACGGGCATTGATTATGTCATAAATAGGAAAGGTTAATGGGTCCCACCTCGATTGTTCAATTCTAAGCGCAAAAGAATTAGCGTCCACATTTTACGTACGAAATCTAATTCGCTCACTTCCCGATGTCATAGAAACTTGAAATTTGGCACAGGCATTGATTATGTCATAAATAGGAAAAGTTAATAGGTCCCAACTCGATTATTGAATTCTGAGTGCAAAAAAAATTAGCGTTGAAATTTTACGTATGGAATCTAATTCTCTCACTTCCTGATGTCATTTTATATAAAGGAAACGTTGCATCGTTACCTCCCCGTGGTGTTTCCTGGGTAACGCAGAGAGCTATGCAAAATGGTAAACATATGTTTTTCCGGTATCTCTAAAGCAACCACGACTTCATAAGATTTTCCGTGTGAACACCAGATAAACACCAGTACCAAATTAACTCGGGTATATCAGCTAGTCTATATATATATAAAGACGAAAGCCCTCACTGACTCACTCACTGACTGACTCACTCACTCACTCACTGACTGACTGACTGACTCGCCAAAAGTTCTCCAACTTCCCCATGTCGTAGAAACATTAAATTTGGCACAAGCATAAATTATCTCCAAAATAGGAAAAATAATTGGGTTCCAACTCGATTATTCAATTCTAGCACAAAAGAATTGGCGTCGAAATTTTACATACATAATCTAAATCTCTCACTTACCAATGTCATAGAAACTTAAAATTTGGCACGGGCATTGAATATGTCATAAATAGGAAAAGTTAATAGGTCCCAACTAGAGATACGAGCATACTCGTCCGAGCTTGATGCTCGTTCGAGTATTAGGGTGCTCGAGATGCTCGTTACCCGAGACGAGCACCACGCGGTACCCGTCTCGATTACACAAGCACTGACCATTGAATTCAATGGAGCCGGCAATACAGCCGGCTCCATTGATAGCAATGGGCTGCCGGCGATTGCGGGATGAATTGTCGGGAAGGGCTTAAATATATAAGCCCTTCCCTGCAATTCATCCAGAAATGTGTAAAAATAAAAAAATATATACTCACCTTGTCCCGGCAGAACGATGTTAGCCCATTGAATTCAATGGAGCCGACTCTCAGCTGTCCCTGCGCTGAGCCAATCACAGGCAGCACTCACTCACCCACTCATGAATTCATAAATGGGTGTGAGTGAGAGCTGCCTCTGATTGGTCAGGCTGTGACCAATCAGAGGCAGCTCATTCAGCAGGCGGGGATTTTAAATCCCCGGCAGCTGAATACTACTCACAGCTGTTCAGAGCAGTTCAGGAGAACTGCCAGCTGGCCGCGCTGAACTCCGTCTGCCGGGACCAGGTAAGTATATTTTTTTTTGTAATTTTTACACATTTCTGGATGAATTGCAGGGAAGGGCTTATATATTTAAGCCCTTCCTGACAATTCATCCCGCAATCGCCGGCAGCCCATTGCTCAGTCAGACGGGCGATTTTTCGTGCGATTTGCTCATGCGCATGCGTCTGGCGATTTTGTAAAACCATTGCTTCGCAATGGTATTGGACACATGAGCGCTTTCTATGTGCTCGTCCGATAAATTATAGAACAGAAATCGCAGATCGCACCTATCTGGGATCTGCGATTCCTGTTCTCTTCTCTATATGCGCTCACTGGGGCCGGCGGCAGCAGCGCCGACCCCATTGAGAACATATAGAAGACAAATCATTCTTCTCTGCCACAGCTGTTACAGCTGTGGCAGAGAAGAACGATGTTTGCCCATTGAATTCAATGGAGCCGGCAATACAGCCGGCTCCATTGAAAGCAATGGGCTGCTGGACAGCGCTGGATGAATTGTCGGGAAGGGCTTAAATATATAAGCCCTTCCCTGCAATTCATCCAGAAATGTGTTAAAATAAAAAATATATATATATACTTACCTTGTCCCGGCAGCGGGAATTCAGCGCGGCCGGACTGCAGTGGGTGTGAAGGGGGTGTGACTCAAAGCTGCCCCTTATTGGCTCAGCCTGAGCCAATCAGAGGCAGCTTTGAGTCACACCCACTGCAGGCCAACCTCACTGAACTCCGGCTGCCGAGACAAGGTGAGTATATATATATTTTTTATTTTAACACATTTCTGGATGAATTGCAGGGAAGGGCTTATATATTTAAGCCCTTCCCGACAATTCATCCAGCGCTGTCCAGCAGCCCATTGCTTTCAATGGAGCCGGCTGTATTGCCGGCTCCATTGAATTCAATGGGCGAACATCGTTCTTCTCTGCCACAGCTGTTACAGCTGTGGCAGAGAAGAATGATTTGTCTTCTATATGTTCTCAATGGGGTCGGCGCTGCTGCCGCCGACCCCATTGAGCGCATATAGAGAAGAGAACAGGAATCGCAGATCCCAGATAGGTGCGATCTACGATTTCTGTTCTATAATTTATCAGACGAGCGCATAGAAAGCGCTCATGTGTCCAATACCATTGCAAAGCAATGGTTTACAAAATCGCCAGACGCATGCGCAAATCGCACGAAAATTCGCCCGTCTGACTGAGGCCTGACAGTGCGGGGGGGGGGGGGGGGTTATCACTCTTGCCACTATTTTGGCTTAATAGTGGGACCTGGGAGCTTGAGATGCAGCCCAACATGTAGCTCCTCGCCTGCCCTATCCGATTCTGTGTCGTTTCCATCACTTTCTTGGGTTTTGCAGATTTTCACAAATGAAAACCTTAGCGAGCATCCGTCATATACAAAAATGCTCGAGTCACCCATTGACTTCAATGGGGTTCGTTACTCGAAACGCACTCTCGAGCATCACTGAAAGTTCGACTCGAGTAACGAGCACCCGAGCATTTTGGTGCTCGCTCATCTCTAGTCCCAACTTGATTATTCAATTCTATGCACAAAAGAATTAGCGTCCAAATTTTACGTACGGAATGTAATTTTCTCACTTTCCGGTGTCATCGAAACGGAAAATTTGGCACGAGCATTGATTATGTCATAAACAGGAAAAGCTAATGGGTCCCAACTCGATTATTCGATTCTATGCGCAAAAGAATTAGCGTCCAAATTTGACGTACGGAATGTAATTTTCTCACTTTCCGACGTCATAGAAATGGGAAATTTGGCACGAGCATTGATTATGTCATAAATAGAAAAGCCAATATGTCCCAACTCGATTGTTCATTTCTATGCGCAAAAGAATTAGCGTCCAAATTTAATGTACGGAATGTAAATTACTAACTTTCCGGCGTCATAGAAGCATGAAATTTGGCACAAGCATTGATTATGACATAAATAGGAAAAGTTAATAGGTCCCAACTCGATTATTCAATTCTAGCGCAAAAGAATTAGTGTCGAAACTTCACGTACATCATCTAAATCTCTCACTTCCCAATGTCATAGAAACATGAAATTTGCCATAAGCATTGAATATGTCATAAATAGGAAAAGTTAATAGGTCCCAACTCGAATATTCAATTCTAGCGCAAAAGAACTAGCGTTCAAATATTACGTATGGAATCTAATTCTCTCACTTCTTGGTGTCATAGAAACATGAAATTTGGAAAGGGGATTGATTATGTCATAAATAGGAAAAGTTAATGGGTCCCACCGCGATTGTTCAATTCTAAGCGCAAAAGAATTAGCGTCCACATTTTATGTACGAAATCTAATTCTCTCACTTCCCGATGTCATAGAAACTTAAAATTTGGCACGGGCATTGAATGTCATAAATAGGAAAAGTTGAGAGGTCCCAACTTGATTATTTAATTCTATGCGCCAAAGAATTAGCGTCCAAATTTTACATACGAATGTAATTTTTTTACTTTCCGGTGTCATAGAAATGGGAATTTGGCACGGGCATTAATTATGTCATAAATAGGAAAAGCTAATGGGTCCCAACTCGATTATTCAATTCTATGCGCAAAAGAATTAGCAGCCAAATTTAACATACGGAATGTAATTTTCTCACTTTCCGGTGTCATAGAAACGGGAAATTTGGCACGAGCATTGATTATGTCATAAATAGGAAAAGCTAATGGCTCCCAACTTGATTATTCAATTCTATGCGCAAAAGAATTACCATCCAAATTTTACGTGCGGAATGTATTTTTCTCACTTTCCGGTGTCGTAGAAACGTGAAGTTTGGCACGAGCATTGATTATGTCATAAATAGGAAAAGCTAATGGGTCCCAACTCGATTATTCAATTCTATGGGCAAAAGAATTAGCGTCCAAATATTACGTACGAAATGTAATTCTCTCACTTTCCGGTGTCATAGAAACTTGAAATTTGGCAGGAGCATTGAATATGTCATAAATAGGAAAAGCTAATGGGTCCCAACTTGATTATTCATTTCTATGCGCAAAACAATTAGCGTCCAAATTTTACGAACGGAATGTAATTTTTTTACTTTCCGGTGTCATAGAAATGGGAAATTTGGCACGAGCATTGATTATGTCATAAAAGCCCTTCACAGGTATAGACTAAAAGAATATAGTTTATTAGAAACTCTTAAAAACATATACGGGCTGACTAACAGTACTAACATACATTAACACAAAAAAGAGGAGAAGATATATTTCGGTGCAAGTTTGAATTATGCATCCAATGTCTCCAATGTAGATAATGGTCACAATAGCATGGTCAGTATAAGTGGATAACTTTAGTGCATATACAGAGTTCCTGCACTGAATGACTGGTGACAGTCGTATGTAGAGGTCGCAGAGAACTACGGCTCTGAATAACTGGTGAAGTCACAGAGAAATACGGCTCAACGCGCTTCTCCGCTCGCTTTAGAGCGGTTCATCAGGAGCCACAGATGTATATTTGACCAAAAAATCTTTAGTGGGATTAATAGCGTCAATCATTTAATTGACTAAGCTATCTTCCTCTTTTAGGATATATAATCAGTAGGATTAAATTGGCAAGAAAGTGGGTTGTCTGCGAAGATGTCGCCAACAGGTATATATATATACCAGACACCGTTAGACAAAAAGCCAGCAGAGTACGATGGTATAGTGGCTACGTTGGTAAAGAAGGAAGGAGGACTCGGATAAAGAACTTATGCACTGACAGTAGTCACAAGTCAGATGCGTGTTTAGATATGTCAGCTATAAGGATCCTGTATTTAGCGCTGTATACCTATCCTCCTACAAGTGTTGCAATGTTAGCAGCACTAATGTAGAATTTCTAGTCATATGCACTGACATTAATAGAAAGTCAGGTGCATGTTCAGATAGGTCAGCTAAAGAGGATCCTGTATTTAAAGCTGCATACCTATCCTCCTAAAAGTGTTGCAATGTCAGCAACACTAATGTAGAAATGCTAGACTCCTATCAAAAGTTCAGACAACCAATCTAATATTCAAGCAGGCAGCCAAAGATAGGCTTCAACAAATTTTTCTGCTCAAACAATAGGTCCCCAAGATAAGGCTACCTAGTGTGCCAAACATAGAGTAAAATAACAAACAGATAAAGCCTGTGGCCCTGATGGTGAGCCACACCATCAGGGCCACAGGCTTTATCTGTTTGTTATTTTACTCTATGTTTGGCACACTAGGTAGCCTTATCTTGGGGACCTATTGTTTGAGCAGAAAAATTTGTTGAAGCCTATCTTTGGCTGCCTGCTTGAATATTAGATTGGTTGTCTGAACTTTTGATAGGAGTCTAGCATTTCTACATTAGTGTTGCTGACATTGCAACACTTTTAGGAGGATAGGTATGCAGCTTTAAATACAGGATCCTCTTTAGCTGACCTATCTGAACATGCACCTGACTTTCTATTAATGTCAGTGCATATGACTAGAAATTCTACATTAGTGCTGCTAACATTGCAACACTTGTAGGAGGATAGGTATACAGCGCTAAATACAGGATCCTTATAGCTGACATATCTAAACACGCATCTGACTTGTGACTACTGTCAGTGCATAAGTTCTTTATCCGAGTCCTCCTTCCTTCTTTACCAACATAGCCACTATACCATCGTACTCTGCTGGCTTTTTGTCTAACGGTGTCTGGTATATATATATACCTGTTGGCGACATCTTCGCAGACAACCCACTTTCTTGCCAATTTAATCCTACTGATTATATATCCTAAAAGAGGAAGATAGCTTAGTCAATTAAATGATTGACGCTATTAATCCCACTAAAGATTTTTTGGTCAAATATACATCTGTGGCTCCTGATGAACCGCTCTAAAGCGAGCGGAGAAGCGCGTTGAGCCGTATTTCTCTGTGACTTCACCAGTCATTCAGAGCCGTAGTTCTCTGCGACCTCTACATACGACTGTCACCAGTCATTCAGTGCAGGAACTCTGTATATGCACTAAAGTTATCCACTTATACTGACCATGCTATTGTGACCATTATCTACATTGGAGACATTGGATGCATAATTCAAACTTGCACCGAAATATATCTTCTCCTCTTTTTTGTGTTAATGTATGTTAGTACTGTTAGTCAGCCCGTATATGTTTTTAAGAGTTTCTAATAAACTATATTCTTTTAGTCTATACCTGTGAAGGGCTTTTAAGAAAAATTTACATATAGACTTCCCGTCTCTGTGATAAGTGATTATGTCATAAATAGGAAAAGCTAATGGTTCCCAACTCCATTATTCAATTCTAAGCGCAAAAGAATTAGCGTCCAGATTTTACGTACGGAATCTAATTCTCTTACTTTCCGGTGTCATAGAAACTCGAAATTTGGCAGGAGCATTGATTATGTCATAAATAGGAAAAGCCAATGGGTCCCAACTCGATTATTCAATTCTATGCTCAAAAGAATTAGCGTCAAAATTTTACGTACGGAATGTAATTTTCTCACTTTCCGGTGTCATAGAAGCGTGAAATTTGGCGCGAATGTTGATTATGTCATAAATAGGAAAAGCTAATGGGTCCCAACTCAATTATTCAATTCTGTGCGCAAAAGAATTACCGTCAAAATTTTACGTACGGAATGTAATTTTCTCAGTTTCCGGCGTCATAGAAACGTGAAATTTGGCACGAGCATTGATTATGTCATAAATAGGAAAAGTTAATAGGTCTCAACTCGATTATTTAATTCTAGCGCAAAAGAATTAGCGTTGAAACTTTACGTACATCATCTAAATCTCTCACTTCCCAATGTCATAGAAACATGAAATTTGCCATAAGCATTGAATATGTCATATATAAGAAAAGTTAATGGGTCCCAACTCGAATATTCAATTCTAGCGCAAAAGAACTAGAGTTCAAATTTTACGTACGGTATCTAATTCTCTCACTTCTTGGTGTCATAGAAACATGAAATTTGGAATGGGAATTGATTATGTCATAAATAGGAAAAGTTAATGGGTCCCACCTCGATTGTTCAATTTTAAGCACAAAAAAATTAGCGGCCACATTTTACGTACGAAATCTAATTCTCTCTCCTCCCGATGTCATAGAAACTTAAAATTTGGCACGGGCATTGAATATGTCATAAATAGGAAAAGTTAATAGGTCCCAACTTGATTTGTCAATTCTATGCGCAAAAGAAATAGTGTCCAAATTTTACGTACGGAATCTAATTCTCTCACTTCCCTGTGTCATAGAAACTCGAAATTTGGCAGGAGCATTGAATATGTCATAAGTAGGAAAAGCTAATATGTCCCAACTCGATTGTTCAATTTTATGTGCAAAACAATTTGTGTCCAAATTTTACGTACGAATGTAATTTTTTTACTTTCCGGTGTCATAGAAATGGGAAATTTGGCACGAGCATTGATTATGTCATAAATAGGAAAAGCTAATGGGTCCCAGCTCGATTATTCAATTCTATGCACAAAAGAATTAGCATCCAAATTTTATGTACGGAATGTAATTTTCTCACTTTCCGGTGTCATAGAAGCGTGAAATTTGGCATGAATGTTGATTATGTCATAAATATGAAAAGCTAATAGGTCCCAACTCGATTATTCAATTCTATGCGCAAAAGAATTAGCGTTGAAACTTTACGTACATAATCTAAATCTCTCACTTCCCAATGTCATAGAAACATGAAATTTGTCATAAGCATTGAATATGTCATAAATGGGAAAAGTTAATGGGTCCCAACTCGAATATTCAATTCTAGCACAAAAGAACTAGCGTTCAAATTTTACGTACGGAATCTAATTCTCTCACTTCTTGGTGTCATAGAAACATGAAATTTGGCACGAGTATTGATTATGTCATAAATAGGAAAAGTTAATGGGTCCCACCTCGATTGTTCAATTCTAAGCGCAAAAGATTTAACGTCCACATTTTACGTACAAAATCTAATTCTCTCACTTCCCGATGTCATAGAAACTTAAAATTTGGCACGGGCATTGAATATGTAATAAATAGGAAAAGTTAATGGGTCCCAAATCGATTATTCAATTTTATGCGCATAAGAATTAGCGTCCAAATTTTACGTACGGTATCTAATTCTCTCACTTCCTGGTGTCATGGAAACTCGAAATTTGGCACGAGCATTGAATATGTCATAAATAGGAAAAGCTAATGGGTCCCAACTCGATTATTCAATTCTATGTGCAAAAGAATTAGCATCCAAATTTTACGTACGGAATGTAATTTTCTCACTTTCCGGTGTCATAGAAACTTGAAATTTGGCACGAGCATTGATCATGTCATAAATAGGAAAAGCTAATGGGTCCCAACTTGATTATTCAATTCTATGCGCAAAAGAATTACCGTCCAAATTTTACGCGCGGAATGTATTTTTCTCACTTTCCGGTGTCGTAGAAACGTGAAGTTTGGCACGAGCATTGATTATGTCATAAATAGGAAAAGCTAATGGGTCCCAACTTGATTATTCAATTCTATGCGCAAAAGAATTATCATCCAAATTTTACGTACGGAATGTAATTTTCTCACTTTCCGGTCTCATAGAAACGTGAAATTTGGCACGAACATAGATTATGTTATAAATAGGAAAAGCTAATGGGTCCCAACTCGGTTATTCAACTCTATGTGCAAAAGAATTATCGGCCAAATTTTACGTACGGAATGTAATTTACTCACTTTCCGGCGTCATAGAAACGTGAAATTTGGCACGAGTATTGATTATGTCATAAATAGGAAAAGTTAATAGGTCCCAACTCGATTATTTAATTCTAGTGCAAAAGAATTAGCGTTGAAACTGACGTACATAATCTAAATCTCTCACTTCCCAATGTCATAGGAACATGAAATTTGCCATAAGCATTGAATATGTCATAAATAGGAAAAGTTAATGGGTCCCAACTCAATTATTCAATTCAAGCGCAAAAGAACTAGCGTTCAAATTTTACATACGGAATCTTATTCTCTCACTTCTTGGTGTCATAGAAACATGAAATTTGGAACGGGAATTGATTATGTCATAAATAGGAAAAGTTAATGGTTCCCACCTCGATTGTTCAATTCTAAGTGCAAAAGATTTAACGTCCACATTTTACGTACAAAATCTAATTCTCTCACTTCCCGATGTCATAGAAACTTAAAATTTGGCACGGGCATTGAATATGTAATATATTGGAAAAGTTAATGGGTCCCAAATCGATTATTCAATTTTATGCGCATAAGAATTAGCGTCCAAATTTTACGTATGGAATCTAATTCTCTCACTTCCTGATGTCATTTAATTTAAAGGATACGTTGCATGGTTACCTCCCTGTGGTCTTTCCTGGGTAACGCAGAGAGCTATGCAAAATGGTAAACATATGTTTTTCCAGTATCTCTAAAGCAACCACGACTTCATAAGATTTTCCGTGTGAACACCAGATAAACACCAGTACCAAATTAACTCGGGCGAAGCCGGGTATATCAGTTAGTCTATATATATAAAGACAAAAGCCCTCACTGACTCACTCACTGACTGACTGACTCGCCAAAAGTTCTCCAACTTCCCGATGTCGTAGAAACATGAAATTTGGCACAAGCATAGATTATCTCGAAAATAGGAAAAGTAATTGGGTCCCAACTCGATTATTCAATTCTAGCGCAAAAGAATTGGTGTGGAAATTTTACCTACATAATCTAAATCTCTCCTTTACCAATGTCATAAAAACTTAACATTTGGCACGGGCATCGAATATGTCATAAATAGGAAAAGTTAATAGGTCCCAACTTGATTATTCAATTATATGCGCAAAAGAATTAGCGTTCAAATTTTACATACAGAATCTAATTCTCTCACTTCCCGGTGTCATAGAAACTCGAAATTTGGCACGAGCATTGATTATGTCATAAATAGGAAAAGCTAATGGGTCCCAACATGATTATTCAATTTTATGCGCAAAAGAATTAGCATCCAAATTTTCGTGCGGAATGTAATTTTCTCACTTTCCGGTATCATAGAAACGGGAAATTTGGCACGAGCATTGATTATGTCATAAATAGGAAAAGCTAATGGGTCCCAACTCATTTATTTAATTCTAGCGCAAAAGAATTAGAGTAGAAATTTTAGGCACATAATCTAAATCTCTCACTTCCCAATGTCATAGAAACATGAAATTTGCCATAAGCATTGAATGTCATAAATAGGTAAAGTTAATGGGTCCCAACTCGATTATTCAATTCTAGCGCAAAAGAACTAGCGTTCAAATTTTACATACAGAATCTAATTCTCTCACTTCCCGGTGTCATAGAAACTCGAAATTTGGCACGAGCATTGATTATGTCATAAATAGGAAAAGCTAATGGGTCCCAACATGATTATTCAATTTTATGCGCAAAAGAATTAGCATCCAAATTTTCGTGCGGAATGTAATTTTCTCACTTTCCGGTATCATAGAAACGGGAAATTTGGCACGAGCATTGATTATGTCATAAATAGGAAAAGCTAATGGGTCCCAACTCATTTATTTAATTCTAGCGCAAAAGAATTAGAGTAGAAATTTTAGGCACATAATCTAAATCTCTCACTTCCCAATGTCATAGAAACATGAAATTTGCCATAAGCATTGAATGTCATAAATAGGTAAAGTTAATGGGTCCCAACTCGATTATTCAATTCTAGCGCAAAAGAACTAGCGTCCAAATTTTATATACGGAATCTAATTCTCTTACTTCTTGGTGTCATAGAAACATGAAATTTGGTTCGGGCATTGATTATGTCATAATTAGGAAAAGTTAAGGGGTCCCACCTCGATTGTTCAATTCTAAGCGCATAAGAATTAGCGTCCACATTTTACGTACGAAATCTAATTCTCTCACTTTCCGGTGTCATAGAAACATGAAATTTGGCACGAGCATTGATTATGTCATAAATAGGAAAAGTTAATGGGTCCCAACTCGATTATTCAATTCTATGCGCAAAATAATTAGCATCCAAATTTTACGTACGGAATGTATTTTTCTTACTTTCCGGTGTCATAGAAACGTGAAATTTGGCACGAGTATTGATTATGTCCTAAATAGGAAAAGCTAATGGGTCCCAACTAGAGATGCGCGAACCTACTCGTTTCGAGTAAGTACTCGATCAAGCACCGCGATTTGAAAAGATTCGGGGGGCGCCGGGGGGAGGTGTGGCAGAGCGGGGGTAGCAGCGGGGAACAGTGGGGAGCCCTCTCTCTCTCCCTCTCCCCTTCACTCCCCGCTGCAACCCCCCACTCACCCACGGCGCCCCCCTGAATCTTTTCGCCCAAGTACAGAAGTACTCGAAAATCGCGGCGCTCGGGCAAAAATGGGGCGTGGCCGAGTAGGTTCACTCATCTCTAGTCCCATATTGATTGGTCAATTCTATGCGCAAAAGAACTAGCGTCCAAATTTTACGTACGGAATGTAATTCTCTCACTTCCCGATATTATAGAAACTTGAAATTTGGCACGGGCATTGGTTATGTCATAAATAGTAAAAGCTAATGGGTCCCAATTCGATTATTCAATTCTATGCGCAAAAAAATTAGCGTCCGAATTTTATGTATGGAATTTAATTCTCTCACTTCCTGATGTCATTTTATATAAAGGAAACGTTGCATGGTTACCTCCCTGTGGTGTTTTCTGGGTAATGCAAAGAACCATGCAAAATGGTGAACATATGTTTTACCCGGTATCTCTAAAGTAACCACGACTTCATAATATTTTCCGTGTGAACACCAGATAAACACCAGTACTAAATTAAGCTAGTTGATTCATATCTGGTGAAGAGCACTGTCTAGTGTATACTCAATTTCTGTGATGTATTGATTACTTGAATTGTACTCACCTTGAGTTGCAGTATGTATGATAGTCAATTTCTACCCAGCATTCCTTTAGAATCTACTGGTCAGCATCGAGACAACACTTTTTGGTGCCCTACACAGACATGGAAAACTGTCCCTTCCCCCAACCCTAAAATCATTTCAAAATGTTGAGAGGTGCTTTATTACTTTACACCACTGTAGGCCCATTGAGATGCCTTTTTTCATAACTGGGACAACCCTTTAAAAGTCTCTCAACAAGCGGCAGTGGCAGCTTTGTCTCTTGGACTGTACAGCTGTATCAGCAGAACTTCCCATCATAGCATTTCATTAGGCCTTAGTCAGACGGGCGTTTTTAGCCGCGATTTGCGCATGCACAGCTGTAACAGCTGTGGCAGAGAAGAACAATGTTTGCCCATTGAATTCAATGGAGCGGCAATACAGCCGCTCCATTGAAAGCAATGGGCTGCCAGCGTGCGCGGGGTGAATTGTCGGGAAGGGGTTAAATATATAAACCCTTCCCTGCAATTGATCCTAAAATGTGTTAAAATAAAAAAAAATTGTATACTCTCCTTTCCGCTGCAGCCAGAGTCCAGCCGCGGCCGCTGTCAGTTCTTCTAAACTGCTTCTTGGCACTATTCAGCCGGCGGGGCTTTAAAATCCCCGCCTGCTGAATGATCTGCCTCTGATTGGTCACAGCCCTGACCAATCAGAGGCTGAAAACACTCACACACCCATTCATGAATTCATGAATGGGTGAGTGACTGCTGCCTCTCAGCGCTGAGCCAATCAGGGGCAGGTCTGACTCACATCCATTCATGAATTCATGAATGGGTGTGAGTGAGGCATGCCTCTGATTGGCTCAGCGCTGAGCCAATCAGGGGGCAGGCCTGGCTCACACCCCCTTCACACCCACTGCAGGACGGCCGCTCGGAGCTCCGGCTCCCGGCAGAAGGTGAGTATACAATTTTTTTTTATTTTAACACATTTTAGGATTAATTGCAGGGAAGGGCTTATATATTTAAGCCCTTCCCGACAATTCATCCCGGGCTCGCCCGCAGCGCATTGCTTTCAATGGAGACGGCTGTATTGCCGTCTCCATTGAATGCAATGCGCTGGACAGCTCCGGCCCGTTTCTAATGAAATGCGGCTAGGAGCAGATTTTCGGGCGATTTGCAGGCGACTTGCGCGCACCGGTCACGCGATTTGCGGATGCGCATCCGTCATGCGATCCGCAAATCGCGCGAAAAAACGCCCGTCTGACTAAGGCCTTAACATCTGCATGGCAGAGACAGGACTTCTCACACAGCCTTCCTGCTCAGATGCCCCTGGAGCACTACAAACATTCCCAATCTCCCTTGCTAAAAGACAGACCTCTTCACACAAGATTCGGTTCAGCTCAGCAGACACCTTTACCCCAACCCTATTTATGTTAGACTTAAGAATGTGGTGCATCCATGCCCGATGCATTCTCATATTGGCATGGATCATTTACATTTTGCTTCTGTTTTTTTGACTGGAACAAAGACGCAGCAGACTGAAAGCAAACTGAAACCTTCAGTTTTTTTGAAAATCAGAGCAGAAAAACGGAAACTGAACTGAGCCCCAATGCATGTGTGAAACCAACCTATGTGACTGAACTGCTTACTAGACCCAGCATAGCTCTTCTTGTGGCAGTTGTTACATTATCAGAACTGTTCTTCCCTGCAACAATGGCAGCTACAACAGCTTCAGTTAATGAGAAAAAAGAGTCTATAAAATGGTATTGTTCCCCAAACGTCTGTTTGGACCTTTTGGGGAAGATGTTATATTAAAGAAGTAACAAGAAAAACATAATGCAAGAAAACACACCTTATAATTAACAAAAAAAACACCCAGGCCAACCAAAATAAACGTCAGACAAATATACAGATTGGATTTTATCCATGATTTAAGAAACATTTTACAGTTTTTCTATACTAAACTTATAAGAAATATAAATATTACATGTTATAAGACAGGCAAAAATTAAAAATAAAAAAGTTAAACGAAGGGGGTAAACATTGGTCATTAAATTTCACAATATCTCTGTTTGTTACTCTTTGGCTAAATATCAGATATGAATATTTGCATGCTGATGTGGTGTTTTACCTTACCTTTTACAAACACAAATCATAAGCATTCGTTCACGCAAGAAAAAATTCAACCATACGCTTACACATAGAAATGGGCAATTAAGCTAATTAGTTCAATAGGTGCTATTTTTGTGTGCAAAAGCGTAGGAAACTAAAGCATGCTGCATATTTTTTGGCGTGAACAAACCGTGCACACAAAATACGCTTATGTGAATGGACCCATTCAAATCAATGGGTGCTTCCTATTCACTGCGTATTGTGTATGCAAATTTTGTTTGTGCAAAACACTGCGCAAATAAGTTCATGGGACCCAGGCCTTTAGAGAAGTGGACTGTAGCCACAAAATTTCTTACGATCAGCTCATGATCACAACTTGGCCACAACAATACTGTACTAACTTATATTAGTTTGCGATGTTGCAGGGCTAGACAGGATAACCTGTCTTGCACTCAAAGTTGTCGTGTAGCCCTGGCCTTAAGATACACAGCAAACTAAATAGAAAACAACTAAAAGAACATATATATACACTACCGTTCAGTTTGGGGTCACCCAAACAATTTTGTGTTTTCCATGAAAAGTCACACTTATTCACCACCATGCGTTGTGAAATGAATAGAAAATAGAGTCAAGACATTGACAAGGTTAGAAATAATGATTTGTATTTGAAATAACATTGTTTTTACATCAAACTTTGCTTTCGTCAAAGAATCCTCCTTTTGCAGCAATTACAGCATTTCACACCTTTGACATTCTAGCTGTTAATTTGTTGAGGTAAGCTTGAGAAATTGCACCCCACGCTTCTAGAAGCATCTCCCACAAGTTGGATTGGTTGGATGGGCACTTCTGGCGTACCATACGGTCAAGCTGCTCCCACAACAGCTCAATGGGGTTCAGATCTGGTGACTGCGCTGGCCACTCCATTACCGATAGAATACCAGCTGCCTGCTTCTGCTGTAAATAGTTCTTGCACAATTTGGAGGTGTGTTTAGGGTCATTGTCCTGTTGTAGGATGAAGTTGGTTCCAATCAAGCGCTGTCCACTGGGTATGGCATGGCGTTGCAAAATGGAGTGATAGCCTTCCTTATTCAGAATCCCTTTTACCCTGTACAAATCTCCCACCTTACCAGCACCAAAGCAACCCCAGACCATCACATTACCTCCACCATGCTTAACAGATGGCGTCAGGCATTCTTCCAGCATCTTTTCATTTGTTCTGCGTCTCACAAACGTTCTTCTTTGTGATCCAAACACCTCAAACTTGGATTCATCCGTCCACAACACTTTTTTCCAGTCTTCCTCTGTCCAATGTCTGTGTTCTTTTGCCCATCTTAATCTTTTTCTTTTATTGGCCAGTCTCAGATATGGCTTTTTCTTTGCCACTCTGCCCTGAAGCCCAAAATCCCGCAGCCGCCTCTTCACTGTAGATGTTGACACTGGTGTTTTGCGGGTACTATTTAATGAAGATGCCAGTTGGGTACCTGTGAGGCGTCTCTTTCTCAAACTAGAGACTCTAATGTGCTTATCTTCTTGCTTAGTTGTGCAACGCGGCCTCCCACTTCTTTTTCTACTCTGGTTAGAG
The DNA here is from genome assembly GCF_035609145.1 of Eleutherodactylus coqui. Classification (NCBI taxonomy): domain Eukaryota; kingdom Metazoa; phylum Chordata; class Amphibia; order Anura; family Eleutherodactylidae; genus Eleutherodactylus; species Eleutherodactylus coqui. Next base: position 168,346,730 of record NC_089843.1, on the reverse strand, counting down.
CCTGTTTGTGCTGTCCTCTGAAGGGAGTAGTACACACCGTTGTAGGAAATCTTCAATTTCTTAGCAATTTCTCGCATGGAATAGCCTTCATTTCTAAGAACAAGAATAGACTGTCGAGTTTCAGATGAAAGTTCTCTTTTTCTGGCCATTTTGAGCGTTTAATTGACCCCACAAATGTGATGCTCCAGAAACTCAATCTGCTCACAGGAAGGTCAGTTTTGTAGCTTCTGTAACGAGCTAGACTGTTTTCAGATGTGTGAACATCATTGCACAAGGGTTTTCTAATCATCAATTAGCCTTCTGAGCTAATGAGCAAACACATTGTACCATTAGAACACTGGAGTGATAGTTGCTGGAAATGGGCCTCTATACACCTTTGTAGATATTGCACAAAAAAACAGACATTTGCAGCTAGAATAGTCATTTACCACATTAGCAATGTATAGAGTGCATTTGTTTAAAGTTAGGACTAGTTTAAAGTTTTCTTCATTGAAAAGTACAGTGCTTTTCCTTCAAAAATAAGGACATTTCAATGTGACCCCAAACTTTTGAACGGTAGTGTATATATATATATATATATATATATATATATATATACTAATTAGAGGTCTAAGGGCGCCCACCCACTGGCGTTTGCGATTTTCGTGCGTGAAAAACGCCGCGTTTTCGCGGCGTTTTCGCGGCTTTTCCATTAATTTCCATTGACTTTCATGGGTGCATTAGGAGAAAAATAAGGACACATATGCAACTGACAGTTCCTATGTTAAAAAACGCAACGCAAAGAAAAAAAAATCGCCAGTGGGTGGGCGCCCTTAAGGTGCAGTGAAGCTTTTCGAAATAGTATTTCTGATGTTTTTTTTTACATAATATGTTAGTATTAATCTAAATTTGCATTTTCATTATCTTACAGCGTCCGTACAGTCCTTTTAATGTGAAAAATCAGCAAGTTGCAAGTAACTGAGGAGCACAAATATACTTCCAATATTACTTCAATATTATATATATAAGCAGCCAAACTCATTTTGTTTTAACTTTGGCTTACCTGCTTCTATTGAAGGGTTAGTCTATGTTGCTGCTGTACGGTGATTTTTCTACCTAATGCAATCGGAGATATTTGGCTTTTAAAATGTAACATTTTCTTTCAATATCTTTATTACAGCTAACAATAAAATATTTGACTGGTTTCAAAGGTTTATAGTTGTACTGAATTGTTTATACGGCATCTATTATATTTAGAGATGAGCGAGCACCAAAATGCTCGAGTGCTCGTTACTCGAGACGAACTTTTCGCGATGCTCGAGGGTTCGTTTCGAATAACGAACCCCATTGAAGTCAATGGGCGACCCGAGCATTTTTGTATATCGCCGATGCTCGCTAAGGTTTTCTGAAAATCTGGGCAATTCAAGAAAGTGATGGGAACGACACAGCAACAGATAGGGCAGGCGAGGGGCTACATGTTGGGCTGCATCTCAAGTTCCCAGGTCACACTATTAAGCCACAATAGCGGCAAGAGTGCCCCCCCCCCCTCCCAACAATTTTTACTTCTGAAAAGCCCTCATTAGCAATGCATACCTTAGCTAAGCACCACACTACCTCCAACAAAGCACAATCACTGCCTGCATGACACTCCACTGCCACTTCTCCTGGGTTACATGCTGACCAACCCCCCCCCCCCACGACCCAGTGTCCACAGCGCACACCAAACTGTCCCTGCCCAGCCTTCAGCTGCCCTCATGCCACGCCACCCTCATGTCTATTTATAAGTGCGTCTGCCAGAGGAAAAGCAGGTACACACTGCAGAGGGTTGGCACGGCTAGGCAGCGACCCTCTTTAAAAGGGGCGGGGTGATAGCCCACAATGCTGTACAGAAGCAATGAGAAATCCAATCCTGTGCCACCTCCATCTGGAGCTGCACATGTTGGCATAGCAATGGGGAACCTATGTGCCACACACTATTCATTCTGTCAAGGTGTCTGCATGCCCCAGTCAGACCGCGTTTTTTTATAAATAGTCACAGGCAGGTACAACTCCGCAATGGGAATTCCGTGTGCACCCACAGCATGGGTGGCTCCCTGGAACCCACCGGCTGTACATAAATGTATCCCATTGCAGTGCCCTGGACAGCAGAGCTAACGTCAGATTAAATGCAGGTGGGCTTCGGCCCACACTGCATGCCCCAGTCAGACTGGGGTTCATTATAAGTAGACACAGGCAGGTACAATTCCGCGTGGACCGACAGCATGGGTGGGTCCCAGGAAGCCACCGGCGGTACATAAATAAATCCCATTGCATTGCCCAGCACAGCTGAGGTAACGTCAGATTAAATGCAGGTGGGCTTCAGCCCACACTGCATGCCCCAGCCTGACCGGGGTTTTTAATACATAGACACAGGCAGGTAAAAATCCCCTATGTGAAGTCCCTGTGGACCGACAGCATTGGTGGCTCCCTGGAACCCACCGGCGGTAAATAAATAGATCCCATTGCAGTGCCCTGGACAGCAGAGGGGATAACGTCAGTGGGGAGGTGTGAGACAGTCTTGCTGGGGAGCCATAAAGCTGGCAAAGGCCTTGGAGAGTGTTCCCCTGGCTGCGCTGAACATGCTGCCTGATCTCCGCGCCTCCCCTTCTACTTGGCCCTCAGAACTGCGCCACTAGCGCTGTCAGATGGGAAGTTTACCATCAGTTTGTCCATAAGAAGCAAAACAAAAGGTCCCACCTTATCTTCATGTGCTGCAAACCTCAGTCCCGCAGGCAAGTATACTCACAAGCTGTTGCCATCCGGCTACTTCTGGCTTTGATAAAACGAAAAACAATCCAATTGCAGGAATACAGCTTATTGTGGAAAAACTTGCTTTTTATTTTCTTTTTGGTGCTTGAATAATACAGAGAACGCGTTTCAGTTATGAAACCTTGTTCACCTCTGACTAGCAAAGCTGTTATACAAACCTTAAAAAGGCTTAGTGACAATCAGTGAATTAAAAACATATGTGCAATTAACCCATGGCAATCTGTTACTTCAGTTATCAAAGCCCGTCCCTCCTGCAGGAACTTGCCCTGATTATTTTATCATGCACAATATAACAAAAGATATATAGAATAGAATATCAAAACATTATATGCTCCGCTAAATAGGATGAAGTATGAAATCAATACAACATAGTTACAGAGACAAAATAATTCTCCTGATAGCAGCAGTAAATTAAATCATAGATTACTACTATGAAATAGTACAGACAGTAATATGCAATATTTAGCAACGTTACATTATACATTTATGGCACAATGAAATCACATTACAATTAGTATGTGTTTGATAATAGATGTTATTTTTATTATGGCTAATAAATGTATAAGAGGTCTGTTTTATAATTCATTCCTTTTGGGAATCTTGTATCTAAATTTAAGATCCAGAACGCTTCCCTTTTAAACACTTTATGCGGGCTAATTGTTCCTTTCTTTTTATTCACAACCTTTTCAATTCCAAAGAATGAAAAGGTATTCAAATTCCCTTTGTGCTTGTCACAAAAGTGTTTAACCGCACCTGAACTATTCACATTGTCTTTTTTGATGTTACGAATATGTTCATTGATGCGGGTTTTCAACTTCCGTGTGGTGCAGCCTATGTAGTTTAGATTGCACTCTCTACAATGAATCATATATACTACATTGATAGTGTTGCAGTTAATAAAATTATAAATTTTAAACTCCTTATTACCGCCGCTGTCAGAAAAGGTTTTTCTCCTATCTGCTAAATGACACACAGTGCATCTAGAATTACCGCAGCGGAAAAAACCTTGAAATTTCATCCACTGCGGTTTACCTTGATTGGAGGAAAAAGTACTAGGTGCTATCAAATCTCCCAAATTTTTGCTTCTTTTTGCAACACATTTAATACCCTCATTTAATATCTCATCTAAAGTATCATCCTGTTTTAGAACCGGCAAAAATTTGAAAAACATTTTTTTAATTTCATAAAAATTTCTACTATAAGTCGTGGAGAAAACCATTCCCTTATTTATCTTACCTTTTTTACTTATACATTTATCCCTAAGTAACTCCTCCCTACTGACTGTTTCTATTTTGGTGCATGCCTCATCCAATGATGTTTGTTTGTAACCTCTTTGTTGCAGCCTATTTTTGATGTCCATTTTTGCTGCATTAAATGAGACACCATCTGAACAGGATCTTTTTGCCCGTATGAGTTCCCCTACGGGGATAGCTTTAATAGTGTGTATGGGATGGCCGCTATTTGCGTGTAATATGGTATTACCAGCTGTTGTTTTTCTGTATAATTCAGTCTCTATTCCTTTGGTACAATTACCTCTTAAAGTTAAATCCAGAAATGGTACCTCCACGTTGTATGTGTCACAACGAACTGTAAGTTGACAGAATTATTATTGATATATTTTTCAAACTGACTAACTTGCTCATGCACTTCACTATGTCCTGGACCCTTATTCCAAATGATTATTATATCGTCAATATATCTTGCATACCACACCATGCGGCAACATCCCTGCAACCGTTAGTATATAGAACCCCTGGTTTTTTGAAAGACAGCAAGCATGTAATACAAAAATTACAACATATGAAGTGGAATGATGATCTATGCTGGATACTGTGTGATGTCAAGGATCTGTATTCTTGCATACCACATCATGCGGCCATAGAAGCAGTACGTTTTCATTTGCAGAATTTTAGTAATTACAATAATGAATTGAAGGAATTTATTTTGTTATCCACTGAATTTTTACTAACACATAATTTTTTCTCTTTTGATCAACAATTTTTTCTACAAATTTCTGGAGCCCCGATAGGGTCTAAATTTTCTCCGGTTATAGCCAACCTTTTTATGAGTTGGTGGGAAGATTCCTTTATTTTCAGTCATAACAATCCTTTCGCTGGCCGCATGGTGTGGTATGCAAGATATATTGACGATATAATAATCATTTGGAATAAGGGTCCAGGACATAGTGAAGTGCATGAGCAAGTTAGTCAGTTTGAAAAATATATCAATAATAATTCTGTCAACTTACAGTTCGTTGTGACACATAGCAACGTGGAGGTACCATTTCTGGATTTAACTTTAAGAGGTAATTGTACCAAAGGAATAGAGACTGAATTATACAGAAAAACAACAGCTGGTAATACCATATTACACGCAAATAGCGGCCATCCCATACACACTATTAAAGCTATCCCCGTAGGGGAACTCATACGGGCAAAAAGATCCTGTTCAGATGGTGTCTCATTTAACCCCTTGAGTGGCACACCCGGAAATTTTCCGGGACGAGCTCCACTGCTCACAGCGATACTGCCCGGAAGATTTCCGGGCTATGTATCACTATGGGAGCTGCAGAGCACAATGCCACAAGCTGTGACAGTGTGCTCTGCCTGCACAGACCCACAGAGAACAAAGCAAGGACATTGAAAAACCAGCAGAAGATATTGCCGATATGCCGGCAAACTCCTGCACTGGTTTGTTTACAGGTTGCCATAGAGACCATCGGCTTGTCAGAAGCAAGCCGATTGTCTCTGTGGCAGGGAGAGCTGGTTGTTAGCTGTCAGAGGACAGCTAGATACTAACTCTTACAGCAGAGATCAGAGAAAACCTCCGATCTCTGCTGTGTTAACCCTTTACATGCTGCAGTCTATGTGACTACAGCATGTAAAGGGCTGTCACTGCAGCATGTAAAGGGCTTGTCACCATCGGACCCCTGGAATGTGATCAGGGGTCCTAATGGGTCCCTGTGGAAGTCCCCTAAAGGGCCAAAAAAAAAAAAGTTAAAAAATTATTTAAAAAACTATAAAAACACTTGTCTCCCTTTACTTTGTAAAAAATCAAAAATACAATCACACATGTGGTATCCATGTGTCGTAATGACCCAGAGAAGGAAGTTAATACATTATTTAACCCCTTAATGACATGGCCCCTTTTTTTCTTTTTTCCCCATTTCTTTTTTTCCTCCCCCCTGTTTAAAAAATCACAACTTGTCCCACAAAAAACAAGCCCTTATATGGCCATGTCAATGGAAAAATGAAAAAGTTATGGCTCTTGAGACGCAACTGCAAAATTAGTTGAAATTCAATGATTAGACCATTTTAAAAAACCTGCCCTGGTGGGCACGGCAGGGTGGTAGGAAACCTGCCACTCAAGGGGTTAATGCAGCAAAAATGGACATCAAAAATAGGCTGCAACAAAGAGGTTACAAACAAACATCATTGGATGAGGCATGCACCAAAATAGAAACAGTCAGTAGGGAGGAGTTACTTAGGGATAAATGTATAAGTAAAAAAGGTAAGATAAATAAGGGAATGGTTTTCTCAACGACTTATAGTAGAAATTTTTATGAAATTAAAAAAATGTTTTTCAAATTTTTGCCGGTTCTAAAACAGGATGATACTTTAGATGAGATATTAAATGAGGGTATTAAATGTGTTGCAAAAAGAAGCAAAAATTTGGGAGATTTGATAGCACCTAGTACTTTTTCCTCCAATCAAGGTAAACCGCAGTGGATGAAATTTCAAGGTTTTTTCCGCTGCGGTAATTCTAGATGCACTGTGTGTCATTTAGCAGATAGGAGAAAAACCTTTTCTGACAGCGGCGGTAATAAGGAGTTTAAAATTTATAATTTTATTAACTGCAACACTATCAATGTAGTATATATGATTCATTGTAGAGAGTGCAATCTAAACTACATAGGCTGCACCACACGGAAGCTGAAAACCCGCATCAATGAACATATTCGTAACATCAAAAAAGACAATGTGAATAGTTCAGGTGCGGTTAAACACTTTTGTGACAAGCACAAAGGGAATTTGAATACCTTTCCATTCTTTGGAATTGAAAAGGTTGTGAATAAAAAGAAAGGAACAATTAGCCCGCATAAAGTGTTTAAAAGGGAAGCGTTCTGGATCTTAAATTTAGATACAAGATTCCCAAAAGGAATGAATTATAAAACAGACCTCTTATACATTTATTAGCCATAATAAAAATAACATCTATTATCAAACACATACTAATTGTAATGTGATTTCATTGTGCCATAAATGTATAATGTAACGTTGCTAAATATTGCATATTACTGTCTGTACTATTTCATAGTAGTAATCTATGATTTAATTTACTGCTGCTATCAGGAGAATTATTTTGTCTCTGTAACTATGTTGTATTGATTTCATACTTCATCCTATTTAGCGGAGCATATAATGTTTTGATATTCTATTCTATATATCTTTTGTTATATTGTGCATGATAAAATAATCAGGGCAAGTTCCTGCAGGAGGGACGGGCTTTGATAACTGAAGTAACAGATTGCCATGGGTTAATTGCACATATGTTTTTAATTCACTGATTGTCACTAAGCCTTTTTAAGGTTTGTATAACAGCTTTGCTAGTCAGAGGTGAACAAGGTTTCATAACCGAAACGCGTTCTCTGTATTATTCAAGCACCAAAAAGAAAATAAAAAGCAAGTTTTTCCACAATAAGCTGTATTCCTGCAATTGGATTGTTTTTTCGTTTCATCAGTTTGTCCACCAGGGCTCTGTGGTATTGCATCACTCTCAAACCCCTTTCCTCTTCGGGAATGAGAGTGGAAAGGTTCTCCTTATACCTAGGGTCAAGTAGTGTGTACACCCAGTAATCCGTAGTGGCCAGAATGCGTCTAACACGAGGGTCACAAGAAAGGCATGCTAACATAAAGTCAGCCATGTGTGCCAGGGTACCTGTATGCAACATATGACTGTCCTCACTCGGAAGATCACTTTGAGGATCCTCCTCCACCTCCTCAGGCCATACACGCTGAATGGATTAGAGGCAAGTAGAATGGGTACCCTCTGCAGTGGGCCCAGCTGTCTCTTCCTCCTCAGGCTCCTCCCCCTCCTCCTCCTCCTCCACGCACTGAGATATAGACATGAGGGTGCTCTGACTATCCAGCGACACACTGTCTTCCCCCGCCTCCGTTTCCGCCCGCAAAGCATCAGCCTTTATGCTTTGCAGGGAACTTCTCAACAGGTATAGCAGGGGAATGGTGATGCTAATGATTGCAGCATCGCCACTCACCATCAGGGTGGACTCCTCAAAGTTTCCAAGGACCTGGCAGATATCTGCCATCCAGTCCCACTCCTCTGTAAAGAATTGAGGAGGCTTACTCCCACTTCGCCGCCCATGTTAGAGTTGGTATTCCACTATAGCTCTACGCTGCTCATACAGCTGGGACAACATGTGAAGCGTGGAGTTCCACCGTGTGGGCACGTCGCAAAGCAGTCGGTGCACTGGCAGATTAAACCGATGTTGCAGGGTGCGCAGGGTGGCAGCGTCCGTGTTGGACTTGCGGAAATGTGCGCTGACCCGCCACACCTTGCCGAGGAGGTCTGACAAATGTGGGTAGCCTTTCAGAAACCGCTGAACCACCAAATTAAAGATGTGGGCCAGGCATGGCACGTGTGTGAGGCTGCCGAGCTGCAGAGCCGTCACCATGTTACGGCCGTTGTCACACACAACCATGCCCGGTTGGAGGCTCAGTGGCGAAAGCCAGCGGTCGGTCTGCTCTTTCAGACCGTGCAACAGTTCGTGGGCCGTGTGCCTCTTCTCTCCTAAGCTGAGTAGTTTCAGCACGGCCTGCTGACGCTTGCCCACCGCTGTGCTGCCGTGCCGCGCGACACCGACTGCTGGCGACGTGCTGCTGCTGACAAGTCTTGATTGCGAGGTAGAGGTTGCGTTGGAGGAGGAGGAGGAAGGTTTAGTGGAGGTGGCATACACCGCCGCAGATACCAGCACCGATCTGGGGCCCGCAATTCTGGGGGTTGGTAGTACATGAGCGGTCCCAGCCTCCACTAAATTCACCCAATGTGCCGTCAGGGAGATATAGTGGCCCTGCCCGCCTGTGCTTGTCCACGTGTCCATTGTTAAGTGGACCTTGCCAGTAACCGAGTTGGTGAGGGCGCGTACGATGTTGCGTGAGACATGGTCGTGCAGGGCTGGGACGGCACATCGTGAAAAATAGTGGTGACTGGGGACAGAGTAGCGCGGGGCTGCCGCTGCCATAATGTTTTTGTGTGCCTAAGTTTCCACCAGCCTGTAGGGGAGCATCTCCAGACTGATCAATTTGGCTATGTGGACATTTAAAGCTTGAGCGTGTGGGTGCGTGGCGGCGTATTTGCGCTTTCGCTCCAACGATTCTCTTAGCGACAGCTGGATGCTGCGCTGAGAAACATTGGTGGATGGGGCCGAGGACAGCGGAGGTGAGGGTGTGGGTCCAGGCCAGGAGATGGTCGTGCCTGTGTCGTGAGAGGTGGGTTGGATCTCAGTGGCAGGTTGGGGCCCAGGGGGAGAGGCAGTGGCGCAAGCTGGAGGCGGTGAACAGCCTTTGTCCCACCTTGTGGGGTGCTTGGCCATCATATGCCTGAGTATACTGGTGGTGGTGAGGCTGCTGGTGGTTGCTCCCCGGCTGATCTTGGTGTGACAAATGTTGCACACCACTGTTCGTCGGTCATCCGCCGTCTCAGTGAAAAACTGCCACACCTTAGAGCACCTTGGCCTCTGCACGGTGGCTTGGCGCGAGGGGGTGCTTTGGGAAACAGCTGGTGGATTATTCGCTCTTGCCCTGCCTCTACCCCTGGCCACCCCACTGCCTTTTCCAACCTGTCCTGCGGCTGCAATTGCCTCCCCCTCTGAACACCTGTCCTCAATTGGCTTATCACACCAGGTGGGGTCAGTCACTTCATCGTCCAGCGGCCCTTCCTCCAAATCCTCTGTGCGCTCCTCCCTCGGACTTACTGCCCTCACTACTACCTCACTGATAGACAACTTGCCTCATCGTCATCGTCCTCCTCACCCACTGAAAGCTCTTGAGACAGTTTCCGGAAGTCCCCAGCCTCATCACCTGGAACCCGTAACTTTCCAAAGGTTCAGCATCGGTCACGACAAACTCCTCCGGTGGGAGAGGAACCATTGCTGCCCAATCTGGGCAGAGGCCCGAGAACAGTTCCTGGGAGTCTGCCTGCTCCTCAGAATGTGTCATTTTCATGGAGTGAGGAGGCTGGGAGGAAGGAGAAGCAGCAGCCAGAGGATTCAGAGTTGCAGCAGTGGACGGCGTAGAAGACTGGGTGGTTGATAGATTGCTGGATGCACTTTCTGCCATCCACGACAGGACCTGCTAACACTGCTCATTTTTTAATAAAGGTCTACGACGTGGACCCAAAAATTGCGATATGAAGCTGGGGACCGCAGAAACTGTCCTCTCTCCTACTCCCGCAGCAGCCGGCTGCGATTCACCTGGACCAGGAACTCGTCCTATGCCCACACCCTCACTTGTGGTTTCTTGGCGTACACTTAGAGGCAGACTGCAGTGAGGCTACGTGAAGTGCGGACAGAAATATGTTTAAATCAAGGCTGCACGCAGGCTCTGCTGTGCAATACAGAGGTACTACAACTCCCAGCAACCACGGAGTTGAATGCACACGGTCACAGGTTGCCCTAAGAAACACCTTTGGGGTTCTTGTAGACAGGATTCTACACTACCACTGTCCCTGCCTGACCAATACTGCCCCTATACTCAAGTACAGACTGCAGCTTGAGAACGCTACAGCCTGCACGCCCGATATACATAAAAAAAACATTTGTGCAAAATTGCTCACAGCAGCCACAACAGTAATGCACTAGGTGAGCTGTGGCCCTAAGAAGGACCGTTGTGGTTCTTGAAGATGCTAACACTGTCCCTATAGCAGCAGCAGCATCAGGAGCACTGTCCCTGATCTCTCTTAGGGTGTGTCTGTGGCGAGCTGTGGGCGGGGCAAATTTAAATACTCGGGGTGGGATAGGGCTGGAACGTCACAGGGGGAAGTTGTAATGCCTTCCCTGTGTTTCTATTGGCCAGAAAAGGGCGCAAATTTCTCAGGGAAGGAAATGTAATGGAGTCGAGTCCGCGTGGTGCTCGTCTCGAGTAACGAGCATCTCGAACACCCTAATGCTCGAACGAGTATCAAGCTCGGACGAGTGTGCTCGCTCATCTCTAATCTTAACCAGTTGTAACTGGATCAGCAATCAGCCTTCCACATAATATACCTCTAGTGGAGGTTGTATATTATTCATGCGGAGGAATACATCCTATCATCAGAATAAAACAATGATTTGGAGACTTTAATCGACGCGCTTCCTCAGCCAAACATAATAAATTGGCTGATTCATCAGGATCATAGTTTACCTATTATTAGTCAATTGACTGATTTATTAGAGTTAGCCTGTTGTGGAACCACAATGAATTGTTCCACTATAAAGTTAGTAAGTCGCTTTGGGTATAGAAAACTGGTATAGCTTGAGCCCCAGCTGCAGATGGCAATAGCAAATGAGACATGTAGATGATTTTTGCTGTCTGAATTGTCCGGCTGTGATAGTTGCCAGATACAGAACCCTAAGGCTGCATTCACACAGGGTGGATTTGCCACGGAAATTCCGCGCAGAATTTCGCCGCGGCAAATCCGCCTGCAGCCGCTAATCGCGGGATTAGCCAGCCATGTGGACGAGATTTCTCAGAAATCTCGTCCACACGGGACGGCCAATCCGCTGCGGTAAGTCTGGCTGAAGCCTCTATGGGAGCGCCGGCCACAGCAGAAGAGTGAGCGGCCGGGCCGCTTCAAAGCTGCCGCGGGTTTTTCCGCGGAGGTTCTCCCGGCGGAAATCTTGTTGTTTTGGCTGCGGCCAAACCGCTGGATTTCCGGCGGGAATACGCCTAGTGTGACCCCAGCTCAAGACCTACTAGAGCTCTCGGTATAATACCACTGAAAGTCTATCTATATATAGTGGTCTAAATCTCAACTGGAAGTTACGATTGTTTTTAAGTGCAGCTAGTGTAATCACAGTTGCTTAATGATAGCCAGAGTGTTACTCACAGCCTTGGTATGAAGTGCTAACCCCCTCACTTAAGTAGGGGAGGCACCGCCTCCTGATACGCTTGACCCGCCTTCTCATCTACCAATGACCTGTCATTTAAAGCACATTTAAATAAATTTATATAATCTATAGAACCCTGCTACATAAAATCAGAGCTATAAAAGACATGCAAATTGCAAAACTGTAATAGAAAATTATATATACAGAGCTTAAAGGGGTATTCTGGGACTTTTTAGTTTTATTTCAGTTGATGACCAACAAGTCAATGGCTGATCGTCAGTGGCCCACTGCTCAGATCCCTGCCGATCAGCTCATTCCCATAGTTGCTGTTACTGCAGTTAGTACAGGGAGCAGAAATACTGACCGGGAGCTGCGTCTGCAATATCAACTAGGGCTGCTGCACTATGATCAGCACTTTCTGCTTCCTGCACTTACCACAGTGAGAGCAGCTCTGGGAATTAGTTAATCCGTGGGCCTCCATCAATCATCTATTGATAACCTGTCAGTGATTAATAGAAAAAATCCAACATTTCCAGGAAACACCCCTTTAAATATATTTTTGCATACTTGAAATAAACGATATATTAATTTTCTGCAATGATGTATCAGCAACGTCGGCAGTGTGCTTTCCTTTTATTAAAATAAACAACTTTTTAGAGCCATAACCAGAAATAACCTGTCAATCTGCTTACCGCTATAATTGTGCATATAAACTTTTTATGGACAAAATGTTTGAATTCATTACTCAACCGGTTTGTGTAACACTTTCATCCATCATGATTACATCTATTTGTTGAAAGAAATAAAAAATAATAAATTAGCAAGTGGTATCATTGTAAATTCAGCAATATTTATGTCTCTAATTTGATATCTGTTGAATGAGTTGTTTAAACAGTTTTAATATTAAAACTAAGAGTTTTATTACTTGACTTGTATTGTATTCTAGTTTAACAGTAACCCTAGTTTCAGTAATATTTTAACAATCTCAAAGGAAATTAGCTCCAGGATTACCAGCTCCTTGGCTTAGACAGATTCACACACCAATACATTCACTCCAAAGCAGAAGATTCTTGTTCAAATTGGCCCCAACCTGCTTCATTTTTGCTTAGCAGATAAAACATTTCACTTCAACATTTCAAATCAATCCTAGGCGGTCCGGCCACTATATATACATCATAGCCTCCCTATCTGAAAGTCTTACTACACCTCAACACAATACCCTTGTCCATCATAGTCTCATGACTCTTGCAAGCGAGCATCACTTGTTCTCCCTCAGGCTTGGACCCCTGTGAGAGTAAATCCCAACTTCTTAAAGAGCCCTCACAACTGACAACTAATATGACTCATTAGACAGCCCAAATTTTGGACTGTCCTGAAGATGGAGTGGAACTTTCTCTACCCCTTCCACTTTAACAACCCACCCCTTTTCCAGGTTTTCCACACAATAAATGAAGAGAGAGGGCATTTCTCTAGAAAAAATATCCCCAAACACACTATGTGACAAAATCCTGCTTCTTAATTGCTGTACTACTCCAATATGTAAAGAAAATGTAGTATCTAGAAGCAAGGATGATGGCTAATTATTTGCTAAAATTATCTATAACTTTTTTGTGTTAATTCAAAATTAACTTCAGTCTTCATAGTCTGCATATTCCAATATGTGCAATAATAGTGCACAGCTCACAATGCATTTATATGCGACTTGTACCTGTTCTGTACTGCTGTAACATATGCCCTAAGAATAATTCCCTCAGATGGGCCCAGCTGAACTAGATAGACATAGTCTCCTTTCAGACTAACATACTATGTAGACAAATGCTTTAAATGTAGGCATACTGGGGGGCTAGGTTGGACTGGCTTACCTGAGTATCAGGGCATTTTCCAGTGGGCTTAGGTTCTGATAAAATAATTGGCCCCAGAGATAAAAAAGGAGACAACTCTTTTGGAGCTGACTTTGGACTCAATACTTGCACTAGACTTTTATTTCTTATGGGTTGACTCACAAATTACCTCCTTTATATTATTCAAGATATGTCCTAAATGTGTAAGGATAGCAATAAATTTTAATACATAGTAACATAGTATGTTAAGCAAAAAAAAAGACCTATTGCCTCCCCAAATGCTGAGCCAGACGAAGGCAAAAAAACACCAATGAGCTGGAAGCCAATTTTCCTCATTTAACCCCTTGGTGACCAAGCCTGTTTGTGCCTTAATGACCAGGCCAAATTTTGGAAATCTGACATGTGTCACTTTAACATAGAATAGCTTCATAAATGTTTTGCCCATCCGAATGATTCAGATATTATTTTTTCACCACATGTTGTACTTCATTTAGGTTATGAAAATAGTCTGATAGAATTTTTGTATATTTATTAAAGTGCCAATATTGGGAAAATTTTGAAAAAAAAAATCATTTTTTCACATTTTCAATTGTAATATGTCAAATATGTGCAAACACACTGCACAAACTTTTGCTAAGATATATATTTCCATCTGTTTACTTTATTCTGAATGCACATTTGAAAAACTTTTGTTTTTTTAAACCATTTAGGACAGGGGTCCCCAACTCCAGTCCTCAGGGACCACCAGCAGGTCATGCTTTTAGGATATCCAATGGTAACAACACCTGTGACAATGTCTGAGGCCCTGCCAATAATTACATCACCTGTGCAGCAGTGAGGAAATCCTGAAAACATGACCTGTTGGTTATGTCATTTTAAAAACATATGTTTTTCCTACAGTGCACATCAAAATGAGGATTGACACCCCAAAATGGATACCCCTGTTTGTCCTGTGTTTAGAAACATACCCATTGTGGCCCTAATCTTATGTCTGGATGCTTGAAGGCATCTTAGGCCACATAGCACACATGTAGAGAGTGGCCAAAACCATAGAAAATTCCCACAATTGACCCCATTTTGAAAACTATACTCCTTACCGAATTTATTTTGGGTATTTTGATTCCACCATTTTTGAATGAATTCAAGCAAAGCAAAAGGAAAAAATTCAGATTTTCGTTTTTTGGCAATTCTGTCATTTTAAAAACAGCTTTTTTTGTACTGCACACACATGAATGAAGACTTGCACCCTAAAATGGATACCCCGGTTTGTCCTGTTTTCAGAAATATACCTATTGTGGCCTTAACCTTATGTCTGGATGCACAACGGGGTCCAAAATGAAAGGAGTAGTAGGTGGCTTTCAGAACATAGATTTTGCTTGAAGACCTTTTAGGCCCTATAGCACTCTTGTAGAATTCTTGAGCCACCAAAACCATAGAGAACCCCCACAAATGACCCTATTTTGAAAACTAGACCCCATAACAAATTTATCTAGAGGTGTACTGTGTATTTTAACCCTACAATTTAAATAAATCTAAGCAAAGCATTAGGAAACAAATACAATTTTTATTTTTTGGGCAATTATGCAAATTTAAACAGGTTGTCTCTCGAAAGCGGCATTCTGGCTCCGCCCCCTTATACGCATCATCGCGTAGCTCCGACCACGTCACGTGTGCCGATTCCAGCCAATCAGGAGGCTGGAATCGGCACATGTGACGGGGCGGAGCCACGCGATGACGCGTAGAAGGGGCGGAGCCAGAATGCCGCTCGTGCCGGACCGAAGAGATGGGAGAAGACCCTTCTTCACAAGCGCGTCTAATCGGGAGATTAGACGCTGAAATTAGACGGAGCCATGGAGACGGGGACGCCAGCGCAGGGAAGGTAAGTAAATAACTTCTGTATAGCTCATATTTAATGCATGATGTATATTACAAAGTGTATTAATACGGCCATACAGAAGTACTTAACCCCACTTGCTTTCACGAGACAACCCCTTTAACCCCTTAGTGACAAAGCCTGTTTGCGCCTTAGTGACGGAGCCAAATTTTGGAAATCTGACATGCATCGTTCAACATAGCATAACTCCGTAAAGGCTTTACATATCCAAGTGATTCTGACATTGTTTTTTTGCCACATGTTGTACTTCATTTTGGTTGTAAAAAGAGACCGATATAATTTGTGTATATTTATTAAAAGCGCCAAAATTGGGAAAATTTTGAAAAAATTGTCATTTTTTCACATTTTCAACTGTAATATCTCAAATATGTGCAAACACAATGCACAAATTTTTGATAAGATATATATTTCCATCTGTTTACTTTATTCTGAATGCACATTTGAAAAACTTTTGTTTTTTTAACCATTTAGGACAGGGGTCCCCAACTCCAGTCCTCAGGGACCACCAGCAGGTCATGTTTTTAGGATATCCTATGGTAACAACACCTGTGACGATGTCTGAGGCCCTGCCAATAATTACATCACCTGTGCAACACTGAGGAAATCCTGAAAACATGACCTGTTGGTTATGTCATTTTAAAAACATATGTTTTTCCTACAGTGCACATCAAAATGAGGATTGACACCCCAAAATGGATACCCCTGTTTGTCCTGTGTTTAGAAACATACCCATTGTGGCCCTAAACTTATCTCTGGATGCCCAACGGGGCCCAAAATGAAAGGAGTAGTCAATGTCTTTCAGAACGGAAATTTAGCTTGAAGGCATCTTAGGCCACATAGCACACATGTAGAGAGTGGCCAAAACCATAGAAAACTCCCACAATTGACCCCATTTTGAAAACTATACTCCTTACCGAATTTATTTTGGGGTGTACTGCGTATTTTGATTTCACAATTTTTCAATGAATTCAAGCAAAGCAAAAGGAAAAAATTCAGATTTTCGTTTTTTGGCAATTCTGTCATTTTAAAAACAGCTTTTTTTGTACTGCACACATATGAAAGAAGACTTGCACCCCAAAATGGATACCCCGGTTTGTCCTGTTTTCAGAAATATACCCATTGTGGCCTTAATCTTATGTCTGGATGCACAACGGGGCCCAAAATGAAAGGAGTAGTAGTTGGCTTTCAGAACATAGATTTTGCTTGAAGACCTTTCAGGCCCTATACACTCTTGTAGAATTCTTGAGCCGCCAAAACCATAGAGAACCCCTACAAATTACCCTATTTTGAAAATTAGACCCCATAACAAATTCATCTAGGGGTGTACTGTGTATTTAAATAAATCTAAGCAAAGCATTAGGAAACAAATTACAATTTTTATTTTTTGGGCAATTATGCAAATTTAACCCCTTAGTGACGAAGCCTGTTTGCGCCTTAGTGACGGAGCCAAATTTTGGAAATCTGACATGCGTCGTTCAACGTAGCATAAAGGCTTTACATAGTAAAGGCTTTACATATCCAAGTGATTCTGACATTGTTTTTTCGCCACATGTTGTACTTCATTTTGGTTGTAAAAAGAGACCAATATAATTTGTGTATATTTATTAAAAGCGCCAAAATTGGGAAAATTTTGAAAAAATTGTCATTTTTTCACATTTTCAACTGTAATATCTCAAATTTGTCCATACATACTGTACAAATTTTTGATAAGTTATATATTTCCATCTGTTTACTTTATTCTGAATGCACATTTGAAAAACTTTTGTGCTTTTTTAACCATTTAGATGACGTACAAATTTAACATTACTTTTCAGCATTTTGAGGAACACTTTGTTTTCCTGCACCAAGCCAAGTTTGCAAAGGCTCATTAGTGTCAGAATAATAGATACCCCCCAAATGACCCCATTTTAAAAACTAAACCCCTTAATGTATCCACTGAGAGGTGTCATGAGTATTTTGACCCCACCGTTTTTTTTCAGGAATTAATTAAATTTAGAGGAGAAAAAATAAAATTTCATATTTTTGCAAATATGTCATTTTAAAGACATATTTTTTTCCTATAGTGCCCATGAAAATGAGGATTTACACCCCAAAATGGATACCCCCGTTTCTCTGTGTTCAGAAATATACCCATTGTGGCCCTAATCTTATGTCTGGATGCACAACAGGACCCAAAATGAAAGGAGCAGTCGGTGTCTTTCAGAACATAAATTTTGCTTGAAGGTGTTTTAGGCCCCATAGCACTTTTGTAGAGCTCTTGAGCGGCCAAAAACCAAAGAGAACCCCCACAAATGACCCCTATTTTGAAAACTAGACCCCTTAACGAATTTATCTAGGGGTGTACTACCCATTTTGAAACACAGTTTTTGAATGAATTCAAGCAAAGTAAAAGGAAAAAATTGTGATTTTCGTTTTTTTGTCAACTCTGTCATTTTAAAAACAGCTTTTTTTGTACAGCACACACATGAATGAAGCCTTGCACCCTAAAATGGATACCCCTGTTTTTCCCGTGTTCAGAGACATACCCATTGTGGCCCTAATCTTATGTCTGGATGCACAACGGGGCCCAAAATGAAAGGAGTAGTCGGTGTCTTTCAGAACATAAATTTTGCTTGAAGGCGTTTTAGGCCCCATGGCACATTTGTAGAGCTCTTGAGCGGCCAAAACCAAAGAGAACCCCCACAAGTGACCCCATTTTGAAAACTACACCCCTTAATGAATTTATCTAGGGGTGTACTGTCCATTTTGACCCCAAAGTTTTTGAATAAATTCCAGCAAAGCAAAAGGAAAAAAAATGTGATTTTCGTTTTTTTTGCAAATTCTGTCATTTTAAAAACTGCTTTTTTTGTACAGCACACACATGAATGAAGACTAGCACCCCAAAATAGATACCTCTGTTTGTCCTGTGTTCAGAGACATACCCATTGTGGCCCTAATCTTTTGTCTGGATGCACAACGGGCCCAAAATGAAAGGAGTAGTCGGTGGCTTTCAGAACAGAAATTTAGCATGAAGGTGATTTAGGCCCCATTGCCCACTTGTAGAGCCCTTGAGCGGCCAAAACGACAGAGAACCCCAACAAATGACCCCATTTTGAAAACCAGACCCCCTAACGAATTTATCTAGGGGTGTACTGTGTATTTTTACACTACAATTTTTGAATAAATCTAAGCAAAGCAGTAGGAAAAAAATTACAATTTTCATTTTTTTGGCAGTTGTATCAAATTAAAAACTGTTTTTTTTGTACAGCACACATAGGGATGAATATTTTCACCTCAAAATGGATACCCCTGTTTGTCCCGTGTTCAGAACCATACCCCTTGTGGCCCTAATCTATTTAAAAGACACATGTCTAGGCCTATAATAGAAGGAGCACCCGTTGTATTTCAGGGTACAACGGAATAAATTCCAGGCCCCATCGCCCACTTATAGAGCCATTGAGCGTCCAAAACGACAGAGAACCACCACAAATGACCCCAATTTAAAAACTAGACCCCTTAATGAATTCATCTAGGGGTGCACTGCGTATTTTGTCCCCACAGTATTTGAATAAATCTAAGCAAAGCAGAAGGAAAAAATTACGATTTTCATTTTTTTGGCAATTTCGTCAATTTAAAAACTGTTTTTTTTGTACAGTGTACTAGGAATGAAGATATTCACCCCAAAATGGATACCCCCGTTTGTCCTGTGTTCAAAAACATACCCATTGTGGCCCTAATTTACTTACAGGAAATATGGCAAGGCCTATAATGGAGGGAACATCCGTTGGATTGCAGGGTACAACTGAATAAATTCCAGGTCCCATTGCCCACTTGTACGGAATAAAAATTGACACCTTAAAAAAATATCACCTCCCCCTCACACTCCGCACCCTTTTCGGCGTTCCCCAAATCTTAGATAAAAGTAATAATGTGAACTGTGTAGTATTTCCGAAGACAGGGGTAATTACGGAGGCTGGTTGGGATGGGTACATGGGGCAATAAAACCGTGTATCCCCCCCCCTCTCATGCTTTTTGGGGGTATTTTGTGACCTCAGTGGCAGGTATGGGGTGTAAAAAGTGGCGCTCTGTGAGTCTCCGTAAGCTTGATGAGGTGCAGCGGTCTCACACAGAAGGCGCTCAACAAGCTGCTCCTGGAACTCCATGAAGGCAAACGTTCCCGGGGCTTCTTGTAAATTACGGATTACAGGTAGCGGTCTGAATAACGCCGGGCTCACGCAGCCGTAGGCGGAATCTGCTTGCAGAGGCCCGCAGCGGATCCCGGCTGTAAGCCCGGCTGTGACCCTGCGTACGGCTGCGTAATGTACTGCGCATAACTGCCTATTCACATAGGCGGTCATGCGCAGTATATTTTTTGTTGTTGTTTGTATTTCCCGCACTGTCACTTAGCGATGACGCGGGTACCCGCAGCCCGTATACAACGTAGTTGCGTATGGGCAGCGGGTATATCCACGACCACGGAGCACAATGGGCTCTATGTTGCGGATATCCACAGTAAAATATAACATGCTGCGTTCTCCTTTCTGCGAGTGGATTACGCAATTCCGACCCGCTAATGTGATTGATCTGCATATTACCGCGGATCAGATGCATGCGGAATCCGTAATTCCTATCCGGTCATGTGAGACCGGCCTAAGGTAGATCGCTACCTTTTATCACGTGACCGGGGACCGCTCAACGAGGCCACCCGTCACTGCTCCAGGCTCTCGGCGACCATTGGTCGCTGGGAGTAAGGAGATTTTAAGTTTCCTGGGCTCCCCAACTCCTGCGCATGTGTTCGGTGTTTTACCGGCGGTCGCATGCGCAGAATCTGGGAAAGTTCACGGAGGAAGATCGCGTCGGGGTTCAAATACGGAGGCCTCCGGTAAAAAGTTTCATCTCCTCTCACCGATCGCATTGGTGAGGGGAGATGAACTTTCCCCTTTTTTTACTTTTTCGTGATCGCCATTATGCATTGGATAACGGCGAACACGTGATCAGGAACCGCTCACCGCGCCCCCCCCCTCCCCCCGTGAAATCTCCAGGCTCTCGGCTAAGTTTTGTAGCCAGGAGCAGGGAGATTTTAAATTACCACAGCTTTTGCGCATGCACCTGGCATTTTAGCGACAGGCGCGTGCGCAAAAGCTGGGGTAAGGTCCGCGGATAAATCCGCAGGCCTTAGGTACGTCATTTCATCCTCCCTCACAGATATGATCCGTGGGGGGAGATGAAACGCAAGCTTTTTTAACTTTTTTAAACTTTTTTTTCCTTTTTACACTTTTTTTTTCTTACTTTTTACCCCTTTTTTTATTTTTATTTTTTACTTTTTACACTTTTTTTTTACTTAACATGATCACTGTCATCCATTGGATGACAGTGATCATGTCCCTGGTGACATCTCTCTGCTCCTGGCTACACATGGCAGCCAGGAGCAGAGGGATTTTAAATTTCCCGGGGCTCGAGCCCACTTGCTGAGGACGTAGTTTCCCGATGGGGCAGTCATTAAGGGGTTAAAATTTTTTTTTTAGAATTTTGTACAGCACACATATAAATGAAGACTTTCACCCTAAAATGAATACCACTGTTTGTCCCATGTTTAGAAACATACCCATTGTTACCTTAATCTCCTTACAGGACACATCGCAAGGCCTATAATGGAAGGAGCACTCAATGGATTTCAGGGTACAACTGAATAAATTCTAGGCCCCATTGCCGACTTGTAGAGCCATTGAGCGGCTAAAACAATACGGCCTCCTTCCCACGAACGGATTTCCGCCGCGTAGTTCGCGGCGGAAATCCGTTGCGTTGCCCACAGCTATTAGGTTCTATTGAACCTAATAGCTCAGTGCTCACGGTGCGGAATTCCACCGCGGAATTCCGCACTGTGATTTCACCCGTCCTCACCCGCGACATGCTCTATTTGCCGTGGGTGTACACGCGAACGGCTTCCATTGGTGTCAATGGAAGCCGTCCGTTCACGGTAATGTGGGGGGTCAAACTCAGACCGTTGAGCTGATGCTGTCTGCTTCCAAATTCGTCTTTAGGGGTGAGTACTCAGACGACACAAATGGACAGCCACATGCAAGATGGGATTGCCATGAGTGAAGTGAAAGTTTATTCAGAGTTACAGATGATATAGGAAAGGTTTGCTGACGTATTGATTTGATTACTGCGCATGCCCCAGGCATGCCCAAGGCTACATAACATCTGCAGATTTTAATTGACAATACACATCTTTCAAAGAAGTCTCCTACATGAGCAATACATCAATGTCCGGTGACAACTGTATCAAAACAAAATGTTCCTGGACGCTTCTTACTAGAAGGGAGTGAGCTTTCTCAAGGGAAAGAAGGCATGGGAGAGAGAAAGCTGATATGACATATGTGAACATATTCAAGGTCATTATTATAATTGGGATCAAACATCTTTCTAGGTAAAAGGTGAAATTTAATACAGATACATGTATTAAAGCAAAACAAGCAAAGAGATACAAAATGGAGTCACTGTAGTCTATTATTAAAGCGTCGGCCCTTACACGTATAAGCTTAAACCTTTAGCAGAAGAAGACGCAAATTATAAACACATAAGTATTCTGTGAAATACACTTAGCAATTTAAAGGCATAAACGTGAATTAACCCCTCACATTCCCCCGTTTTGGACATTGAGTCAAGACAAGTATGACTCCAAGTCCATAAACACATGATTCATATCGGCGAAGAGAAAGCTTTTTCAGTACATTTAGAAATACATGAAATTATAACCTTAATTGCTCTATAAATGCATAATAAAATCATCACAACTTGTAATATACTTTGTAGAATCCCCATAAACCAACCTCCTAAACCAGAAAACCAATTGGCAGGGTTCAAAGAACTAAATGTGTTACCCCACCAGCTATCTCTGGTTTCTGAGTTTTCATTTGTCCATGCAAACAGTTCTTTTGACGGAACAGGAACAGCCAAGAAAGGAAAACCAGTGGCACCAGGTGTGTGTACAAGTCCAACAGTACTTGGTGGTGTCTAACAAGGTGGTTCTGGGCATTGTCCCTTTGCACCCTCTCACGAGGGCGAAGCATGGAGTGAGGAGTCCAAAAGTCCATCAATAAACAAAATGTCCTTCATTTTTCTTCTCATGGGGGGGCAAAGGTAAGGCATGAAAAGTCCATTAGTCCCAAAACAAACAACAATTCCTTCAACCTTTACCAAAGTAGATGCGATCAGCAGGACTCGATAGGGCCCCTCGAGTCCGGGCTCTAGGGTTTCCGGACACGCCTCTTTACGACCACCCAGTTTCCAGGTAGTAGGGAATGAGATCCCTCTAGGTTGTCTGGGCCTGGAATGGGAGAAAAAGACTAGATTCTGGGTTACCATTAGTTGGTCACACAGGTGCTTTACACATCCGGCTACTATGTCATAGCCCTGCTGTAGGACCTGTGGATGATACAGCCCCAATCTTGGCATAGAGCCAAACAACACTTCTTTTAACTTAAGCGTACCATTTAGTCTTTTAACTTTGTCTAAACTCTGCAGGTGTGAAGTGTGTACCTTTGTTTGAGTCAATCACTTCCGGTGCCCCATCTCTGCAGTGCGATTACCTGCTTATTTACTGTGGTAACAAGGTAGGTCTCCGACCTGAAAAGACATCAACAACAACAAGCACGTATTCATACTTCCCAACAAGTGGGGGCTGAGTGTAGTCAATTTGCAATCCCTGAAATGGGTAGAGTGGTCTAGGCAAGTGTTATGTGGCAAATTTACTTCTGCCCTGTTGCTTACGGCAAAGATCATGCAAAATTGGACAAGTGATGATGCAGCAACTACAGAAAACCCAGGAGCCACCCGTCCTTGTTCAAGCGTCGACATCATTGCTGCTTTGAACGGGGTGCTGGATGAGGCAAGCGTCGCCACCATGCTGAAGGAGGTGCTAGAAGGCCTGGAGTACCTGCATAAGAACGGCCAGATCCTCAGGGATGTTAAGGCTGGAAACATCCTCCTGGGTGAAGACGGTTCCGTGCAGATCGCAGATTTCGGCGTCAGCGCGTTTCTAGCCACAGGAGGCAACATCATCAGGAATAAAGTCAGAAAGACCCTCGTGGGCACGCCATGCCAGACGGCACCGGAGGCGACGGAGCAGACCAGAGGACACGACCTCAAGGCGGACTTCTGGACCCCCGGTAGGTGTGTCTTTCCGTGCATTCGCTGGGCCATCATGGGGCACAGGGACCGTGGTGGGCAAGTTCTGTTGACTGTTCGCCATTCACCGTCCCATTTCTGCTGCTCCCATATTTAGTCCATTTGTCTTTTTCTTCCTTGCTGGCTTGTAACTGTAAAGTCTTTAGCATATCAAAGTCCAAAGTTTGTATCAAAGTCCAAAGTTTATATCAAAGTCCAAAGTTTAGTCAAAGTCCAAAGTTATTGTTAAATTCTTCTTTTCTTCTTTTCTTCCACGGCTTAAGGGCCGCTGCCTTTGCTGTGTGGTCTGTGATGGGGTTGCCTCTTGTTTCTCTGCTGTAGGAATTGGTGTGAGCTTTCCACTTTGTCACCGCTGCACCATTCTTAATTGGCTGTCCTGCTGAGGTAACAAGCTGTCTGGCCTTCCATGTTAGGCCGTAGTCATGAGCTATGCCAAATGCATACCGGGAGTCAGTGTAAATGTTTGCCGTCTTACCTTCTACCACTCCACATGCCTCAGTGAGGGCCTGTAACTCCGCTTCCTGTCCTGGGACATGCGGAGGCATTCTGCTTTTAGGACATCTTGTTGCGTGACCACTGCATATCCAGCGTGGAGTCGTCAATTACCCTGGTACCATCTACAAAAACAACTCAGAATATGCATTATTAACAAGGGCTTTCAGTTAACATAAAGAAGAGACAGTGTCTGCAATTGCATCTTCCTGGACATGTGCCAGGGGGTACTGACGGACCAAGGGGGCTAAGAGCTTGTTCCTCTGCGTACATAAGAGTGAGGACGGGTAGAGGTGTCGCTTGGTCTGCTGCCATCCGACATAAGGTCGGGTGACTTTCAGACCCGGGGTGTATATGAGCCTCACCAGACGGGTGAAGTTTGATACAACCTCCCAAGCGTCCCATCACGTCAGTTCTCAATATGCTTTCAGGACCTTCCAGCATAAGGAAGCACGTGAGGTATCGTGACCCTTTAAACATTACCTCAAGCGGTTCAGTTTCTGCCAGCTGAATTGGCACTTCTGAAACCCCTTGCACCGATTACTGCTAGACAATCAGGCTGGTATTCTATTTCAAATAGATCATAACCTTGTTGTAAGAAGGAAAAGAAAAATTTTTTAAAAATTTAAAAATAGCTGACCTGCAATACCTAGATCACCTTTATCTTCTCTCCCCCCCTTTTGAACTAGGGTACTTAATTGGAAGGGTAACCGAGTTCAAGGTAGTAGCAACAGTGAGAAGAATGACAAGAGCACATTGTAGCTGGATTTGACGGGCCAGAAATAAGTGCTTGGGTTGCACTTGCGTGTATATGCTCCGGGTGTCATGGGGGGGTGAGGACCACTAGGGGGAGTTGGTTCAAGACCAACTCCGAAGATTTGTTAACCATTGCCTGTACTGCTGCCACCGCACAAACACATGAGGGAGCTCCTCGAGCCACTGGATACAGCTTCATGGAGTAGCATCCAGGTGGCCGTGGTTGTCCCCTGTGCTTTTGTGTCAACACTGTCACCTGGCCTGAAAATTCAGTACAGAAAAGAATAAAGGATAAAGTGTAAAAGGGTGAGAAATGAGCTTCAGGGGTGAGAGAGAGAGAAAAAAAGAATGATTGAAAGGCAGTCATAGAGTAGTTGTATAAGAGCGAAAACAAAGTGGACCCATGGGCGGCAGTATGAAAACAAGGCCCAGAAAGGTGCGGAGTTTGGCAGCAGGTGTAAGTACAGGTATGGCCGTCCGTACGTTTCTTCTATAGAGCATTCTCAGAAACAGTATAATTGTGACTTGTTGGCAGGCTTCCAAATTATCAGCACACAGCGCCTACATCACACATTAACTCTCATCCGTTCATGCAGTCAAGTCTCATCCAAATATTAGTAAGAGTTCACACAGGACGTAACCCTTATGATGCAACTGTCCTCATCTTGCAAACAAATACATTCAATCACTCCCACCCCTCCCTGGAATCAGTCAAACTTTAACTGTCTGTAATACCAGAGAAGTATACCAGATTCCACAACAACCACTTTGTAAAACTAATGAAAGGAACACACATTTAGCAATTATGCACACGTCCGACCAGTTACAGAACTGACATTTACACAAAGAACAGTAAAACTAATATTCACTGGATTCATTACGGGTTTTATTCTATTCAAGCAAGCAGGGTTACTCATCCAGTGTTCTCCGCTCTAATCTTTGGCCTCGAGAAGCACACATTCCTTCTCTGTAAATCTCACTATACCCCCCCTTTCGGAGACAAGGGGGGCGACTTGCAGCTGCGGCTTTTCACAAGAAGTACACATTAACCCTCTATCTCTCTTATATTCTTCATTTTCAAAACCATACAATTCACACAATACATTCAACGTCTGTCTTTCTTCTCTGACTTTGAATTTTCATCTCTCTCTGGAACAGAACAATAACTAAGATTTTTGGAAAACAGCCAGAATATCCAGGCTCCAAACCACAGCAATCATTAGCAGCAACAAGAGAAAACTAAGGTTTCAGACTATCAAACCCAGACGGCAGAGGAATAGTTAAACACATAAAAGAAAGGACAAAGAAGAACGTATAGATTACATAACATGAAGACATACAGACAATATTGGTTATTTGACACATAATTATCCAGAGATTCTGCATGAACTTGCTTTATGTCCCAAAGGAACACAAACTATAAAAGAATTCCCTTTTTCTGATAATTACCGTATCTACACGTGCCTTACTCCATCTATCTAACATACGTTACCCAACTTTGGCTTATCTCTGAATCTTTTTGAGACTTGTGGGTCTCAGATTCCCAAAATTCTAACTTGCTTTTCTCAACAACTTGCTAGATCCTCTCCTCACGGCTAACTTGCTTTGTCTGTCCTTTGTTATTTCTCTAACTGTTTCCATATAGGCATACTCCTTGCCTTAAAGGAGATGTCCCGCGCCGAAACGGGTTTTTTTTTTTTTAAACCCCCCCCCCCCCGTTCGGCGCGAGACAACCCCGATGCAGGGGTTAAAAAAACCACCCGCACAGCGCTTACCTGAATCCCGGCGGTCCGGTGACTTCAATACTTACCGCTGAAGATGGCCGCCGGGATCCTCTATCTTCGTGGACCGCAGCTCTTCTGTGCGGTCCACTGCCGATTCCAGCCTCCTGATTGGCTGGAATCGGCACGTGACGGGGCGGAGCTACACGGAGCTACACGGAGCCCCATAGAGAACAGCAGAAGACCCGGACTGCGCAAGCGCGGCTAATTTGGCCATCGGAGGCCAAAAATTAGTCGGCACCATGGAGACGAGGACGCTAGCAACGGAGCAGGTAAGTAAAAAACTTTTTATAACTTCTGTATGGCTCATAATTAATGCACAATGTATATTACAAAGTGCATTATTATGGCCATACAGAAGTGTATAACCCCACTTGCTGCCTCGGGACATCTCCTTTAAACATTTCTACTATTTCACATGAATTTTTTTGACAGGATTTGTAGCCCCAGTGTCTATAAGGAAGGGCACTTCCTCACTTTTAATGGAAGCAGGCTCCAAAGTCTGAGTGCCTCTATCCTCTGTTTCCACGGTAGGGATACTGGGGCGGGATCGCCGGGGCTTATGAAAGCAATCCCTGGCCAGGTGGCCTATCTTGCCGCAATTATAACACTTGCGTGTTCCTCTATGGGGTCTGTCCCGGAACTGGACCTTCCTCTCCTGGTTGCTATAGTATTTAACCGCCACTGCGGGGCGCTCCTCATCCATAGCAAACCCTACTGCCTTTTTATACAAGTCTCTGGGCTTGGCTTGTCGCCAATCAGGGGTGCATGCTTTTATTTTATCTGCCAATGATGGGCCAATGCCTTGCATGAACGCTTCACACATCATTGGGTAGTACACTTCATCTGCACAGAGGGTGAGACCCATGTCTCTAGCCTTCGTTTCTAGTCTGCCAAAATAGCATTCAACGGTTTCATTCTTTTCCCGTTTACACATAGTTAAAGCTGTTTGTTTTTGTAAAGGATTTTGTTGTCCGCACCTGGGACATTGCCAATAAGGTTTTTCTCTTTGGGGCTCTTGTAGCAGAGTTGCAGTGATACAACTCTGATAATCAGGAAGAATTTCAGAGCTGTTTGCGGTTGGTAAGATCAGGTGCATTCTGGCTGGATCAGGCACCGGGGATGCATACACAAGTATGCCCTCATTCCTCGGTTCACAATCCCACCATTCTACGTTTACCTTTCTACTATATTTGATTATGGCCTCTATTCCTTTATCTAGACCGACGTCTTTGATAGCTTT
This sequence comes from Eleutherodactylus coqui, assembly GCF_035609145.1. Taxonomy (NCBI): domain Eukaryota; kingdom Metazoa; phylum Chordata; class Amphibia; order Anura; family Eleutherodactylidae; genus Eleutherodactylus; species Eleutherodactylus coqui. The sequence goes on along the minus strand of NC_089843.1, from coordinate 168,318,664 downwards.
CATGTGTTTTGTTCCGTTCTGCCGCCAGAACTCATAGTTAAAAGTTCCTGCTCTTTTAAGCCCTATCAGCTTGTAAACTTTACGGGCTTGCCCATAAATATCCTCCCCCTCTCTCTCCCTAATTATCTCAATAGGGGTCAAGAAAGTCTTAGACTGTCCGGACCCCATACTAATAATTGGACTTGCCGTTTTTGATTTACCACAATCACGGAGTAGTGAGGATGTACAAAACACCCTCTGGGTAAATCTGGCGGTCGCAATGACCTTTTAGTCCCTTCTTCCAGGTCGCGGCTGGCAGGACACGAATGTTTACTATGGACTTGATGTCCGCTGTTTCTACCTCAGTCCTTCGGGTAGATCAGGACAGTCCCTTCTGCCAGGTACGCAGCTGGCAGGACACGTATGTTCACTTATTAGAAGACCTTTTTATGGAGAGAGAGGAGACCACGGCTCACCTCTATACGCGGCTTTTGTAATCTTATAACAAATTACAGCTAGGAAAATGAGTGCGGCAGTCAAAGTACAACAAAAAGCTATCAGTTCAATGCTTGCAGCAGACAGCATGGCAATATACACATGTGGGTTCTTCCGTCTAGCACGGTTACCAAGAACACCGTAAATAACAGGCAGAAGTATCCTATAAACATGCAGCAACAAACTGTTCTGTCGACACGTGACTTTTGAAGACAGGGGAGCTCAGATCTAGGGCGGTAAGTCAAAGGCTTTAGAGATGAGCGAGCGTGCTCGGATAAGCACTACTCACTCGAGTAATTGGCTTTATCCGAGTATCGCTGTGCTCGGGGCTAAAGATTCGGGTGCCGCTGCGGCTGACAGATGAGTCGCAGCGGGGAGCAGGGGAGAGCGGGCGGGAGAGAAGGAGAGAAAGATCTTACCTCCGTTCCTCTCCGCTCTCCCCTGCAGCTCCCCGCTCCGTGCCGGCACCCGAATCTTTAGCCCCGAGCACAGCGATACTCGGATAAAACCAATTACTCGAGCGAGTAGTGCTTATCCGAGTACGCTCGCTCATCTCTAAAAGGCTTACCTTACACCGGTGTTTTGTAGATCTGGGGTCCCGTGGCCTCTGGTCCAGGTGGTCGGCAGGCAGGGTCGTCAGATATCGGCTGCAGTTAAGGAGTTAGATTCTGGCCCCACGTTGGGCGCCAAGTAATGTGGGGGGTCAAACTCAGACCGTTGAGCTGATGCTGTCTGCTTCCAAATTAGTCTTTAGGGGTGAGTACTCAGACGACACAAATGGACAGCCACATGCAAGATGGGATTGCCATGAGTGAAGTGAAAGTTTATTCAAAGTTACAGATGATATAGGAAAGGTTTGCTGACGCATTGATTTGATTACTGCGCATGCCCCAGGCATGCCCAAGGCTACATAACATCTGCAGATTTTAATTGACAATACACATCTTTCAAAGAAGTCTCCTACATGAGCAATACATCAATGTCCGGTGACAACTGTATCAAAACAAAATGTTCCTGGACGCTTCTTACTAGAAGGGAGTGAGCTTTCTCAAGGGAAAGAAGGCATGGGAGAGAGAAAGCTGATAAGACATATGTGAACATATTCAAGGTCATTATTATAATTGGGATCTAACGTCTTTCTAGGTAAAAGGTGAAATTTAATACAGATACATGTATTAAAGCAAAACAAGCAAAGAGATACAAAATGGAGTCGCTGTAGTCTATTATTAAAGCGTCGGCCCTTACACGTATAAGCTTAAACCTTTAGCAGAAGAAGACGCAAATTATAAACACATAAGTATTCTGTGAAATACACTTATCAATTTAAAGGCATAAACGTGAATTAACCCCTCACACTATCTTCCGCTGTAGCACAGCGGAAGATAGCGTGAAAACGCTTCCCTGCCCACCGCCGCCGCGGTGAGCATGTCACATGATGCGGCGGAGGTGGGCGGGGAAGCACCATGCGGGAGCGAGAACGCCAGATCCGCAGGTAAGTATAGGGCAGTGGTGGCGAACCTATGGCATGCGTGCCAGAGGCGGCACGCAGAGCCCTCCCTGCTGGCACGCGTCGCCATCGGCCGCTCACCATCTTAGTGAATGCCTGCAGGGGCCGCGGCTCCCCTGCTAACATTCACTTAGCGCTGCTATCTGTGCTGATCCCGGAGCACACTGTGAGTCAGTGTGCAACCAGGACGCTCCTCCCCCGTCCCCCGACATCTCCTACTTTGGTTTCGCAAGAGCAGGGGGAGTAGGCATCCAACAGAAGCACACTGCCTTCAGTATGCACCTGGGATCAGGCAGGAGAGGAGCGGCGCTCCCCCGAGGAGGAGGGGTAAGTATGTGGGGCAGGGGGCGGGTATTCTGACTGCTGGGAGAATCGACGGCAGGGAGGGGGAGACATTCTGACTGCTGGGAGTATCGCTGTGGGGGGGATGGGAGACATTCTGACTGCTGGGAGTATCGCTGGGGGGGATGGGAGACATTCTGACTGCTGGGAGTATCGCTGGGGGGGATGGGAGGCATTCTGACTGCTGGGAGAATCGCTGGGGGGGATGTGAGACTTTCTGACTGCTGGGAGAATCGCTGGGAGGGATGGGAGACATTCTGACTGGGAGAATCGCTGGGGGGGGGGGATGGGAGACATTCTGACTGCTGGGAGTATCGCTGGGGGGGATGGGAGACATTCTGACTGGGAGAATCACTGCGGGGGATGGGAGACATTCTGACTGCTGGGAGTATCGCTGGGGGGGATGGGAGACATTCTGACTGGGAGAATCGCTGGGAGGTGGATGGGGGGCATTCTGACTGCTGGGAGAATCGCTGGGGGGATGGGAGACATTCTGACTGCTGGGAGAATCGCTGGGGGGGATGGGAGACATTCTGACTGCTGGAAGAATCGCTGGGGGGGGGGGTGGGAGACATTCTGACTGCTGGGAGTATCGCTGGGGGGGATGGGAGACATTCTGACTGCTGGGAGAATCGCTGGGGGGATGGGAGACATTCTGACTGCTGGGAGTATCGCTGCGGGGGATGGGAGACATTCTGACTTCTGGGAGTATCGCTGGGGGGGATGGGAGACATTCTGACTGGGAGAATCGCTGGGGGGGGATGGGAGGCATTCTGACTGCTGGGAGAATCGCTGAGGGGGATGTGAGACATTCTGACTGCTGGGAGAATCGCTGGGGGGATGGGAGACATTCTGACCGCTGGGAGAATTGCTGGGGGGGATGGGAGACATTCTGACTGTTTGGAGAATCGCTGGGGGGGATGGGAGACATTCTGACTGCTGGGAGTATCGCTGGGGGGGATGGGAGACATTATGACTGCTGGGAGTATCGCTGGGGGGGATGGGAGACATTATGACTGCTGGGAGTATCGCTGCGGGGGATGGGAGACATTCTGACTTCTGGGAGTATCGCTGGGGGGGATGGGAGACATTCTGACTGGGAGAATCGCTGGGGGGGGGGATGGGAGGCATTCTGACTGCTGGGAGAATCGCTGAGGGGGATGTGAGACATTCTGACTGCTGGGAGAATCGCTGGGGGGGACGGGAGACATTCTGACTGCTGGGAGTATCGCTGGGGGGGAGGCATTCTGACTGCTGGGAGTATCGCTGGGGGGGGATGGGAGACATTCTGACTGCTGGGAGAATCGCTGGGGGGGATGGGAGACATTCTGACTGCTGGGAGAATCGCTGGGGGGGGATGGGAGACATTCTGACTGCTGGGAGTATCGCTGGGGGAGGATGGGAGACATTCTGACTGCTGGGAGTATCGCTGGGGGGGGATGGGAGACATTCTGACTGCTGGGAGAATCGCTGGCGGGGGAGGGGACGCATGACTGCTGGGAGAATTGTTGGGGGGAGGCATTATGACTGCTGGGAGAATCGCTGGGGGGGGGAAGGGGGGCATGATGACTGCCAAGAAAATTGCTGGGGGGGAAGGGGAGCATGATGACTGCCAGGAAACCGCTGGGGGATGGGGGCCATTATGACTGCAGGGGGGGGGGGCATTATGACTGCTGGGGGAACCGCTTGGGGGGGAGGGGGCATTATTATTGCTGGCGAACAGCTGGGGGTGGCATTGTGACTGCTGGTGGACCACTGGGGGGGTATTATGACTGCTGTGGGAACCGCTGGGGGGGGGAAGCGGGCATTATTACTGCTGGGGGACCGCTGGGGTGTGTCACTCTTATTACTAATGGGGGGGTGTCACTATTACAACTGCTGGGGGACCGCTGGGGGATGTCACTATTATCGTTGGGGGGGTGTCACTATTACCGCTGGGGTATGTTTACATGCGGCAGAAATGGGCAGGGCTCTTTCAAAATAGACAGGGTGCAAATTTTGACTGCTTTTTAGATGCAGAAATGCTGCATAATTTTCCACTGAAATTTCCGCTGAGGACATTCTGCAGTATTTCCGCGTCCAAAAACCAGTCAGAATCCGCACGCTGCCTATTTTGAAGCGGCTCTGTCCTTTTTAGAACGACGGGGGTAAAATCATACGTCGTGATAAGCCCCACCCCCTGATGTGTTGGCACTTTGCGATACATAAGTAGGTTTTGGGTTGTAGTTTGGGCACTCGGTCCCTAAAAGGTTCGCCATCACTGGTATAGGGTCTCCTGGGGGGTGCCGTGACTGGTTCCGCCGCGGACTTTCGCGGCGGAGCCCGTCACGCTCGTGTGCAGCCGGCCTAAGGAACCCCCTCAAATGACCCCATTTTGAAAACTAGACCCCTTTACGAATTCCTCTAGGGGTGTGCTGCATATTTTGACCCCACAGTATTTGAATGAATCTAAGCAAAGCAGAAGGAAAAATTTATGATTTTCGGGTTTTTTTGGCAATTGTGTCAATTAAAAAACAGGGTTTTTTGTACAGTGTACATAGGAATGAAGACGTTTACCCCAAAATGGATATCCTAATTTTTCCCATGTTCAGAAACATACTCATTGTGGCCCTAATCTACTTACAGGAACCATGGTAAGACCTATAATGGAGGGAACACCCGTTGGATTGCAGAGCACGACTGAATAAATCCCAGGCCCCATTGCTCACTTGTATGGCATAAAAATTGGGGGGTATTTTTTGACCTCAGTGGCAGGGATGGGGTGTAAAAGGTGGCGCTCTGTGAGGCTTGGTAAGCTTGTGAAGGTGTGGCGGTCTCACACAGAGGGTGCTCAACAAGCTGCTGCTGGAACTGCAGGAAGGCAAGCATTCCTGGGGCTTCTTCGAAATTATGTATTACAGGTAGCGATCTGAATAACTCCGGGCTCACACAGCTGTATGTGGAATCCACTTGCGGAGGCCTGATGTGGATCCCAGCTATGAGACGAACGTTTTGCTGCATACGGCTGCGTAATGTACTGCGCATAAATGCGTACTCACGCAGGTGGTCATGAGCAGTACACCTTTTTTTGTTTGTATTTTCCACACCGTTGCTTAGCGATGGTGCAGGTAGCTGCAGCCTGTACACAATGTAGTTGCGTATGGGCTGAAGGTATATCCGCGGCCATGGAGCACCACGGGCTCTATGTTGCGGATATCCGTCGTAAAGTAGAACCTGCTGTCTTCTCTTTTCTGCGAGTGGATCACGTAATTCCGACCCGCTAATGTGAGTGGAATTGTGTAATCCAATGCATTTGAATGATTCACATATTACCGCGGATAAGGTGCATGCGGAATCCGTAATTCCAATCCAGTCATATGAGACCGGCCTAAGGTAGATCACTACTAGAGATGAGCGAGCACCAAAATGCTCGGGTGCTCGTTACTCGGGACGAAAATTTTGCGATGCTCGAGGGTTCGTTTCGAATAACGAACCCCATTGAAGTCAATGGGCGACCCGAGCATTTTTGTATATCGCCGATGCTCGCTAAGGTTTCCATTTGTGAAATCTGGGCAATTCAAGAAAGTGATGGGAACGACACAGCAACGGATAGGGCAGGCGAGGGGCTACATGTTGGGCTGCATCTCAAGTTCCCAGGTCCCACTATTAAGCCACAATAGTGGCAAGAGTGGCCCCCCCTCCCAACAATTTTTACTTCTGAAAAGCCCTCATTAGCAATGCATACCTTAGCTAAGCACCACACTACCTCCAACAAAGCACAATCACTGCCTGCATGACACTCCGCTGCCACTTCTCCTGGGTTACATGCTACCCAACCCCCCCCCCCCCCTGCACGACCCAGTGTCCACAGTGCACACCAAATTGTCCCTGTGCAGCCTTCAGCTGCCCTCATGCCACGCCACACTCATGTCTATTTATATGTGCGTCTGCCATGAGGAGGAACCGCAGGCACACACTGCAGAGGGTTGGCACGGCTAGGCAGCGACCCTCTTTAAAAGGCGATAGCCCACAATGCTGTACAGAAGCAATGAGAAATATAATCGTGTGCCACCGCCATCAGGAGCTGCACACGTGGGCATAGCAATGAGGAACCTATGTGCCACACACTATTCATTCTGTCAAGGTGTCTGCATGCCCCAGTCAGACAGCGTTTTTTTATAAATAGTCACAGGCAGGTACAACTGGGAATCCCCAACTCCGCAATGGGAATTCCGTGTGCACCCACAGCATGGGTGGCTCCCTGGAACCAACCGGCTGTACATAAATGTATCCCATTGCAGTGCCCTGGACAGCAGAGCTAACGTCAGATTAAATGCAGGTGGGCTTCGGCCCACACTGCATGCCCCAACCTGACCGGGCATTTTAATTCATAGACACAGGCAGGTACAACTCCCTATTGTGAAGTCCCGGCGGCACATAAATACATCCCATAGCATTGCCCATCACAGCTGAGGTAATGTCATGTTTAATGCAGGTGGGCTTCGGCCCACACTGCATGCCCCAGTCAGACTGGGGTTCTTTAGAAATGGACACATGTAGTTACAACTCCGTGTGGACCGACAGCATGGGTGGGTGCCAGGAACTTCACTCTGAATGTGACTCACAGCACACTTCAGGATTTTTAAGCCAGTACAAAGATGACTATTAAGTCCATGGGATGCACGCCACAATTTCGGGGTCAGAGCCTCCAGAGACCCCAATGTACCTGTGTTCCACTTTCTCACCAAAGGAATGGCAGCATCCAGGGCGTGGTATAATATAATAATTTATTCCTCCAAAGTCCTGCTACGTTTCGACCCTCTTGGGGTCTTTGGAAGCTTAGGAAGCCACCGGCGGTACATAAATAAATCCCATTGCAGTGCCCATCACAGCTGAGGTAATGTCATGTTTAATGCAGGTGGGCTTCGGCCCACACTGCATGCCCCAGTCAGACTGGGGTTCTTTAGAAGTGGACACATGTAGTTACAACTCCCTGTGGACCGACAGCATGGGTGGCTCCCTGGAACCCACCGGCGGTACATAAATATATCCCATTGCAGTGCCCAGCACAGCGGATGTAACGTCCGCTGTAATGCAGGTGGGCAAAAAATTAATTGGATTACACTGTAGGCGATGGCCCCAAAAAATTGGTGTACCAACAGTACTAATGTACCTCAGAAAAATTGCCCATGCCCAACCAAGAGGGCAGGTGAAACCCATTAATCGTTTTGGTTAATGTGGCTTAATTGGTAACTAGGCCTGGAGGCAGCCCAGTTAAAATAAAAATTGGTTCAGGTGCAAGTTTCAACGCTTTAATGAGCATTGAAACGTATAAAAATTGTTTACAAAAATTATATGACTGAGCCTTGTGGGCCTAAGAAAAATTGCCCGTTCGGCGTGATTACGTGAGGTTTCAGGAGGAGGAGCAGGAGGAGGAGGAGGAATATTATACACAGATAGATGAAGCAAAAATGTCCCCGTTTTTGATGGTGATAGAGAACGATGCTTTCATCCGCGGGTGCAGCCTATGTATTGCTTAGGTATTGCTGCTGTCCGCTGGTGGAGAAGAGAAGTCTGGGGAAATCCAGGCTTTGTTCATCTTGATGAGTGTAAGCCTGTCGGCACTGTCGGTTGACAGGCGGATACGCTTATCCGTGATGATTCCCCCAGCCGCACTAAACACTCTCTCTGACAAGACGCTAGCCGCAGGACAAGCAAGCACCTCCAGGGCATACAGAGCGAGTTCAGGCCATGTGTCCAGCTTCGAAACCCAGTAGTTGTAGGGGGCAGAGGCGTCACTGAGGACGTCGTGCGATCGGCTACGTACTCCCTCACCATCCTTTTACAGTGCTCCCGCCAACTCAGCCTTGACTGGGGAGCGGTGACACAGTCTTGCTGGGGAGCCATAAAGCTGGCAAAGGCCTTGGAGAATGTTCCCCTGCCTGCGCTGTACATGCTGCCTGATCTCTGCGCCTCCCCTGCTACCTGGACCTCGGAACTGCGCCTTCGGCCACTACCGCTGTTGGATGGAAATGTTACCATCAGTTTGTCTGCCAGGGTCCTGTGGTATAGCATCACTCTCGAACCCCTTTCCTCTTCGGGTATGAGAGTGGAAAGGTTCTCCTTATACAGTGGGTCGAGCAGTATGTACACCCAGTAATCCGTAGTGGCCAGAATGCATGTAACGCGAGGGTCACGAGAAAGGCATCCTAACATGAAGTCAGCCATGTGTGCCAGGGTACCTGTACGCAACACATGGCTGTCCTCACTAGGAAGATCACTTTCAGGATCCTCCTCCTCCTCCTCCTCCTCCTCCTTCTCCTCCGGCCATACACGCTGAAAGGATGACAGGCAAGCAGCATGGGTACCCTCAGCAGTGGGCCAAGCTGTCTCTTACCCTCCTCCTCATGCTCCTCCCCCTCCTCCTCCTCCTCAACACGCTGAGATATAGACATGAGGGTGCTCTGACTATCCAGCGACATACTGTCTTCCCCCGCTTCCGTTTCCGAGTGCAAAGCGTCTGTCTTTATGCTTTGCAGGGAACTTCGCAAGAGGCATAGCAGAGGAATGGTGACGCTAATGATTGCAGCATCCCCGCTCACCATCTGGGTATACTCCTCAAAGTTTCCAAGGACCTGGCAGATGTCTGCCAACCAGGCCCACTCTTCTGTAAAGAATTGAGGAGGCTGACTCCCAATACGCCGCCCATGTTGGAGTTGGTATTCCACTATAGCTCTACGCTGCTCATAGAGTCTGGCCAACATGTGGAGCGTAGAGTTCCACCGTGTGGGCACGTCACACAGCAGTCGGTGCACTGGCAGATTAAACCGATGTTGCAGTGTCCGCAGGGTGGCAGCGTGCGTGTGGGACTTGCAAAAATGTGCGCAGAGCTGGCGCACCTTTCCGAGCAGGTATGACAAGTGTGGGTAGCTTTTCAGAAAGCGCTGAACCACCAAATTAAAGACATGGGCCAGGCATGGCACGTGCGTGAGGCTGCCGAGCTGCAGAGCCGCCACCAGGTTACGGCCGTTGTCACACACGACCATGCCTGGTTGGAGGCTCAGCGGTGAAAGCCAGCGGTCGGTCTGCTCTGTCAGACCCTGCAGCAGTTCGTGGGCCGTGTGCCTCTTCTCTCCTAAGCTGATTAGTTTGAGCACGGCCTGCTGACGCTTGCCCACCGCTGTGCTGTCACGCCACGCGACCGCGACTGCTGGCGACGTGCTGCTGCTGCTGACACATCTTGATTGCGAGACAGAGGTTGCGTTGGAGGAGGAGGAGGAGGAGGAGGAGGGTGGTTTAGTGGAGGAAGCATACACCGCCGCAGATACCAGCACTGAGCTAGGGCCCGCAATTCTGGGGGTGGGTAGGACGTGAGCGGTCCCAGGCTCTGACTCGGTCCCAGCCTCCACTAAATTCACCCAATGTGCCGTCAGGGAGATATAGTGGCCCTGCCCGCCTGTGCTTGTCCACGTGTCCATTGTTAAGTGGACCTTGGCAGAAACCGCGTTGGTGAGGGCGCGTACAATGTTGCGGGAGACGTGGTCGTGTAGGGCTGGGACGGCACATCGGGAAAAGTAGTGGCAACTGGGAACCGAGTAGCGCGGGGCCGCCGCCGCCATCATGCTTTTGAAAGCCTCCGTTTCCACAACCCTATACGGCAGCATCTCTAGGCTGATCAATTTGGCAATGTGCACGTTTAATGCTTGAGCGTGCGGGTGCGTGGCGGCATACTTGCGCTTGCGCTCAAACAGTGGCGCTAGCGACGTCTGGACGCTGCGCTGAGAGACATTGCTGGATGGGGCCGAGGACAGCGGAGGTGAGGGTGTGGGTGCAGGCCAGGAGACGGTAGTGCCTGTGTCCTCAGAGGGGGGTTGGATCTCAGTGGAAGGTTGGGGCACAGGGGGAGAGGCAGTGGTGCAAACCGGAGGCGGTGAACGGCCTTCGTCCCACCTTGTAGGGTGCTTGGCCATCATATGCCTGCGCATGCTGGTGGTGGTGACTCCCCAGCTGATCTTGGCGTGACAAAGGTTGCACACCACTGTTCGTCGGTCTTCAGGCGTCTCTGTGAAAAACTGCCACACCGTACAGCACCTTGACCTATGCAGGGTGGCATGGCGCGAGGGGATGCTTTGGGAAACAGTTGGTGGATTATTCGGTCTGGCCCTGCCTCTACCCCTGGCCACCGCACTGGCTCGGCCTGTGCCCACACCCTGACTTGGGCCTCGGCGTCCTCGCCCGCGTCCACGTCCTCTAGGCCTACCCCTACCCCTCAGCATGCTGTATTACCAGTAGTGCAGAAACAGAACACTGTAATTAAATGTGCCACTTATTGGCCTGTGGTTGGAGGCTGACTTCGCTTACGGATCGCACAGCAGAGCCAGGAAATAATTTTGCGCAAGCCTGCTGTAACACTTAGCTGGCTGCGTATGAATTAGGAGAACTACCCCCAGCACAGACCCAGTACACTGAGGACGGTCACAGGCAGCCCAAATAGATTTTTTTTCCCAAATGTTTTTGGAAAGGTCCACTGCCTATATACACTGTATATGTCTTCTCTCTCTGCGTCACCACTACTGGCCCTGGAGTATGTAAAATAACTGCAAACTGTTGCACTGTGGACTGGAATACAGCGGTGATGTAACAGCCAACGCAGAGCCAGGAAATAATTTTGCGCAAGCCTGCTGTAACACTTAGCTGGCTGCGTATGAATTAGGGCAAGTACCCCCAGCACAGACCCAGTACACTGAGGACGGTCACAGGCAGCCCAAATAGATTTTTTTTCCCAAATGTTTTTGGAAAGGCCCACTGCCTATATACACTGTATATGTCTTCTCTCTCTGCGTCACCACTACTGGCCCTGGACTATGTAAAATTACTGCAGGATGCAATGCTCTGGACGCAATGCTCTGCACGGCCGATATACAAAAAAAAAAAAAGTGCAACACTGCAAAAAGCAGCCTCAACAGTACTGCACACGGTCAGATATGGCCCTAAGAAGGACCGTTGGGGTTCTTCAAACCTAAAATAACTCCTAACACTCTCCCTATAGCAACTCCAGCAAGACAGCACTTTCCCTGAACAATGTCAGAATGCATCTGTGGCGAGCCGCGGGAGGGGCCGATTTATATACTCGGGTGACACCTGATCTCGCCAGCCACTCACTGCAGGGGGGTGGTATAGGGCTTGAACGTCACAGGGGGAAGTTGTAATGCCTTCCCTGTCTTTCTATTGGCCAGAAAAGCGCGCTAACGTCTCAGAGATGAAAGTGAAAGTAACTCGAACATCGCGTGGTGCTCGTTTCGAATAACGAGCATCTCGAACACGCTAATACTCGAACGAGTATCAAGCTCGGACGAGTACGTTCACTCATCTCTAGTAAAGAAGTGTAAAAAAAAAAGTTTAAAAAGTTTTTTTTTAAAAGTTGCCCGTCACATCACCGCTGTATTCCTGTCCAGAGTGAAACAGTCTGCAGTAATTTTACATAGTCCAGGGCCAGTAGTGGTGAGGCAGGGACAGAAGACATATACAGTCTATATAGGCAGTGGGCTTTTCCAAAATAATTTGGGAAAAAAAATCTATTTGGGCTGCCTGTGACGGTCCTCAGTTTACTGCGTCTCTGCTGGGGGTAGTTGTCCTAATTCATACGCAGCCAGCTAAGTGTTACAGCAGGCTTGCGCAAAATTCTTTCCTGGCTCTGCGTTGCCCGTCACATCACCGCTGTATTCCTGTCCAGAGTAAAACAGTCTGCAGTAATTTTACATAGTCCAGGGCCAGTAGTGGTGAGGCAGGGACAGAAGACATATACAGTCTATATAGGCAGTAGGCTTTTCCAAAAAAATTGGGAAAAAAAATCTATTTGGGCTGCCTGTGACCGTCCTCAGTGTACTGCATCTCTGCTGGGGGTAGTTGTCCTAATTCATACGCAGCCAGCTAAGTGTTACAGCAGGCTTGTGCAAAATTCTTTCCTGGCTCTGCGTTGCCTGTCACATCACCGCTCTATTCCTGTCCAGAGTGAAACAGTCTGCAGTAATTTTACATAGTCCAGGGCCAGTAGTGGTGAGGCAGGGACAGAAGACATATACAGTCTATATAGGCAGTGGGCTTTTCCAAAAAAATTTGGGAAAAAAAATCTATTTTGGCTGCCTGTGACCGTCCTCAGTGTACTGCGTCTCTGCTGGGGGTAGTTGTCCTAATTCATACGCAGCCAGTTAAGTGTTACAGCAGGCTTGCGCAAAATACTTTCCTGGCTCTACTGTGCGTTCCGTAAGCGAAGTCAGCCTCCAACCACAGGCCAATAAGCGGCACATTTAATTACAGCGTTCTATTTCCGCTCTACTCGTAATACCACCAGCATGCGCAGGCATATGATGGCCAAGCACCCCACAAGGTGGGACGAAGGCCGTTCAGCGCCTCCGGTTTGCACCACTGCCTCTCCCCCTGTGCCCCAACCTGCCACCGAAATCCAACCCCCCTCTCAGGACACAGGCACTACCGTCTCCCGGCCTGCACCCACACCCTCACCTCCGCTGTCCTCGGCCCCATCCACCAATGTCTGTCAGCGCACCGTCCAGCCGTCGCTAGCGCAAGTGTTGGAGCGCAAGCGCAAGTACGCCGCCACGCACCCGCACGCTCAAGCGTTAAACGTGCACATAGCCAAATTGATCAGCCTAGAGATGCTGCCGTGTAGGCTTGTGGAAACGGAGGCTACTCGGTTCCCAGGTGCCACTACTTTTCCTGATGTGTCGTCCCAGCCCTTCAGGACCATGTCTCCAGCAACATTGTACGCGCCCTCACCAACGTGGTTACTGCCAAGGTCCACTTAACAACGGACACGTGGACAAGCACAGGCGGGCGGGGCCACTATATCTCCCTGACGGCACATTGGGTGAATTTAGTGGAGGCTGGGACAGAGTCAGAGCTTGGGACCGCTCACGTCCTACCCACCCCCAGAATTGCGGGCCCCAGCTCGGTGCTGGTATCTGCGGCGGTGTATGCTTCCTCCACTAAACCACCCTCCTCCTCCTCCTCCAACGCAACCTCTGTCTCGCAATCAAGATGTGTCAGCAATAGAGATGAGCGAACACCAAAATGTTCGGGTGTTCGTTATCCGGAACGAACTTCCCGCGATGTCCGGGTGTTCGTTTCGAATAACGAATCCCATTGAAGTCAATGGGCGACCCGAACATTTTTGTATTTCGCCGATGCTCGCTAAGGTTTTCATGTGTGAAAATCTGGGCAATTCAAGAAAGTGATGGGAATGACACAGTGACGGATAGGGCAGGCGAGGGGCTACATGGTGGGCTGCATCTCAAGTTCACAGGTCCCACTATTAAGCCACAATAGCGGCAAGAGTGCCCCCCCCCCCCCCACTGTCAGCATAAAGATCGTTCTCCTCTGCCACAGCTGTAACAGCTGTAGCAGAGAAGAACGATGTTTGCCCATTGAATTCAATGGAGCGGCAATACAGCAGGTTCCACTGAATGCAATGGGCTGCCCGCGATCGCAGGATGAATGGTCGGAAAGGGGTTAAATATATAACCCCTTTCCTGCAATTCATCCAGAAATGTGTTACACTAAAAATATATACCGGCGTATAAGGCGACCGGGCGTATAAGACGACCCCCCAACTGTCACCTTATACGCCGGCAATACAGTGGAGCAAAGAATAAAAATCATTACTTACGTTTTTAGATGATCTGCGCCGCTCCTGCAGGCTGTCACTCCCTCCTAATCCACGGCAGACAAGCTTTCTCTATGAAAGGCTTTAAATCCCTGCCTCCAGAAAGACACGTGCCTTCAGCCAATCACAGCCAATGACAATGATGTCATTGAATGGCTGTGATTGGCTGTGTTTCTGGAGGCGGGGATTTCAAGCCTTTCGTGGAGAAAGGAATACTTTGCCGTGGATTAGGAGGGAGTGACAGCCTGCAGGAGCGGCGCAGATCATCTAAAAACGTAAGTAATGATTTTTATTCTTTGCTCCACTGTATTACCGGCGTATAAGGTGACAGTTGGGGGGTCGTCTTATACGCCCGGTCGCCTTATACGCCGGTATATATTTTTAGTGTAACACATTTCTGGATGAATTGCAGGAAAGGGGTTATATATTTAACCCCTTTCCGACCATTCATCCTGCGATCGCCAGCAGCCCATTGCATTCAGTGGAACATGCTGTATTGCCGCTCCATTGAATTCAATGGGCAAACATCGTTCTTCTCTGCTACAGCTGTTACAGCTGTGCCAGAGAAGAAGGATTTGTCTTCTATATGTTCTCAATGGGGTCAGCGCTGCTGCCGCTGGCCCCATTGAGCGCATATAGAATGCATCCATAGCGAACCGCGGGAGGGGCAGACTTTTATATCAGGCGGACACCTTATCTCCCCAGCCACTCACAGCAGGGGGGTGGTATAGGGCTTAAACGTTGCAGGGGGAAGTTGTAATGCCTTCCCTGTCTTTATATTGGCCAAAAAAAAGCGCTAACGTCTCAGGGAAGAAAGTTAAAGTAACCCGGACACCGCATGGTGTTCGTTACGGATAACGAACATACCGAACACCCTAATATTCGCACGAATATCAAGCTCGGACGAACACGTTCGCTCATCTCTAGTCAGCAACAGCACGTCGCCAGCAGTCGGTGTCGCGCGGCGTGGCAGCACAGCGGTGGCCAAGCGTCAGCAGGCCGTGCTGAAACTACTCAGGAGAGAAGAGGCATACGACCCACGAACTGCTGCAGGGTCTGACAGAGCAGACCGACCTCTGGCTTTCGCCGCTGAGCCTCCAACCGGGTATGGTCGTGTGTGACAACGGCCGTAACCTGGTGGCGGCTCTGCAGCTCGGCAGCCTCACGCATGTGCCATGCCTGGCCCATGTCTTTAATTTGGTGGTTCAGCGCTTCCTGAAAAGCTACTCACACTTGTCAGACCTGCTCGGAAAGGTGCGCCGGGTCAGCGCACATTTCCGCAAGTCCAAGACGGACGCTGCCACCCTGCGGACCCTGCAACATCAGTTTAATCTGCCAGTGCACCGACTGCTGTGCGACGTGCTCACAAGGTGGAATTCTACGCTCCACATGTTGGCCAGACTCTATGAGCAGCGTAGAGCTATAGTGGAATACCAACTCCAACATAGGCGGCGTAGTGGGAGTCAGACTCCTCAATTCTTTACAGAAGAGTGGGCCTGGTTGGCAGACATCTGCCAGGTCCTTGGAAAGTTTGAGGAGTCTACCCAGATGGTGAGCGGGGATGCTGCAATCATTAGCGTCACCATTCCTCTGCTATGCCTCTTGAGAAGTTCCCTGCAAAGCATAAAGGCAGACGCTTTGCGCTCGGAAACGGAGGCGGGGGAAGACAGTATGTCGCTGGATAGTCAGAGCACCCTCATGTCTATATCTCAGCGCGTTGGGGAGGAGGAGGAGGAAGGGGAGGAGCACGAGGAGGAGGGGGAAGAGACAGCTTGGCCCACTGCTGAGGGTACCCATGCTGCTTGCCTGTCATCCTTTCAGCGTGTATGGCCGGAGGAGGAGGAGGAGGAGGATCCTGAAAGTGATCTTCCTAGTGAGGACAGCCATGTGTTGCGTAAAGGTACCCTGGCACACATGGCTGACTTCATGTTAGGATGCCTTTCTCGTGACCCTCGCGTTACACGCATTCTGGCCACTACGGATTACTGGGTGTACACACTGCTCGACCCACGGTATAAGGAGAATCTTTTCACTCTCATACCCGAAGAGGAAAGGGGTTCGAGAGTGATGCTATACCACAGGACCCTGGCGGACAAACTGATGGTAACATTCCCATCCGACAGCGCTAGTGGCAGAAGGCGCAGTTCCGAGGGCCAGGTAGCAGGGGAGGCGCGGAGATCAGGCAGCATGTACAGCGCAGGCAGGGGAACACTCTCCAAGGCCTTTGCCAGCTTGATGGCTCCCCAGCAAGACTGTGTCACCGCTCCCCAGTCAAGGCTGAGTCGGCGGGAGCACTGTAAAAGGATGGTGAGGGAGTACATAGCCGATCGCACGACCGTCCTCGGTGACGCCTCTGCCCCCTACAACTACTGGGTGTCGAAGCTGGACACATGGCCTGAACTCGCGCTGTATGCCCTGGAGGTGCTTGCTTGTCCTGCGGCTAGCGTCTTGTCAGAGAGGGTGTTTAGTGCGGCTGGGGGAACCATCACGGATAAGCGTACCCGCCTGTCAACCGACAGTGCCGACAGGCTTACACTCATCAAGATGAACAAAGCCTGGATTTCCCCAGACTTCTCTTCTCCACCAGCGGACAGCAGCGATACCTAAGCAATACGTAGGCTGCACCCGCAGATGGAAGCATCGTTCTCTATCACCATCAAAAACGGGGACCTTTTAGCTTCATCAATCTGTGTATTCTATTCATCCTCCTCCTCCTGCTCCTCCTCCTGAAACCTGACGTAATCACGCCGAACGGGCAATTTTTCTTAGGCCCACAAGGCTCAGTCATATAATTTTTGTAAACAATTTTTATACGTTTCAATGCTCATTAAAGCGTTGAAACTTTCAGCTCAACCAATTTTTATTTTTACTGGGCTGCCTCCAGGCCTAGTTACCAATTAAGCCACATTAACCAAAGCGATTAATGGGTTTCACCTGCCCTCTTGGTTGGGCATGGGCAATTTTTCTCAGGTACATTAGTACTGTTGGTACACCAACTTTTGGGGGCCCTCGCCTAGAGTGTAATCCAATTAATTTTTTGCCCACCTGCATTACAGCTGACGTAACATCAGCTGTGTTGGGCACTGCAATGGGATATATTTATGTACCGCCGGTGGGTTCCAGGGAGCCACCCATGCTGTGGGTCCACAGGGAGTTGTAACTGCATGTGTCCACTTCTAAAGAACCCCAGTCTGACTGTGGCAGGCAGTGTGGGCCGAAGCCCACCTGCATTAAACATGACATTATTACCTCAGCTGTGATGGGCAATGCAATGGGATATATTTATGTACCGCCGGTGGCTTCCTGGCACCCACCCATGCTGTCGGTCCACACGGAGTTGTAACTACATGTGTCCACTTCTAAAGAACCCCAGTCTGACTGGGGCATGCAGTGTGGGCCGAAGCCCACCTGCATTAAACATGACATTCTTACCTCAGCTGTGATGGGCAATGCAATGGGATATATTTATGTACCGCCGGTGGCTTCCTGGCACCCACCCATGCTGTCGGTCCACACGGAGTTGTAACTACATGTGTCCACTTCTAAAGAACCCCAGTCTGACTGGGGCATGCAGTGTGGGCCGAAGCCCACCTGCATTAAACATGACATTATTACCTCAGCTGTGATGGGCAATGCAATGGGATATATTTATGTACCGCCGGTGGCTTCCTGGCACCCACCCATGCTGTGGGTCCACACGGAGTTGTAACTACATGTGTCCACGTCTAAAGAACCCCAGTCTGACTGGATCATGCAGTGTGGGCCGAAGCCCACCTGCATTAAACATGACATTATTACCCCAGCTGTGATGGGCAATGCAATGGGATATATTTATGTACAGCCGGTGGGTTCCAGGGAGCCACCCATGCTGTGGGTGCACACGGAATTCCCATTGCGGAGTTGTACCTGCCTGTGACTATTTATAAAAAACCGCGGTCTGACTGGGGCATGCAGACACCTTGACATAATGAATAGTGTGTGGCACATAGGTTCCCCATTGCTATGCCCACGTGTGCAGCTCCAGATGGAGGTGGCACAGGATTGGATTTCTCATTGCTTCTGTACAGCATTGTGGACTATCGCCCCGCCCCTTTTAAAGAGGGTCGCTGCCTAGACGTGCCAACCCTCTGCAGTGTGTGCCTGCTTTTCCTGTGGCAGACGCACTTATAAATAGACATGAGGGTGGCGTGGCATGAGGGCAGCTGAAGGCTGGGCAGGGACAGTTTAGTGTGCGCTGTGGACACTGGGTCGTGGGGGGGGGTTGGGCAGCATGTAACCCAGGAGAAGTGGCAGCGGAGTGTCATGCAGGCAGTGATTGTGCTTTGTTAGAGGTAGTGTGGTGCTTAGCTAAGGTATGCATTGCTAATGAGGGCTTTTCAGAAGTAAAAGTTGTTGGGGGGGGGCCACTCTTGCCGCTATTGTGGCTTAATAGTGGGACCTGTGAACTTGAGATGCAGCCCAACATGTAGCCCCTCGCCTGCCCTATCCGTTGCTGTGTCGTTCCCATCACTTTCTTGAATTGCCCAGATTTTCACAAGTGGAAACCTTAGCAAGCATCGGCGATATACAAAAATGCTCGGGTCGCCCATTGACTTCAATGGGGTTCGTTACTCGAAACGAACCCTCGAGCATCGCGAAAAGTTCGTCCCGAGTAACGAGCACCCAAGCATTTTGGTGCTCGCTCATCTCTAATAAGAATACAATTTCACATCTACTGTAATTCTTTTTAATTCTTGTGCCAGAAAGTTAGATGTATATAAAACTGAAT
Source organism: Eleutherodactylus coqui (assembly GCF_035609145.1). Lineage (NCBI taxonomy): Eukaryota > Metazoa > Chordata > Amphibia > Anura > Eleutherodactylidae > Eleutherodactylus > Eleutherodactylus coqui. The sequence goes on along the minus strand of NC_089843.1, from coordinate 168,299,914 downwards.
GCAAGAAGTGAAGAGTCCTGCAAGTAATCATGAGTGAATAATTATACATTTTCATCACACCTTAACCGTAATATGCCAAGAAAGTTGCTCTTCTCAGAAAAGTGTGTTGTACATTAGTTGAAGTGTTGGAATGATTTACAGATACTGGGAGGGGTTTATGCATTTGCCTTGTACTTATAGTCCTGTGTGCTACTGTGCAAATAACAGTTCTCCAGCAACTACCCAACTCTGAGTCGCGATGGATACAACTGGGAAAGTAAGAAAAACTACAATGTATTGTGGCATAATGTGTTAAGGCTGATTTAGACATAATGAATATCGCTCGAAATTTGCTCAAAAGCCATCATTTAAGCGATAATCATTGCATCTATCTTGCGCCCGTCGTGCAGTTTTCATTCGCTCATCGTTGTCTTTCAGTCTGCTTAAAATCCATCGTTCGGCTGTTTGCTTTTCGTTTGGTTAAAATGACATTGTTTACTCGTTCAGCGTTTTTAGGGTAGTTTTCAATGCCCATTACAAAACGATAATTCAACGACTGAAAAGCCTGACATTTTCCAATGATTTTCGTTAGGTTAAAAACGTCCGTCTTTAAAAGCAAAACCATCGCTCACTTTTATCGTTATAACGAATTTCGAGCGATAAGTTATGTGTCTAAATGGGGCTTTAGAGAGTAGATATAGAGGTTCAGAACAGTGTTAAAGGTCATTTGAACAAAGGCAACTTATAGAGAAGTGCTTGTAGACAGATAAAAGTGGAAGAAGCCAGGTGGAATCTGGCATTAGGTTTATTCTGCTCTTTATGGACAGGAGGGAAGGCATTTAGTTTCACAGCAATGTATAAGAATACAATTTCACATCTACTGTAACTTATTTTCATTCTCGTCCAGAAAGTAAGGTGTATATAGAACTGAATGCAAGAACTGAAGAGTCCTGCAAATAATCATGAGTGAATAATTATACATTTTCATGACACCTTAGCTGTAAAATGCCATGAAAGTTGCTCTTCTCAGAAAAGTGTGTTGTACATTAGTTAAAGTATTGGAATGATTTACAGATACTGGGAGGGGTTCTGTGTTTGCCTTGTACTTATAGTCCTGTGTGCTACTGTGAAAATAACAGTTCTCCAGAAACTACCCAACTCTGAGTCGCGATGGATACAACTGGGAAAGTAAGAAATACTACAATGTATTGTGGCATAATGTGTTGGAACGTAGATATAGAGGTTTGGGACACTGTTAAAGGTGATCTTAACAAATGCAACTCATAGAGAAGTGCTTGTAGACAGATAAAAGTAAAAGTAGCCAGATAAATAACAGCTGACAAGTGTAGGAATATAGAGAGCACCGTGTTCTTATTTGTTTAATATGCATCTCTAGTTAATCTGTGTAGCTGCTGTTGTTATCATCATGGGCGTAGCTATAGAGGGTGCAGAGGTAGCAGTCGCTACCAGTCCTTGGAGCCTTAAGGAGACCAAAGTGTGCTCTATCACATAAGAAAACACCAGTATTATAAATACTAAATAGATGGTTGGGGGCCCTTTTACAAATTTTGCATTGAGGCTCCCAACATTTAGCCTCTGCTTAATATTTTGAGATTCTAGCAATGCCCCTGCCTGCTAGTGTTGCATCGAAGAGTTTCTTAAGAGACCCAACGATGCAGAGGAAAGTTGTGGAAGAGCCTCCATGGTGAACTTTTTGCATCCGTGCCCATGAGGCTTTAGCTAAACCTCTGATTATCATTATGAAGAGTAAAAAATGGTTGCTTAAAGGAGCCAGCGACCAAGCAGGAGCTCACACTTCTCTCTGAACACTGTGCGGTCCTTCACTTAGGGCGTATTCACATGCACGTATTTTGTGCGCATATTTCATTCACGCAAAAAATACTTTTCCAGCACGTGTTGAACTAATTAACTTGATTTCCATTTCAATGAATAGGATCATAGTTGCGATTTTCTTGTGCACACAAAACGTACAGTAAAACACACAGTTGCACACACAAACATGCGACACGCATTCTGCAAAAATGTGACACAAATGTTCACGGAGATGCACATATGCTTGAAAAGAATGGGCAAGGCGTTCAGAGAAAATGCCCAAAGATAGGGCATGCCGCAATTATTTCCCGCATCACTCATGTATATGACCCCAATCAAAAGAATGGAGTTCATATTCACGCGGAATTTGTGCGTCTCGCAACGCACAAATCTCAGGAGATTTTCTTGGCTGTGTGAAAGCAGCCTTACATGACCCATTTAAATTACCCCCCAAACCAAACACAATCAGTTACATGTAGAAAATTTGTGTTAACACTACGTTGAATAGGGTGGCACTTTGCAGAATTTCTTGCAGTGCAATCTAAAATCCAGCTTTTGGGGGATAAGCCAGGTGTCAGAAAGTATCCTCAGTGGAGAAATGAAATATACCTTTGTCAAGCTGAAGTTGATCTGTGTAAAGATAATGTTGATTCATGTTACAATTGTATTATTACTGCTTTCACAAGTAAAAGTTAAAATTTTCAGTACAGGAATGTCTGAATTTCAAACAACTCAATACAGACGTCCCTATACCAAAAACCTATTGATCGGCCCACATACCTCAAATGGAACCATTTCCATCCCAAAAACATCAAAAAGTCCATCGTCTACAGCCAGGCCATTAGATACAACTGGAGCTTATCGCTTAATGTAAGGAGCTGCATGACTTGCTCACATGTACTGACCGTGGACAGGGTACAAATTTCCAACACACAGCGGGACTATAAGATCCTGGGGACATTTACATGTTCCACGTCCTATGTTGTGTACCTGATCCTGTGCAGTAAATGGCCTGTTGGGGGATTTTATGTTGGAGAAACAGGACAAAAAGTTAAAGTGAGGATGAGATCCCACCATTAGGGTGTCTACCCACTAGTGATATTTTTTCTTGCACTGAGAGCGAGTGCCTTGCAGCACAGAGAAATCTCTTCGATGTCGCACACTGTACCCAATGGGGCTGCGGCAGCAGGGCTAGTCCAATTAAAATCTTGGAAATACATGGCGGACTTCTGCCACAGCGGTGACAGCTATGGCAAAGGATTCATTCATCCCCGAGGTGACCACAAGGGTGAAGGAATCTTCTGCAGCACAGCTGTCACAGCTGTGGCAGAAGTCCGTGATGCTATCCCATTGCTTTCGATGGGGTCAGCACTGCTGCGGCCCCATTAAAAGCAGTGGGTTGCAGGCAACCCCTGCAGTGATGATTTTTCAGGGAAGGGCTTGAAATATAAGCTGTAAAAAAAAGTTAAAAAAAAACTAAATAAATAAAACTCCCCTAGAAGAGCCGTCCGACTCTTCTCTTAGGCACGGCAGTCTTCTTCTGTGTTCTGGAGGCTGAAAAATCCCCACCCCCAGAAAGCGCTGGTGGCATTGGCTAAGCACTCAGCCAATCACAGGCAGCACTCAGCCATTGAATGACAGCTGAGTGCTGCCTGTGATTGGTCACAGTGCTCAGCCAATCACAGGCAATGCTCAGCCATTCATGAATTCAATGAATGGCTGAGCGCTGCCTGTGATTGGCTGAGTGCTGTGACCAATCACAGGCAGCACTCAGCTGTCATTTAATGGCTGAGTACTATCTGCAATAAGCTGAACGCTCAGCCAATGACACCAGAGCTTACTGTGGGCAGGGATTTTTCAATTCCCAGCCTCCAAAACACAGAAGAAGACGGCCATGCCGGAGAGAAGACGGCTTTTCTAAGTGAGTATAATTTTTTTTTACTTTTTTTTACAGCTAAGGCTGATTTTCAGAGAGGGGCTAATATTTTAAGCCCTTCCCAAAAAAATCATCGCTGAGGGGGTTGCCGCAGCAGTGCTGACTCCATTGAAAGCAATAGGATAGCATCACAGACTTCTACCACAGCTGTGACAGCTGTGGCAGAAGTCTGCAATGTATTCCCTATGTTTTCAATGCTGCCACCAGCCCCATTGAAAGCACTGAGTGATATTGCAGATTTCTTTCTCTGTGCTGTGAGACTTAGAAGAAAAAATCACAATGAGTATGGAACCATTGAAAATCATTGGTGTCATAATCATGTGTTTTCACTTGCTCTCACATCGCAGGAAAAAATATCGCTAGTGGGTAGGCACCTTTAAAGAAAGACAGACTTACCTTACCTGTGGCCAAGCACTTTTCTAGTCACTTATACAACATAGAACATATGAAAGTTACTATATTAAAAGGCACCTTTATTCCTCTACTCATCCAGTTCTGGTATTGTTTTAAGTGCAAATTAATCACATCCTGTCTGTGCTTTTTTATATGTATGTGCATATATATGTATGCTTCTTCGGCTCTATTCCATTAAGCATGAGGAAGAACTCTAACTAGGTTCAAAAGCTCGCTATAACATCATGTAGTTTTATTAGCCATTAAAAGGTGTCATATCCACAAGATTACTTGGTTTCTCTTGCTGAGAACAATCACATTTTTCTCTACTGGCTAACACAGTACCAATTTTTTTTCTTTATTTCAAAATGGAACATATAATTCTATATTGGATACTCAACCAATAAACTATAACTGACAACAGAATCACTTGTGAACTTTAATAAGTTTGATTTTATAGACTATTTCATTGCTTAAAAAAGTTTATGCTGTCTTCAAATTATGATTCAGCATCTGTACCAACAGCACTCCCCTTCTTCCACTTACAGAGAACTGTGGTAATCACAAATCCTCAGAAGAAAATCTTGCTTTCCCTTGGGTCCAACCTTTAGGTGCACTCCTAATTGACATGTGAAATTGGTCAGAAAGAAAAAGGAAGACAATGCATAGGACCAGTGTACAATAGAAACCCAATACATTATTTGCTCTAACGCAGGGGCGTAACTATAGGGGATGTGGCTGCACCCGGGCCCAGGAGCCTTAGGGGGCCCATAAGGCATGTCTTCTCCATATAGGGAGACCAGTACTATGAATAAAGCATTATAGTTGGAGGCCCTGTTACTGGTTTTGCATTGGGGCCCAGAAGCTTCAAGTTACGCCTCTGCTCTAATGTAATAGGTGACATTATTTCAGTAAGTATTAAAAGTTGAGTGAAGAAACTTTAAAGAGTGATTCCCATCTGAGACCGGATATGCCATGAAAGGCTGACAGATGCAGGTACTACCTCTAGGATTCCCATCTTTAGCTAGTTCTAGCCCCCGAATGCCTCTAACCTGGCTGAATATGGTGGCCAGGACTTAAAGAAACAGTTAGGTAGGCTGCGCTACACTGTCTCTATCTGGGAGATAAAAAGCTGTCTCAATAGTGTCAACTTTGCCACATGACAAATAATCTATGCCAAATCGGAATATTTTCTATTATGTCCGTGGTCATGTTGCTAGGTCTGTTAAAGGGCCAAATATTGACTGTAACTTTACACTCTAGAGTAACCCCATGGTGTTTGTAACCCTTTCATCAATGACATACTGGAGTGGTAAGGAATGGAACAGTAAAATATACTGTGCAATGTATAAATATTACTACACAGTAGACTTTGAGAAAATCTTCCATGTCTTTATGGCCAAATTGTTATGTTTACAATTTTTAGGTTATTAAATGCAAAGCTGCTGTGCTGTGGGGGCCACATCAACCACTAAAGATTGAAGAAATTGAAGTTGCGCCACCAAAGGCTCATGAAGTCCGAATAAAGGTAAGAATTTTATTCTTAAATTTCTTTTTTCTAAGAGAATTTTGTTTAAAATTATCAAATGGAAATCCAATGCATTAGATAAATATGTTACCCCTATCTAAAAGGGATTTATATACAGGGAAGATCAGAGCCTGGAAATGAGAATCAGTCTCAGGTTCCATGATTAAAGCTTGACACATGTAGGAGTTTCACCCTCAGTTAACTGCTGCAGTATGTAGAGGTCATTCTGCTGTACATAATCTAACCTAAAGTAGAGTGCAAAGCTCAGTTTTCTGTATCTTATTGGCCTAAGGGCTGGTTCAGTACAGGTTAAGACAGAAACAACCCACTGTCACATGCTAGACATGTCAGAGATCATATTTCCATTGCTGCATCTGAAAAAAACAACAAAGTTATATGTGGACGATAATAGGGATATGCTAAATGTATACCTTACTTATATTCATAACTAGCTGATTACTGATTAAATATGTGTGTGTGTGGGCGTGTATATATATATAGTGTGTGTGTACTGATTTAATATATTACTATATAAGGAGGAGGAGGTCGTCTGTGTAATATATTAGTATTTGAGGAGGAGGAGGTTGTCTGTATAATAGATTAGTGTATGATGAGGAGGAGGTCGTCTGTGTTAGATAAGGCTGTGAAATAAAAACCATCTGCTCAAGTGCAATTCAAAAATTCCCTCTCCCCTCCCCCCCAGGGGTAGTTGGGCTTTGTTCTCCCTCACAAATGTGTCCCCATGGGATGAGTTATATATGTACCAAGTTTGGTTGAAATTGCTCCAGGCGTTCATGAGTTATGGTGGCACATACATACACACATATACATCCTGTTTTAGGGTGCGTTCACACGAGCGCATAAACGGCGTGTTTTTGCGACCAAACGTATATACGTGACCATCTGAGGCAATGGTTTCGAATGTATTCGTTCACATGGGCGATTTTACGGCGCGTAAAAACGGCAACCCGAAAAAAAACCGGAACATATGCGACCGAATTACGCGCCAACGCATATTCGATGGCCGAAAAGATAGTTTGCAAAGTAGGAACAAACGAAAATACACTTTCTAGCTCTGGTCGTGATCGGCGAAAAACTTTCTCTCCGGCGATTATATGTTGTGCTCGTGCGAACGTAAATACGCCTACGCTCGTGTGAACGCACCCTTATACATATAGATTAACGCCTACAAGTTCCTGCATCTGTAACCTTTGCTTCAAAAATGCATCACATTGTTTTAACCTCAGAACTCGATAAGCTCTATATGCAGCAAATGTACCTTCTCCATAATTTGCAATTTTGGTTGTGATACTCTGTTTACATTGACGAAAGTAATAGGGTACAGGGAATAATACACTGTTTAGTGTGAACGCGGTCTTTAGCTTATCTGTCAGAACCTGTACAACTAAAGCATAGATAATCTTGAGTGCTTTACAACATACTTGTGCAGTTTCAGCAGGTTTGCTGCAAAGAGAAGAGGAAGATGCTGGAGCAGGGAACAAGGCGTCCACTCACTTAGTAGCTCACGATCTCCAAAAGAGTCAATCTTGTTAGGAGAGAATTTCTTAGGGACGAAGCCACAAGCAAGGTACTCATTCTATCTCAACTGCTTGGAGAGAAAAGCGACTACACCAAGCAAGGAGGCCTCAGGCCCCAGAAATAATGGCCAATTAGAATCCAGAAAATGCACCACAAGAGTTGGCTAATCCAAGGTATTCACTCTCTTCCACATTAGAACTCTGAGGAACAACACATTCTGAGAGCAGTTCTAGATAAACTGGAAGCAATGAATTGTGAAGTTAAGGAATCTCTGAAGACTTTTGAGACCCACAGATGGCAGTTACTTAAAAAATGCAGAAACTATTTCAGGATGCATTTCCCCAGAACTAATGATGTAAACGAGGAAAGGAAGCTCTTGTTTCTCAAACAGGCTCTTCTCCAACTTGGCATACAGGAAATTATCTAATAGCTGTAGCAACATAGAGCAGATAGGCAGATGATTGGTCTTCACATCCTTGGAATATACGGTTTTTCACTTGTCTCCATTTTTAATGCAAGTTAGCTTGAAGGCTCCCCATAGATCTAATATGGTGAAGCAGCAGTTTCCCTTAATACAACCAGACAGCTGTAAGATAAATGGAAGTGGACTTTGTAATATAAGACCACCGATGCCGGTGGGTCTAGCCCCCACTGGGTTCCCAATCAATATCCCTTACTGATATGGTTGTATAGTCTATTATTCTAGCCTAGTTTTTATTATGAAAGTCCTTCAGGAATTGGCAGATATATGCTATAACCAGTATCCCATGTAATTTATGTGTTTTATAATTTCACAGTAAACTGGGTAGTATGTCTCCAGTACTTTATTATAATGAGAACTGAGAGTGATTATAGATCTGAACGAGATGATGTCTCAATGCTATAGATGTTTTTGATAGAGGTTTTTATGGTATTCAGATCACACTCCTCCCTTGTATCTGTAATTCTATTACTTGGATGATAATTTCTGTAATTTCCGTAAGCTCCAGCTGTGTTCTGCATACCCCGCTCGGAGCACTCAGCTGTATACCAGCTAACAGCTCCGAGAACACAGCAGTTTTCGAAGCACCTAAATGCAGACAACGATTTTCGCTCAAAAGATTGCCCTTGAGCGAGTCTTGAGTGATAATTGTCTAAATGGGCCTATTCTGATCAACCATAGAAAATCCTGGCTTCAGGCATAACAGAGCAATTTACAAAAGTGCTATGTTACCAGCGAATAAAGCATTTGGTGGGCAAATCAGGTTTTAATTATTAGTCATAGAGTAACAAAAATACTACAATGTACTATTATTGACTTAAAAAAATTGAATTGCTATGAGAAATGTATGCTACAGTTAGGTACCATAACCACATATACTATGTTTAAAATGACTCGCTGACAGTGTTATATTTGGCTAATGTCTTTTTCTGAGTAGATAATTGCTACTGGAATATGTCGATCAGATGACCACATAATAGAAGGGTTAATTCAAGACAGCAAGTATCCACTGATTTTAGGTCACGAAGCTGCTGGTATAGTGGAAAGTGTTGGGGATGGAGTAACTACTGTCAAACCTGGTAAGTCTCACAAAATGAAGCATAGGAGAGGCCAACAATATTTAAGTCCAGAAAACACATTTCAGCATTGAATATTTGTCGTCCGTTATAGTTTAACCCCTTAAGGACCAGGCTGTTTTGTACCTTAGGGACAAGACACTTTTTAGGGATTCTACCCATGTGGTGGTTTTAGGCCTCATGTCCATGGGGAAAATTAGGCCCGCTACGGATTCTCCATGGAGAATCCGTAGCAGGTCCCTCCTGCCCCGCGGACATGAGCGCTTAAAATAAGAATTAACTTACCCGCAGCGGACCGGGAAGGTCTTCTCTTCTTCACGGCCGGATCTTCTTTCTTCGGCCGGCGGATGTACTCGGCACGCCGGCTGCGTGCTGCGCGCATGCGCCGGGCACATCCACCCGGCCGAAGAAAGAAGATCCGGCCGTGAAGAAGAGAAGAACTTCCCGGTCCGCTGCGGGTAAGTTATTCTTATTTTAGGCCTCCCGCGGATCTGGACGGCTTCCATAGGCTTCAATAGAAGCCTGCGGGAGCCGTTCCCGCGGGAGACCCGCACGAAAATGGAGCATGTCCATTTTTTTTCATGCTCCATTTTTTTTAAAATTCCCTTTTATTGACCATCCGCGGGTATTTATCTACCCGCGGGTGGTCAATGCATCCCTATGGGATGCGAATCCGCATGCGGGTGATCCGCTGCGAATTTTAAATCCTATTTTGCCCATGGACATGAGGCCTTAGGACCCAATTTTTCATTCTTCAGCTACCAAAATTATTTTGCTGCATTTTTTTGTGACATACAGGGCTATTTTTTAATATCTTTTTTCACAGAATTTTTTTTCCATTTTGTTTTATTTGGGGTAAAAAGATTTTTTTTAAATATTATAGTTGTTTATTTTAAAAATTTGTATATTTACGCTGAAATAAGGCACGATAATGGGTTTCCCATTTTATTTCAGACGTTTTGATGTATAATTTGTATAGTCTTAGACTACAGGGCAGATATAGTGACGGTTTTGGTTGGCATCAACGGTGGGTTGTTTAATATTCCACTGTAGCTGGGACATCCATAGAAGCCCCTGTTACAGGAAAAACATTCCCTGTAGTGACAATAGTCACCAATAGAGCTGATCTAGGTCTGTTAAGACCCTGCATCTCTGCTGTGCACCTGGAAATCTCGTGATCACCAGGTTGAATAGTGGAAGCAGCACTTCCGCAATCTCTATTCACTACATTGCTTTCAATGAGCGCGATGTAGCACACAAAAGAGAAGGCAGAAGCGGTTAGAAAATCCTTCTCCCTTCTCTTTCAGGTCCTCAGTTGTCACTGACATCCGAATACCCAACCTGCTTCTGCTTGATTGCAGTAGCTTTAATCCTGCACCGTACTTTCACTATCGCACGGGATTAAAGCCCATCCGGTTAAAGTAGGGTCATTCACAGATTTTCCTCGTACAATAAAATAGAATGTGTAAGGGCATATTTATTGATTTTTAAACCAGTGTTACAGTCAATGGGATACTTCATGGTCTATTAGAATCTGTTGTAAGACTGATACATCAAAGCATCTGTGAAAACAAAAATCATGATGGTAGTGTGAGCAGAGCCTACGCGGGTTTCTTCCATTTTTAAATCTCTTCATATAGCCTTCATATAAGGACTGTAGGCCTGATGATAAAAGTTCTAAACCATTTTTTCTTATTCTAGGAGACAAAGTAATACCACTGTTTGTTGCTCAGTGTGGAGAATGCAGAGGCTGTGTTGAACCTAAAAGTAACATGTGCTGCAAAGCTCAGTATGTTTTTGTGTATCATTATTATATATAGTACAGTAAACCCTTGAGTAGCATTGCTCTTAAGTAACAATGTTTTCAACTTAAATTGATGTGTCAGGGCAGTGGCGGTTCCTCAAATAAAGTAGCATTCCTCAGATAAGGGCGCCGACCGCTCCATGACCCCGGGTGCCGCTCAATGAGCCGGCGTGCAGCTGATGCCGGCCACTTCCTGCTTCTCCTGCATCAGCGCGCAGTTACTCCTCCCCCTCCCCTCTCTACAGTGCACAGTACCGGCTGAACGTTGCTGTATCTGCCTGCCTCCTGGCACAGTACAGCAGCTGAATCCCCAAAGTGCTGGCTGAACGCTGCCTGCCTCCTGAACCCCCACTGTAATGCAAAATGTAAGTACTGTACAGATGAGTACAGTACAGTAAAGAAATGTTTGCAAATCAATACTGCAATCCTATGTCAAAGCACAGATAACACCGTGATAATCTTTTTATTATAAAAGTAAAAAACATTACAGGGCGTAATAACAAAAATAGCAAAATAGCAGAAAAATTTGCCAAATACAATCGCAAGAAGCATATATATACACACATTTACAAAACAGAAATATTTGTAAAAATAACAGAAATTAACAGAAATATTTGCAAGAAATAATAGCCAAACATATTCATATTTACAAAATTTTACAAAAAACTGTACAGGAGTGAAAATTTACCGGTCTGGCCGCATCCCCAATCTCACACGTCCCATTTACACTACAAAATTGACATAAGAAAACATATCACAACAAAAACTAGACAACCTATTCCATAATCCTGTGGTGATAACAACGTGATAATCTTTTTATTATAAAAGTAAAAAACATTACAGGGCGTAATAACAAAAATAGCAAAATAACAGAAAAATTTGCCAAATACAATCATGAGAAGCATATATACACACACATTTACAAAACAGAAATATTTGCAAAAATAACAGAAATTAACAGAAATATTTGCAAGAAGTAATAGCCAAACATTCATATTTACAAAATTTTACAAAAAAAAAACTGTACAGGAGTGAAAATTTACCGGTCTGGCCGCATCCCCAATCTCACACGTCCCATTTACACTACAAAATTGACCTAAGAAAACATATCACACCAAAAACTAGACAACCTATTCCATAATCCCGTGGTGCTGCATATTCCAACCTACTAAACAGAGAAAAAAAAAACACACATTAGTAAAACAAGAATATATATAAATGTTTTTTTTTTTGTTTTGTTTTTTTTTTTTTTAATTATTTTTTTTTATTTAGTTATTTATTATTATTATTTATTCCCCCCCTCCCCTCTAAACTACACACACATTACCCTTTACCCATCCCCTGGTCTGCTGCCAATACCTGCCAATCATGCTTATGAACATATACACATATATACACACATATACACATACATACCTATATATATACACATATACACATACATATTTTTTTTTTGTATTTTTATTTTTTATTTTTTGTGAATACACAGAACGTAATACTAACCCCCCACAAAAATTCATAATACGACCCATAAAGATACCACCCACGAAAAACCAAACAAACAAACATAATACCACCCACAAACCCATATAATGCATAATAATCCACAGCCTAAATATACAGAAAAATATATAAATAACAAAAATATAACCATCACCCCCAGCCCTGGTTCGGGTCCCGTAAGCCTTTTATTCAACTTTTAACTTAAAACAAAACAAAAAGCTAGGGTGAAAGAATCCAGCCCCCCACCGGGAAACAGTTCTCCAGGCTAGGGAACCCCAAAGCAAAAACCCCTCCAAAGGAAGGCTGCTCGAGGCCTACCCAACCTTTCAAACTCCAGAGAACGCACCTTCACCAGGTCACCGAGAATATTCCTACTTACCTCGTCCTCGAGGAGGATTTTATGCTGCGTCGATACTACACACCGTGCGCTCCACGTGTGATACCTAACCACTAGACTTACTAAAAATAAAGTGCAGCGGTCCCTGCCACCCAGATCTCTGAATGCTCCATAACACCACTCGGCGTAGGTAAGGTCAGCCAGCCGAGGCCAACCGATGGAAGCCCCTACCCTCTTGTATACCTCTATATTGAAGGGACAATGAAGCAGGAAGTGGTCCATGCTCTCCAGAGTGTTGCCACATGCCTCCCGGGGACAGCCTCTGTCCTCGGTGTTCTTGTGCTTCAAGTTGTCCCCCACATATAGCTTACCATGGAAGCAGCGCCAGGTCAAGTCCCAATACTTTGAGGGGATTCTTACCGAATTTAAAAGAAACAAACCCACCCTCAAATCCCCACCTGGGCAGTCTCTGAGGGCCAATGGATTCTGAAAGTGGGTTGCCAAGACCCTCTGGTCCAGCACACGCCTGGCCAGCGTCCTGACTTCCCCCACGGTCAGCCCCCATTGGCGTAAAACCTTCAGAACCGGTGCAACGTAAGCCGGAAGATGTCCGTGCGGTGTACGAAAGTCCTTCACACGCCCTCCTGTCTCCCACTCCTGGAAGAACGGCCGAAACCATCCCTTACAGGAGGATACCCACGGAGGAGCCCTCTCTTTCCAGAGGTTTGCGATATTAGCTTTCAAAAAGGTATTCACGAGGAATACCACTGGGTTGACCATACCCAACCCGCCTAGTCTCCTCGTACGGTAAGTAACCTCCCTCTTGACTGGGTTCAACCTATTCCCCCATAACAGCTGGAAGAACAGGCTGTAGACCCGTGACCAAAGAGGTTCTGGCAAAATGCAGACACTTCCCAGGTACATTAACAAAGGGAGCAGGTAAGTCTTGATCAAGCAAACCCTTTCTCTCAGGGTCAAAGACCACCCTTTCCATTGATCCACCTTTTGAGCGGCATTCCTCAATCTGCCTTCCCAGTTTTTCTCGGGATAATTCCCTTGGTCGAAATCGATGCCTAAAATTTTAGCGGAATCTTGGGGTTCTGGGAGAGCGTCCGGAAGATCAAAAGCAGGATCTCCCCCTCCCAGCCAGAGACTCTCACACTTTTCCCGATTGATCTTTGACCCGGAGACCTCCGAGTAGCGGACAACTTCTGACATCACCCACCCCGCCTCCTCCTGAGAGGAGACAAAGATAGTAACGTCATCAGCGTACGCCACTGTCCTCAAGGCCAGGTCCGGGACCCCCGGGTCCATCCTCACCCCCGCCAACGGTCCCCCATCTACCCTTCTGAGGAAGGGATCGACAGCGAACGCGTAAAGCAAGGGGCTCAGAGGGCATCCCTGACGAACTCCAGACCCGACTACAAAAGGACGGCCAACCCAACCGTTCACGAGCGGGAAACTCTCAGCCCCTGAATACAATGCTTTTAACCATTTTACGAACCCCACCGGCAGACCGTATCTCAAAAGGACAGACCAAAGGTACTCGTGGTTTACGCGATCAAAAGCTTTAGCCTGATCCAGGGAAAGTAAAAACCCCTTCCAGAGACCCGCCCTGCCCCGCTCCACAGCCTCCCGGACACTCAGCACGGCGCTAAACGTGCTTCGACCGGGAACAGAGCAGTGCTGAGCCCCAGAAAGGAGCTGGGGTGCAAATTTCACCAACCTACTGAACAGCACTTTTGCCAGAATCTTTCTGTCCGTATTGAGGAGCGCTATGGGACGCCAATTCTCAATACGGAGCGGATCTTTACCCTTTGACAGAATAATTAGGGCCGACTTCCTCATTGACTCCGGCAGAACGCCCAAGGATAGACATTCATTAAAAACCTCGGTCAAGAGGGGAACTAAAATTTCCTTAAAGGCTTTAAAAAACTCAGCTGTTAAGCCGTCTGGGCCTGGCGACTTTTTGGACCGGAGCCCATCAATCGCCAGTCCGACTTCATCTTCCGTAATTGCTTCTGTCAAAACGCCAAGAGAGGGGTCTACTCCTGGTTCGGGAACGGTTTCTGCCAGGAAAGTCGAGATTCCGTGCCGATTAAGTTCTTTCCCGCCCAAGAGATGTGAGTAGAAGGATCTGACGACCTCCAGGATCCCTGATCTGGACCTTTTCAGGGAGCCTGTACTGTCTAGCAGACCCGTAACCAATTTACAACTCACTGACATCTTACAGTTCTTGTAGGGGTCAGGCGAGCGGTACTTCCCAAAGTCCCTCTCAAGAACCAAAGATGCGTGCCTATCATACTGACATCTCTTGAGCAAGGATTTCACTCTGGAGATCTCCTCGTGGCTACCTCCAGTCGAGACCAAACGCTCGAGTTTCCTCCTCAGGCTCTGATACATACGTTTTCTGTTCAGGCTTCTGAGGTTGGAGATCTGTCGGAAGAACCTTCTTACCCGATGTTTGAACATCTCCCACCACTCTGACTTACTGCTGCATAGGCCCAGTAGCGGTTCCTGGCTCTGAAGAAAATCCTCAAAGGACCGTCTTATTTCCGCTTCTTCCAGGAGCGACGAATTCAACTTCCATAAACCTTTGCCCATCCGAGGGGTCTCTGTGACATTCAGAGAAAAAAGAATCATACAGTGGTCGGAGAACTCCACCTCCACCACCGATAACGGTGAGGAGACGGCTTCCTCCTTTAAATAAAACCTATCTATCCTAGACCTGCAATAACTACCTCTGAACCAAGTGAATCCCGTGCGCCCTGGGGTGTGCCGAACGTGGACATCCACAAGGCGTGCCTCACTAACTACTCTATTTAACGCGACGCTATCATAGCCTGGCTGGTTATTGGAACCTCCCCTATCACAGAGCCTCGTGACATTATTAAAGTCTCCTCCAAAGACCACTTGCCGGCTTGTAAAAAGGAAAGGCTTAATTCTCATAAAGAGGTCTTTGCGCCCCTCCTTTGACTGGGGTCCATAGATGTTAATAAGACGCAACTCTTGACCTCCCATGAGAATATCCAAGATCAGGCACCTCCCCATTTCCAGCTCGATAACCCGTCTGCATTCTACCTGTGCGGTCTTAAAAAGGACCGCCACCCCGCTATACGGCTCGGCCGCAAGAGACCAATAGGAGGCTCCGCACCTCCACTCACGCTTGGCTTTGTTCATGACCGACAAATCTGTCAGCCTGGTCTCTTGCAAAAATAAAATGTCAGCTTCAACTCGGCTGAGAAAATCAAAGGCCGCAAACCTAGCCGCATCTGACTTAATGCTGGCAACATTAATGGATGCCAGCGTCAACAGGGTGAGTGCCGCCATCATTGGTGATCGAGCTGGATGGCTTTCCTCTTACTCTCCCCCTCCTCCCTGTCGGAAGAAGAGGTCTCTCCCTTATTTCTTTTTAATGAAATTGAGACATCCATATCACCACTCTCATCCTTACCTTCACCTTCCGGCTTCAGGGTGGCCCCCTTCCCGGAAGAAACCGGGTCCCCCACAGAATGAGACCCAGTGTCCCCCGGGGTTCCTTCCTCAATTATCTCCGCCACCACCTCCGGTACCTCACCCCCAGCCTCTCCCCCTGGCAGGGAAGAGGAGGTGTTATTGAGAGCTTGGTACCAGTTAGAGAGGTCGACCGTAAGGGAACTGATGGGGCCTTCCTTTGGTATCTGCACCAGAGTGAGTGGGACCGAGTCATCCCACTCTAGAGAGGAAGAACCCCTATTTTTCTTTCTTGTTCTTCCCTTACCCTTTTTTTTCTGCTTTTGCCATTTCTCGCTTTCCTCGTCCGCACTTTCTTCACGGGAGGATCCCGCAGAACTGGCAGCCACCTCCTCTCTCTCCATCCTTCTGGTTTCCTCATCCACATCGCTATCCCTTGGGGCCTCAGCAGCTCGACTCCCCTCCTGCCCTGGCTGGCCAGGAACCCCGCCGAGACCCCGTAGCTCTTCCTCCTCCCTGCTGCCACCAGCTTCGCCCCCGGAGCGACGGGCCCGCTGGCCCTCTGACTGGGCTCGGCCGATGTTGGCACAGGATAAGGGACAACGACTGAATGGGTGCCCTAAAGCACCACACAGGTTACACCGAATGCTGCCACAGGAGGAGGATGGGTGGTCTCTGCCCCCACACAGCGCACACACCAGCACCTTACACTGTGCGCTGAAATGTGTGGGGTCCCCGCACCTGTGGCAGACTTTCGGCTGCCCCTGGTAGAAAACCAGAATCCTGTCCCTTCCCAGGAACGCAGAAGAAGGGATGTGGGTAACGGAATTACCTGCACGTTTCAACTTTACCATGAAAGTCCAGGCCCCTGACCAGATACCGTGTGCGTCCCTGTTTTTCTGGGGAGGATGGAGAATCTCCCCATACCTGCCCATCCAGGTCATGATGTCAACATAAGAGAGAGACTCGTTACTAGTCAGAACGGTCACTCTCTTAGTGTCATTCTGGCGGGTAATTGCTTGAACTGCAAAATCCCGCCACTCGGGCTCCGTCTGAGCCAGCTCGTATTTTGACCAGAAGAGCTCGAGCCCCTCTGGTCTCACGAAGCTAACATCAAACAGGGAGGTCCCAAAGGGGTGGATCAGGGCAAAGATGTCACTCACCCTGAATTCCATCCCGAGGAGAAGCTCCACCACCCTAGCACGGTTAGGGCAGGCTTCACTGCCTCCCCATCGGAGACGAACCACATTCCTTCTGGACCCCCCCTGCCCGGCTGTAGGAAGCGACCATGCCTCTTCTCCCTGCCTTTGCTCTCGGAAGGCCCCTGTGCCAAACCTATCTATCCAAAAGGATAGGTCGCGCTTTTCACCCTCTATAGTGACCGACCTCTCTCCCCTCTTTAAGGCGGATAGGAATAGCTCGTGTGACCTGGGGTCCCTGAAGCCGGGAGGTGAAGGTCCCCCACTTACCCCGGCGGCAACACTAGCGTAGCTTCTAGGAGCAGTCACCGCCGGGGCGGCAGCTGGACCAGGGCCCCCACTCCTCCCCAAACCACCAGACACTCCACCCTCACTTGTGACTTAAATTTACCTGTACCTCCCTCCGATACTCCTCCACCAGCAGACACCCCAACATTTAATCTTGTATTATTTAAATTCCCCACACCCCTGGACTCTCCCTCACGCACACCTCTCACCATGATGTTGCTCCCTTCATCCCTTTCACACACCTCCATGCCTTCCATACTCTCACGCTCATCATTCTCCCTATTCTTTGCGACCAGACCGGTAATGGCTTCTCTCTTGGCCGGAAGAGTAAGGGGCACCTGGCGGCTCGGAGGTTTCCCAGCCGCTCCCCTCTTGCCTGCAGGGGAGCAACCCAGGGTGGGTTTCTTAAATATAGTCCCCTCCGAGCCTCCAGACCCACCCCCCTTAGCACTGGGGGGAAAGGGACTTCCAGCCACGCATTCACGACCTTTGGCTCCGCCTCCTGCCATCATATTTCGTGTAACCCCGGCAAAGGAATTCCGGCATTTTGGGTCTCCACTTTTTTTTGGGTCCACCGCAGGGCCCTTATTGGGGCCACCCGACGCCGGATGGCCCCCCAAACTCCCTGGATGTTTGGGATCACCCGACGCCGGGCAATCCCCTTTTTCCAGGCCCACCGCAGGGCCTTTCTGGGGGCCACCCGACGCCGGATGACCCCCCACCTTCCGTGAACCTATGGGATCACCTGCTGGTGGGTGACCCCCCTTACTTAGGCCCGCCGCAGGGCCTTTCTGGGGGCCAGCCGACGCCGGATGACCCCCCATCTTTTCCTCCACCTTCCCTGAACTCTTGGGATCACCCGGCGCCGGGAGACCCCCCTTATTTAGGCCCGCCGCAGGGCCTTTCTGGTGGCCACCCAACGCCGGGCAACCCCCTTTATCCAGGCCCACCGCAGGGCCCTTCGGGGGGCCAGCCGACGCCGGATGACCCCCCATCTTTTCCTCCACCTTCCCTGAACTCTTGGGATCACCCGACGCCGGGAGACCCCCCTTACTTAGGCCCGCCGCAGGGCCTTTCTGGGGGCCACCTGATGCCGGTGCACCCCCCACCTTCGCAGCCTTTTTTGATATTTTACCTGGATCATCCGACGACGGATGACCCCCACTCTTAGGAATCTCACTGTCAGACACCAGCTTCTGCCCGTCACCCCTCCTTTTATTACGAACCGGGGGGGGTGTTTGGATCAGGATGCCTAGTACTCTCCCCCTTCCTTTGCACTGAACCCACATTAGCAGAGTCCAGGCTGGGTCGGACCTGGGGGCTACCCATGCAGCTACCCCCCTCCCCTGGTTCAGAGGCTTGCCCAGGGAGGCTGACGTACCTGTACTCCACCTGGGTGATCTTTTTGCCACTTTTCTTCTTTTTAGCCTGGGGGTCTCGCTCAGGAAGGTCATTGCCAAAATAGAGACCCTCCAGGCCTCCAGGGGATTCCAGGTGACTTATGTACGCCACTAGTTGCCCCCCCGGGCCGCTGTCCTCGCCCTCTTCCCCAGAGGAGTCTGAGCTTGAAATAATAGTAGCTTGCCCAGCTGGAAGGTCACTGCACAGGGACTGCTGACTATCCGCTGTCTGCAGTTCTCCAGCAGGGGCCTGCTCCATCTTGGACACTAGGCCCTTCATATCCTCACAGACCCCAGCCAGAGCCGGCTGAGACCCTTCAAACCGGTCACCATTCACCAACTTCTCTGCGAACGGACCTGCACCCCTTAAGATGTCCGCCCTCCTCTCAACCAGGGTGAGGATCTCGCTTTTCAATTCCTGGACGGCCTGGTTGTATTGGGCCCTCCTTGACCCACCTGAATTGTTGGCCAGGGACCTGGCTGCCTTTAACTCCTCCTGAAGCCTTCTGATGGTGCCACCGGCCTCACGGTACTCCTGGGTCCTTGAAGCGAGCCTGGCAGCAAAGATGGTTACATCCTCCCTAGGCCGCAGTGTCCCCCAGTGCTCGATGGTAGGACTGGGGTTTCCCCCAGGAGTACCTGGCCTGGCTCCAGGAGGGCCTTTGCTGGAAGTCCCAGCAGCCGAGGTCCCGGAGGGCTGCCGTCCCTCACCCTGGCTAGCCCGACGGCCACCTCGGGTGGTCTCCAGGAGGGGTGCAGGAGACACATCGCTGCGTCTCCTGCTAGATCTCCTCAGCCCCTCCTGGGTAGCCGGTTGTGAAGCATCCCCATCCTCCGCCGGCTGGCTCCGGAGAGTGGGGGTAGTGGTCCTCCCTCTAGCCATAGCCCAGGACCTCACTCCCTCCTGGGTAGGAGAGAGCAAAAGTCCCAGGCCCTGGAGGAGAAAGAGAGAGAGACCTGCAGCTGCAAGCACCTGCTCACTAGTGAACCACACCCTGCAACTGGAAGTGAAGGGGTGTGTCCCTGCAGTGCTATGTCAAAGCACTGTATGCTAAATGTCCAAAAACCTGTTAAATGTTAATTTTTTCTTTACAGTTGTGTTTTATATTCATTTAGTATTGTTATTGTTTTTGGTATTAAAGACCAGAGTCATTCTCTATTAAATGGGGTTTGGTGTGTTTTTTGGAACATCTAGAACCAATTAATTGGATTTACATTAATTCCTATGGAAATAATGTCCTCAACTAACATTGATTTCTACTAAAGTCCATTGCTTCCGGACGGATTAATGACGTTAGTTGAGGTTCTACTGTAGTAGTATTGTACTAGTAGTAGTCGTAGATAAGCAATCCAACTGGCTTGGCTTAATTGTTTTACTGTGCTTCCCTGAAAATAAGGCTTACACTGATTTTTCAGGATTTTTGGGGAAGCCCTACCACGAAAATTTGCCCTAGTTACACTCCATAAAAAAAACAACGTTAAATAGGGCCAGTTCAAGTCCCTCTTGCTGCTCTCAAGAGCCAGTGTGATTCCTGCAGTCCTCAGAGCTCGTACAATATCACTTTCTTGTTATGGGATTCATAAATTCCACCCTCCAAGAAATGATGGCTGTGATTGATTCTTCGACTGCTGCTCAGCCAATCAATGTAGCGTTCGATGAACCAATCGCAGCCATCGCATTGGTTTATCCCGTGCTGCATTGATTGGCTGAGCAGCGGTCAAAGAACCAATCAACAGCCATCACTCAATCAACAGCCATGGCTCAGCCAATTAATGAATCCTGCCTCCACAGCGACCGCTGCTCCACTTCCACAATGACCCTTCCCAGCAGCTGATTGGTTCTTCGATCGCTGCTTAGCCAATAAACAGCCATCGCGTTGTGCAGGCAGAATTTATGAATTAGCTGAGTAGGGCTCAGCTAATTCATAAAACTTGCTTCCAAAACAAGATGGCTGTTGGTTGGTTCTTTGACCAATTACAGCCATTGCTTCCTGGAGGTGGGATTTATGAATCCTGTACCCAGGAAGCGATGTTGCATGAACGGCTAGGACTGTGGGAACTGCATGGACCTCTGGAGACCGGCGGGTGAGACCTGGACCAGCCTGCTAGGTAAGTAAAATGAGACATTACCCGAAAATAAGACCTAGTTCCTCTTTTGGGTGAAAATTAATACAAGAGACAGGGTCTTATTTTTGGGAAAGCACAGTATCAAGGTAAATGTTGAGGCTTTTAAGACCTAGTTTTAATTTGTTCAAATCATCCACTATGAATATTTCTTAATTGTAAGAATGTAGCTTTTTCTGGAAATTCTTTTAAAAAATGGCTTTTTCAAAATGAAAAAAAAAAATCTTTATCAAATTTATTTTTTACAGAGTTGGCCAGCATACTGGGCTGATGTTAGATAACACCAGCAGATTTACCTGTAAAGGAAAATTGATTCATAATTTTATCAGCACCAGCACATTTACTGAGTACACAGTAGTAGATGAAATAAATGTGGTGAAGATACATGATGATGCACCTCTGGATGAAGCGTGCTTGATCGGTTGTGGCTTTTCCACGGGATATGGATCCGCAGTTAATGCAGCTAAGGTAAGTGACCAATTCAAAGAAAGTAAAAAACAAACAAAAACAAATGAATACGGCCAACATTTTAATAACTACTCCTTTGACATTGACAATGCTTTAACTCCTTAAAGGCCAGGGAATTAAGTGTTCAGTAATTTTAACCATGTGGTGGTTTTATGGTCCTAATTTTTTTCCTGGCCTGCCAAAATAATTGTTGCTGCATTTATTTGCCCGTCCTATACAGGGTTAAATTTTAATAACTTTTTTTCACAGATTTTGTATTTTATTTTATTAGGAGTAATAAAAAAAGAAGAAGAAAAAATATTTTTTAAATGTATAGTTCTTTATTTTTTAAATATTATATTTACATTATAATAAAGTATAGGAATGGGTTTCTCATTTTGTTTTGGATGTTTTGATATATAATTTGTATGATATCAGATTACAGAGCAGATATGACGATGGTTTATGTTGGACGGTGGTGGGTCGTTTTCTATATTTTATGCATATGTTAATCTGTAGTTTTTTTTACTTATTTTTGGAACTTTTTTCTTCCTATAAGGTCTCTGGGTATATTCACAGTGTATTTTTTTATTTTACACTTTTTCACTGTAACTGCAGCATCCATAGGAGCTCCAGTTACTGGGGAAAACATCCTTCTAGTGAGACAGTAGTCACTGTCAGATCTGTTCAGGCATCTGCTAAGACCTTGCAGCTCTGACATCCAGAGTCGTTAGTGATCATGTGATCGCCGGGTTCTGTGCAGGAAAAGACAGTGCAACTTCCTGCATTCTCTACATAGCACTCACTGAGCGCTATGTAGCTGGTAAAGGAAACGCAGAAGTGGTTTAAAACTACTTCTATCTTCTTCTCTGGGTTCTCGGTTGTGTCTGACATCTGAGAAGCCAACCTGCTCCTGCTACATTGCAGAAGATTTAGGCCTCTTTCACATGGGCAATAGCGATATCGCTGTGAGAAAATCACAGCAATATTGCACCTGCGTTCTGTGCAATATTGCTGCGTTTTCACGCAGCGATATCACGCTTTTGAGTTCCTACAAAGTTGTGCATGGCGCTACAAAGTCATGCAACTTTGTAGTGATCTTTCCGCATGTACACAGTAGCACAGCAGCATTTCCTTTTCAAACAGCGGTTTTAAGCCAAGGGGATGTCACGCCTCACCTCAGGTTGGATCCAAACCTGCTCCAGAATGTCCAATCAATAATGAAATTAGAGGCAGCATCCACGGCAGTGATATAGCAGTTAAAAGGAACTTTATTCCATCATGGTCCCAGTAAACAGCGACGTTTCGATCCAATAATGGATCTTTATCAAGCCTGTATTCCACACTCACAGACACATCTTATATACACATAGCTCTTAATACAATTAAAATCAATTATTACCAGCTGTGGGAACGTCATCAGCCAGTGTCTGGAGAAGCATGTCATCATCCTGCACCAGGGGAGCAGCCTAAAGGATAACTGTGCATGCACGTCATACACCGGTGATGCTCAGCTACCCCTGTACCTGCCGAGCCAACTATTCACAGTGCGCATGTGTGGTATTACAGAGCTCTCACGGGATCCGTTGCCTAGGCTACAGATACACAGCAAAGCTCTATATTGAGATGCAAAACGAAAGCACCGATCCTCCGGCTACCTGGTTCATGCAACAGTGTCAAGACTCGCTATATATGGAATGCTGAATACATTCCATCACCCACGAATGGGCAAAAGGTATCGTATTAAGAGAAGGCTTGATAAAGATCCATTATTGGATCGAAATGTCACTGTTTACTGGGACCATGATAGAATAAAGTTCCTTTTAACTACTATATAACTGCCGTGGATGCTGCCTCTAATTTTATTATTGATTAGACATTTTGTAGCGATCTTTTGCCAGAATTTTCACTTGGGCTCGAAATATAATCCCTACCCCCAAAATAAGCCCTGGCTGCAATAAGAAAAAAAATACCAAAAAAACTTTATAGTGAAAATAAAAAGGAAAACTTTGGAAGCATTTTCATTTCTTTTAATAATCACATAAAATTATTTCCTACCCTAGTAATTATATTTTCTGTTCCAGGTGGAGCCAGGTTCTACATGTGCAGTATTTGGTTTGGGAGGCATCGGCCTCTCTGTGATTATAGGATGTAAAGTAGCAGGAGCGTCCAGAATCATTGCTGTTGATGTAAACAGCAACAAATTTGCAAAAGCTAAAGAACTTGGGGCCACGGAATGCGTGAACCCAAAGGAGCATGAAAATCCCATTCATGAGGTGATACAGAAGATGACTAATGGCGGAGTCCATTATGCTTTTGAGTGCATTGGAAACACTGATATCATGGTAAATAGATTTTACAGATTCTACACTATGTAGTTGGGATTTCCTAAGTAAATATTCATGTAGTGGACGTCGCTTAAACAGCTCCGCTCTATATTTTTAGAATGGCACATACCGATAAAAGTAGTTAGCAAGTGACAGCAATGTCTGGAACCTGGGTCAGCTATTTAACGCCTTAGTGACCAAGCCTGTTTGCGCCTTAATGAACAGGCCAAATTTTGCAAATCTGACACGTGTCACTTTAACATGGAAAAACACCAGAAAGGATTTGCATATCCAAGCGATTCTGATATTGTTTTTTCTCCACATGTTGTACTTCATTTAGGCGGAAAAAAAGACAGATAGAATTTGTGTTTATTTATTAAAAGCGCCAAAATTGGGAAAATTTTGAAAAAATCGTCATTTTTTCCCATTTCCAACTGCAATATCTCAAATATCTGCAAACATAATATAGAAATTTTTGCTAAGATATATATTTCCATCCATTTACTTTATTTTGGGCGCACATTGGAAAAACTTTCGCTTTTTTTTTAACCATTTAGGAGACGTACAAATTTAACATTACTTTTCAGCATTTTGAGGAACACTTTGTTTTCCTACACCAAGCCAAGATTGGAAAGGCTGATAGGAGTCAAAATGATAGATACCCCCACAAGTGACCCTATTTTAAAAACTGCACCCCTTAGCATATTCACTGAGGGGTGTCATGAGTATTTTAACCCCACAGTTTTTTTTTAGGAGTCAATGCAATTTAGAGGAGAAAAACTAAAATTTCATATTTTTGCAAATATGTCATTTTAAAGACAGGACCTTTTTCTATAGTACACATGAAAATGAGGATTTGCACCCCAGAATGGATACCCCTGTTTGTCCCGTGCTCAGAAACATACCCATTGTGGCCCTAGTATTACGTCTGTATGCACAAGTGGGCCCAAAATGAAAGGAACAACCGGAACAGAAATTTTGCTTGAAGGAGATTTAGGCCCTATTGCACACTTGTAGAGCCATTGAGTGACCAAAACGATGGAGAACGCCCACAAGTGACCCCATTTTGTAAAGTAGACCCCTTAACGAATTTATCTAGGGGCACGATGACTTTTTTGACTTCACAGTTTTTGAATGAATCTAAGCCAAGCAGAAGAAAAAAATTATGATTTTCATTTTTTTGGCAATTTTGTCAATTCAAAAACTGGGTTTTTTTGTACAGCGTACATAGGAATGAAGACCTTCACCCCAAAATGGATACCCTCGTTTGTCCCGTGTTCAGAATCATACCTATTGTGGCCCTAATCTACTTACAGGACACATGGCTAGGCCCATAATGGAGGGAATGCCCGCTGGATTTCAGGGCAGAAATGAATAAATTCCAGGACCCATTGCCCACTTATACGGAAAAAAAATTGATTTCCTAAAAATAGTCCCCCCCCCTCCCCGCCATCCCCATTTTTTGGCATTCCCTAATTATTAGATAAAGGTAATAATATAAACTGAGTTTTATGTCCGAAGACAGGGGTAATTACGGAGGCTGGTTGGGTTGGGCATATAGGGCAAGAAAACCGGGTATTTCCCCTCCTCTCATGCTTTTTGGGGGTATTTCGTGACCTCAGCAGCAGGGATGGGGTGTAAAAAGTGGCGTTCCGAGAGTCTTCGTAAGCTTGATGAGGTGCTGCGGTCTCACAAAGAAGACGCTCAACAAGGTGCTCCTGGGACTGCAGGAAGGTGAGCATTCCCAAGGGCTTCTTGTAAAATACGTATCACAGGTAGCGGTCTGAATAACGCCAGGCTCACGCAGCCGTAAGAGGAATCCGCTTGCGGAGGCCCGCAGCGGATCCCAGCTGTGAGCCCGGCTGTGACCCTGCGTACGGCCACGTAATGTACTGCGCATAACTGCGTACTCACACAGGCGGTCATGCGCAGTACAGCTTTTTTTTGTTTGTATTTCCCGCACCGTCGCTTAGCGGCGACGCGGGTACCCGAAGCCCGTACACAATGTAGTTGCGTATGGGCTGCGGGTATATCCATGACCATGGAGCACAATAGGCTCTATGCGGCGGATAGCCGCGGTAAAATAGAACCTGCTGCGTTCTCTTTTCTGCGAGTGGATTACGCAATTCCAACCCACTAATATGAGCGGAATTGTGTAATCCAATGCGATTGATCTGCGTAATACCGCGGATCAGACGCATGCGGAATCCGTAATTCCTATCCGGTC
This sequence comes from Eleutherodactylus coqui, assembly GCF_035609145.1. NCBI lineage: Eukaryota > Metazoa > Chordata > Amphibia > Anura > Eleutherodactylidae > Eleutherodactylus > Eleutherodactylus coqui. Next base: position 168,274,040 of record NC_089843.1, on the reverse strand, counting down.
ATGTGAGACCGACCTATCTCAGATCGCTACTTTTTTATCACGTGACCAGGGACCGCTCAACGAGGCCACCCGTCACTGCTCCAGGCTCTCAGCGACCGTTGGTCGCCGAGAGCAAGGAGATTTTAAGTTTCCTGGGCTCCCCGACTCCTGCGCATGTGTCTGGTATTTTGCTGGCGGTCACATGTGCAGAATCCGGGTAAGTTCACGGAGGGGGATCGCGTCGGGGTGCAAATACGGAGGCCTCCGGTAAAAAGTTTCATCTCTAGAGATGAGCGAGCACCAAAATGCTCGGGTGCTCGTTACTCGGAACGAACTTTTCGCGATGCTCAAGGGTTCGTTTCGAATAACGAACCCCATTGAAGTCAATGGGCGACCCGAGCATTTTTGTATTTCGCTGATGCTCGCTAAGGTTTTCATGTGTGAAAATCTGGGCAATTCAAGAAAGTGATGGGAACGACACAGCAACGGATAGGGCAGGCGAGGGGCTACGTGTTGGGCTGCATCTCAAGTTCACAGGTCCCACTATTAAGCCACAATAGCGGCAAGAGTGGGGCCCGCCCCCTCCCAAAAACGTTTACTTCTGAAAAGCCCTCATTAGCATGGCATACCTTTGCTAAGCACCACACTAGCTACAACAAAGCACAATCACTGCCTGGATGACACTCCGCTGCCACTTCTCCTGGGTTACATGCTGACCAACCGCCCCCCCTCCCCCCCACAGCGCACACCAAAGTGTCCCTGCGCAGCCTTCAGCTGCCCTAATGCCACACCACCCTCATGTCTATTTAGAAGTGCGTCTGCCATGAGGAGGAACCGCAGGCACACACTGCAGAGGGGTTGGCACGGCTAGGCAGCGACCCTCTTTAAAAGGGGCGGGGCGATAGCCCACAATGCTGTACAGAAGCAATGAGAAATAGAATCCTGTGCCACCGCCATCAGGAGCTGAACACGTGGGCATAGCAATGGGGAACCTATGTGCCACACACTATTCATTCTGTCAAGGTGTCTGCATGCCCCAGTCAGACTGGTAATATGTACCTTAACAGTAACCGCGTTGGTGGTAATGTGGTGGTGACTGCGGACCTAGTAGCGCGGTTTTATTTTGTTGGTTTTCGGAATGTGGCCAGGATTAAGTGGGCCGTGGCGGGGGGATGGTGGGGGGGCTCTCTTGTAGTGTCGGTAAAGGTGAAATTCTTGGACTGGCACCAGACGAGCCAATGCAAAGGCATTTGCCAAGAATGTTTTCCCTGTTGGAGGAGGAGGGGGATGTTTTTGAGGCACTATGTGTCCTCTCCACGTGTCTGTGGTTATATGCACCTTAACAGTAACCGCGTTGGTGGTAATGTGGTGGTGACTGCGGACCTAGTAGCGCGGTTTTATTTTGTTGGTTTTCGGAATGTGGCCAGGATTAAGTGGGCCGTGGCGGGGGGATGGTGGGGGGGCTCTCTTGTAGTGTCGGTAAAGGTGAAATTCTTGGACTGGCACCAGACGAACCAATGCAAAGGCATTTGCCAAGAATGTTTTCCCTGTTGGAGGAGGAGGGGGATGTTTTTGAGGCACTACGTGTCCTCTCCACGTGTCTGTGGTTATATGCACCTTAACAGTAACCGCGTTGGTGGTAATGTGGTGGTGACTGCGGACCTAGTAGCGCGGTTTTATTTTGTTGGTTTTCGGAATGTGGCCAGGATTAAGTGGGCCGTGGCGGGGGGATGGTGGGGGGGCTCTCTTGTAGTGTCGGTAAAGGTGAAATTCTTGGACTGGCACCAGACGAACCAATGCAAAGGCATTTGCCAAGAATGTTTTCCCTGTTGGAGGAGGAGGGGGATGTTTTTGAGGCACTACGTGTCCTCTCCACGTGTCCGTGGTTATATGCAGCTTAACAGTAACCGCGTTGGTGGGAAATGGCCTCGCCGCCATCATGTCTTTGGGAAGCCTCTGTTTCCACACCCTAGAGACATACCATTAGCAGCGGTATAGGCAGAGCCCAGAATTCGTAACATTTCAGCCGTAGCATTAGGACAGGCCCCACTAACATATCACTAGCAGCATTATAGCGGGAGCGCAGTCTTCGTTCCATGTCAGCAATAGTAGCACTCAAGACAGGCCCCAGTAACAATTCCGAAGCAGCAGTATAGAGGGAGCGCAGTTTTCGTTCCATGTCAGCAATAGTAGCACTCAAGACAGGCCCCAGTAACAATTCCGAAGCAGCAGTATAGCGGGAGCGCAGTCTTCGTTCCATGTCAGCAATAGTAGCACTCAAGACAGGCCCCAGTAACAATTCCGAAGCAGCAGTATAGCGGGAGCGCAGTCTTCGTTCCATGTCAGTAATAGTAGCACTCAAGACAGGCCCCAGTAACAATTCCGAAGCAGCAGTATAGCGGGAGCGCAGTCTTCGTTCCATGTCAGTAATAGTAGCACTCAAGACAGGCCCCAGTAACAATTCCGAAGCAGCAGTATAGTGGGAGCGCAGTCTTAGTTCCATTTCAGTAGCTGCAGTATAGCCAAGGCCCAAGTTACATTTATGTAGCTAAAGTGTAGGCCAACCCCACACACACTTCTGTACCATGAGTGCAGGCGAAGAACATACAAATTGCTATGATTATACTGTAGGTGAGGGCCCAAAAAAATTGGTGTACCAACAGTACTAATGTACCTCAGCAAAAATTGGCCATGCCCAACCAAGATGGCAGGTGAAACCCATTAATCGCTTTGGTTAATGTGGCTTAAGTGGTAACTAGGCCTGGAGGCAGCCCAGTTTAACGAAAAATTGGTTCAAGTTAAAGTTTCAACGCTTTTAAGAGCATTGAAACATATAAAAATTGTTTAGAAAAATTATGAGTGAGCCTTGTGGCCCTAAGAAAAATTGCCCGTTCAGCGTGATTACGTGAGGTTTCAGGAGGAGGAGCAGGAGGAGGAGGAGGAATATTAGACACAGATTGATGAAGCAGAAATGTCCCCGTTTTGGATGGTGAGAGAGAACGTAGCTTCCATCCGCGGGTGCAGCCTACGTATTGCTTAGGTATCGCTGCTGTCCGCTGGTGGAGAAGAGAAGTCTGGGGAAATCCAGGCTTTGTTCATCTTGATGAGTGTTAGCAAGCACCTCCAGGGCATACAGCGCTAGTTCAGGCCACGTGTCCAGCTTCGACACCCAGTAGTTGTAGGGGGCAGAGGCGTCACCGAGGACGGTCGTGCGATCGGCTACGTACTCACTCACCATCCTTTTACAGTGCTCCCGCCGACTCAGCCTTGACTGGGGAGCGGTGACACAGTCTTGCTGGGGAGCCATAAAGCTGGCCAGACCCTTAAAGACTGTTGCATTGCCTGGGCTGTACATGCTGCTCGAACTACGCACCTCCCCTGCTACCTGGCCCTCGGAACTGCGCCTTCTGCCACTACCGCTATCGGATGGGAATTTTACCATCAGCTTGTCCGCAAGGGTCCTGTGGTATAGCAACACTCTCGAACCCCTTTCCTCTTCGGGAATGAGAGTGGGAAGGTTCTCCTTATAGCGTGGGTCGAGCAGTGTGTACACCCAGTAATCCGTAGTGGCCAGAATGCGTTGAATGCAAGGGTCACGAGAAAGGCATCCTAACATGAAGTCAGCCATGTGTGCCAGGGTACCTGTACGCAACACATGGCTGTCTTCACTAGGAAGATCACTTCCAGGATCCTCCTCCTCCTCCTCCTCCTCAGGCCATACACGCTGAAATGATGACAGGCAAGCAGCATGGGTACCGTCAGCAGTGGGCCAAGCTGTCTCTTCCCCCTCCTCCTCATCCTCCTCATGCTCCTCCTCCTCCTTCTGAACGCGCTGAGATATAGACAGGAGGGTGCTCTGACTATCCAGCGACATACTGTCTTCCCCCGGCTCGGTTTCCGAGCGCAAAGCGGCTGCCTTTATGGTTTGCAGGGAACTTCTCAAGATGCATAGCAGAGGAATGGTGACGCTAATGATTGCAGCATCCCCGCTCACCACCTGGGTAGACTGCTCAAAGTTTCGAAGGACCTGGCAGATGTCTGCCAACCAGGCCCACTCTTCTGAAAAGATTTGAGGAGGCTGACTCCCACTGCGCCGCCCATGTTGGAGTTGGTATTCCACTATAGCTCTACGCTGCTCATAGAGCCTAGCCAACATGTGGAGCGTAGAGTTCCACCGTGTGGGCACGTCGCACAGCAGTCGGTGCACTGGCAGATTAAAGCGATGTTGTAGGGTGCGCAGGGTGGCAGCGTCCGTGTGGGACTTGCGGAAATGTGCGCAGAGCCGGCGCACCTTTACGAGCAGGTCTGACAAGCGTGGGTAGCTTTTCAGAAAGCGCTGAACCACCAAATTAAAGACTTGGGCCAGGCATGGCACGTGCGTGAGGCTGCCGAGCTGCAGAGCCGCCACCAGGTTACGGCCGTTGTCACACACGACCATGCCCGGTTGGAGGCTCAGCGGCGCAAGCCAACGGTCGGTCTGCTCTGTCAGACCCTGCAGCAGTTCGTGGGCCGTGTGCCTCCTATCTCCTAAGCTGAGTAGTTTCAGCACGGCCTGCTGACGCTTGCCCACCGCTGTGCTGCCACGCCGCGCGACACCGACTGCTGGCGACGTCCTGCTGCTGCTGACACATCTAGATTGCGAGACAGAGGTTGAGGAGGAGGAGGAGGAGGAGGGTGCTTTAGTGGAAGAAGCATACACCGCCGCAGATACCACCACCGAGCTGGGGCCCGCAATTCTGGGGGTGGGTAGGACATGAGCGGTCCCAGGCTCTGACTCTGTCCCAGCCTCCACTAAATTCACCCAATGTGCCGTCAGGGAGATGTAGTGGCCCTGCCCGCCTGTGCTTGTCCACGTGTCCGTAGTTAAGTGGACCTTGGCAGTAACAGCATTGGTGAGGGCGCGTACAATGTTGCGGGAGACGTGGTCGTGCAGGGCTGGGACGGCACATCGGGAAAAGTAGTGGCGACTGGGAACTGAGTAGCGCGGGGCCGCCGCCGCCATCATAGCTTTGAAGGACTCCGTTTCCACAACCCTATACGGCAGCATCTCAAGGCTGATAAATTTGGCTATGTGGACGGTTAACGATTGAGCGTGCGGGTGCGTGGCGGCGTACTTGCGCTTGCGCTCCAACAGTTGCGCTAGCGACGGCTGGACTGTGCGGTGCGAGACATTGCTGGATGGGGCCGAGGACAGCGGAGGTGAGGGTGTGGGTGCAGGCCATGAGACGGTCGTGCCTGTGTCCTGAGAGGGGGGTTGGATCTCAGTGGCAGGTTGGGGCACACGGGAGAGGCAGCGGTGCAAACCGGAGGCGGTGAACGGCCTTCGTCCCACCTTGTGGGGTGCTTGGCCATCATATGTCTGCGCATGCTGGTGGTGGTCAGGCTGTTGGTGGTGGCTCCCCGGCTGATCTTGGCGCGACAAAGGTTGCACACCACTGTTCGTCGGTCGTCAGGCGTCTCTGTGAAAAACTGCCAGACCTTAGAGCACCTCGGCCTCTGCAGGGTGGCATGGCGCGAGGGGGCGCTTTGGGAAACACTTGGTGGATTATTCGGTCTGGCCCTGCCTCTACCCCTGGCCACCGCACTGCCTCTTGCAACCTGCCCTGCTGCTGCCCGTGCCTCCCCCTCTGAAGACCTGTCCTGTGTAGGCGTTGCACACCAGGTGGGGTCAGTCACCTCATCGTCCTGCTGCTCTTCCTCCGAATCCTCTGTGCGCTGCTCCCTTGGACTTACTGCCCTTACTACTACCTCACTGCAAGACAACTGTGTCTCATCGTCATCGTCCTCCTCACCCACAGAAAGTTCTTGAGACAGTTGGCGGAAGTCCCCAGCCTCATCCCCCGGACCCCGGGAACTTTCCAATGGTTGGGCATCAGTGACGATAAACTCCTCTGGTGGGAGAGGAACCACTGCTGCCCAATCTGAGCAGGGGCCCGAGAACAGTTCCTGGGAGTGTTCCCGCTCCTGAGCATGTGTCATTGTAGTGGAGTGAGGAGGCTGGGAGGAAGGAGGAGCAGCAGACAGAGGATTCGGATTTGCAGCAGTGGACGGCGCAGAACTGAGGCTGGACGATAGGTTGCTCGAAGCACTTTCTGCCATCCAGGACAGGACCTGCTCACACTGCTCATTTTGTAATAAACGTCTCCCGCGTGGACCCATTAATTGGGCGATGAATGTGGGGACGCCAGAAACGTGCCTCTCTCCTAATCGCGCAGCAGTCGGCTGCGACACACCTGGATCAGGAGCTCGGCCTGTGCCCACACCCTCACTTGGCCCTCCGCGTCCTCGGCCGCGTCCACGTCCTCTAGGCCTACCCCTACCCCTCAGCATGCTGTATTACCAGTGATTTGATTTCCCAGGCAGGAAATAAATTGGTGCAAGCCTGCAGGCCAAATATAATTTTTTCGCTTTTTTGCAAAGGGAAGCCCCCACTGCGTATATTCAATGAACAATACGTTTAATAACTGTGGTGTGGCCCTGAAAAAGTGTCACACAACTTTAGTGTAGCAGAGTTATTAACTCTGGCAGAGCAGGTATTTGCCAGTCAGGAAAGACAATGGCGCAAGCCTGCAGTAAACCGTAGCTGGTTGCGTCTGATTTTTGTACGTTCTCCACGCAGCACACACGTACACAGAGACCTTAGGACTGACACAGGCAGGCCAAATATAATTTTTTCGCTTTTTTGCAAAGGGAAGGCCCCACTGCGTATATTCAATGAACAATACGTTTAATAACTGTGGTGTGGCCCTGAAAAAGTGTCACACAACTTTAGTGTAGCAGAGTTATTAACTCTGGCAGAGCAGGTATTTGCCAGTCAGGAAAGACAATGGCGCAAGCCTGCAGTAAACCGTAGCTGGTTGCGTCTGATTTTTGTACGTTCTCCACGCAGCACACACGTACACGGAGACCTTAGGACTGACACAGGCAGGCCAAATATAATTTTTTCGCTTTTTTGCAAAGGGAAGGCCCCACTGCGTATATTCAATGAACAATACGTTTAATAACTGTGGTGTGGCCCTGAAAAAGTGTCACACAACTTTAGTGTAGCAGAGTTATTAACTCTAGCAGAGCAGGTATTTGCCAGTCAGGAAAGACAATGGCGCAAGCCTGCAGTAAACCGTAGCTGGTTGCGTCTGATTTTTGTACGTTCTCCACGCAGCACACACGTACACGGAGACCTTAGGACTGACACAGGCAGGCCAAATATAATTTTTTCGCTTTTTTGCAAAGGGAAGGCCCCACTGCGTATATTCAATGAACAATAACTTTTAGAACTGTGGTGTGGCCCTGAAAAAGTGTCACACAACTTTAGTGTAGCAGAGTTATTAACTCTAGCAGAGCAGGTATTTGCCAGTCAGGAAAGACAATGGCGCAAGCCTGCAGTAAACCGTAGCTGGTTGCGTCTGATTTTTGTACGTTCTCCACGCAGCACACACGTACACGGAGACCTTAGGACTGACACAGGCAGGCCAAATATAATTTTTTCGCTTTTTTGCAAGGCATGTGTGGCGAGCCGCGGGAGGGGCCGACTTTTATACTCGGGTGACATCTGATCTTCCCAGCCACTCACTGCAGGGGGGTGGTATAGGGATTGAACGTCACAGGGGGAAGTTGTAATGCCTTCCCTGTCTTTCAATTGGCCAGAAAAGTGCGCTAACGTCTCAGAGAGGAAACTGAAATTAACCAGAACAACGCGTGGTGCTCGTTACGAGTAACGAGCATCCCGAACACCCTAATATTCGCACGAATATCAAGCTCGGACGAGTACGTTCGCTCATCTCTATTCATCTCCTCTCACCGATCGCATCGGTGAGGGGAGATAAAACTAACTTTTTAAAAAAACTTTTACGTGATAGCCATTATCCATTGGATGACGGCGAACACGTGATCAGGAACCGCTCACCGCGGCCCCCCGTGAAATTTCCAGGCTCTTGGCTAAGTTTTGTAGCCAAGAGCAGGGAGATTTTAAGTTATCCTGGCAATCCAGGGCTTTTGCGCATGCGTCTGCCGCTTTGGCGACGGCCACATGCGCAGAAGCTGTGGTAAGTTCCGCGGATAAATCCGGGGGCCTTAGGTACGTAATTTCATCCTCCCTCACGGATATGATCCGTTAGGGGAGATGAAATGTAAGCGTTTTAAACTTTTTTTTTTACTTTTTAAACTTTTTTTTTTACTTTTTACACTTTTTTTAAATTACTTTTTTACACTTTTTTTTACTTTAAATGATCACTGCTATCCATTTGATAACAGTGATCATCTTTGCAGTGACATCCCTCTGCTCCTGGCTGCCATGTGTAGGGATTTTAAATTTCCCGGGTCCTGAGCCCCTCTGTGCACGCGCCCAATGTCAATCATCGGGCGCGCATGCGCAGAAGGGGACTCAGGTCCTGGAAGACCGGGACACCGCTGAGGACCGGGGGTGAGTATTTTCACCTCCCCTCATGGATCCGATCCATGAGGGGAGGTAAAATTAACCTTATTTTTACTTTTTTAAAAACTTTTTTGCAATCGCCGCTATCCACTGGATAGCGGCGATCGCAGGCCTGGGAACCGCTTGCCGCGGTCCCCGGGGACACCCCCTGGTTCCCGGCGACCTTCAGGAGCCGGGAGCCAGGAGATTTTAAACTCCCCGGGGTTCCCATTCTTCTGCACATGCGCGTGACGTCATTCGTCTGGCGCGCATGCGCAGAAGAGCCGCGCCGGGTCCTGGAGGACCCATTCTCCGCGGCCGACATCGGGGAAGCCGGGTGAGTAATTTCAGCTGCCCTGATGGATCTGATCCATCAGGGCAGCTGAATCTTTAACTTTTTTTTTTACTTTATTGCGATCGGCGCCAATCGCAATGCCGGGGGGGGGGGACTGCCCACAGCCCAGGATGACAGCTCCATGCTGCGGGCACCGACAGCATGGAGCTGTCACATCCATAGCCCACGGGGCTTTATTCTCTGCAGGACACGTTTTTACGTCCTCAGAGAATAAAGCCCACTTGGGCAGGACGTAAAAAGACTATGGTCCGGTCGTTAAGGGGTTAATATTCTGCAGACAGGCAGTGATTACACATCTTTGTATGCTATTAAAATTGTATGTCATTAATATCTGTATATAGAAAGCACTTCTCAGAATGGGCAAATAACAATTAATATGTCCTGATGTGTTAATATCATTCAGCTTGAAGCAGGTGGTGGTGTTATATCATGGTGCGGCGTGACTGATTAACTTTTACATCATCATAAAATGGTAGAGTTGGAAGAGACCTCCAGATGTCTGGGAATCCTGCACTGAGCAGGGGGTTTGACCCAATGACCCTGGAGGTTCTCTTAAGTAACAATAGCCGTATTGCAACCTAAAATACATCTTTCATCCCTAAGTGTCTCTCGCCACCATATACATTACATATTACCATATAAGGGGATCATTTCAAAGGGACAATACACTTCAAACTCCTTTCATTACACATTCCCTTAGTCCTTGCAAACTCAACGCACCTTTGGTGCAAATATACATCTCCTGAACGGTCTCATCTCACGTAATCTTAAACTGATGTATAACGCCACTACAGAAACTAGCACCAAGCACCACTGATTAAAATGTCCTGTCTCCTGTTACAATACAATTTGCAATATGAATCATCACATTGCTCACTAAGTGTACTACAGCCAACTTCCCTCACTGACTGACAGGTAACTGGTAACCATTAACACCATATTGCAACCCGTACATCACAGTCTGTTCAGGAACGTACTTCCCCAGTCCAAACACATCCGTCAATGTCATTGTCCATAGTGTGGACACTATATAGTCTTGTTGGACCGGTCTCATATATCTTGCAGTGCTGTTCTGAGCTTCTGGGTCTACAGCGTCATCATCTGCTTTAGGAGCAAGTCACTACTGGAAGGGATTCTCCCTCTCCTTCCACACTACCTGTGATTCTTGGCCATTGGATCATCAGGCTTTCTTGCTGGCATCACTACACAGGAGCAGGGTCCTTCCCACACAGTGCTTGGAGCCCCCTCACATTGTCACTTCTTGAGTCACTGCTCTCCCGGCCTCAGATCGGTAGGGGTCAGGGCTAACTACTGTGGCTGTCAGCCATCTGTCACAATGGCAGAGCCACTGCTATGTCTAAAGGAGAGCATGGGAATCTTACCTCCTTATAAACCATCAGTAGCTTTAAGTAATTACATGTGTTAACTGTGCTGACATATTCCAGTGTTTCCAGGATAATAATAATAAATCTTTATTTATGTAGCACCAAATATATTCCGCAGTGCTGACAAAAACAGGGAGATACAGAAAGACAAACGTACAAAAACCACGGTTACAGAGTAATCAGTTGATGGAAACAGTAGGGGTGAGGGTCCTGCTCCAACGAGCTTAAAGGGGTTGTCCCGCGGCAGCAAGTGGGTCTATACACTTCTGTATGGCCATATTAATGCACTTTGTAATGTACATTGTGCATTAATTATGAGCCATACAGAAGTTATAAAAAGTTTTTTACTTACCTGCTCCGTTGCTAGCGTCCTCGTCTCCATGGTGCCGACTAATTTTCGCCCTCCGATGGCCAAATTAGCCGCGCTTGCGCAGTCCGGGTCTTCTGCTGTCTTCAATGGAGCCGCTCGTGCAGAATGCAGGCTCCGTGTAGCTCCGCCCCGTCACGTGCCGATTCCAGCCAATCAGGAGGCTGGAATCGGCAATGGACCGCACAGAAGAGCTGCGGTCCACGGAGGGAGCAGACACTGGCGGCCATCTTCAGCAGGTAAGTATGAAGACGCCGGACCGCCGGGATTCAGGTAAGCGCTGAGCGGTTTGTTTTTTTAACCCCTGCATCGGGGTTGTCTCGCGCCGAACGGGGGGGGGGGGGGGGGGTTAAAAAAAAAAAAAAAAAACGTTTCGGCGCGGGACAACCCCTTTAAATACTACAAATAATGGGGTGATACTGAAGGTAAAGGGTCTGGAGATGTGCACAGTATGGTGGGGTGGAGAGCAACGAATGCTATACACATAAACAATGATCAGACATTAAGCCCTGTGGTGGCTTAATTGGTGTGACTGCAGGGGGCGGTTGATGGCGGCTAGCGGGGGTTGCAGTCACTAGGACAGGGGGCACGTTGTCAGGTGGAGTACAGAGGGGTTTGGTTTGGGAGATATGGTATGCCTCCCTGAAGCGATGCATTTTTAGAGCACGCCTGAAGTTCCGTGAATCAGGGATTACGTGGATAGTTTTGGGTAGCGCATTCCAGAGGACTGGTGCTGCTCTGGAGAAGTCTTGGAGCCAAGAATGAGAGGTTCGAATTAATGTGGCACTCAGTCTGATTTCGTTAGCAGAGCATAGGGCCCGGGCTGGGTGGTGGATTGAGATGAGGGAGGCAATGTAGGGCAGCACAGTGCTATGGAGAGCTTTATCGGTGAAGGTAGTGGGTTTAAATTGAATTCTGTATTTGATGGGCAGCCAGTGCAGTGATTGGCACAGGGCAGAGGCATCCGAGTAGCGGCTGGACAGGAAGATGAGTCTAAACTTTAAAAACGTTTCCTGATTTCATTACTAGGCCATGTTAAAACTTGGGTTTCTTGTATCTTTATTCTCATAATATTGATTTCCTTCATCCTATTTCTCTTCTTGGGATCTGTTTTCAATTATTTAAACTGCAAGTGAACAGTTATGTAAGAGCCTGGAGTAACAGCATGCTTATCCGAACATCAATCACTTCATAGGCATCTGCAGATGGATATCAGTTGTAATGAATCCAGAGATGTGTCTAATATGCATTTTTTGGGTCTATTCCTTTACCTCACCAGTTTCCTATAAACGTTAAGAGGGGTTGTCCAGGACCCACATGTGTAATTAATTAAACTAATACACTCAGCAGTAACATTTTTCTAATATACTTACCATTAAATAGATGCCCCATTCCGCCAATTCCAGCAGCAGTATTGCTGTCAAAAATTATGTACTTCTACTGACATCATGTACACTACCCAGGAGCCTCCGTGGCTTGGTGTGTATGTATACAGGGATTGCAAACTTAAACCTCCCCAACTCAGAGGTCTCTAGAGGGTGTTCTGCTACTCCAAATGAGACAAAATTCAGGCAGCGGCTACTTCCAACAATGCCCTCACCATTTATGAAAAAAAATTGTAAATAAAGCGCCAATAGATTGCACCATAGCAATGCAAATCACACTACAATTGTTCAATTGGTCTTTCTTGGTTTTCAACACTGCTCATTCTCAAAACCATGTTTTCCAACGCTGAATGCAGTGAGTCAGCTTTAATAGCTAAACATGCCAAGGAATGCTGTCCTTCAGATCTGACACTTATGCAGGTCTATCACAGTGGTCCTGGTCCGCTACCACGCTTCTTAACGTCAACTTTTTTACTAAAATCTTTTTTCCATAAAATGGCGATCATATCATCTGAAGTAGCCATTGTCTGAATTTGAATTAGGAAATTAAATTTAAAATAAATCTAGTTATTTGTATAGTGTCAACTTATTCCACAGCGCTTGCAGGTCATTTATTTATTACCCCCCAGCAAGCTGGGTACTCATTTTACGGACCTGGAAAGGATGGAAGGCTGAATCAACCTTAGGCCTTCCCTTGTATATTCTAGCAGCTGTATATCCTGGCGGTGAACCGTGAATGCGCATGCACCTGGGAAGAACGTCAGTGTGTGTGCAGTTCACTAGGTTATACCCTGAGCTGCGTAGGCTCTTGGGTTGTGTATGTGATGTTAGTGAAAGTTTGCACCAACATGGAAATCAGTGGAATGGGTCATCTTTTTAAAGGTATGTTAGAAATAGGTTAGTGGTCAGTCTATTAGTTTAATTAACTGCACATGTGGGTCTTGGACAACCCCTTTAAATTTCTCTCTCCATACTTGCTAAGTTGACAACCCTTTGTGAGATTTTCAATGTCTCCCGTTGATACTAACCTTCCCTTACATGCTCTTGGAGGGAGATACCGCTGCTGCACCCCCTCTTCTCTATCCTCTTTCACTCGTATTTTCTATTTTTTACTAGATGGACTTTTGGTAATTGAGGATTTTTATGAACATGTAGATAGAGCCTAGAGACAGGACATGGAGAATTATCGGCTGCCGCAAGTTGAGCAAGATGCCGCATTCAATAATAAAAAATATTACAAAGTTTATATTCATATATACCGCCGATTAATAATTAAAAACGATTACTATGTAACGAATCATCCACTTTAAGGCTACACTTACAACAAAGTCCTAACAAATGCAATTGAAGTTTTTCTATCTTGATAAAAAACACATTTTTGTAGCTTAGAAATAATATATAATTAAACAAAAGCTTGTTTTGCATCCGAGGCCTAATCAAGGTCGCATAAAAACACGTAGCTTGAGAGAATAATTAAAGATTGGCGTTCGTACAAAAAGTAAGATAAAAATGTTATGGAAATGATTTATTCCCAGCTGTGTCTATTTTACATGCAAAACTTGGAATAGTAAACTCCTCCAGAACAATGATGGCCAGGATGTTGTTACTAGAAACTGTTGCCGGGTCACTTAGGGACATTGCCATTCGGTGACTTTTGAAAAACTTTGGTTCTATTTAAAAATATAAAATCAGGAGAACTTACAGTGTTACGCTTTCCATATAATTACTCTTCCTGTCCTGAGATATTGCAGACAGATTATATAGGGTTCATGCTGTTTGCTGTTCAGAGTCGCAACTTGGATAGAGTCTCTCTATCTGAGTCCAAAGTATTAAATAATAATGATCTTTATTTGTATAGCGGCAACTTATTCCACAGCACTTTCAAGCATGGGAGAAAGCAGACAACAATTACATGTGATATACAATCAATTTGAAATAGACGGGGTGGGGGTGGTACAGGGGGTACAAGGAGGAGGGAGGGGGGAGAACACAGGCAGTAGGGGAATTAAATGTGGAAATCAGTTATTAGAGAGCAAATGGGGTGGGGAGGTAAGGAGTTGAAGGAGTAGAGGTCAAATTCGATAAGGAGGGTGGAAGGTGTGGGGAGCCATAGGGAAGGGAAAGAAAATTTGGTATGCCTCCCTGAAGAGGTGAGGTTTTTAAGGTGCACCTGAGGTTTCGTACATCGGGAATCGTCTGGATGCCTTGGGGTAGGGCATTCCAGAGAATGGGTGCTGCTCTGGAGAAGTCCTGGAGGCGAGCATGTTCCAAATGTTGTAGTTTCTGGTGTTGAATTTAATGATGTCCTACCTAGAGACATCAATGAGATTCCATCTTGATAACTTGCCTCACTTTAATATATTATAGACAGTGTGTGTCAAAGTTGAAAATGACTTCTACTTATTGGAGAAAACATGAACAACAAACTGATCACATTGTGTTCTCATGTGGAGACCAGCAGTGATACGATGTAATCACTTTGCGGGAACCCAGCAGCAAATGTTTAATTCCTCTGCAATACCACCACAGAGGAACTTGCGCGGCATTTTGAAAGAAGACCAAAAAATGGATAGGAAATACGATTATCAAAAGGAAACCATTTCTTACGCAGCAGCACCGGGCTCGGTGAAAGCAATGGGAGAAACTCTGCGATCTGCAAGAAATCTGCCACATGTGATTTATGTGAATATCCCTTTAGATGTCTTCTTCAATGCTCTCCATATGTTTCTACATAGGTTTCTGCACTACTGTCCAGCCACTTCAGTTGCGGCACCGCTGTGATGGTAGGAGTGGCTCCTTCAGATTCAACACTCTCGTTTTCACCACTCTTGCTTCTTACTGGACGAACCGTGAAAGGAGCAATTTTTGGAGGTAACAAACGCATATAGTTAGGATACAAAAATGCTATTTTATTATATTGTAGAAAGCTACCAATCATCTTTTTCTGTTTAGGCTTTAAAAGCAAGGACTGCGTTCCTGAACTAGTATCAGATCTGATTGCTAAGAAGTTCAAAGTGGATGGGTTGGTGACTCACAAATTGCCGTTTCATGAAATTAATAAAGGTTTTGATCTGTTGCGTAAAGGTGAAAGGTATGTTTCAATTGCTCCTCAGATAAATATAGAATAATTTACCTACCATGTTTTTAAATAGTCACTGACATTTAAAACAACTTGTGCTTATGTGATAGCCAATATGATAACTAGCAAATGTGAATATGATTTATTAGTGATACAATATGATAACCTATAATAACATAATTAGTGATGCAATATGATAACTAGCAAGTGTGAAAATCCCTTTATTTACTTAGAATGGCATTTTTGTCCTGAAACATCACTCTAAAGTACTGGCCACCAGGGCTAGCCCTTCCCCCTAATTTGCTGTCCACTACCTGTTGTCCAATGATGCCTGTATCTAGTAACAGGGATAAGACCAAGAACAGTAAGTAGAGGAGGGTGATTACTCATACTGCCCATAAAAGTCTATAGGGAACTCAAACTCTTACACCCCATATATGCCACGTTCTTACACCCAGGACATACTACGTCATGCATACCACTACAACTTGAGATCTTCCATGCTTTACTACATTTTCTTACTGTCCAGGAAACTTGCCGTCATGTTACACTCTACATACATCATTAAGCAACAATTTCAATACTTTATCTATACATTACGCCACTGGCCACAAAGGGTTAAGCATCATCACTTTACAACATTCATTGTTAACTAAATAATCCTCCACCAGTTGCAGGATTCAGAATCAGTTTGCAAACACTCTATAAGCATTGTACATAAACGTTTAGGCTTAATTCCAATTAGTGTTCCAAAGTGCTGTCAGTGGTTTGAGCCTCAATTAAGGGTGGCTTCTATTAGAAACAATGCATTCCCTATGATGTGCTCACACGTCCATGTTGTACAGGTGCGCGCCTGTAAAGATAGGACATGCGTGCACCATATGGAATGCACGCATTGTCTTCAATAGAGCCGCGGCTGCTGCTGGCGGCTCCATTTTAGACAGTGGTCTGCCGGCACCCCTGAATAGTTTTTCAGGGAAGAGCTTTACATATAAGCTCTTCCCTGAAAAACAAAAACTTTAGTGTAAAAACAAAAAAAAAAAAAGAAAAAAATATACTTACCTGTCCACCGCTGCCGTGTCCCTGCAGGGATGAAGAACCCCCCGCAAGGAAAAAGAATTCCCTGCTGCACCTGCCACATTCGTGCAGGACAAGAGCCAGCTGGACTGCTGGCTGAGCGCCAGCAGCTGAAGAAAGGTGAGTATGTTTTTTTAAAAATTTTTATCACCTTTTTTTCATGTTTTTCAGGAAAAGGCTTATATTTAAAGCCCTTCCCTGAAAAACAATTACAGGATGCTGGCAGCTGGATCCCCTACCGCAGCTGTCATCTGTGACAGCTGTGGCAAGGAATTCTTTATTCCCTGCAGGGATGAAGAATTCCTTTGCTGCATCTGTCACAGATGTGGTAGGTGCAGCAGGGAATTCTTTTTCCTCATGAGGATGAAGGAAACATACGCTGCATGCAGCAGATGTGTTCTTTATCCCCGCAGGGACATGGCAGCGGCGGACAGGTAAGCTTTTTTTCAGTTTTGTTTTTTTTTACACAAACATTTTTGTTTTTCAGGGAAGAGCTTATATGTAAAGCTCTTCCCTGAAAAACAATTCAGGGGTGCCGGCAGACCATTGCCTTCAATGAAGCGGCCCGCAGCAGCTGCGGCTCCATTGAAGGCAATGCACGGACCGGTATTCACGCGTGTTTTTGCATGTACATGGGTGCGCACTTATGTACACACCTATGTACGCACAAAAACACGCTCATGTGAAGCCACCCTAACTCAGTGCTATCCAAATAACTAATGTCCGTATCCTAGCTAAGCTTCACAGCAGTCCTGCTGATTAACTATTATCCCTTTCATGGTGTGCATGCCGATTTTTCATAAGGCTGGCCTCAGTTGCAAAATCATGGTGGGAGGTTCGACCTCAACCACTGCTCTTCATCACAGTCCCATTCTGGTTGCCACTTCAGGTTGGGACCACTGCACTTCTGCTCTCTCTCAGACACCATCTTTGGCCTGCAATCATCAGGGTGCCTTTGGTCCTCCTGCATTGCTCTCCTACTGCTGGTCCCTCTTAGCTTCTCTTCTCTGTCTGCTGCTGTGTCACTCCGAGCTGTGATGCAGCCTTATAAGACTTTATAGTGCTCCAAGGTGCCTCAACCTTTCCCCAGACTTCAGAGAGAGGGTAGACTTAGCCACTAAGCACAGTCCCTGCTATTGGCTTTTTTTTCACAGCACGGATGTGCTAGCGCTGCATCAATAAGGGAGCAGAGTCTACCCTGAAAATAATGCTTGTAGAGCTGTATCACTGGCGCTTCTGTCTTCCGTGCTCCCTACTTCTGCTCTGTGGCAGGGCTCCCAACTGGCACTCTGATTGCCTTCACTGCTTCCCCTTCTGCCCATCTGAGTCTTGGAACGAAGGGATCAATACAAGGGAAATCCATCACCTCAGGTCACACATATAGGAAGTTTCCAAAGAAAATCATGCTTATATAAACCTACAATAGGCGATACCAATCTTAATGTCATGCATATGAGAAAGTGTTACCACGTAACCGAGGATCTGGAAATTCCTGCGCCCGATGCGTATGTTTCACCCTTAGCTTCGTCCATAGTCCCCCAGATTTCTAGATCCTCGGTTACGTGGTAAGACTTTATTATATCGGTCTGCTGAGATCCTTCTGCCTTAGAACATGCTGCTTGCAAATAGGACAGCATTATCAATGTGACAAGCTCCCTTTAAAGCAATACTCCATGTAAAAGCTGAACCTATACCTACTGTCAGATCTGGAAGTGTACATCTCTGCCACAATAGCCTTTCTCACATGGTCCCAAGGAGAACTATAGGTGTTTTTCTGCCAAATCATTCCTGCAGCCTGACTGCATGCTTAGATTCCAAACAGTGGGCTTTTCTAAAACCTTTCTGCTCCACTAGTAAAATATATTTAATATTTTTCCCTAAAGGTCTAAATTAGATATGGTGACAGGGGTTTCATATTCATTTCCTAGTAATATCATATTCTATCATGGTAGCAGAGAGTTTTTTGTTGCCCGATACAAAGGATTACCTCTTCAGCACAAAAGTGATGAGGTTTGTTTGAGTCGATCCTTTATTTATTCATGCCAAGCCTGCATCGGGTATGTTTACCATCTGTTGTACCTGTGAAATATGGGTAGTGATTGTAGGGAACTCCCATTATTTAGTCCTTTTTCATATGCAGTATTATACTAAATATTTTCGGCTGGTAGTGGTGATCACATGCCTGGTGTGGGGTACGAATGAAGTTGGTTAACTACTGTATATTGAAATGTTTTGACTCATCAGAATAACTTTTTGCATGCAGACGTAGTCAAGCTTAACTTCACTCTTAACACGTTAGAATAACTTTCTGTGCCAAAGTTTATTTGCCCTTCCAATTGAGTTTCAATTAGTAGTAGTATTCAAAGTATACTTGATAGTTCATCAATAGTTGATCGTCTGCTCAGGACTCGGGTGCCCACTGTCAGTACTGTAATACACAGGGTCGGAGCAGAAGCAGTTGGCTGTGCTCCCTGTTTACTGGCTGGTGCTGGTAATGGCAAGCTAGGGTCTCATTATCCTGATGACTGATCATCAATAGTATTTGCCTGTAGAACCTCTTTACGAAAACAATAACCTTTAAATGGCTTAAAGGGGTTGTCCCGCGCCGAAACAGGTTTTTTTTTTTTTCAACCCCCCCCCCCCCCCCCCGTTCGGCGCGAGACAACCCCGATGCAGGGACCTAAAGAAAGCTTACCGGAGCGCTTACCTGAATCCCCGCGCTCCGGTGACTTCTATACTTACCGGTGAAGATGGCCGCCGGGACCCTTTTCCTCCGTGGACCGCAGCTCTTCTGTGCGGTCCATTGCCGATTCCAGCCTCCTGATTGGCTGGAATCGGCACATGACGGGGCGGAGCTACACGGAGCCGGCATTCTGCACGAGCTGCTCCATTGAAAAGAGCAGAAGACCCGGACTGCGCAAGCGCGGCTAATTTGACCATCGGAGGGCGAAAATTAGTCGGCTCCATGGGAACGAGGACGCTAGCAACGGAGCAGGTAAGTAAAAAACTTTTTATAACTTCTGTATGGCTCATAATTAATGCACAATGTATATTACAAAGTGCATTAATATGGCCATACAGAAGTGTATAGACCCACTTGCTGCCGCGGGACAACCCCTTTAAGATAATTTGTTGCAGGAAGGTATCAGTTAGGTTAAACTTGGTTACATCTGTTTTTGAATCAATCTATAATATTATAGCAACTATATGGAGCCTCCTTCTGTGCTGTGTACAGGCCATCCCCTCCAGAGTGACTCTTAGTCTCCTATTTCCCGATCATTGTAACAAGGCTTGTATAAAAAGTCTGACTTTGGCTTAAAGGAATGTTGTATTTCAATAGGTGGCACTGTGGAGGATTTATTCCATCTCCCTTATTTGCATCTCAGTCTCCTGTAGAGGGAGACATAAGCTTTCCTAGAGGAAACTCATACATGGACTGACCTTTCTGTTCCAGTAACAAGCCATAAGTTTTCCAGCACTTATCTTGAAAAAGATTTTAAAACAGCAAATTTGTTTGCTACGTGTTGAAAATTGCAAGTCTACACCCTGGAAACACATATTCTTTTCAACATATGTGATGATATACATGTGATATGTATGTGATCAGTTGCAATTAATGCCAAGAACAATATGTGAGATGCACTAGCATAAAGCTCAGAAAAAAAGAATTAGTGAACAAATCATCGGCTGCATGTGATCGGGTTGGATTCCGAATGCATACTTCTCTTTTTTCGTCCTCTCTTCTATACTGCAGATAGTCCATACAACGAGCTGTTGCCTATGGGAGGACATATTTTTTTCTTTAAAATCCTACTTTTCTGCGCCGTCGCTAGGCGGTGACGTGGAATCTGCGACCTTTCTGCAATGTTTATTGCAGAAGGGACTTCGGTCAAACCACTTCCATTGACTTCAATGGAAGTCGTCTGCGCAGAATTTTTTGCTGTTAGCGGAAAATTGCAGCCCCTGTCCGCTCACGTGAGTGGACATGCGGATGCACTATTGGTTTGAATTGGTGTGGAATATCGCAGATTGTCCGTGCGGGAGATGATCGTTGATTCCGCAATTCAAACCCCGCCATGTGGAGGCGGCCTAACATCAGAAACCCGACCACCAAAAATATTTCAGGAGTCTCTAAACATTGTTTATATTCCCATGCTGCCAAAATTGATACCCAAAAGGTAACTGCAATCTAAGGGACCTTTAACACGGGATGGAATTAGTCCACATAGACATTTGCGCTTTGCAATGTTATCCCTATGGCGCTTGAATTCCGAACCTGTTAAAATCTGCACGCCTTTACTTCAAAACCGCAAGATTTAAATTCTCAACAAGATAGCTTTTTGCTGCAGAATTAACGACGTCTTGCAGAATTGTTATTGTGGATTTCTAACCTACAGGAGATTTAATTCCACGATTAAAGTCTGTAGAAAAAAATGCAAGAAATTCTGCAAGACGTTCCATAGTTCAAAACTCAACAAATCCGCTCTAATTGATACAATCTGCATCTATGCTGAGTCCTGCGGACATTTCCGTCCCCTTTGAAAGGTCCCAGAAGAGTTAAAAGACCCATGCATGGCAGAGAGAGGAAACATATACTATAGGAAAGCCGTTTAGATCCCTAATTCGGATACTAGATATTCCGAAGGTCTAAATGACGGGACAGACTTAATGTACACTTATAAGGTTTTATTTTGCTTTGCTTCAATTTTATTTAACCAGCTAATTAATTAAATGCACAGTGTGTGTATGTAAGCCATTAACCCTTGTGATGCAAGACAGAACTATGAGTAAGAAGAACAATCCAAACGCAGCGAATGGAGTAGTTATTTTTTTAAAACCTTTTTCAAGATGAATCCTAGAAAAACCTTTGCTCATTACTGGAGCTTGCAGCCCTGTTACTGACACGGAGTTAAATCCCCACATATTGTCAGCTTATAATGGAGATTTGTACAAGGATTTGAACCCACAGCGTGTTGAGCGTCACAACTCCTGTCATGCAGTGTTTCCTGATCTTTCAGCTGCCCACACCGGCAGCAGTCCTCGATGTGCAGAATATGACGGCTAAACTACAGTTAAGGCTAACAATGAGCGGTTAGATGAATGTCACTTCTGACGCATCCATCAGCTTTATAATGAAAGTTCAACACAATACAATTTTTAGCAAATTATAATGGAACTTTATTTAGGTGGTTTTAAAGAAGGTTTTTTTTTTCGATCCATAATGTGTGGTTTCATAAAATAGTTCTTGTAAAAATACCACTTTTCTAGCATTTTAACACAGTGGCAAAAAAATCTTGCATCCATATATTTGCTGTAGGTTAATAGTGAAATATGTAATGTTCACAAACATTGTATTTTTTGTAGTGCAGTTTTTTCACATTTACGGCAATTTTTTGTGTTTTGGTGTTTTTTTTGCTTTTTTTCTACAAGCATTTCTATAGGGAAAAAATAGACAAAAGGAAAAACGTACATGTGACTAAAAAAACACCACCAATAAAACTCTGAAAAAAAATTTGATTTTTCTGGCATTTTTTTTAAACTCTAAAACCCTCCCAGAATAATAAAACTACGCTACAGCACATCAATTTCAACAGACCACCCAAACTGTCGATTTTTTTGGAAATAAATGAAGTTAGTTTGTGATGAATATGGATTTATTTACGCGGATCACTTCTGGGATGACTGCTGATACTGTAGATGCCTTGAGGAGAAAAATGTCAAGAAATCACGGCTCAACTCATTTGTAAACATAAGAACAAAGCGAGTTTATTAGCATTTTGGGGAGTATAGAAATGTATGAGCTGCACTGTATGTCTGAAGGAAGCCTAAGTAATGGGATTGTTTTTTTAATTCAAAGACAGAAGTGGCTTTTAAAGGAATAGAAAATAGAAGGCTGGATTCACACAAGCGTATGCGTATTCATGCACGCATTTTTGCTGCGTTTTTGCGGAATGGGTGTTGCATATTTGCGCGTAGCTGCATTTTTACTGTACGTTTTGCTTGCACAAATCATGCACATTTGCACATGCAAAAAAACTTGCAGCCCTTGAAATGGCTAATTAGCCTGATTAGTTTCACGTGTTCTTTTCCCTGCGCTAATAACTAGGAAAATAGAACATTTTGCAAATTGTTTTGCATGACAAAATAGCGCATGCAAAATACACGCGTGTGAACTAACCTATTAAAGTCAGTGGGTTCTACTCACTTCCTATCGTGCGCGCAAATATAGCCATTTGAATCCGGCCTAAAATAAGGACTTGAATCCGTTACAAAAACTGTGCTTTTTCCCAAATAACAATGTGCGTATTACGCGCGCAAAAGTTACCGACACATTACGCAGTGAATAGAGCCCATTGACTTATGTGTGAAGTTGGCCTTAAAGTATGTTAAAATCTTTGCACTGATTTTTGTTTATTATTCATTTGTTCTTTTGTAACTGTGAAATGAAGTAACTTCCCAAATAGACTAAAATTATCTGTCCTATAAAATAACAAGCAATTAACCCTTTCCAATCCCATTTGTATCCTGGTTTTCTTAGGGGGCTTACTATTTTTCTGCTGTTATACAACGGCACTATCTGCTGGCTAAAGCCAGTACAGCATGAGGTGACATGTTGTATAGGCTCCGACAGCAGAGAGGCTGGCAATATACAGTAAGAGAACCCCGACGGGCGTCTTCCAACATCGGAGCTGTACAGCCTTAAATCATAATGTCTTCTGACGTCAGACAGTGGATTGGAAAGGGTTAATACAGTAAATATATTGGAAACTTATATTTAAATTATTATTATATAATACAAAGAAGAACATTAATCAACTAAAACCGCAAAGAATTCCAGGGCAGTTTTTGCGGCGGTTATTTGAACCAAACACAGGAGGACCTATCTTCCTGCTTCTTTTTCTTTACCCACATGCAAAACCACAAAATGTGAGCTGTCAAAACCACAACGGATTTTTACAGGTTTACGCACTAATACGCTCCATAGTGGCGAGCGCACCTATGCATTCACCCGTCTAAGCTCTGAGGCCCAATGTCCATGGGTGGATTTGATTTGTGGAGATCCCCACATTAAGCCGCCCATAAGAATGCATTAGCATGCGCAAAACAATTTAAAGCATGCAAATGTGATTTTTTTTCCACGGCGCGTGGATCGCACACATGGGAAGAAATCACAGCATGCTCCATTTTTCTGCAGATTCTGCGGGACGGCTTCCATTGAAGTCAATGGAAGCCGACCGGTCCACGGCACACCCACAGTTGTCACTGTGAAAGCAGGAGATTTTAAAAAATGCGTCCAGCATAGAGGAGATCCGCACTGGATCTGGACAGGTAAGAAAGTGTATTTTTCTGTCCATGTCTGCAGGCACGACAGGATTCTGCAGCAGGATTCAGCAGATGGAATCCGTGCGTGGCTGTGGACATTGGGTCTAAAGCCTCATGTCCACTAGCAAGATTGAATTGTGGATTCCGCTGTGGATTTCCGCTGCGGAATCCACATTCAATTTCGCCCTTAGGGAATAATTGGCCATCCGCAGTCAATTAATTTTGCACCCGCGGATGGCATTTTAACCCCTTCCCGCTCCAGGACGTACATTTATGTCTTGGAGCCTCGGGGTATATATGCAGAGAGGTCGCGGGGTGACCTCTCTGCATACAGTGCGGGCGTCAGCTGTTTACTACAGCTGACACCCGCAGGCAATAGCCGCAATCGGCCGTTCGGCTGATCACGGCTATAAACCCTTTAAATGCCCCAAAAACACTGTGCGGGGGTCCCGCACGCCCCCCCACCCTGCAGTGAGATCGGGGGAGCCGTGCAGGTGTCATGGTGTGTATACTATAACCATACGCATGTCTAGTGTTACTGCTCTTAGTCATGGCATCCTAGCAATGAAAATCCAAAACATTTAAAGCAATCTCAACCAATCATAAACTGGGAAAACAAGTATGTGACATTACTGCTATATTAGCATTAACCATGAACTATTTCTCATACCCAATTATTAATATATTAACCCCTTAGTGACCACCCTATTGTGTTTTTACGTCCTGCCATTACAGGACGTGTATGGAGAGAGATAGCGCTGCTCTCTCCCTCCATACATCACAGGTGTCAAATCTGACAGCGGCATTCAAATCCCTCGAACGATGTTCGGGGGTCCCGTATGGCCCCCCAGCGGTGAGATCGGGGGAGGCGTGTGGGTGTCATGGCAGCTGGGGGCCTTTTGAAACGCCCCAGGGCTGTCTTAGCAGACTGCCTATCAAGCCATCCCCGTGGGGTGGCTTGATAGACTGCCTGTCAAATGGCAGTATGTCGTAATGCTATAGCCTTACGCCATACTGCAGGAGCGATCAAAGTATCGCATATTGTAGTCCCCCAGGGGGACTTTAAAATAAAGTTAAAAAAAAATATCAATAAAGTTTTTTCAATTGTAAAAAAAAAAAAGTTATAAAAGTTTGAATCACCCCCCTTTTGCCATATCGATTATTAAAAAAATCGAAATCATAAAATAAAAATATATGTTTGGTATCGCCGCGTACGTAAAAGTCCGATCTATCAAAGTAGCACATTATTTTTCCCACAAGGTGAACGTCATCCGAAAAAAAAAAAAGAAAGCCAGAAATGCACTTTTTCAGTCACCCTGTCTCTCAGAAAAAAAAACAATAAAAAGCTATTAAAAAGTCGTATATATTCCAAATTGGTACTATCGGAAACTACAGGACATCCCGAAAGAAATGAACCCTTGCTCAACTACATCGACGGAAAAATAAAAAAAAGTTATTGCGCGCACAAGATGACTGCAGAAAGTAATTGAAAAAAATTAAATGTCTTTGAAAAAAAAAAGTGTAGTATAGTAAAAAAAAAAACTATACAAGTTTGGTATTGTAGAAATCGTACTGACCTGTTATCATGTTATCATGTCGCTTTTGTTTTAGTTTGTGTGCCGTAAAAACAAGACGCACTGAAAGATGCCGAAATGTCGTTTGTTTGTTTTTTTCATTTTAGTCCACTTAGAATTTTTTAAAAGTTTTTCAGTACATTATATGGTACATTAAATAGCACCATTAAAAACTACAACTCGTCCTGCAAAAAAACAAGCCTTCATACAGCGACGTCCATGGATAAATAAAGGAGTTATGATTTTTTTTTAAAGGGGGGAGGAAAAAACGAAAATGGAAAAAAAAGGGCCGCGTCATGAAGGGTTTAATAGATTTGCATTTTTCACGCGTGGGAGAAAAAATGCGGCATGCTCCATTTTA
Organism: Eleutherodactylus coqui; assembly: GCF_035609145.1. Classification (NCBI taxonomy): domain Eukaryota; kingdom Metazoa; phylum Chordata; class Amphibia; order Anura; family Eleutherodactylidae; genus Eleutherodactylus; species Eleutherodactylus coqui. The sequence continues at coordinate 168,248,745 of NC_089843.1, read as the reverse complement.
CCGCGCGGATCGGCCACAGTGCTATCACATTGCTAGCAATGGGTGCGGATATCCGCATGAAAAAAATACCATTTAAAGCAAATCCGCGCGGAATCTGCTGCGGATTTCCGCAGCAGATTCTGTGCGGATTGTATTTTTCTAGTGGACATGAGGCCTAAGGGCTTAAACACATAACTGTGATTTTGTCCCATTTTGCAGGTGTGAAAATCACGCCCGCAAAACATGATGAAACGAAACCATCTATTTTAATTGTTTCATATACACTAGAGGATTATATCCCTTTATTACTATGTTCAAGAAAACATAAGCCTTGTCCTATCTTTCTCGCACATATTTTTTATATGTGCGAGAAAAGATAGGGAAGGGCCTATCTTTCTACTTTTTCTTTTTTCTTTGGGGGGTGGGGGGGGGGATACGTAATAGCACAGAGTTTAAAATGTAAACAAATGAACTTTTCATGTGCAAATACGCTCCGTAGTGATGGGTGTATTTGTGCATATGCCAATGTGAAGAAGCCCTCATGCTGCAAAAATTACACACATAGAATTTTGGAATTTAACCCAATGTGTAGATTTTAAACTCCACAGCATGTAAATTTTTTATCACATCATGGGGAAATGGAAAGTTTATCAACAGCTTTATGCTAGCTCTTTGGTATTAAAAAGGAGAACTTTTCAGGTACTCTGTATTTGCACCAAAATCTTCCACTTCTCGCCTTTTGATAAGTGCTGAGAGAAGTGGATAGGATTAGCTGAAGGGGTGTTGTCAGCAAGTTTCCGACAGGCCTATTGGTAGCAAAGACAGAAGTTGTCACAGTTGTGCAAATCTAAACAGCTCATAGCAGATGGAGATTTCATTTTCCGTCTTTAGAACAGCCTAAGAGGCAACAAGTTATTAGACAAAAATATGCCAGATGTGTTAAGAGGGACAAACCTCTTATAAAGTACGGTTCAACACTAGTGCATGAAAAGCCAGTCTTAATAAATCTCCCTAATTTGTTAAAGATTTTCCCCGTTGACTTCAATGTAATCCCTGAGCAATGCATTGTTGAGATTTGAGGATCCGTTGTAGAATTCTTGCAATTAGGTGCCGATTTCACTTGCAGATTTCCCTTATGGTATTCTGCAGATAACAGGAATTTAAGTAGCAAACCTGACCTATAGATCTAATCATGAAGGTAGGCTTGAAGCAATATCTATGATGTATTCATTGTCCTGCAGAGTATGGCTGCATAGGAGATTATTAGTCCCTGGTGTGTCCTACCTTTCTTACTAAACCAAATACAGTTACTCTAACTTCATTGGAAACCTTTATGTCTTACCCTTATGAGTATGACACCAGGAAAATGAAGCGTTGTCTAGGACCAAGGGATATGTAGCCTATCTATGGGTGTATCACAGAAGCTCATAAATGTCTAGCACACCTTATTAGAGATGAGCGAGCACCAAAATGCTCGGGTGCTCGTTACTCGGGACGAAATTTTCGCGATGCTCGAGGGTTCGTTTCGAGTAACGAACCCCATTGAAGTCAATGGGCGACCCGAGCATTTTTGTATATCGCCGATGCTTGCTAAGGTTTTCATTTGTGAAAATCGGGGCAATTCAAGAAAGTGATGGGAACGACACAGCAACGGATAGGTCAGGCGAGGGGCTACAGGTTGGGCTGCATCTCAAGTTCACAGGTCCCACTATTAAGCCACAGTAGCGGCAAGAGTGGGCCTCCCCCCGCACTGTCAGCATAAAGATCGTTCTCCTCTGCCACAGCTGTAACAGCTGTGGCAGAGAAGAACGATGTTAGCCCATTGAATTCAATGGAGCCGGCAATACAGCAGGTTCCACTGAAAGCAATGGGCTGCCGGCGTGCGTGGGATGCATTGTCGGGAAGGGCTTAAATATATAAGCCCTTCCCTGCAATTCATCCAGAAATGTGTTACAATAAAAATATATACCGTATATACCGGCGTATAAGGCGACGGGGCGTATAAGACGACCCCCCAACTGTCACCTTATACGCCGGGAATACAGCGGAGCAAAGAATAAAATTCATTACTCACTTTCCCTGGCGTTCTGCGGTGCTGCTGCAGGCTGTCGCTCCCTCCTGGTCCCCGGCAGAGCATTGCTTTCTGGACGCAGGGCTTGAAATCCCCGCCTCCAGAAAACACACATGCCTTCAGCCAATCACAGCCAATGACAATGATGTCATTGAATGGCTGTGATTGGCTCAAGGCACGTGTGTTTTCTGGAGGCGGGGATTTAAAGCCCTGCGTCCAGAAAGCAATGCTCTGCCGGGGGCCAGGAGGGAGCGACAGCCTGCAGCAGCACATAGGTGCGATCTGCGATTTCTATGGTCTAAGAAGGACCATTGGGGTTCTTGAAGCCTAAAATCACTCCTAACACTCTCCCTATAGCAGCTCCGGCATCAACAGCACTTTCCCTGAACTATGTCAGAATGCATCTGTGGCGAGCCGCGGGCGGGCAGATTTTAATACTCGGGTGACACCTGATCTCGCCAGCCACTCACTGCAGGGGGGTGGTATAGGGCTTAAACGTCGCAGGGGGAAGTTGTAATGCCTTCCCTGTCTTTCTATTGGCCAGAAAAGCACGCAAATTTCTCAGGGAAGAAAATGAAAGTGACTCGAACATCGCGTGGTACTCGTGTCGAGTAACGAGCATCTCGAACACCCTAATACTCGAACGAGTATCAAGCTCGGACGAGTATGCTCGCTCATCTCTACACCTTATTAATTACACAATAATACTTCTACTCTGTCGTTTGTTGTAAAATGTGTCTGGTCATGTTCACAAATAGGGACCAAAGGTTCAATAACTCTCTTATTGTAGATTAATGTTAATAATTAAGTTTATATTTTTGGGATACTAAAACAATAGTTTAAAATATAAGATACCTCAATACAGTCTGTCACTGGTTAAAAGATATGCATATGGCCACTTGCCCACTGAAAAGAACCACATATGAAAACCTATGTATGTCCTATTTTGTTTTCTTTTTCTGCGTGCACCATATCCTTTCATTGAAATCAGCAACAGAGCCCATCATTAATATAGATTGGGATTTTAGTTGTTGAACCCATTATATCTATTCGGGACGTTCTAAGAGTCGATTATATAAAAAAAACCTTTACCAATCATGGTGTATTCAATTATGATGCAAGGTAATACACAGCTCGGCTTTCCTACTCGCAGGTCCAAAGGTCAGCTTCACAGTTTCTCAGCATCTCCAGCATGTCCTCTTTAAGCCTTTAGAACTCCTTGGCACTGTATGTGTTAAATACTACTCCTAAGTGTATTTTTTGAACTGACTTTAAAATGTGCAGACATGCCCAGTGTAAAGACTGAAGAAGTGACAGCTTCAACGTGTAAAGTACAATATGCTACACAACAGAGTTGGCAGAGGTCCTTCAAGTTACAATATTGATTTGTTACGGCACAAATGTTGAAACTCGAAGCTGGAACTCTATAGAGCATTAGTATTTGGTCAAGGTTCCGTACATTACACACAGTGTACAGTGAAAATTAAAAGGAGCCACACTTTTCTATTGGAAATTACATTATTCTGCATAGCAAACAAATTATTGCAAAAAAGTCTATGTAGTGTTTGTAAATTGAAGGCTTATTCTTAGGCTAGACCATGAATGTTAGATAGGTGGGGTTCTAGCTCCTAACAGTCTTGGCAATCATCTGTTTGCAGGGACCATGGCACTCGGGTGAGCAGTGCATTCTGTTCATTGTTCACATTACTTTGCAATTTTATATAGTTTTTTATTTTTTATTTTAAACCTCTAAAAATAATCCCTATAAAAAAATAGCTTTTTTGCCATATTCTGAGAGCCATAGCTTTGCTGTTTTTCTGCTGATGGGGCTGTGTGTGGATTTATCTTTGGCAGAGTAAACTCTAGCTTTTATTGGTACCATTTTTGGCTCACACGACTTTTTGCTTTGTTTTTATTCATTTTTTTGGACTGTGAGATGCTCAAAAAAATGCAAATTACGACATTATGTTTTTATGATGTTCATTGTGCAGGATAATGTGATATTTCCATAGTTCGGACTTTTACACATAAACCAGTTATGTGTTGTTTTTTTTTGCTTAGTAAATAGTAAGTTATAAAGTTTCATGCAATTTGAATTCATGTACTACTGATTTATGCCAAAAAATAATAGATACACCTTCAAATTCAGTATATCAAATCATCAATAGCAGATCATTAAGGGCTTATTTACACAAGCAATTTTAACTTCTGAGTTCTGTCCAAGTTTGAAACTGACAGAACTTGGACCCATTAAAGTCAATGTGTGTATTCACATGTGCAATTTTTTTTCATGCACCAGTGGTACATATAACAAATCGCAGCATGCTCCATTCTGGCATGATTCTCAGACCAGAATTGGCCATTCAAGTCAATGTGGGAGTTAAAAAAAATGGAAAACACTTGCCTGACCAGCATGCACACTCTTTTTTTCAGGCATTTCAATAAATGACATCAATTGGGCCACCTTCAATTTTTTTTGACAAGTATGAAAAAGGATGGCACTCAAGTATTTAAAATGCAAAAACTGCTGTTACAAATACTTGGTCAGATTTATGAAGCGGTCTAAAAGAAAAACTGTATTTGTTACCCATAGTGAGTGACCAATCACAGCACAGCTTTCATTTTTCAAGAGCATTTTTGGAAATGACAGCTACTCTGTAATTGGTTGCTATTAGCAACAAAGATTTTTATTTTTTTTTGCTTTAAACAGTTTATAAATCTCCCCCACAATCTTTAGAGTATTGTTTTACGGCAGCAGTTGATTCTAGGAATTCTTTGCACATCGCTAGTAGAAATAAGAGACTCTTCCACCTTTAAGAAGTTAAATTTTCATCATACGCTCTTTAATTACACCAGACAACCACTGCCAACACAGCCAACTGTTTGTTATTCTGGACCAGAAATGACTCACTAGAAAATACTCTAGTTTAAACTTGATCACAAAGCCGATTACCTTAAATGACTTCTCAACTTTCCAGCATAGAGCATGGAGATGAAACATATATGAGGAGCGGTAACAGGGTAATTGGGGGAAGGGTATCAAGTTACCATGCATCATTCAGTTCGTAACACATGTGTTATATGTAAAATTGTATACTTATATAACTTATTATATAAATAGTTGAAACAAACCATATGCATGAAGTCATTTCTGGAAGCTTCACTAGCTTGATAGAATGCTACATGTGTAAACTAGCTCCGGTTACATAAGTCACTTCTTCTTTGAGCTTTCCATTGAAGGTGGATCTTAGGAATACATCCTCATGAAGATTCTGATGTATGCAATTGTATAGGCATGAACAGGCATGTGTAACCCATAGGGCCCCATTGTAAAACTACAACAAAAAAATCTATGCCACATGGTGTATGCTTTTGGGTGCCTCTCTATTGAATAACATAGTCGACTATGATATTCTGTATAGTAAAAGAAAAAAGTATACTGACATATAACAGTCTGGCAGATGCCAAAGGCTGTCAGATCAATAGAGTCCTATGGATATGTTGGGCATAGGCCCTGGGAATACAGCCTAGCAGAAGAAGGATATAAGTTTAGTACAGAATTATATAATATTATCTTTTGAATCATATACTGTAGGTTAGCATTTCACTTTTTTATTTTTTTCTACTATGCATTATAAATAACATTACCTTTAGGGGTCATTTTTTCTGTTTAATTACATATGTTCAAATAATTTAATGAGGAAAATATATTGTTCTCTCTTGTTTACTTGATGAAATATAAATACAAGTATGACCACCACTCCAATCGATCCGGAAAATCGGGACCCCCGTTCTCATGATCAGTGGGGGTGTTCCAGCAGTCGGACACTTTTCTTATCTTGTGGCAATCCCTTTAATACACTCATTGTCCAAAAAAAAAATTCAAGCACCTAGATAGAATTGTCAAAATGGAATGAAACGGAGGTGGGGGGGTGGGGGTATGGAGGCTCTAGTACCATGTTGTACCGCCTCTAGCTTGGATACAAGCTGTTACATTAGCAGGCATGGAGGCTCTAGTTTCCTGTTGTACCGCCTCTAGCTTGGATGCAAGATGTGATACGGGTGGGCATGGAGGCTGTAGTACCCTGTTGGGCCACCTCTAGCTTGGATGTAAAATGTAATATGAACTGACATGGAAACATGCTGGTTCTATATGGTATCGGTCCACATTTGCTGTAACTGAGCTAGTGCCAATAAATCTGGCGACTGGGCAAGCCATGGTAGTGTGGCAATGTTGTGGAGGCATTCTTTTGACACCATAGCTGTGTGTGGTCTAGCATTATCCTTCTGAGGGCAGTATTGAGGTGTCCACCCCTGGGAATCCAGGCAAGAACAAGGCACTCATCAGTGCCCAAATAAACCTTGGTTTGTTGCTGGAAACAACCCAGTTCCACTCTGTAGCAGTCCAGTTTTATCATTGATGACAACACTGTGAAAGGAGGCCATGATAGGTGTCAAAGGCAGTAGACATAATGGGTACCACAAGACCAAATGTCCTTCACTAAGTGCCTGGAAATGGTTCCGCAGGGGCCTGTAACAATGATGCCACCTATCTCTGGATGGCGGACACCAAAGTAGTTGGAGCTGCTTATGCTTATAGGACAATCAGACAATCCTCTCTATTGGTAGTTTGTTGAGGGTGTCCTGAGCCCGGTTGTCTTGTGTGAATGTCCTCACGAATCCACTGGTCCAAACACTTCCTAACTGTCTGGTCAGAACAGCCTAGGTGACAGACAATTTGTTGCTATGACCATCCAGCTTCTTACATTCCAATAATGTGCCTCCTCTCAAACTCTGTTAACAGGGTGATATCTCTTTGATTGATCTGTCAAGGTGTATATTACTCAACAAGCTCTATACAAGCAGAAAAAGAGGTCCACTACACACAAGTAGCCTCTTAATATTTTTTTTTACAAAGAGTGTATCAAAATGGGCCTATAATATTTCAAAAGGCAAAATACTTCTATTATTATCATCTATTATATGAAAGTGCTTTTAGCTATTTGGCACCTTTTCAGCAGCTGAACCATATGAATGAAATAGAGACTACACTACTTTGAATACTATTTGTTCCAAATGCAAAACTAATTGAAGATAATCAAACCATCAAAACCATTTCTGGTTCACCTTCAAATCTTTTTAACCCCCTATGTCACAGGGAGTTTGGGCAGCAAGTTTGGGTTCTTTTCATCCCCAGATATCAAGAGCTATAACTTTTTTATTTTTCCATTAACATAGCCATATTGGACTTCTTTGTGGAACAAGTTGATTTTTTCAATTACGTAGTGTATCACATATTGCATTGAGAAAACAGTTGTTTTTTATGGCGTAATAAATTAGAACGATTGTTGGGTCTCATTTTCATGACAAACATGGCTTAATACGAATACTATATGGCATACCTAGGGCCTTCATTAGGTCCCTTGCTACCATAACAAGCCATTGGCATCCCACCACATCACTGGTGGGCTGATGAAGTGATGGAGGTAGCCCTGCTTCTAACCACCTAGATGCGTCGCAATCAGTATTAACTAAGGCATCTAAGGGATTAAACAGCAGCTTTCTGAATTAACTTCAGAAAGCTACAGAGGCCATGAGCAGAAAGAGCGATACAGGTGAGTATAATCTTTTAGATTCCACTAGTGGCGGATTATCAATAAGGCTAATTTGGAAAGCTGTGGTAACCCCTTGAGCTTTGGGCCCGTGGAGGCCATCCCGTATTATATTCTGCCATTGACTGTAGCTCTATGTGGGCACTATTGGGGCAAATATTGCTATATGGGGCACTATTTGGTCCATTATTACTATATAGGGACCATATAGAGGCTAGTATAACTGTATGAGGGCTCTGTGGGTGACACTTATACTTTAGGTGGGCACTATGGGTACAAATATTGCTGTACAGAGGCACTATTAGCCTGTAATCAGAGCGCTGGCAGGGTGAATGAAGAGGTGGCACTGCAAATGTGGGGTGCCCGGACAGGTGAGTATAGTCTCTTTTATTTTTCCACATGGCCAGCATTAAAAAAATAATTTGGAAAATCCCTTTAATTTAGGGGCCCCACACTACCTTATAACTGCAAGAAACACTTACCTAGGATCCAAAGAGATATGGATAGAATATCCAATCACTGTGTGATCAGTGGTATCCAATTGTTGAGATTCCCACCAATCTCTATAATGAACAGTCTGCAGTAGAGTTCTGTAAACTGCTAAGGGCAGCAAGGCCAGGCATAAATGACGTAGAAACATAATTTCTATTTGATTACTTTTTCACCCTTGTAGTCAATGGAACAGCATCTCGTCTTATTTAATTTAGTGGGAAAATGAATGCAAATATGAATGCCATCTTTGTTCCTATTGATTTGAATGTTAAATTCGTATTAGAGGACAGATACATGCAGTGTTTTCCAATTCCAGGCAGCTGCCATGGAAGGTCAAAAACTGGTGGCTTTTTAGGAGTGAGCAGATATTTAACCCCTTAGTGATCTTTAATGCACACTGGTAGGCAAGCTACTAAGGAGTTAACATTGAAGGCTGAATGTCTTACAGTAACTTTAAAAAGTGGTAAAATAGTGTTGGTGGTATCTATATCTGGCACCAGATTGTGATCTGTTATTTATGTAGCCATGGATGTAGCCAGAGGAGTAACTTGAAGCTTCTGGGACCCAATGCAAAATCTGTAACAGGGCCCCCAACTATAATGCTTTATTTATAGTACTTGGCTCACTATATGGAGAAGAGAGGCCTTATGGGCCCCCTAAGGCTCCTGGGCCCGGGTGCAACCGCATCCCCTATAGTTACGCAAGTGGATGTAGCTATAGGGGAGTAGAGAAAGCAGTTGCAAGTGGTCACAAAAGCCGCTTTGCCACATTAGAAGTTGTATAAATGACACGTGGTACAATTTTGCATTAGCGCCCAGGAGCTTCAAGTTACACTTTTGTCTTCGGCTAATGAAATAACATTGTTTAATCATTGCTTTATGTCAGGCAGATACATTGTTGGCTTGTTCAAACGAGAAGTCATTCACATTCAGTGTATAAGTGAATGAGAACGACTAATCGATCAGTATTTAAACTGAAGAATTAGTCAACGATTATTTTTATGCCTGCATAAAATGAACGATGAAGGAAAAGCAAACAATGACCGTTCGTCATTTGATCACTGGCTGCTTTTACACGATTATTGTTTATTTACACTCATTTGAAAAATTTTTGAACAATACTCATCCTGTGTAAAAGGGTCTGTAGAATCTGAGATAAGTTTGCTGCATTTGTAACTTACTGATAACTAATATTATACTGAGTTGTAATAATCACAAGGTATATTTCTGAATGTTTTTACTTTCACCGTTAGCACTAATAGTGTTTTTCTCACTCTCTTTATCTACAGCATTCGTACAGTACTGGAGTTCTGAGATCTCCAATGTTCAGCAGAAAGACACATTGTTCATCCAAGAAGAAGGCATTGTTCATTGGATTATTTGAAAAATTTTACTCATCCCTTCCCAGTCTCAGAAGTAAAATGGTGCAACTGCATAATGCTGCGTGAAAACAAACAATTCTTTTAATTAGTTACTAGATTTATTAGTAGGGAAGTAGTGCTAAAGACACATACAGTATATAAATGTGTATTTGTTGCACTGTTTAGAAATTTAAAAATATAATAAAAATCATTGAAACAAAAAAGACTCTTACGGTACATAAAACTTTTGTCAAAAATCTGGATTTCTAAAAGATGCACCCATGTGTCACATTTATAAATGTTTGACAAATACCATGTATTTAAGGCACAGCCTATGGCAGGTGGGTACATTTCAGATGCAATGAACTTATTTCTGTTGCAACATGACCAAGTTAAAAAGTCTGGTACCTACACAAAATTTACATACATCATATATGCAGAGAATCTGGAGCAAATTCTGAGCCAATATTATTGACAAACACTGTTAGCAGAAGGACATTTATTATTTTCTCCATTACGTATTGCTTAGAGATGAGCGAGCACACTCGTCCGAGTTTGATGACCAACAAGTCATCAATAGCTGGTGGTCGGGGCCTCACCGTGCAGATCCCTGCCGATCAGCTGATTCCCATAGTTGCTGTTACTGCAGTTAGTACAGGAATCAGAAATACTGACCACAGCGCAGGAGCCGGGGAGCTGCTCCTGCAATACCAACCAGGGCTGCTGCACTATGATCAGCACTTTCTGCTTCCTGCACTGGGAATTAGTTAATTGGGGGGGCCTCCACCGATAACCTGTCAGTCATTAAAAGAAAATAAATTCCCAGAAAACACCCCTTTAAATATATTTTTGCATACTTGAAATACAATATATATCAATTTTCTGCAATGATGTATCACCACCATCCGCGGTATCCTTTCCTTTTATTAAAATAAACAACTTCACTGAAACTCCTGTGATGCAGTAAAAAAAATAGCTAGTAAAATATATTGCCTTTTTACAGCCATAATCAGAAATAACCTGTCAATCTGCTTACTGATATAATTGTGCATATAAACTTTTTATGGACAAAATCTTTAAATTCATTACGCAACCGGTTTGTGTAACACTTCCACCCATCATGATAACATCCATTTGTTGAAAGAAATTAAAAAGAATAAATTAGCAAGTGGTATCATTGTAAATTCAGCAATATTTATGATGTGTCCAATTTGAGATGTTGAATTAGTTGTTTAAACAGCTTTAATATTCAAACTACGAGTTTTATTACTTGACTTGTATTACATTCTAGTCTAACAGTCATCCTATTTTCAGTGATATTTTAACAATCTCAAAGGAAATTAGCTCCAGGGATTACCAGCTCCTTGGCTTAGACAGATTCACACACCAATACGCTCACTCCAAAGCAGAAGATTCTTGTTCAAACTGGCTCCAACCTGCTTCATTGTTGCTTAGCAGACAAAAACATTTCACTTTAACATTTCAAATAAATCCTAGGCAGTCCGGCCACTATGTATACATCATAGCTTCCCTAGATGAAAGTCCTACTACACCTCAACACAATACCCTTGTCCATCATAGTCTCATGACTCTTGCAAGCAAGCATCACTTGTTCTTCCTCAGGCTTGAAGCCCTGTGAGAGTAAATCCCAACTTCTGATTAGATAGCCCAAACCTTTGACTGTCCTGAATTTCAAGTAGAAGAAAAAGAACTTCAGCAGCATTGAAGGTGCAAAATTGGAGGTGTTTTTTATTCCTCCATCACACACAGAAAGACAAGCGACGTTTCGGCCATCTTGGGCTTTCTCAAGCTTGAGAAAGGCCAAGATGGGCAAAACGTCGCTTGTCTTTCTGTGTGTGATGGAGGAATAAAAACCACCTACAATTTTGCACCTTCAATGCTGCTGAAGTTCTTTTTCTTCTACTTGAAATTCTGCCTAAGGAGTGAGATCCGGCCTCCTATTTACCTCAGCGATTGCATTTTTTTCACTCAACCCCTAGTGGGAGTAGAATTTGGTGCTGCTCACGGACATTTCTTGTTTAAATTTGACTGTCCTGAAGATGGAGTGGAACTTTCTCTACTCCTTCCACTTTAACAACCCACCCCTTTTCTCGGTTTTCCACACAATAAATGTAAAGAAATGTCAGTTCTCTAGGAAAAATATTTCCTAACACACTATGTGACAAAATCCTGCTCTACTACTTCAATATGTAAAAAAATGTAGTATCTAGAAGCAAGGATGATGGCTAATTATTTGCTATAATTAGCTGTAACCTTTGTGTGTTAATTCAAAATTACCTTCAGTCTTTATAGTCTGCATATTCCGATATGCGCAATAATAGTGCAAAGCTCGCAATGCATTTATATGTGACTTGTCCCTGTTCTGCACTGCTGTAAAGTATGCCCTAAGAATAATTTCCTTGGATGGGCCCATGTAGACAAACACTGTAAATATAGGCATACTGGGGGGCTTAGGTTGGACTGGTTTACCTAAGTATCAGAGGATTTTCAGTGAGCCTAGGTTCTGATAAAATAATTGGCCCCAGAGGTTAAAAAAGAGACAAAATCAGCCCCTTTTGGAGCTGATTTTTGACTTAATCACTTGCACTAGACTATATTTCTTATGAGTTGACTCACAAATTACCTCCTTTAGCTTATTTATGATATGTATGTAATGTGTAGGGATAGCAATTAATTTTAATACATAGTATGTTAAGTCAAAAAAATACATATATCCATCTAGTTCAGCCCTATTGCCCCCCAAATGCTGATCCAGAAAAAGGCAAAAAAACACCAATGCGGTAGAAGCCAGTTTTCCTCATTTAAGGGTAAAAAGACCTTCCTGACTTAAATCTGGCAATCAGAATATTTCCTAGATACGTAACTAAAATCTCATATACATGTATAAATGGAGGGGGGGCCCTCAGAATAATTTCTTAAAGGAAACCTGTAACACTGAAAACACAGTCCAATCATAGACATCATATTATAGAGCAGAAGGAGCTGAGCAGATTGATTTATATATTTTTTTTTGTGTAAATATATTCAGTATAACTTGTATTTTATTGATATAAAACTGCTAATTTTAGGGTTTAGGTGTCCAGTGGGTGGTTCCAATTAGTAACTAACAGCTGGCTTTGAGTGCAAACTGATACTGTATGTTGAATGTTGTCAATGACTGAACAGCACTGCCCTCTGGTCTTTTAATTTGCAATCATATATAAAAAGTGACAAGTGATATAGAAACATTTCCCACAAAACTTTAAAAAGTTCCCCAATTCCTCCTGCTCTCTACCATGTTACCTGCAGACTGGACAGCATGTCCAATGAGGGAGGTTTCCTTTAAGGCGGACCCTAATCCAACACAGCTGTGGGTAACAGTAAATGTTTGCGTGTATGCTGTGATGTGTATAGACCTGATTTACCTGATGTTTTTAGACTATTTATTATTGTGTATTTATATTACACTAAAGATTAGATATGCACAAGGGCGATTAAAAAGCTTGAGCTTCTCAGCACAGCTCGCATCAGACAGCACTCTGATATCCCATCTGTGTGCTGTCAAACATGCTGAATGCAGCACATTGATATGTACTATTCTCATCCCAATACATACTGTATTGGACAAGAATAGGACATGCTGGGATTTTTTTCACTTGGACTATCAGTCTGAGTTTTAAAAAAAGCCTGTGGGAATACATTAATTTAAATGAATGGGTGATATTTTCACTGAAACACTTCTGTAATGGGATATATCTGCAGCTATTTTTTTCATTATTTGTAAATGAGGTTTTGAAAACCTCATTCATATACGTCTTACTGTTTATTTTTTTCATAGATTTTTGGTGAGGCCTTTATAGCTACCTTCCAATATGAGTATGCTGGTAATCAACTGATTATTCAAGGGAGCACTGGACGGTTGTGTGCCGTCAATGTAGGCAAACCTCGCGACTGCTTTGGGACCAGTGGGACAGGGTCACCTGGGGCTGAATGCCCCGATCCCATGTCCCACTGGTGATTCGTCTTCCTACTTCTAGAGACAGCACAGCTGCATCCATAGTGCCTAAAATGTAAGTGAAACATGCTGCTCTACATTCAAGGGAAGATGGGATTCCAGAGTTATAGGAGAAGGAACACCCCAGAGCTATGGGGGCCACAGAAGGGGGACTCCAGAGCTATGGGGGGTCCACATAGAGGACACCAATGCTATGGAGAGCTACAGAAGGGCTACCATTACTATTGGGGGACACACAGGGAAGACTAGTACTAAGGTGAGCCACAGAAGGGACATTAGTATTATGGGGGGTTACTAAGAGGTCCATTGGGGGTGGTGACAGGATAGTAAGAGTGTGCAAAAAGGTGTCGTGGCTGGAGGAAATCTTCATGGTTATGTAGGCACAGATAAAGAACAAAAATAAAAATGGATGTCACCAATCAAAAGACACCACTTGTGATTACTGGAGGTAATTGTACTGTAATCACTATCATTGTGTAGAACTGGTATCTATTATATGGTGACTACATTATTTAGGGGTATCATAGAGCTGAGCTGCTGTATCTAAACCTGCCACATTATAGATATGTTGCCTCTAATATATCTATTTTTTATGGGAGGGCCCAATTCTAAGTTTTGCTATGGGACTCCATAATTTCTATGTATGCCCCTGGTACTGGTCCAATAAAGGCAGTGGCAACTTTGCCTAAAACGTGTTACTTTCTAACTGTTAAAAATATAGTGGCTTTATTTCATTGGAATACAGAACATCAGTACTAGATAGTGCGACTACAATTCAATAGTGTTATGTCTATTCACCCAAAATCTGGCTTTATAGATAACTGTGACAAATCTTTTCATTATTTCAAACCAAAAGTTTAAGCCAAGGACTTTAATAGGCTGACACGCTGTTTACATTCTTGTCATCCACTGATTTTCAGATGTTTTTCCTTTATCCAGACGTTTCAAATTAAGAAAAGATTCTAATACAAATGAAAATGTTCATCAACCAGAAGAGTTCATAAGGTTCATGGAAATATTAGTCCTTCAAAGCAGTATGATACAAACAACACACAACCTTGGCCTTTATTCTGGTTTCAGCAAATACATATAAATCTTTGTATGATGAAAAGTTATACAATTTGCAGTATAGCTTCTGTATCATTCCCTCATGGTTTCCAATTAGAGATGAGCGAGCATACTCGTCCGAGCTTGATGCTCGTTCGAGTATTAGGGTGCTCGAGATGCTCGTTACTCGAGACGAGCACCACGCGGTACTCGTCTCGATTAAACGAGCACAGACCATTGAATTCAATGGAGCCGGCAATACAGCCGGCTCCATTGAAAGCAATGGGCTGCCAGCGATCGCTGGATGAATTGTTGGGAAGGGCTTAAATATATAAGCCCTTCCCTGCAATTCATCCAGAAATGTGTAAAAATAATATATATATATATACTCACCTGGTCCCGGCAGACGGAGTTCAGCGCGGCTGGCCTGCAGTGGGTGTGAAGGGGGTGTGAGTCAGACATGCCCCTGATTGGCTCAGCGCTGAGCCAATCAGAGGCAAATCTCACTCACACCCATTCATGAATTCATGAATGGGTG
Source organism: Eleutherodactylus coqui (assembly GCF_035609145.1). NCBI lineage: Eukaryota > Metazoa > Chordata > Amphibia > Anura > Eleutherodactylidae > Eleutherodactylus > Eleutherodactylus coqui. The sequence continues at coordinate 168,233,631 of NC_089843.1, read as the reverse complement.
AGTGAGTGTTGCCTCTGATTGGCTCAGCGCAGCTCTCAGCTGAATGACAGCAGTTCAGCACCACAGTGCAGGGGACAGCAGGAGAACAAGCGGCTGTGCCCCAGCAGCTGAAGGGAGGTTAGTATCTATTTTTTTTGTTTTTTAAATCACTTTTAATTCATTTCGAGGGAATGGCTTATATGTAAAGTCCTTCCCTGAAAAAGAATTCAGGTGTGCCAGCGGACCATTGTCTTCAATGGAGTCGCCAGCAGCAGCAGCGGCTCCATTGAAGAGAATGCCTGCATTTTTATTCTTTTTTACACTAAAATCTTTCTTTTTCAGGTAAGGGCTTATGTTTTTAAGCCCTTCCCGAAAATTCATCCCGCGCTCGCCGGCAGCCCATTGCTTTCAATGGAGCCGGCTGTATTGCCGGCTCCATTGAATTCAATGGGCTAACATCGTTCTTCTCTGCCACAGCTGTTACAGCTGTGGCAGAGGAGAACGATCTTAATGCTGACATAATTTTTATTTTTACACATTTTAGGATGATTTTCAGGTAAGGGCTTATATTTTTAAGCCCTTCCCGAAAATTCATCCCGGCAGCCCATTGCTTTCAATGGAGCCGGCTGTATTGCCGGCTCCATTGAATTCAATGGGCTAACATCGTTCTTCACTGCCTCAGCTGTTACAGCTGTGGCAGAGGAGAACGATCATTATGCTGACAGTGGGGGGGAGGGGGTCTCACTCTTGCCACTATTATGGCTTAATAGTGAGACCTCGGAGCCCGAAATGCAGTCCTGCATGTTGCTCCTCACCTGCCCTATCCATTTCTGTGTTTTTTACATGACTTTGGTGATTTGCTAAGATTTTCACAAATGAAAACCTTAGCGGAGCACCAGTCATATACAAAAATGCTCGAGTCGCCCATTAACTTCAATGGGGTTCGTTACTCGAAACGAACTCTCGAGCATCACTGAAAGTTCAACTCGAGTAACGAGCACCCGAGCATTTTGGTGCTCGCTCATCTCTATTTCCAATATCTCCGCTTGCTGTCATTCCATAGAAGCTTTCATGGTTTACTTCCAGATGATAAATATCTGTTCTGGTCAAGAGATGATCACACAGTGGTAGCAATGATTGTAGTTACAGTTTATGTATCACAGCTCTCTCTTGTCATATGCTAAGCATCTGTCTGTCCATCCCATGACTGAAGAACCTTTTACACGGCCAATAATCATTCGGATTTCTGCTATCTAGGCCAAAATTTAATAATATTGCAGTTATTTGATATTGCTAGATAGTCCTATAATATGTAACTTCACATTACTGTCATTGTTTTCACAGAGAGGTCACAGTAAGCTCAATGCCAGGTTTTTTTAACGTGTTCTATTAGACCAGGACTACACAACCTTTTCTGTTTCCAGGGCCACATTCCCTTGATGAAATACTCCTAAGGGCTGCAATACAAATAAAGGGGCATCATCATTACAAGAATATTACTTCCATAAATATCATCTATCTGGAAACTGGGGGTACCCTTCTCCCACATTTGGCGCTTCAGAGAGCAGGAGACTTTGCATGCATGTGGCTTTGTTCACTGTAGATCAGTGTGGAGGTAAATGGAATCTGTCAACTAGTTTTAGCCCTATAAACTAAGCTAATGGGCTGAAAATAGGTGACCTATGGAGTCCAGGATAGAAGTTTCATACTTACCTCCCTTGTCATTTCCCCAGTTTCAGCGCTGAGAGCTGATGCTGCAAGCATTGATTGGTCTATTCTAGAATTAGTACAGCCATTCTAGAATTAGAATGGTCGGACTACTCAGCAGTGCCGATCAATGGTTTCAGAGGCGTGTTTCAGCACTGACACTGAGGAAACGTCTGGGAAGATAAGTATAAAACTTACATCCCCAAACTCAGTGGGTCACCTACTTTCAGGCCATTCGCTTAGAATATAGGACTAAAAGTAGGTGACAGATGCCCTTTAAACTGAACTGGAAAGAACCACATGCATAGACGCCTACTCTTTTAACTCATATATTCCTTTCTGGGGTACCAAACAGGGTTGAACGGACCCCATGCTCTTGATATATAGGGTTCCCTGTCACAATTAATGCTTGTCCATTCATGAGCTGTATGTCACTCCTCACTAACATGGAAACTGCATGTGAGTAACCAGATGCAAATAAATATTTCTGTGCCCAGATGGTTGGGGGCTGCACAGAATAGCACCCCAGTCCACATGTGGCCCCAGGGCTGCAGGTCACATGTCCCTGCAATACACCATATCATGAGAAGAAATCATCTAAAATATGGTTACAAATATAACTGCTTCCTGATTGCCTGCTCTTGGCTTTCTTCTATTTCAAAGTATATTAAGTTATACGCTTGAATTAGAGATTGCTATATTTTAGCATCCTTAGATCACATCTAATCTGGCACTGTACAGCATTATTTTATGAGAACATAACAAACTAAAAGTGTTATGAGCTCTACCGAGGAGCAGCGAAGTGGTCAGACATGAGCTGTAAAAAGTAAGCTACATATAAACCTTATTTTCCTTGACATGTAGGCATTTCCAACCTACATTATTGGACATAATGCTGTTGTAACATTATTTGACTAATTGTTTTAAGGGTAAAACATTAAGAAACTAATCACCAAACCAGATTATACAAGTTAGCTTTTCTTACTGCAATGTGTATACTGAAAAAATGTATTGAGAAATGGCACAAGCTCTAATATAATAATAATAATAATAACAATCTTTATTTGTATAGCGCCAACTTCTTCCGCAACGCTTTATATTGTTCCAATTGTTCCCATAAGAAGAAAACAATTTCTTCAAACCATCACCCACTGGCTCAACGCCCTTATCTGAATAAAGTCATTGTCAAAAAAAATCCCTCCTCTAGAGGGAGTTGCCGGAATGGAATGAAACTTTCTCTGTTTGATATCAGAGCAAAAGGATAATTTACTGCAGAAAACTGACCCCTTGAAGGGAGGCTCTAGTACCCTGTTGTTTCACCTCTAGCTTGTATACAAGATGTGATACAGGCGGGCATGGAGGCTCTAGTACCCTGTTGTTCCACCTCTAGCTTGTATACAAGATGTGATACAGGCAGGCATGGAGGCTTTAGTACCCTGTTGTACCACCTCTAGCTTGGATACACGATGTGATATGGGCGGGCATGGGGGCTCTAGTACCCTGTTGTACCTCCTCTAGCTTGGATACAAGATGTGATATTGGTGGGCATGGAGCTTCTAGTACCCTGTTGCACCACCTCTAGATTGGATACAAGATGTGAAATGGAGGGCATGGAGGCTCTAGTATCCTGTTGTACTGTTTCTAGCTTGGGTACAAGATGTAATACGGAGAGGCATGGAAGGCTCTAGTACCTTGTTGTACCACCTCTAGCTTGGATACAAGATATGATACAGGTTGGCATGGAGGCTCTAGTACCCCATTGTACTGCCTCTAACATGGATGCAAGATGTTACGTCCGGGCATGGAGGCATACAGAGTCCGTATGTAATTATCAATTATCCTCACTAGATCTAAGGGTGCCCATACACATTACAGCCAATCCACGGTAACTCCATATGGATTACATAATTGATGGGCTGCATTTGGCCTTGTCATTGTTCCAAATGGCAAGACAGTTGCAGCCCTGTAATTTCAATAACACCACTATACTGGAACTCAATAACACCACTATACCAGGACTAGATAGTATCCTTATATCGGGACTGGATAACACCATCATATTGTGACTGGATAACATCACCACACAGTGACTAAATAATACCACCATATTGTTTCTGAATAAAAATACCAGAATTTCCACCATACTCTACTTGAATATTAGTACCACTAAAGTGGTGATATAGTGGTCAGACACCACACAGGTGATATGTGGAGTATTACTACCCATCTTTTCCATCTGGCCCAGACCACCATGAGAATTTCTTCAAGCTATGATTCCTGCCTCTGCATAGTTTGATATGCCATTTCCTCAGGTCAGCATAACTGCGGTCAGACCAGACATATTAGTAATAGTGCCCCTCTCAGTGAAACCTAAGCAGGCAGTATGTCCATTCCTTCCTCTTCCAGATGTTTTGCTAGTAAGTCTTGCAGGGGAAGATGGCGGGGCTAGTGAAAAGAAAACTCAAGTGGCCTGGCGCAATGGCAGCCATGTGAAAGGTGCCGCACTAGGCACTGGACCTCCAATTTTGAGGGATCATAGATCTATGTTATATGTCATATATATTATACCCATGCTGTGTTATATATTGTAGTTTTACATTTGCAATGTTGTATACAAATTTGCTTGTTTCATCTTGGTTTATTTGCATACAATGTTTATATAACATGCATGTTTTTGCATTTATATTTTTATTTTATAATAACTTCAGAATATTAAAGAGTAACTGCACTTTGTCAGAGCGACATGTCAAAAGTATTGATTAGTGGGGGTCATGTTACTGAAACCCCCATTGATCGTTAGCATGAGGGAGCTGCAGTGCTCACCCGAGTGGTTGTGCCCCTTCGGCTGTCTTCGCATCTGTTCGTCACCCTTCAGCAGTTCTATAAAACTCTATGAGGCAGTCTTCACTCCTGAGAGAAGCCAAAAAGCAGTGAAGAAAACCGAAGGGACACAACCAGTCTGACATGTTTAAAGTTTGACAAAAGTGCAGTTACTCTTTAAACATATATAATATATATTTTACCGTATGATATTAGAAGGAAAACCAGGTCACTTGTTTCAGGTTTTTGCTTGATGCTTTGATGCATGACAGTTCTAACAATATTGACTTAGGTTACAGCAAATACTTTCATGGGTGTTTTCTTAGTTACAATAGTACTGAGACAAATGCAAAAGGCTTAGCGAGCAGCAGACATTGGCTGCAAGAGACAGGCTTGTGGATATACTGTTCTGTGGATATAATTTATAAAACATGCAGTGACAAGGGGCTCTTGATTAATCACTTTAGCATTAGGCATGATGACTATGCAGTTTTGCACAAATTTAATAGAGTTGTCCAGGATGTGCGGAAATTAAGCTAAGGGCTCCTTCACACAACCATGTAGTTACAGAGTCTTCCGTGCACGGTTTTGCGTGGAATACCATAGGCTCCCATGCTGCGCGACTGTCACATGCGAGCAGCATGCAGCGAATTACGCTTGTGTGCAGCCTGCCTAACTGGAGGAAATAGGATAAAAAAAACCATACCCTCCTGATAAATTCCCTACTGCTACAGTGATCTGCTACATATCCATGTTACCACTATAGCCAATCACTAGCCTCAGCAGTACATGAGCCTTTAGACATGGAGGCTGCTACCGTTGCTAGTACCCAGAGCTGCAACATACAGGGAAAGTGCAGCATACATACAGTATGCGGCTTAGCCTGCACTATGATGAACATATACTGTACAATGTTTAATACATGTTTTGGAAGAATCTGCCTTCATGTTACCACAAGCTGAGTAGCTGGGAATATGAGAGAATATGAGCAGACTTAAAGGGGATGTCCCACTTCTAACTATTTTGCTGCAGGAAGCAGACAGCTCCATACATTGCACAGTGGTCCTGGTTGGTACTACAGGCTGTGTCCCATTCACTTCAATAGAACACAGCCTGTAGTACCAATCTGGGCCACTGTTCAATGTACGGAGCTGTCTGCTTCCGGTAGCAAAACAGCTGGAAGTGGGACAACCTCTTTAAGGCCCCTTTACATAGATCATCATGAACAAGTGTTCGACAGAACATTCGTTCATGCAATCATTGCTCCATGTAAAGAGAGCAGTAATCGGCTGATGAAGGAAACATTTGTTTGTCAGTTAATTGAATCTTTTGTGCAACCAGATAAACAATTGTGTGAATGATCATTTTTCCCAACTGTAGAGTCTGTATCGTCCAGACAAACTACTGCCGGTCTCAATGGTTGGTGCTCGTCATACACCAAAGTCAGCCTTAGGCCAGTGTCACACAGGTGTCTTTGCACATGCAATACTCAAAGAATAGAACCCATTGATTTTAATCGGTTTGTTCAAATGCACACATTTTCTCGTATATTTCGGTCACGCAAAACAAAAATGCAGCATGCTCTATTGTACTGCACATTTGCCCAGTAAAACTCCACATAGAAGTCAATGGGGATGCGCAAATGCGCGGTAAATGTGCGCTAAATATGCATGTGAAACACTGCATGATTTCAGAGGAAAAAGAACACATATGGAACTCATTAGACTAATTAGCCATTTCAATTGGCGAGTTTTTTTTCCTCGTGCTAATGAATATGCCTTTGCATGTGACAAGCATAGTAAAATACGCCGACTCATACGCTAATAAGTATAGCTTATTCTGCAAAAATGCTACGCTTATGTGTATGAAAGAGGCTTTTTTGCGCACAAATTGACACATATTACTTTACTATTTCATCCCACAAGCCATGTTTTTTTATGTGCAGGACACAAAGACCCACCGCTTGAAATGGCTAACTCGTCTAATTAGTTCCAGATGTGTTATTTTCTCCGTGGAATTACGCCGTGTTTCATGCATCTCCTTGTGTATTCCTATGGGGACTTTTGGTGTGCAAATGCACAGAAAGCTAAAATATGGAAAAAATGTGTACGAACCCATTAAAATCAATGGGTTCTATTCTCTGCATATTGCAAGCATACATTTTCTGTGCACAAAGACGTCTGTGTAAAGCCAGCCTTAGGCTGCATTCACACGAACGTATATCAGCTCGGTTTACATGCCGAGCCGATATACGTCGTCCTCATCTGCAGGGGGGAGAGGATGGAAGAGCCAGGAGCAGGAACTGAGCTCCCGCCCCCTCTCTGCCTCCTCTCCACCCCCTCTCCGCCCCTCTGCACTATTTGCAATGGGGAGAGGTGGGATGGGGGTGGGGCTAAGTTTCAAGAATTAGCCCCACCCCTGTCCCGCCTCTCCTCATTGCAAATAGTGCAGTGGGGTGGAAAGGAGGCAGAGAGGGGGCGGGGGCTCAGTTCCTGCTCCTGGCTCTTCCACCCCCCCCCCCCTGCAGATGAGGACAACGCATATCGGCTCGGCATGAAAACCGAGCCGATATACATTTTTTGTGAATGCAGCCCCCAGGTCCTTTTGAGATGGCTCAATTTGAGCTTTGTAATAAGTGCAGGTCAACAGGAATGGCGCTCAAGTAAAAGGCCTTTGTGCATACCAAAGCGCTTTGCATTGTGGATGAATGATCAGTAATGCTATTGTTTGACCCCAATACAGTATTATTATCGTCGACAGCACTTTCCCTATTCACACGGGGACATGTGCTGCGGTAAAGATCTTTTTTTCGGCTGAACAAAACATGCAGTCAGCAGAGGAATGAGCGTATTTTGATTCATTGGCTGATCATGTGCAGCTTCATATCGCCCCATAATTAGGCAGTTGCATGTTCCTACAAGCCTTCCCAATCATTGGCTCATGTTGTAGTGGGTGTTTTTACTGTTATAATCTCTGGCTGATGTTGGTGTGATCAGTAATTAGATAAAAAGTTGGGCTGACATAAAGAAAAATCTGCCCTGAGACCCACGGTTGCCTCTATACATACCTGTGCGATTCTTATCAAACTAATTCATTGCAAGCCCCTATAGCTGAGATAAACTGCTGTAATCCTTTGTAACTTCTGGGCACAGAAGCAACAGAGACATTGACTGATTAGAGTATGTCCATGAATAGAAGAAATGCTGTGGATTTTCCTGAGTCAAATTGGCTGTGGAAACTCTGCATCATTTTATAGCACTGTCGATGGGATTTCAAGAAATCTCACCTACATGATGTGAAAAAATCTACAGCATCTACTGACCTGCGGTGCAGATTTTAAATTTGCGGCATGTCAATTTATGTTGCAGATTTTCAAAGTTCATTGCATTTCTTCAAATGAGAAGGTAAAATCTGCATCAAAATCTGCTTGTAACATGAATTTGGATGCAGATTTCAATGTGGATTTTGACACAAATCAATATCCAGAGAGGCTTTTCTGATGCGGAAAGTCCGCTACGTGTGAAAGTTTTTTGCAGGATAAGCCCTAATTTTCAATGCCACAATTTTGAGGTACATATAACTTATAAACTTTGGAATGTTAAAAAATGGTAATTCCACCACTATGTTTTTGGCTGCATTCAGAGGAACGTATATCGGCTCGGTTTTCACGACGAGCCGATATACGTTGTCCTCGTGTGCAGGGGGGGGGGGGGAGGATGGAAGAGCCAAGAGCAGGAACTGAGCTCCCGCCCCCTCTCTGCCTCCTCTCCGCCCCTCTGCACTATTTGCAATGGGGAGAGGCAGGCCGGGGGCGGGGCTAAGTTACAAGAATTAGCCCCGCCCCATCCCACCTCTCCCCATTGCAAATAGTGCAGAGGGGTGGAGAAGAGGCATAGAGGGGGCGGAAGCTCAGAGCACTGCTCCTGGCTCTTCCACCCTCCCCCCCTGCACACGAGGACAACGTATATCGGCTCGGCGTGAAAACCGAGACGATATACGTTCGTCTGAATGCAGCCTTTACATGTTAAACTTTGCACTGTTTATCATGTGGCTTAAATTATTAATTACCTTTACAATGCTGTGCTGTAAAATTATGGCAATGCTAAATTTTTAGATTTTTAGATTTTTTAATGTTTGTACAAAAAAACATATTTCGAGATCTATAACATTTTTTGCCATATGACGGCTTCTTTTTGACAAACTGTAGTTTTCATGGGTTCCAATTTGGGGCAGATAGGACATTTTAATAAATTTTTACCTCCTCTTATTGTCAGGCAAGACAAACAAACAGCAATTCAGAAATCACAGAGACCAGCCATACTTACGGCTATACAAAGCACAAGGGCAGTTATAGATGCCACATCCCACAGCTTGCAGACCGGCAAATAGCAATAGGAGGAGCACAAGTGCATTATACTGATCAACAAGCACTCACATACCTACCGCATATTGTGGGGAGAGACTGCTTAGTATTATACTTGCACAAAAATACAAGTGCAAGTATAATACATATAAAGGGTGCCAGCTCTACTAATACATGTACTGCGCCATGCAGGCTTATAGTGAGCTCCCCCAGCATTTAAAGGCAGACTGCTTTCTGCAAAAATAATGATAAATACCAGTAAAAATGAGGTATTTGTTAATATTTTGGCCAAAATATACAAACTCACAACCCCGTGTTAAGGGTCCTCGTCATCTTGCGAGTCCATACGCTGGCATTACAAACAAATCACAAAAAAAGGACAAATAAAATCAACATAGCATCTCTTGCATTTATTTTATTCTATGACTATATATATATATATATATATATATATATATATATATATATATAGAGAGAGAGAGAGAGAGAGAGAGAGAGAGAGAGAGAGAGAGAGAGAGAGAGAGAGAGAGAGAGAGAGTTGTATATATTGTGAATGTGATTCTATGTAATCACTATTTATTTAGACCGACGTGGTTTGGTAATATGGAATCTAAATACTGACTACACCCACTATGGTAGCTTATTTTTAACCCTTAAACTAGATAAAATCTTTATACAAAATAGGATAATGTATGCTAACAGGGTTTAAAGCATGAATGACCCTCCAAGCATGTTGGCACTTGATACAATGTACGGCAGTGAGCAGCATATTGAGATGTTGATATTAAATAATCCAGCCTTAATTTCTCTTGATTCATGTACCGTCTTGTATGCCAATCTAAACATTCCTGCAGCTCACATAGCACTGAGCACTGGAAAAGCTCCTTTAGCTATGCTTTCTACATCCAGGTTTTAGAAGCACGGAGAGCATTCAACAACGATTTAGTTGAATGTGAAGTGGACTACTATTCAAAAGAAATAGAAACTTTTGCATTTCCCGTAGTTTCCGCTTGTAAATATTTTGGAGGGAAGGGAAACTTACAGAACATTACCAAAAGCTGCAACAGCACTGGATACAAAGTGCAAAAGAACTAGTCTCAAAATTACTAAGGTCCTATACCCTCAATTTGACTAGTACTGTATGTTTCTCTTTATAGTTCATGAGCTGCAGCACACAACTAACTACACTGCAACAGGATAACAAACCCTTTAAGGGAGAAAATGGGTAATTAATCCAATTTTGGTCCAACATCAGCAAATCACACTTTTTTAATTCATGGAGATAGCTCCCATTCTCAACTATTTACCCTCTGTAGTAAAAGCGGATCAGATACAATGTATCATGTTTTGAAAGCATTCTCCAAAAAAAAAAACAACAACAATATAAAATTTGAAGTAGTTAGACCACAAAAAATATTGATAATAGTCAAATACAATAATGATCAACAACATTTTTGTATTTACAATGTTATTTAGAAGACCTTGCTTTATATTCTCTCGTAGTTACACACTGCGTACACACTACCCATACAAACTAGACTTTACTTATCAGCACCCACTAATTTTGGCACAACCAGGTAAGCAGTGAATATATATGGGGGCCTCTCAATTTTCCTTTGATGGGTAATGTGGGGGAAATGAGGATAGGGTGTGGTGAATTGCAGATCCTTTAGTTCTCCCTGGAGATAAGCTACCACCAAAGTTGTCTGGCTGCGGCTTTGTCCACAAAAGACATGAATGCTGGCAGAACCAAGTGTTAATGTGTTTGGAGAAGGCGGAAGGAATAACTGTCAGGGGAAGGAATAGGTGTGCTCTGTTGCACCCAGAAATATCATGCACAAAGAACATTGGAAGCACATGGATGTGATCTGTACGCTGTCTAGTATTTACAGATGTGCAACACTACCTGCGCCATTCTCATCCATGAAACGAAATAGAATAGGATGTGTTGTGATTTTTTCACATGGCTTTTATGGTCTGTGGGACTGACTTTTGAACATACAGACAGTACACATACATGAATTACACCCATGTGAATAGCATCTTAGTGTGGTTTTAGAGAAAATGTACATGCCTAGACTGGATTTTCACTCGAGACCTCAGTTTCACTGCTATAGAAGCCAGGACTTGCATGATACATACAGTTTTAGTGTGCCGGGCAGAGGGTTTTTGAGTGCTCAGATCTACAATCTGCCCATGTGCCCAAAAAAATGAAACTCCACCAGTCTTTGGTGCATGTCACATTGCACACATGACCTATATGATTAGATCTGATTGGTCAGTAGTCCCTATATAGATGCAGTAAAATCCACGAACATACACAATCCTGATGAAGCTGTGGCACAATGCATGTTGGGACACGTCTGCACACTGCGGTCAAGCACTCTTTGATTACTTGTTTTCCATAGTTGGATTGAGCGTATTATTATGTACTATTGTCACTTGACTCACCCACTTCTACTTAGTACCAAACATACAAATGGGCTTTGTAACAATATTTAAGCAGGTGCGTTCTGCCTTTTGTAGCTGCTTATAATTTCTATAGAATTTTCTATGATCTAGTGCTCTTCAATCTTTTGTTTTTAAGTATGAAATAAAAATGTAAAGCTGTTAATATACTCTGCAGGCTATTTCTAGATAGGTTTAATGCCCAGAGCACTTTTGGACGAGCTCTGTTCATTCTGCAGGAAAAGGACATTGCAGTTTACAATGAATAGAGCTCATTCTTATGTTAATATCAGGGCTACCAGCGTGGTTTTGGTGTCATTTTAGAGCTGAGATTCCTAAAATGACACCTAAAACATGTGTGTAGCCCTTGCAGAACTCGGAGTTACAGCTATTTAAAGTGGAGTTGGAAATATCAAATTTAGAGCTGTCATTTTTTAGTGTGAGTGTATACAGAAGAAAGGAGGGGGGGGGGGGCGACCAGTGGCAGCAGAGATTTGTGATCCTCCTTTCTCTCCTTCTATCCCAGAGTAGGGGGGATTTGAATTTTTGTTCATGTTATCACATCCCGATCAATCAGGAAACATATTTGCTCTCTGATTATCACATATTGGGTTTTTGCTAGAAAAGGAGTAAAATGAGGAGGACTTGAACATCTAATAACTCCTCTACACTGCAGTCATTGCTGACCATGGCATCCAAAAGTTTTTACAGAAAAACACATGGCTTTAAATATTGAAAAAATAAAAAAAAAACCCTATACATAATTGGTAGAACAACTGTACTATAAAATATTTTATTATTTATCAAGCATAGGAAACGTAATTAAAAAAATAGCCTTTTTCTGATCATCTTGGTTCCTCTAAAGAGGAATAAAAAAATTAATTTAAAAAAATGTGTAAACTGTATAATGGTACCAATAAAAACTCCAGAATGAATGCAAAAGACTCCAACATTTCCTTAAAAATGTTACTTTTATTTCTTAATTAGAGATGAGCGAACGTACTCGTCCGAGCTTGATATTCGTGCGAATATTAGGGTGTTCGGGATGCTCGTTACTCGTAACGAGTACCACGCGGTGTTCCGGTTACTTTCAGTTTCCTCTCTGAGACGTTAGCGCGCTTTTCTGGCCAATTGAAAGACAGGGAAGGCATTACAACTTCCCCCTGTGACGTTCAAGCCCTATACCACCCCCCTGCTGTGAGTGGCTGGAAAGATCAGATGTCACCCGAGTATAAAAATCGGCCCCTCCCGCGGCTCGCCACACATGCCTTGTGACTTAGCTGAGGGAAAGTACTATCGTGCTGGAGCTGCTGTAGGGAGAGCGTTAGGAGTTAGTGTAGGCTTCAAGAACCCCAACGGCCCTTCTTAGGGCCACATCTACTAGTGTGCAGTACTGTGTTAGCACAGTAATTTTTTTTTTTTCCAAAATTGGATCTGCAGAGCATTGCGCCCTGCAATAGGGACAGAAGTGGGGGTTAGGCAGGGAGAGTGTTAGGAGTTAGTGTAGGCTTCAAGAACCCCCACGGTCCTTTCTAGGGCCACATCTATCTGTGTGCAGTACTGTCCAGGCTGCTGTTAGCAGTGTTGCATATTTATTTTTTTTCTCAAAACCGGCTGTGCAGAGCATTGCACCCGGCATTAATACTACAGGGATATAATTGAGTAGGCAGGGCCAGAAGACATACATTATTCATTGAATACACGCAGTGTGGGTGTTCCTTGTAAAAAGCAGGGAAAAAATTCTATTTGGCCTGCCTCTGACAGTACTCAGGGCTCTGTGTACGTGTGTGCTGTGCGCTGAACGTTCAGAAAAAATCAGACGCAGTCAGCAACGTTTTACCGCAGGCGTGCGGCAATTTTTTTCCTGCATGGGAAATCCCTGATCTGCTGTAGGTAGCGAATTACTTTGCATCACTGCAGTTCTGGGACAAATTGGCAGGGCCACAACACAGTTATTAAACTTAGTATTCATTGAATACACGCAGTGTGGGTGTTCCTTGTAAAAAGCAGGGAAAAAATTCTATTTGGCCTGCCTCTGACAGTACTCAGGGCTCTGTGTACGTGTGTGCTGTGCGCTGAACGTTCAGAAAAAATCAGACGCAACCAGCTACGGTTGAGTGCAGCCTTGCGCCAATTTCTTTCCTGCCTGGGAAATACCTGCTCTGCCACAGTGAGTAACTCTGCAACAGTAAAGTTCTGTGACAGTTTTGCAGGGCCGCAACACAGTTATTAAAATTATTATTCAGTGAATAGACGCAGTGGGCCTATCCTTTTAAACAAAAGGGAAAAAAGTATATTTGCCCTGCCTCTGACAGCCGTCAGGGCTCTGGGTACGTGTGTGCTGCGTGGGGAACGTAAAAAAATCAGACGCAACCAGCTACGGTTGAGTGCAGCCTTGCGCCACTTTCTTTCCTGCCTGGGAAATCAAATCACTGGTAATACACCATGCTGAGGGGTAGGGGTTGGCCTATAGGACGTGGACGCGGGCGAGGACGCGGAGGCCCAAGTCAGGGTGTGGGCACAGGCCGAGCCAGTGTGGTGGCCAGGGGTAGAGGCAGGGCCAGACCGAATAATCCACCAACTGTTTCCCAAAGCGCCCCCTCGTGCCATGCCACCCTGCACAGGTCAAGGTGCTCTACGGTGTGGCAGTTTTTCACAGAGACGCCTGACGACCGACGAACTGTGGTGTGCAACCTTTGTCGCGCCAAGATCAGCTGGGGAGGCACCACCAACAGCATGCGCAGGCATATGATGGCCAAGCACCCCACAAGGTGGGACGATGCCCGTTCACCGCCTCCGGTTTGCACCACTGCCTCTCCCCCTGTGCCCCAACCTGCCACTGAGATCCAACCCCCCTCTGAGGACACAGGCACTACCGTCTCCTGGCCTGCACCCACACCCTCACCTCCGCTGTCCTCGGCCCCATCCAGCAATGTCTCTCAGCGTAGCGTCCAGACGTCGCTAGCGCCACAGTTTGAGCGCAAGCGCAAGTACGACGCCACGCACCCGCACGCTCAAGCGTTAAACGTGCACATTGCAAAATTGATCAGCCTAGAGATGCTGCTGTATAGGCTTGTGGAAACGGAGGCTTTCAAAAGCATGATGGCGGCGGCGGCGGCCCCGCGCTACTCGGTTCCCAGTCGCCACTACTTTTCCCGATGTCCCGTCCCAGGCCTGCACGACCACGTCTCCCGCAACATTGTATGTGCCCTCACCAACGCGGTTAATGCCGAGGTCCACTTAACAACAGACACGTGGACAAGCACAGGCGGGCAGGGCCACTATATCTCCCTGACGGCACATTGGGTGAATTTAGTGGAGGCTGGGACAGAGTCAGAGCCTGGGACCGCTCACGTCCTACCCACCCCCAGAATTGCGGGCCACAGCTCGGTGGTGGTATCTGCGGCGGTGTATGCTTCCTCCACTAAAGCACCTTCCTCCTCCTCCTCCTCCAACGCAACCTCTGTCTCGCAATCAAGATGTGTCAGCAGCACGTCGCCAGCAGTCGGTGTAACGCGGCGTGGCAGCACAGCGGTGGGCAAGCGTCAGCAGGCCGTGCTGAAACTACTCAGCTTAGGAGAGAAGAGGCACACGGCCCACGAACTGCTGCAGGGTCTGACAGAGCAGACCGACCACTGGCTTGCGCCGCTGAGCCTCCAACCGGGCATGGTCGTGTGTGACAACGGCCGTAAGCTGGTGGCGGCTCTGCAGCTCGGCAGCCTCACGCACGTGCCATGCCTGGCCCATGTGTTTAATTTGGTGGTTCAGCGCTTTCTGAAAAGCTACCCCCACTTGTCATACCTGCTCGGAAAGGTGCGCCAGCTCTGCGCACATTTCCGCAAGTCCCACACGCATGCTGCCACCCTGCGGACACTGCAACATCGGTTTAATCTGCCAGTGCACCGACTGCTGTGCGACGTGCCCACACAGTGGAACTCTACGCTCCACATGTTGGCCAGACTCTATGAGCAGCGTAGAGCTATAGTGGAATACCAACTCCAACTTGCGCGGCGCAGTGTGAGTCAGCCTCCTCAATTATTTACAGAAGAGTGGCCCTGGTTGGCAGCCATCTGCCAGGTCCTTGGAAAATTTGAGGAGTCTACCCAGGTGGTGAGCGGCGATGCTGCAATCATTATCGTCACCATTCCTCTGCTATGCATCTTGAGAAGTTCCCTGCAAAGCATAAAGGCAGACGCTTTGCGCTCGGAAACAGAGCCGGGGGAAGACAGTGTGTCGCTGGATAGTCAGAGCACCCTCCTGTCTATATCTCAGCGCGTTCAGGAGGAGGAGGAGGAGCATGAGGAGGATGAGGAGGAGGGGGAAGAGACAGCTTGGCCCACTGCTGACGGTACCCATGCTGCTTGCCTGTCATCATTTCAGCGTGTATGGCCTGAGGAGGAGGAGGAGGAGGAGGATCCTGAAAGTGATCTTCCTAGTGAGGACAGCCATGTGTTGCGTACAGGTACCCTGGCACACATGGCTGACTTCATGTTAGGATGCCTTTCTCGTGACCCTCGCGTTACACGCATTCTGGCCACTACGGATTACTGGGTGTACACACTGCTCGACCCACGGTATAAGGAGAGCCTTTGCACTCTCATTCCCGAAGAGGAAAGGGGTTCGAGAATGATGCTATACCACAGGGCGCTGGTGGACATACTGATGGTAAACTTCCCATCCGACAGCGCTAGTGGCAGAAGGCGCAGTTCCGAGGGCCAGGTAGCAGGGGAGGCGCAGAGATCAGGCAGCATGTACAGCGCAGGCAGAGGAACATTCTCCAAGGCCTTTGCCAGCTTTATGGCTCCCCAGCAAGACTGTGTCACCGCTCCCCAGTCACGGCTGAGTCGGCGGGAGCACTGTAAAAGGATGGTGAGGGAGTACGTAGCCGATCGCACGACCGTCCTCGGTGTCGCCTCTGCCACCTACAACTACTGGGTGTCGAAGCTGGACACGTGGCCTGAACTCGCGCTGTATGCCCTGGAGGTGCTTGCTTGTCCTGCGGCTAGCGTCTTGTCAGAGAGTGTGTTTAGTGTGGCTGGGGGAATCATCACGGATAAGCGTACCCACCTGTCAACCGACAGTGCCGACAGGCTTACACTCATCAAGATGAACAAAGCCTGGATTTCCCCAGACTTCTCTTCTGCACCAGTGGACAGCAGCGATACCTAAGCAATACGTAGGCTGCATCCGCGGATGGAAGCATCGTTCTCTCTCACCATCCAAAACGGGGACATTTCTGCTTCATCAATCTGTGTATAATATTCCTCCTCTTCCTCCTCCTGCTCCTCCTCCTGAAACCTCACGTAATCACGCCGAACGGGCAATTTTTCTTAGGGCCACAAGGCTCACTCATATAATTTTTCTAAACAATTTTTATACGTTTCAATGCTCTTAAAAGCGTTGAAAGTTTAACTTGAACCAATTTTTCGTTAAACTGGGCTGCCTCCAGGCCTAGTTACCACTTAAGCCACATTAACCAAAGCGATTAATAGGTTTCACCTGCCATCTTGGTTGGGCATGGGCAATTTTTCTGAGGTACATTAGTACTGTTGGTACACCAATTTTTGTGGGCCCTCGCCTACAGTGTAATCCAATTAATTTTTTGCCCACCTGCATTACAGCTGACGTTACATCAGCTGTGTTGGGCACTGCAATGGGATATATTTATGTACCGCCGGTGGGTTCCAGGGAGCCACCCATGCCGTGGGTCCACACGGAGTTGTAACTACATGTGTCCACTTCTAAAGAGCCCCAGTCTGACTGGGGCATGCAGTGTGGGCCGAAGCCCACTTGCATTAAACATGACATTACCTCAGCTGTGATGGGCAATGCAATGGGATATATTTATGTACCGCCGGTGGCTTCCTGGCACCCACCCATGCTGTGGGTCCACAGGGAATTATAAATGCATCTGTTTCCACTTGTAAAGAACCCCAGTCTGACTGGGGCATGCAGTGTGGGCCGAAGCCCACCTGCAATAAGCACAATATTACTACCTCAGCTGTGTTGGGCACTGCAATGGGATATTTCTATGTACCGCCGGTGGCTTCCTGGCACCCACCCATGCTGTGGGTTCACAGGGAATTATAAATGTATCTGTTTCCACTTGTAAAGAACCCCAGTCTGACTGGGGCATGCAGTGTGGGCCGAAGCCCACCTGCATTAAGCACGACATTACTACCTCAGCTGTGTTGGGCAATGCAATGGGATATTTTTGTGTATCGCCGGTGGGTTCCAGGGAGCCACCCATGCTGTCGGTCGACAGGGACTTCACAATTGGGAGTTGTACCTGCCTGTGTCTATGAATTAAAAAGCCCGGTCTGACTGGGGCATGCAGAGACACCTTGACAGAATGAATAGTGTGTGGCACATAGGTTCCCCATTGCTATGCCCACGTGTGCAGCTCCTGATGGCGGTGGCACAGGATTCTATTTCTCATTGCTTCTGTACAGCATTGTGGGCTATCGCCCCGCCCCTTTTAAAGAGGGTCGCTGCCTAGCCGTGCCAACCTCTGCAGTGTGTGCCTGCGGTTCCTCCTCATGGCAGACGCACTTCTAAATAGACATGAGGGTGGTGTGGCATTAGGGCAGCTGAAGGCTGCGCAGGGACAGTTTGGTGTGCGCTGTGGACGCAGGGTCGTGCAGGGGGGGGGGGGTTGGGCAGCATGTAACCCAGGAGAAGTGGCAGTGTAGTGTCATGCAGGCAGTGATTGTGCTTTGTTGGAGGTAGTGTGGTGCTTAGCTAAGGTATGCCATGCTAATGAGGGCTTTTCAGAAGTAAAAGTTTTTGGGAGGGGGGGGGGGGCACTCTTGCCGCTATTGTGGCTTAAGAGTGGGACCTGTGAACTTGAGATGCAGCCCAACATGTAGCCCCTCGCCTGCCCCATCCGTTGCTGTGTCGTTCCCATCACTTTCTTGAATTGCCCAGATTTTCACACAAGGAAACCTTAGCGAGCATCTGCGAAATACAAAAATGCTCGGGTCACCCATTGACTTCAATGGGGTTCGTTACTCGAAACGAACCCTCGAGCATCGCGAAAAGTTCGTCCCGAGTAACGAGCACCCGAGCATTTTGGTGCTTGCTCATCTCTATTCTTAATCCATAAAAGAGAAGCAGAGTTGCAGACAGCACAACCTTAACCCAATAAGGGATGAACTGGTAACTTGCAATCGCCACAAGGAAATTGATCCAAATAATTTCCAAAGTAATCCAAGTATGTAGAGAAAAGTATGGCAGCAAACCAGGTGCAGATAAATGATGCAGAGCTTTATTCCTCCTCAAGTCACAGATACATGACGTTTCGACACAAAGTCTTTTTCAAATGCAATGAAAGCAATGGTACAACAGGGTATATATGCAGTCAAACAGCAATCAGTTGTTAATTGCAAATTAGTGCCTCATGTGGAGGGTTTAGAATCAATGCATGGATACTTGTGGGCACTTCTGGCATCAGGCGTCGTCATGGAGAAAGTCATGTGATAGAACGTCATGATGTCACGACGTACCACGCATAGGGGCCTCATACAGCGTGTCTACACTGTCACGTGAACACACGTCATTGAACGTGCCACATGTGCGCATCACAATAAGCGCTTCCAAATAGGGCGCATAAATTAATCGCAAGCTTGCGAAAAAAGGCCTGCGACTTACATCCTTTATTTGCAAACACATTTTGTACATATGCATATACAGCGGTTTCTGCTGCGTTTTTGTAGCGATTTGTACATTATGCATCTTTTTCCTTGGTGCTACTAATCCCAGCTGTTATATTTGTTATGTTTCTATACATTGCGATATTTGGATGTTTGCTCTGTGTTTTGCCCCTGTTCCTCCTGTATTGTATGAATTATTTTTTGTATTTGACTAATTAATGCATGGACTTTTGTTGACACTTTGGGCTTTTTTTGACCTTTTTTCGCATTGAATACGTAGTATTTATGCGCCCCGCTTTGGAACGCACATTTTGACACGCAGGCCTTTTTTCGCAAGCTTGCGATTAATTTATGCGCCCTATTTGGAAGCGCTTATTGTGATGCGCACATGTGGCACATTCAATGACGTGTGTTCACGTGACAGTGTAGACACGCTGTATGAGGCCCCTATGCGTGGTACGTCGTGACATCATGACGTTCTATCACATGACTTTCTCCATGACGACGCCTGATGCCAGAAGTGCCCACAAGTATCCATGCATTGATTCTAAACCCTCCACATGAGGCACTAATTTGCAATTAACAACTGATTGCTGTTTGACTGCATATATACCCTGTTGTACCATTGCTTTCATTGCATTTGAAAAAGACTTTGTGTCGAAACGTCATGTATCTGTGACTTGAGGAGGAATAAAGCTCTGCATCATTTATCTGCACCTGGTTTGCTGCCATACTTTTCTCTACATACTTATTCTTAATCCATAAAGACAGCTTCCATGGTGTGTATACCAAAACCATATGTATGTCTAGTGTTACCGCTCTTAGTCATGACATTCTGGTAATAAAAATAAAAAACATTTAAAGCAATCTCAACCAAACAGAAACTGGGAAAACAATTATGTGACATTACTGCTATATTAGCATTAACCATGAACTATTTCTTATACCCAACTATTAATATATTAATATATGTATGTAGCAAATTGTTAAATTGATTATAATTTAATCCAAACAGATAAGACAATCTCAATTTAAAGATCCAGAAGACTTCACGGTATATTAGCCGTTTTCGGTTATCTCCTCCCCTCATAGAGTTAATGACCCTTTCACTGCCATGGTATCTAAACGAGGTCAGATTGCAGTTGAGTGCATTCAAAAAGTGTTTTGCTGCTCCAGATATATTCCTATCTCCCAAACTATTTATGTTCTGAAATGCTATGTTTTAACTTTCTTGTTGTACATCCAACATATGTTAGATTGCACGCAACACATTCAAATCAGTGTACTAAAAATGTATGGGAGTCCCAATAGTGAAAATAAAACCATTGAAATCAATGGTTTAGTTTCATCCCTTTATGCGTCCGTGAAAATAACGGGACTAAAACACACCCATCTGCTTAAGCCCTTAAGATGTAACCATTAGAGATGAGCGAGCACCCAAATGCTCGGGTCCGCGCTATTCGAGTCGAGCTTTTCGTAAAATTCAAGAGCTCTACTCGAGTAATGAACCTCATTGACTACAATGGGAGACTGGAGCTTTTTTGTATGCGGGACGCCGGGTCCCGAGCTTTTTTTTTTTTCTTGGTTTTCTCTCTCTCTCCCCCTTCCTGCCAGACAAAAATTTTTCCAATGACGCGTGGCGGGGAGGGGCCAAAACAGGCACGTGACAGTGGGGAGGAGCCAAAAGCTGGGGCGGGGTCGAACACGATTTGATGCTCGTTCGAGTAACGAGCACCATCAAGTACTCGAACGAGCATCAAGCTCGGCAGAGTATGTTCGCTCAACTCTAGTAACCATGTTTCACTCATTGCTGTACTTGTAAATGCACTCAGTAACAAATCATCTCCCAAAGTCCTGTCGCTTTTAGTTACAAATCGATATCCATTGTTTGTAATCTTAGCCAATAATGTCATCTTTATATAATATCGTAATATTTTGTTTTAAGCAATCCAACAATTTCCTTGTATTCATTACTGTATTGTATAGAAAAAGTAATCGCACAATGATTCTAACTGTCTGCAATGGTATAATCTTGGGTGTATCCTCTGTCTTCATATGCTTTGTCATGTTGAACATAGCATTTAACGTGCCAAACATCCCACACTGTGTGGAAATCGCCTTTAGTTATTTAACCAGTTGCCTGCCAAATACGCCTCTGATAAATTGTTTACTAAATTTTTATCTGAATATACATTACCGTAACTTGGTTTAGCGGCTGGCTGATTAATACTGATAATGATGACAGGGCAAATATTATATTTATATTTAAAGCAAAATACGTGTATATATATATATATATATATATATATATATATATATATATATATATATATATATATATATATACTTGATAACTTATACTTGGCACTACTTTCTACATGTTAGTAGTTTCATTAAGAGCAATTCCAGCATAGTAGATACTTTTATATTTAAAAGAACACATTTTATGTCCTCTGCTATACTGTACCGCTACTTCAACATCTGTTGGCCTCACTAATGCAGGAATCAGTTTGTATAGATTAATGTCAGTCCAATGATAAGAACTAGGTCAAGGTTGGGAATTGTGATACTACTATAAACTTTGTCTAACTTTGTCTACTGTAAACTTTGTTTGTCTATGTTCCTCCTCTGACATACATGTTTACTGTATTATCCACCGATGGGTGCAGTTTAAAAGTCAAAGCCGTTTCACTGGATTCTCAGGAGTTTCAAATTATGGAGGGATAGATTTAGCATGCTGCGGTACTTCGTTTGGGACTTTTGTGGATATCAGTAATGGAGGTTCCTATTCACTTCAGTCTACTCACCAGCCGGGCCACTGTGCAAAATTTGGAACTGTCTGCTCCTGTAGATAGACAGCGCTGCATACACAAAAACTGGCCCTGGGAAAACAAGCAGGTGGACCCTTACCAATATCCTATTGATGACTTATCTTGAGCATAAGTCATCAATAGTTACAAGTAGGAGAACCAATTGAACTTATAATATGCTTTACATGAAACTAGACACCCCTGCTAAGTGAATAAAGAAAATCTGATGACTATATTGTGCAAAGTTATGCAACTTTTCTAATGTTCTTTGCATTTCAATTCCTCACTATTTCCAAGATCTCTGCTTGCTCCCATTAAATGCAACCACTGCTGTTTAATAGTTCTCATAAAGCAGGGGTGTCAAACTCATTTTCACTGAGGGCCACATCGGGCCTATGGTGACCTTCAAAGGGCCGATTGTAAGACAGTACAGTAAGGGCCTGTTCACACAAGCGTATTTGCGTAGATAATATGCAGTGAATAGAAGCCATTGATGTCAATGAGTTCATTCACATGATGTATATTTTCACACAGCATGACCTATTTTGTTGCGTCCTGAATACGCAGGAAACCTATGTATTCATTGCACGTTTGCGCACCATCTCAGTGGGCAAATGCCCATCTGCGTTCTTTTCTGCGTGCCCAAATATGCAGGCATAAGCGATTTTCGATTGCGCAAATACGTAGCGTATTTGTGCGACCGGAATGCAATTATGCCCATGTGAACGAGCGCTAATAGGGACCCTGATAGTGGTCGCAGTAGTAATAGTGACCCCTATAGTGGTCGTAGTAATAATAGTGACTCTCATAGTGGCCCCAGTAAAAATATTGACCCCCCACAGTGGGCAAATTAGTAATAGCAATCCCCACAGTGGCTCCAGTAGTAACAGGGTACCCCACAGTGGCTTCAGTAGTAACAGGGTACTCCACAGTGGCCCCAGAAGTAATAGCGACCCCCACAGCAATATTAACCCCCCCACCCAGCAGCAATATAACCCCCCCACCCAGCAACAATATTAACCCCCTCCCAGCAACAATATTAACCCCCACCCACCCAGCAGCAATATTAACCCCCACGAGCAATATTACCACCCCCCCCAGCAATATTAACCCTCTCCCAGCAACAGTATTAACCCCCACCCACCCAGCAGCAATATTTATTACCACCCCACCCCCACAGCAATATTAACCCGCCCCAGCAGCAATATTAACCCCCCCTCCCCAACCCACCAGCAATATTAACCCCCCCCAGCAATCAGCAATATTAACCTCCTCCCAGCAACAACAATATTAACCCCCCACCCCCAGCAGCAATATTAACTTCCCCCTTCCCCAGCCATATACATACTTACCTCCTCCTTGCTGTCAGCGCCGCTCCTCCGATCGTGCTGAACCCGGGTGGCATATTAACTTTTTCCACAAGACTTCTGCACTATTGAGCAATTCCAGCAACCTGATTGGTTGTTTGGTGAATCAGCGAACCCAAACAACCAATCACTGTGAATCAGCCAACCCAGACAACCAATCAGGTTGCTGGAATTGCTGAATAGTGCAGAAGTCTTGTAGAAAAAGTTCATATGCGCTCGGGTGCCCACTGACGTCAGTGTGCAGCACGGCACGCTTCCTCCCTGAGTGCTCTCCTGTGGAACTGAAGAGCAGGGGACTCAGGGGAGAAGGATTCCGGCTGCACATTGAGTGTGCGCCGGGATCAGCATCGTCAGTGTGATTACCAGCGGGGACCTGCGGCACCCCAGCTGGTAATCGCTACAGTGGTGAGCGGGCGTCGGCACGCCGCGGGCCACATAACATGAGGCAGCGGGCCGGATTCGGCCTGCGGACCTTGTGTTTGACACATGTGTCATAAAGGGACCAGTCTGGTGAACAGGAAAGGGATTTTGCTAAAGGGGTTGTCTCGCGAAAGCAAGTGGGTCTATACACTTCTGTATGGCCATATTAATGCACTTTGTAATATACATCGTGCATTAAATATGAGCCATACAGAAGTTATTCACTTACCTGCTCCGTTGCTAGCGTCCCCGTTGCCATGGTTCCGTCTAACTTCGGTGTCTTCTTGCTTTTTTAGACGCGCTTGCGCAGATGCATCTTCTCCCTTCGGCTGGTCTTGGAAGCATCGGCGTTTTGGCTCCGCCCCCTTTTCGCGTCATCACGTAGCTCCGCCCCCGTCATGTGCCGATTCCAGCCAATCAAGAGGCTGGAACCGGCACACGTCATGGGGCGGAGCTACGCGATGATGCGTACAAGGGGGCGGAGCCAAAACGCCGATGCTTCCAAGACCAGCCGAAGGGAGAAGATGCATCTGCGCAAGCGCGTCTAAAAAAGCAAGAAGACACCGAAGTTAGACGGAACCATGGCAACGGGGACGCTAGCAACGGAGCAGGTAAGTGAATAACTTCTGTATGGCTCATATTTAATGCACGATGTACATTACAAAGTGCATTAATATGGCCATACAGAAGTGTATAACCCCACTTGCTGCCGCGAGACAACCCCTTTAATGAAGTTTGCTCTTACTTCACAGAGGATTGCTTATTTTCAAATCCTAACAGTATGCAGAAAAAATGCTAATACAGTGGTAATGTGGAGATGTTGGAGTGCCTCTTGCCTCTTTTCTGTACATTCTGAAAAGTATCCTTCTAAGAAAGCATATTACAGATAGTCCCCGACTTGCGAACGTTCGAGTTACGAACTTCGCAAGTTACAAACAATCTGTCCTGCACAGTATGATGCAATGCTATGGCATTACATCATACTGTGCAGGGACCGGACAGGCTTCTATCAAGCCTGTCCGGTCATATCGTAGGACACTGTGCGCTTGATAGGCGCTCTGCATAGGCAGCCCTGGGGCCTTTCAGAAGGCCCCTGGCCGCCTAGCAACCGCACAGTGTCCCGCGATAAGATCACGGGACACTGTACAGGGCCCCTGAACTTGGGTGCAGGCTGTTCTTACAGCCGGCACCTGGGGGCACCAATTCGTGCCGTTCTTTGGAGCTGTTAACGCTTTAAATACAGCTGCAGACAGCGGTATTTAAAGCGTTAACAGTTCCGATGAGCGGCGCGGCGTCGGAACTGGTGCCGCCGGGTGCCTGCTGTAAAAACAGCTTGCACACGACGTTGTATAGAGAGGGATCCACCCGCGATCCTGCACCATACAGGCATTTGTTCGGAACTAAACCTGTTCGCAAGTAGGGGACTATCTGTACTGCTGAAGGCTTATTGATAACCTTGTCCTTGCACATAGAGGTCATGTTAGTACAGGAATGCAAGATAATTAATGAGATAATACAACTTCAGAGAAATGGATAATTAGGGGTGGGACCTTATAAATCATGTTTATAGTCTGTAACCCTCATCCATTTGTCATTCCTCATTATTTCTGTTTGCCTGCCAATATTTCAATACCAAGAAGCAGCTTGGAAAAAACGTCATAATTGATTGTTTGTGTAGGTAACGCCTATGTAGACCAATGCGTCTCTATGGTTGGAGGCTACAAACCTTGCGTGTAGTCAGAAAATATAATCATGTGTTCAAACCTTCCATCTCTCTCCCATTCTACGACCTTCTGTACTTCTCTCTCCCATTCTACTACTTTCTGTGGGTTAGTAGTATAGTTTACTAAAAGGCCCATTTAGAGGCAACAATTATTGCTCAAAATTTGCTCAAAAGCTATCTTTTAAGCGATAACCATTGCATCTAAACGCGCGTCCATCATGCATTTTTTGTGCACTGTTTGTTCATCGCTCATTTCTAGCAATTGACTTCGATGGAAGCTGTCCATGTGAAGTCTGCACAAAAATAAAACATGCTGCGATTTTATTTCCACTTGTAGAACCTGTAATCGCTGTCTGCTCATCTAAGTGGACATGCAAATGTTCTATTCTTTCAATGGATGTGGAATACCACAGATTGTCAGTGCTGGTGACGATGGTGAATACCGCAATTCAAATCCGACCATGTGCCACCGGCTTTATACTCTAGGTGAGTAGATTTAAAAAGAAGTCTGAATTCAGTGGGGCAGATTTATTAAATACTACAGTGCAAACAGACAGTCATAAAAGGTGCCAGATGTATTACAATGACTCATGCTAGATGACAATGCTGGTGCATCTTTAGATGGTACAATTTGTAATGCATGATGCTGCACTTAGGCCACACCCTTTCCAGTAAAGTCATGCCTCCTTCCCGCAAAGCCACACCTTTTTCAACTAAGCAAAAAAAGTGTGTAAAAGTATCTAAAAAAAATCATAAATTTGGTGCAAAGCATGTAAGACATTTTGTAGCACAATATGCACCAGAAAACTGGTGCCCTTTCAATTGTAAATCTGCCCAATGTGCAAATACACAAACTTCAAGATAAGAGGTTATCAAAGATAATTAAATGAAAGCAAAGAGAAATCGTCATAAATGGAAGCTCAGCTGTACTTCCATTTCTTTATTTTAAAGGGGTATTCCCAAGATCACATTGGCTTAGTGTATTCAATATCTAAAATCATTGACCCCTTTCTGTCAAACATATGGCTACATATGTCTTAACTACACATAACTTATGCAGTTACGATGTCTATAGCCATCCACAGCGTATGCTGTGCGTAGGGCGGGCTTAGGAAGAGAATCTGCTCCATACAGGGCAGGTATCAGCTGTCTTTGACAGCCAATACTCGCATGCTGCAGCTGTGATCAGAGATAGCGCTGATAGCAGCCGTTTCCCATTTAAATACCACTATGAGTTTTGACAGAGGCATTTAAATGTCCTGAACGGCTCCTCCACAATAACATTTCATGGGAGCTATCTGGGTGTTAGTAAAATGAATATAACACCATTTTCCCTATCTATTTTATAGTATGCTCCTTCCATTTTGTATGATATAGTCTGTGTCAATGTTTTGTACTTTTCCTTTAACAAGATTTACTAAAATGTATAGAGCAATAAAAAGGGACCTAGGTAATTACAACATTTCAAGGTCCTAGATTGAATGGCTCGGATCTTAGCGCCTAGTTCTCTCATTTTCTACCAATGGTCATAATCGAATTATAATAAATTTGAATTATTGCAATTGAGGCATGCACCTCTATGAAAACTGCTGCCTGTCAATAAAAGATAGATAACTTTTGATCACATCTAGTCGTGTTTGTGGTTTATCAGTTATTTCTAGAGATGAGCGAACGTACTCGTCCGAGCTTGATGCTCGGGCGAATATTAGCGTGTTCGGGATGCTCGTTACTCGTAACGAGCACCACCCGGTGTTCGGGTTACTTTCAGTTTCATCTCTGAGGCTTTTCTGGCCAATTGAAAGACAGGGAAGGCATTACAACTTCCTCCTGTGTTGTTCCAGCCCTATACCACCCCCCTGCTGTGAGTAGCTGGGGAGATCAGATGTCACCCGAGTATAAAAATCGGCCCCTCCCGCGGCTCGCCTCAGATGCCGTGTGAGTTAGCTGAGGGAAAGTGCTGTTCTATTGGAGTTGCTGTAGGGAGAGTGTTTGTAGTGAGTGTAGGCTTCAAGAACCCCAACGGTCCTTCTTAGGGCCACATCTACGTGTGTGCAGGCTGCTGTTAGCAGTGGAGAAATTTTTTTCTTCTTCTCAAAATCGGCAGTGCAGAGCATTGCACCCGGCATTAGGGACAGAAGTGGTGCTTAGGCAGGGAGAGTGTTAGGAGTGAGTGTAGCCTTCAAGAACCTCAACGGTCCTTTCTAGGGCCACATTTAACCGTGTGCAGTACTGTGCTGGCTGCTGTTAGCTGTGTTGCTTTTTTTTTTTTTTCTCAAAATCGGCGGTGCAGAGCATTGCACCCTGCATTGATACTACAGGCACAGAATTGTGTAGGCAGGGCCACAGCACAGTTATTAGTCATTGAATAGGCACAGTGGGCCTTTCCTTTTAAACAAAAGGGAAAAAAGTATATTTGCCCTGCCTCTGTCAGTCCTAAGGGCTCTGGGTACGTGTGTGCTGCGTGGAGAACGTAAAAAAATCAGACGCAACCAGCTACGGTTGAGTGCAGGCTTGCGCCAATTTCTTTAATGCCTGGGAAATACCTGCTCTGCCACAGTTAATAACTCTGCAACAGTAAAGTTCTGTGACACTTTTGCAGGGCCGCAACACAGTTATATTAGTCATTGAATAGGCACAGTGGGCCTTTCCTTTTAAACAAAAGGGAAAAAAGTATATTTGCCCTGCCTCTGACAGCCGTCAGGGCTCTGGGTACGTGTGTGCTGCGTGGAGAACGTAAAAAAATCAGACGCAACCAGCTACGGTTGAGTGCAGGCTTGCGCCAATTTCTTTCCTGCCTGGGAAATACCTGCTCTGCCACAGTTATTAACTCTGCAACAGTAAAGTTCTGTGACACTTTTGCAGGGCCGCAACACAGTTATATTAGTCATTGAATAGGCACAGTGGGCCTTTCCTTTTAAACAAAAGGGAAAAAAGTATATTTGCCCTGCCTCTGACAGCCGTCAGGGCTCTGGGTACGTGTGTGCTGTGTGGAGAATGTAAAAAAATCAGACGCAACCAGCTACGGTTGAGTGCAGGCTTGCGCTAATTTCTTTCATGCCTGGGAAATACCTGCTCTGCCACAGTTAATAACTCTGCAACAGTAAAGTTCTGTGACACTTTTGCAGGGCCGCAACACAGTTATTAAACTTATTATTCATTCACTAGAGGCAGTGGGCCTTTCCTTTTTAAAAAAAGTTAAAAAATTATATTTGGCCTGCAGGCTTGCGCCAATTTATTTCCTGCCTGTGAAATCAAATAACTGGTAATACAGCATGCTGAGGGGTAGGGGTAGGCCTAGAGGACATGGACGTGGCCGAGGACGCGGAGGGCCAAGAGAGGGTGTGGGCACAGGCCGAGCTCCTGATCCAGGTGTGTCGCAGCCGACTGCTGCGCGATTAGGAGAGAGGCACGTTTCTGGCGTCCCCACATTCATCGCCCAATTAATGGGTCCACGTGGGAGACCTTTATTAGAAAATGAGCAGTGTGAGCAGGTCCTGTCCTGGATGGCAAAAAGTGCTTCGAGCAACCTATCGTCCAGCCACAGTTCTGCGCCGTCCACTGCTGCAAATCCGAATCCTCTGTCTGCTGCTCCTCCTTCCTCCCAGCCTCCTCACTCCACTACAATGACACATGCTCAGGAGCGGGAAGACTCCCAGGAACTGTTCTCGGGCCCCTGCTCAGATTGGGCAGCAGTGGTTCCTCTCCCACCAGAGGAGTTTATCGTCACTGATGCACAACCATTGCAAAGTTCCCGGGGTCCGGGGGATGAGGCTGGGGACTTCCGCCAACTGTCTCAAGAACTTTCTGTGGGTGAGGAGGACGATGACGATGAGACACAGTTGTCTTGCAGTGAGGTAGTAGTAAGGGCAGTAAGTCTGAGGGAGGAGCGCACAGAGGATTCGGAGGAAGAGCAGCAGGACGATGAGGTGACTGACCCCACCTGGTGTGCAACGCCTACACAGGACAGGTCTTCAGAGGGGGAGGCACGGGCAGCAGCAGAGCAGGTTGCAAGAGGCAGTGCGGTGGCCAGGGGTAGAGACAGGGCCAGACCGAATAATCCACCAAGTGTTTCCCAAAGCGCACCCCCGCGCCATGCCACCCTGCAGAGGCCGAGGTGCTCTAAGGTCTGGCAGTTTTTCACAGAGACGCCTGACGACCGACGAACAGTGGTGTGCAACCTTTGTCGCGCCAAGATCAGCCGGGGAGCCACCACCAACAGCCTCACCACCACCAGCATGCGCAGACATATGATGGCCAAGCACCCCACAAGGTGGGACGAAGGCCGTTCACCGCCTCCAGTTTCCACCGCTGCCTCTCCCCCTGTGCCCCAACCTGCCACTGAGATACAACCCCCCTCTCAGGACACAGGCACTACCGTCTCATGGCCTGCACCCACACCCTCACCTCCGCTGTCCTCGGCCCCATCCACCAGTGTAGTTCAGCGCACCGTCCAGCCGTCGCTAGCGCAACTGTTGGAGCGCAAGCGCAAGTACGCCGCCACGCACCCGCACGCTCAATCGTTAACCGTCCACATAGCCAAATTTATCAGCCTTGAGATGCTGCCGTATAGGGTTGTGGAAACGGAGGCTTTCAAAGCTATGATGGCGGCGGCGGCCCCGCGCTACTCAGTTCCCAGTCGCCACTACTTTTCCCGATGTGCCGTCCCAGCCCTGCACGACCACGTCTCCCGCAACATTGTACGCGCCCTCACCAATGCGGTTAGTGGCAAGGTCCACTTAACTATGGACACGTGGACAAGCACAGGCGGGCAGGGCCACTACATCTCCCTGACGGCACATTGGGTGAATTTAGTGGAGGCTGGGACAGAGTCAGAGCCTGGGACCGCTCACGTCCTACCCACCCCCAGAATTGCGGGCCCCAGTTCGGTGGTGG
The DNA here is from genome assembly GCF_035609145.1 of Eleutherodactylus coqui. Lineage (NCBI taxonomy): Eukaryota > Metazoa > Chordata > Amphibia > Anura > Eleutherodactylidae > Eleutherodactylus > Eleutherodactylus coqui. The sequence continues at coordinate 168,203,449 of NC_089843.1, read as the reverse complement.
TATGTTCGGCGGTGTATGCTTCTTCCACTAAAGCACCCTCCTCCTCCTCCTCCTCCTCCTCAACCTCTGTCTCGCAATCTAGATGTGTCAGCAGCAGCAGGACGTCGCCAGCAGTCGGTGTCGCGCGGCGTGGCAGCACAGCGGTGGGCAAGCGTCAGCAGGCCGTGCTGAAACTACTCAGCTTAGGAGATAGGAGGCACACGGCCCACGAACTGCTGCAGGGTCTGACAGAGCAGACCGACCGTTGGCTTGCGCCGCTGAGCCTCCAACCGGGCATGGTTGTGTGTGACAACGGCCGTAACCTGGTGGCGGCTCTGCAGCTCGGCAGCCTCACGCACGTGCCATGCCTGGCCCACGTCTTTAATTTGGTGGTTCAGCGCTTTCTGAAAAGATACCCACGCTTGTCAGACCTGCTCGTAAAGGTGCGCCGGCTCTGCGCACATTTCCGCAAGTCCCACACGGACGCTGCCACCCTGCGCACCCTGCAACATCGGTTTAATCTGCCAGTGCACCGACTGCTTTGCGACGTGCCCACACGGTGGAACTCTACGCTCCACATGTTGGCTAGGCTCTATGAGCAGCGTAGAGCTATAGTGGAATACCAACTCCAACATGGGCGGCGCAGTGGGAGTCAGCCTCCTCAATTCTTTTCAGAAGAGTGGGCCTGGTTGGCAGACATCTGCCAGGTCCTTCGAAACTTTGAGCAGTCTACCCAGGTGCTGAGCGGCGATGCTGCAATCATTAGCGTCACCATTCCTCTGCTATGCATCTTGAGAAGTTCCCTGCAAACCATAAAGGCAGCCGCTTTGCGCTCGGAAACAGAGCCGGGGGAAGACAGTATGTCGCTGGATAGTCAGAGCACCCTCCTGTCTATATCTCAGTGCGTTCAGGAGGAGGAGCATGAGGAGGATGAGGAGGAGGGGGAAGAGACAGCTTGGCCCACTGCTGACGGTACCCATGCTGCTTGCCTGTCATCATTTCAGCGTGTATGGCCTGAGGAGGAGGAGGAGGAGGAGGATCCTGAAAGTGATCTTCCTAGTGCGGACAGCCATGTGTTGCGTACAGGTACCCTGGCACACATGGCTGACTTCATGTTAGGATGCCTTTCTCGTGACCCTCGCGTTACACGCATTCTGGCCACTACGGATTACTGGGTGTACACACTGCTCGACCCACGCTATAAGGAGAACCTTCCCACTCTCATTCCCGAAGAGGAAAGGGGTTCGAGAGTGTTGCTATACCACAGGACCCTGGCGGACAAGCTGATGGTAAAATTCCCATCCGACAGCGCTAGTGGCAGAAGACGCAGTTCCGAGGGCCAGGTAGCAGGGGAGGTGCGGAGATCGGGCAGCATGTACAGCCCAGGCAGTGCAACAGTCTTTAAGGGCCTGGACAGCTTTATGGCTCCCCACCAAGACTGTGTCACCTCTCCCCAGTCAAGGCTGAGTCGGCGGGTGCACTGTTAAAGGATGGTGAGGGAGTACGTAGCCGATCGCACGACCGTCCTCCGTGACGCCTCTGCCACCTACAACTACTGGGTGTCGAAGCTGGACACGTGGCCTGAACTAGCGCTGTATGCCCTGGAGGTGCTTGCTTGTCCTGCGGCTAGCGTCTTGTCGGAGAGGGTGTTTAGTGCGGCTGGGGGAATCATCACAGATAAGCGTACCCGCCTGTCAACCGACAGTGCCGACAGGCTAACACTCATCAAGATGAACAAAGCCTGGATTTCCCCAGACTTCTCTTCTCCACCAGTGGACAGCAGTGATACGTAAGCAATACGTAGGCTGCACCCGCGGATGGAAGCTACGTTCTCTCTCACCATCCAAAACGGGGACATTTCTGCTTCATCAATCTGTGTCTAATATTCCTCCTCCTCCTCCTGCTCCTCCTCCTGAAACCTCACGTAATCACGCTGAACGGGCAATTTTTCTTAGGGCCACAAGGCTCACTCATCTAATTTTTCTAAGCAATTTTTATATGTTTCAATGCTCTTAAAAGCGTTGAAACTTTAACTTGAACCAATTTTTCGTTAAACTGGGCTGCCTCCAGGCCTAGTTACCACTTAAGCCACATTAACCAAAGCGATTAATGGGTTTCACCTGCCATCTTGGTTGGGCATGGCCAATTTTTACTGAGGTACATTAGTACTGTTGGTACACCAATTTTTTTGGGCCCTCACCTACAGTGTAATCATAGCAATTTGTATGTTCTTCGCCTGCACTCATGGTACAGAAGTGTGTGTGGGGTTGGCCTACACTTTAGCTACATAAATGTAACTTGGGCCTTGGCTATACTGCAGCTACTGAAATGGAACTAAGACTGCGCTCCCACTGAACTGCTGCTTCGGAATTGTTCCTGGGGCCTGTGTAGGCTGCTACAATGACTTAAATGGAACTAAGACTACTCTCCTCCTATACTGCTGCTTCGGAATTGTTCCTGGGGCCTGTGTAGGCTGCTACTATTACTGAAATGGAACGAAGACTGCGCTCCCACTATACTGCTGCTTCGGAATTGTTACTGGGGCCTGTGTAGGCTGCTACTATTACTGAAATGGAACTAAGACTGTGCTCCTCCTATACTGCTGCTTCGGAATTGTTACTGGGGCCTGTGTAGGCTGCTACTATTACTGAAATGGAACTAAGACTGTGCTCCCCCTATAATGCTGCTAGTGATATGTTAGTGGGGCCTGTCGCTAATGCTACGGCTGAAATGTTACTAATTATGGGCTCTGCCTATACCGCTGCTAATGGTATGTCTCTGGGGTGTGGAAACAGAGGCTTCCCAAAGACATGATGGCGGCGAGGCCATTTCCCACCAACGCGGTTACTGTTAAGGTACATATTACCAGTCAGACTGGGGCATGCAGTGTTGGCCGAAGCCCACCTGCATTAAGCACGACATTACTACCTCAGCTGTGTTGGGCAATGCAATGGGATATTTCTATGTACCGCCGGTGGGTTCCAGGGAGCCACCCATGCTGTAGGTGCACACGGAGTTTAACCTACATGTGTCCACTTGTAAAGAGCCCCAGTCTGACTGGGGCATGCAGTGTGGGCCGAAGCCCACCTGCATTAAGCACGACATTACTACCTCAGCTGTGTTGGGCAATGCAATGGGATATTTTTGTGTATCGCCGGTGGGTTCCAGGGAGCCACCCATGCTGTAGGTGCACACGGAGTTTAACCTACATGTGTCCACTTGTAAAGAACCCCAGTCTGACTGGGGCATGCAGTGTGGGCCGAAGCCCACCTGCATTAAGCACGACATTACTACCTCAGCTGTGTTGGGCAATGCAATGGGATATTTTTGTGTATCGCCGGTGGGTTCCAGGGAGCCACCCATGCTGTAGGTGCACACGGAGTTTAACCTACATGTGTCCACTTGTAAAGAACCCCAGTCTGACTGGGGCATGCAGTGTGGGCCGAAGCCCACCTGCATTAAGCACGACATTACTACCTCAGCTGTGTTGGGCACTGCAATGAGATATTTTTATGTACCGCCGGTGGGTTCCAGGGAGCCACCCATGCTGTCGGTCGACAGGGACTTCACAATAGGGAGTTGTACCTGCCTGTGTCTATGAATTAAAAAGCCCGGTCTGACTGGGGCATGCAGAGACACCTTGACAGAATGAATAGTGTGTGGCACATAGGTTCCCCATTGCTATGCCCACATGTGCAGCTCCTGATGGCGGTGGCACAGGATTCTATTTCTCATTGCTTCTGTACAGCATTGTGGGCTATCGCCCCGCCACTTTTAAAGAGGGTCGCTGCCTAGCCGTTCCAACCTCTGCAGTGTGTGCCTGCAGTTCCTCGTCATGGCAGACGCACTTCTAAATAGACATGAGGGTGGTGTGGCATTAGGGCAGCTGAAGGCTGCGCAGGGACACTTTGGTGTGCGCTGTGGGGGGGAGGGGGGGCGGTTGGGCAGCATGTAACCCAGGAGAAGTGGCAGTGGAGTGTCATGCAGGCAGTGATTGTGCTTTGTTGGAGGTAGTGTGGTGCTTAGCTAAGGTATGCCATGCTAATGAGGGCTTTTCAGAAGTAAAAGTTTTTGGGAGGAGGGGGGGCCCCACTCTTGCTGCTATTGTGGCTTAATAGGGGGACCTGTGAACTTGAGATGCAGCCCAACATGTAGCCCCTCGCCTGCCCTATCCGTTGCTGTGTCGTTCCCATCACTTTCTTGAATTGCCCAGATTTTCACACAAGGAAACCTTAGCGAGCATCGGCGAAATACAAAAATGCTCGGGTCGCTCATTGACTTCAATGGGGTTCGTTACTCGAAACGAACCCTCGAGCATCGCGAAAAGTTCGTCCCGAGTAACGAGCACCCGAGCATTTTGGTGCTCGCTCATCTCTAGTTATTTCCAAGCTCGGCTTATATGAACGAACTAATTTGAAACCCAATGACATACTTTGAAAAGCAAACTTTAAGCCTTCTGGAGGCCCCTAGGGCAACAATGATCATTTTCCTATTAGGGACCATGCCCGTGGCATGTCTTTAATAGGCAGTCTGTTAAAATACAGCATAATACAATGCTATGGTATTGTGTTATACTGTATAAGCGATCAAATAATCACAAGTTCAAGTCCCCCCCAGAGGTCTACTTCGGCCTAACCTCAAAGGAATGTGGGCCATCACTCTTAAACACTTTGAGCCATGAGTGCTTTTTTTGTTTTGTTGGTATTTATTGAAATTTTTATTTTCAAAATTAGTTGTCATTTTGTAGCACATCGAATGTCAAAAATCCAAACTGCCTATATTTGCTAACATAATTGTGAACACAATGGCTACCGGACATCCATGCTTTCCAAACATTTTGGAGTGTAAGCTTTCATGCAAGCACACACATCACATAATATATATATATATATATATATATATATATATATATATATATATATATATGGATAGATAGATGGATGGATGGATAAATAGATAGATAGATAGATAGATAGATAGATAGATAGATAGATAGATAGATAGATAGATAGATAGATAGATAGATAGATAGATAGATAGATAGATAGATAGATAGATAGATAAAAATATATATACATATAGCCTGGATGTCCAGTAATATTCAATAGTGAATAGGTAGAAAATTTCAGGAGGGGGGGGGCATTCAGGGTTTTTGCCCGGTTTAGGAAGGGTAACTATTAAAGCTTGTTGCTTTTCTCCGTAACTGCCAACTGGAAAGCTTTACAGATATATGGAAATAGATTATTATCTCCAAAGGCTTTGCAGTAAACATTTGTCAGCCCATCTGGGCCTGGTGATTTACCAGTTGATAGGGAGTTGCTAGTGTTGAGTACTTCTGCTACTGTTATTGGAGAACCAAGGACTTACCTCTGGGATTCCGAAAGAGTAGGTAAAATTCATAGAATCATAGAATGGTAGAGTTGGATGGGACCACCAGGGCCATCTGGTCCAACCTCCTGCTCAGTGCAGGATTCACTAAATCATCCCAGAGAGATAGCTGTCCAGCTTTTGTTTGAACACTTCCATTGAAGGAGAACTCACCACCTCTTGTGGCAACCTGTTTCACTCATTGATCACCCTCACTGCCAGAAAGTTTTTTTTCTAATATCTTATTTGTGTCTCCTCTGTTTCAGTTAAAAAAAAACTGTTTCAGAAGGTTTGATGTTCACAATACCCTTGACTAAGAATCTAGGCCTCAGTGAGAGCTGAACTCATAACCCCTGGTTTACAAGATCAGTGCTCCAACCCCTGAGCTATAAAGCCTGCTAAATTATAAATAATTTGCTATATCAATGGGATTAGTTAGTTTTCCTTTATTATTCTGATCTAGCAGGATTTGGGATTTAAGATGTTGGATTTTAAGGCAAGAGGCCAATAATTTTCCAGTTTATTATTTTGTAAATAATTTGGGGCTTTAACTCCTTTTAAATTTCCTCTCATAATTAAGTAAGTAGCTTCAGAGTTTCTACCTACATTGAAAAAGCTTCTCTGTCTGTTGTTTTGTTTGTGTTGACTTGTTTTGTGCTTCAAGGGTCTTAATTCTTTCAGCTCATTTAAAATGTAGTTTTTTCTTTTCTCACATAGTGCCCATATCAAATAAATGAGCCACTTAATGCCGTGGGATGCATTAAGATTGAAATATTCCTTTAAATCTCTCTTCAACTTACTACTATGTCCCAGATAGGATAACAAAAAAAAAGAAAGCATTGCTGCTCCATAAATTGGAGCTTGGTTATATTGTTCTGCTAAGGTCAGGGAGATCGTAGTATGTTCAGGCCAGGTGATTGTCTCGATTGTCAACTCGAAAGTAACAATAGATTTCTATTGAGTATAAACAAATCAATCTGTCAATAACTATCATGTACATTTTAATAAAAGGAGTAGTCTTTCTCGAAACTGTGTATTGCTCACCATACATCAAAGAGTTCCTCTTTCCACCATATGTCGCCTAAACATTGAACATGTCTACGTAAACTGAAGGTTGTATCTATGCTAGCATCTGAGAATGCATTAAAATCTTCACATAGTTTACCTTGCTTACATTAAGAAAGAATGCATAAAATATTATGAGTAAAAGTCCTTTGTAGAGATGAGCGAGTATACTCGCTAAAGGCAATTGCTCGAGCGAGCATTGCCTTTAGCGAGTATCTTTCCGCTCGAGATGGAAGGTTCGGGGGCCGGCGTGGGGAGCGGTGAGTGGCGGCAGTCAGCAGGAGGGAGCGGGGGGGGGGGGGGGGGGGGAGAGGGAGGGAGAGATCTCCCCTCCGTTCCACCCCGCTCTCCCCCGCAGCTCCCTGCCCGCTGCCGGCACCCGAACCTTCCATCTCGAGCGGGGAGATACTCGCTAAAGGCAATGCTCGCTCGAGCAATTGCCTTTAGCGAGTATACTCGCTCATCTCTAGTCCTTTGTTTTTTGTTTGGGGCATATATTGAAGCTAATGTAAAGATTGTATTATTTATAGAATAGGCTATTATTACATACCCTGTGTATCTGTTTTCTCCTGGATAAGTTGAAATACTATAAAATGTATTTTTCCGTGGATTTAGATGTGAAATGGGATTGAAATATTGTGGGGTTGGTTGAATGTTTTATGCGAACAGCATCCTTTGAAACTATGTGTGTCTCCTGCACGCAAAAAATATCTGGAGATAATGATTTTACATTTGTCCACATAAATGCCTGTTATTGAGGACTGTTTAACTATTTATTATTTAATGAGCCTACTTCAATCACAATAATTGACAACAGCTAATTGGAGCATATTTACGTAGCTTCTCATGCAATCAAAGTTGTGCGGAGCTGCAATCATAGGAGCATCTTCTATATGCCAAATAGGCCAAGAGAGAAATCTGGTATATGGCAAGAAAAAATATAATAATAACAACAAACAGTCCTACACATAACTGAAAAAAAAACGGAACCTAACAGCTCATCTAGAGCTTACTATCATGTTTAGGGGTATAAGCTCTCAGGTGTTTCCGTATTTTAGTATTCCAGTCATACACACCAGCAGGGCAGGATTGTCATTCAGCAATAAATTTGCCATATGATGTATGACAGCTTACCATTTTTCAGCTTTATTTAAAAGTGTACTCAACTGTGCTTTTTATGATGGCAGAATCTTGCAACGAAACATGCTGCAAAGTCAGGTATATAATAGGATATTTCAAAGATTCAAGTTCAATGCACACAGGAAATTACTTCAATGTTTGTACCAGGTATTACCCAAAAATGATGTGTGTCCAAAGCCTTATTTAATAAAATTCGTTTTGCCACAGCTAGGAGGAACTCACTACACATGGATTTATTATAGGGCTCAAATAGCCCTACAACAGCTTTATGCAGCCAAATTGCCCCTACACAGTGAGCTCCCTCTAGTGGGGACTGCAAGTAAATGTAGATTTTTCTATAATTTCTTTAAAACAATGTTGCCTATTTAAATTAAGTTATAAAGTGGTATATTTTTCTGCTCTAAATCATCTACATTAACCCCTTTAACATCCCAAACCACCAGAAATAAAGTAATAATAAAAACATCTAAGCACAATTAAGTTTTGAATAGTAATTAGAAGCATATAGCTCAACCTTCTTACATACCACACTACATCTACAAAATGATCGGTGCACTAACAAAATCAACACTACAATTATCTCTAGGATGTATTTCAATCTTAGTGTTTGTAGTACTGGACTTGGGTTTTCCACAGGCAGGGTGACAGTGAGCACGCTAAGGGTATTTCCCAGTCTTGTTGCAGTGAGGATATCCCTCCAAAAGGGGGTTTCCCCGGGGCTTTCTTTCACCTCCCTCTCCTCACTGCAGAGGAACTCCTTCTCTCCCCCCAACTTACAGTGGGCTATCTAAAATGTGCTTCTGTGTTTAGTGGTGCATCTGCACTACCCCCCCCCCCCTATCTCCCTTCATCTCCCATTCTGACTGTTTAGAAGTTTACTCCCCTATTGTTATCCAGCTTCCATAGGAGTCTATGGAACCTTATGTGCTTTGCACACCAAAGATAGGTCATGTCTTATCTTTTCACACAGCAGGGAATTTCAGGTCTGGCATTTCAGTCGCGCATGTTCTATTATTTTAGGTGCCATTTTTTTCCCTGTTTATAATCCTTTCATCTGAACGTTTCCATAGGAATGCATTGCTTCTATTAGCTGTAATTGTTTTGCATGTAAAAGAGCCCTCAAGTAGGCCATTACAGAGGTTGTCCAGGATTAGAAAAGAATGGTTGCTTTCTTCCAAGCATTGTTCCACCTCTGTCCTACGGGTTATGTGTCATACAGCAGCTCAGCTCCATTGCAGTGAATGGGAGTTGAGCTGCAATACCAGACACAACCCACAGAGAAGCGTGGTCCTGTTTTGGGAAGAAATAAGCCATATTTTTCTACCCTGAACAACTCTTTTAAAGTCAATTGGCCCACGTAAATATACAGTGAATACTCATGGTATGGGGAAAAATGCAATGCTCACGCATACAAAGAAAAAAGCAACATGCATGGAATGCACACTGTTGCAGCCCGTAAATACGCTGCGTAAAGTGTTTCATAGTGTGCCGCATAAAAGGTTGATATATAAAATGAGAATGCTTGGTCTGGGCGAGAATGTGTGTAAGTGGGTAAGTAACTGATCAGTGATTGAAAGCATAGGGTGGTTATTAATGGTACACATTCTGATTGGTCACCATTACTAGTGGGGTACCACAGGGGGCAGTATTGGATGCTATTCTTTTTACATATATTTATTAATGACCTGCTAGAAGAATTGCGTAGTAAAATATAAATATTTATATTTACACAAAACTATGTAAAGTAATTGACAAAAGAGAGGATGCAAGGTAGTTACAAGACGATCTAGATAAGTTGGGGACAGAAAAGTGGCAAATGAGGTTTAAGGCTTCTTTCCCACGAGCTTATATCAGCCATCCGGCTGATATACACTGTGATCTGATGCATTTGATTCCAATGCATCATATCACATGGCCGTATTCCTGAAACATAAAAGAGCCCGGCCAACCCAAAATAGCACTGGGCGTTTTTACGTATGGCCCAAAAGATAGTCCTAGAACTATCTTTTGGGCTGGTATACGTCGGCCGCTGCATGAGCTTCTATGGGAGCCCATGGCAGCGGCTGCATATGGGAGGGAGTTTAGCAGCATGGCTGCTAAACACCCTCCGTCTGCTCTCCTCCCCCCATTGCAGGGTCACCTGTCCTTTCCCCCCTGCTGGCTCTCTGCAATGGGAGGCGGTGGGGCAGAGCTAAGCGCCGTCCCGCCTCCTGTCACTGCTGGCTGCGGATAAGGGGCAGGATGTGGGTGGAGCCAAGCTCCCACCCTCTCCCCGCCCCTTGTCCATAGCCATCAATTGGAGGAGGTGGGGTGGTGCTAAGTTCCGCCCCCAGCCACCCCCTCCCATTGCAAAGAATGAACTGGGAGGAGAAGAGAGGTGAGCCTGCGATAGGGGGAGGGGGAAGGGGCAGCGGCATGATAGTCTCGACGCATATGCACTGCGGCCCATGCCGTCTAAACGGGCACAGAAACGTTTGATTTGTGTGCCCGTTCACCAATTTTATCTCCCCCAACATAGCATATATTGACTGGCCGTAAAAAAAAAACAGCCAGCCGATATACGCTCGTGGGAAAGAAGCCTAACAGTGATAAATGTAAGGTTCTGCACATGGGCAGGGAAATACATGTCACCATTACACACTAAATGGGAAACCACTGGGAAACACTGACATGGAAAAGGACTTGAGAGTTTTAGTTAACTTTATGCTTAACTGGAGCAACCAGTGTCAGGCAGCTGCTGCCAAGGCAAATAGGATCATGGGGTGCATCAAAAGAGGTCTGGGGGATATGGCAAATATAGTGCTATATTTTGATAAAAATTAATAAAATTATTTGAAACAAAAAAAAAATCCCCCTGCACGGGGTATATTTTTGGCAAATATAGTGCTACATTTTAATGAAAATTAATAAAATTATTTGAAACTGGGGGCAGATGACAAGAACATTGTTCTTCCTCTTCACAAGTCACTGGTTAGAACACACATGAAATATTGTGGACAGTTTTGGGCACCGGTACTTAAGAAGGACATATCAGAAATTGAGGCGGTTCAAAGGCAGGCAGCTAAAGTAATGAATAGAATAAACAGACTACAATACTCAGAGAGGTTGTCAAAATTGGGGCTATTTAGTAAAAAAGACGGCTGAGGGGCGACCTAATATTTATATAAATATACTAGGGGACAATACAGGGATCTCTCCCTTGATCTATTTGTACCCAGGACTGTAACTGTAACAAGGGGACATCCTCTATGTCTAGAGGAAGGAAGGTTTCTACACCGACATAGAAGGGGGTTCTTTACTGTAAGAGCAGGGAGATTAGGCAGCTCTCTGACTAAGAAAATGGTGATGGCAAATTCAATAAAAGAGTTTAAGAGGGGCCTGGATGCATTTCTTGAGTGTTACAATATTACATATTATAGTCACTGATTACTTCGAGTCGAGAAGGATTTCTTTTTTCCTTAAATGAGGAAAATTGGCTTCTACCTCATTGAGATTATTTTGCCTTCCTCTCCTGGGGTCTATGGGACTTGTAATGTTAAAATCGCGATCGCGCAAAATCGCAATTTACCGCGAAATCGAGATTTTGCGCGATCGCGATTTTAACATTACAAGTCCCATAGACCCCTGCAGAGAAAAAAATGCTGCGAATTTCGCAGGGAAAAAAATCGCTAGTGGGTGGGCGCCCTTAGGCCTCCTTTCCACTGGCGATAGCGATAATCACTGCCGACAAATCGCAATGTTAAAATCGCATCGCATCGCTGCAAAATCACAAGTTTTTGCGTTGCGTTGCGCTGCGATGCGAGAATCTGTTTTGCCATTACACTGTATGTGCGAGAGAAAAACGCAAAACGCTGAAACAATCCCCCTGCTGCGATTTTTAATCCTCGCATCGCAGCTTGCCCTTAAACATCGCTCATGGAAAGGTTGTCATAGAACAACATGTGCAGGACTTTCCTGCGAGAGCTCACACAATCACATCGCACTAAAAACGCACAATTATCTCGCCAGTGGAAAGGAGCCCTTAGCCTAACAAACTGCGTTTCCAAAATCTGCATATGCCCATGTGAATGAGCCCTACGTTAGTAATAGGGAGAGTCGTGAAACAGGAATAAATAGCGCAGAACCCTTCAGCCGATAGCATCCTCTCACACTCCCACCCTACATGGGTCCTCTGTGAGGATATCTGACAGCCTGCGGGGGGCACAGTACCCCACAAAAAACAATGCATTTCTGAATAGGCATATTTCTTCCTCGGAGAATCAGCTTTCCAAACGACTGTCCTTACATAAGTACTCCGCAGCACCAGTGGGTCTCTCCCCTTCTCCAATATCTCCCAATCCTTCCTTAGATAATGATTTAATATTTCAGTAAGGGCAATAGATTACTATATATATATATATGAACATTAAAGATGAGCGAACACCAAAATGTTCGGGTTCGCGTTATTCGAAACGAACTTCCCGCGATGTTCGGGTGTTCGTTTCGAATAACGAACCCCATTGAAGTCAATGGGCGACCGGAACATTTTTGTATTTCGCTGATGCTCGCTAAGGTTTTCATGTGTGAAAATCTTGGCAATTCAAGAAAATGATGGGAACGACACAGCAAGTTCTCCTCTGCCACAGCTGTAACAGCTGTGGCAGAGAAGAACGATGTTAGCCCATTGAATTCAATGGAGCCGTCAATACAGCCGACTCCACTGAATGCAATGGGCTGCCGGCGATCGCGGGATGAATTGTCGGAAAGGGGTTAAATATATAAGCCCTTTCCTGCAATTCATCCAGAAATGTGTAAAAATAAAAAATATATATATACTCACCTGGTGCCGACAGACGGAGTTCAGCGCGGCAGGCTGCAGTTCTCCTGAACTGCTCTGAACAGCTGTGAGTAGTATTCAGCAGCCGGGGATTTAAAATCCCCGCCTGCTGAATAAGATGCCTCTGAATGGTCACAGCCTGACCAATCAGAGGCCAGCCCTCACACCCATTCATGAATTCATGAATGGGTGAGTGAGGGCTGCCTCTGATTGGCTCAGGAGCAGGAGAGCTGCCCCTGAGCCAATCAGAGGCAACCCTCACTCACCCATTCATGAATTCATGAATGGGTGTGAGTGAGGGCTGGCCTCTGATTGGTCAGGCTGTGACCATTCAGAGGCATCTTATTCAGCAGGCGGGGATTTTAAATCCCCGGCTGCTGAATACTACTCACAGCTGTTCAGAGCAGTTCAGGAGAACTGCAGCCTGCCGCGCTGAACTCCGTCTGTCGGCACCAGGTGAGTATATATATATTTTTTATTTTTACACATTTCTGGATGAATTGCAGGAAAGGGCTTATATATTTAACCCCTTTCCGACAATTCATCCCGCGATCGCCGGCAGCCCATTGCATTCAGTGGAGTCGGCTGTATTGCCGGTTCCATTGAATTCAATGGGCAAACATCGTTCTTCTCTGTCACAGCTGTTACAGCTGTGGCAGAGAAGAAGGATTTGTCTTCTATATGTTCTCAATGGGGTTGGCGCTGCTGCCGCCGGCCCCATTGAGCGCATATAGAAATGATTTCTCAGGGAAGAAAGTTAAAGTAACCCGAACATCCGAACATCGTGTGGTGTTCGTTACGAATAACGAACATCCCGAACACCCTAATATTCGCCCGAGCATCAAGCTCGGACGAGTACGTTCGCTCATCTCTAATGAACATGTATTATACTGATGGAGAGCAGGTTCTTAGATTAAGTTTCCCTGGGAAAAAGGGGGCGTAAGAAAATACTGTCTGACACTATGCACATCTGTAGACACACTGCATGTATTTATGTAGCATCATTACATGTGTTTTTGCATATGTGACATTCATATGTTGTTATACATTCTTTGGGAAGCCATTTTGAAATGCTGAGCTGCAAAAGGAACTGCACTTTCTAATCAGCCAAGGACACACCTTACCCTTAGGCTGTGACAAATTTTAACACTGCAAACTGTGCTTGTGTAACTTGCAGATCATGATGGACATTGGCCAAGTATTTCACCCTTTGCATTGCAAAAGCTGCAAAAATCTGCCAAAAAATGCCACATATCAGAGCCACAGAGAGCAGAGGTCCCCTGTGCAAGAACAGTATGTGAGCCCTTCATTTCTAACTAGCTGATATACCCGGCTTCGCCCGAGTTAATTTGGTACTGGTGTTTATCTGGTGTTCACACGGGAAATCTTATGAAGTCATGCTTACTTTAGAGATACCGGAAAAACATATGTTCACCATTTTGCATAATTCTCTGCGTTACCCAGGAAACACCACGTGGAGGTAACCATGTGACATTTACTTTATATAAAATGACATCAGGAAGTGAGAGAATTAGATTACGTACATAAAATTTGGACACTAATTCTTTTGCGCATAGAATTGAATAATCAAGTTGAGACCCATTAACTTTTCCTATTTATGACATAATCAATGCTCGTGCCAAATTTCACGTTTCTATGACACCGGGAAGTGAGAAAATTAGATTCCGTACGTAAAACTTTGGACGCTAATTCTTCTGGGCATAGAATTGAATAATCGAGTTGGGACACATTAACTTTTCCTATTTATGACATAATCAATGCCCGTGCCAAATTTCATGTTTCTATTACATTGGGAAGTGAGAGATTTAGATTATGTACGTAAAATTTGGACGCTAATTCTTTTGCGCATAGAATTGAATAATGGAGTTGGGACCCATTAGCGTTTCCTATTTATGACATAATCAATGCTCGTGCCAAATTTCCTGTTTCTATGACATCGGGAAGTGAGAAAATTAGATTCTGTACGTAAAATTTGGACGCTAATTCTTTTGCGCATAGAATTGAATAATGGAGTTGGGACCCATTAGCGTTTCCTATTTATGACATAATCAATGCTCCTGTCAAATTTCCCGTTTCTATGACACCGGAAAGTGAAAAAATTACATGCCGCACGTAAAATTTCGACGCCAATTCTTTTGCGCTAGAATTGAATAATGGAGTTGGGACCTATTAGCTTTTCCTCTTTATGAAATAATCAATGCTTCTGCCAAATTTCACGGTTCTATGACAAAGGAAAGTGAGAAAATTAGATTCTGTACGTAAAATTTCGACGCCAATTCTTTTGCGCTTAGAATTGAATAATCAAGTTGGGACCCATTAGCTTTTCCTATTTATGACATAATCAATGCTCGTGCCAAATTTCACGTTTGTATGACACCGGAAAGTGAAGAAATTACATTCCGTACGTAAAATTTGGACGCTAATTGTTTTGCGCATAGAATTGAAAAATGGAGTTGGGACACATTAGCTTTTCCTATTTATGACATAATCAATGCTCGTGCCAAATCTCCCGTTTCTATGACACCGGAAAGTGAAAAAATTACATTCCGTACGTAAAATTTGGACGATAATTCTTTTGCACATAGAATTAAATAATCGAGTTGGGACCCATTAGCTTTTCCTATTTATGACATAATCAATGCTCCTGCCAAATTTCCTGTTTCTATGACATCGGGAAGTGAGAAAATTAGATTCCGTACGTAAAATTTGGACGCTAATTCTTTGGCGCATAGAATTGAATAATGGAGTTGGGACCCATTAGCGTTTCCTATTTATGACATAATCAATGCTCGTGCCAAATTTCACGTTTCTATGACACCGGAAAGTGAGATAATTAGATTCCGTACGTAAAATTTGGACGCTAATTCTTTTGCACATAGAATTGAATAATCGAGTTGGGACCCATTAACTTTTCCTATTTATGACATAATCAATGCTCCTGCCAAATGTCAAGTTTCTATAACACCGGGAAGTGAGAGAATTAGATTCTGTACGTAAAATTTGGACGCTAATTCTTTTGCGCATAGAATTGAATAATCGTTTTGGGACACATTAGCTTTTCTTATTTATGACATAATCATTGCTCGGGACAAATTTTAAGTTTCTATGACATTGGAAAGTGACAGATTTAGATTACGTACGTAAAATTTCGACGCCAATTCTTTTGCGCTAGAATTGAATAATCGAGTTGGGACCCAATTACTTTTCCTATTTTGGAGATAATCTATGCGTGTGCCAAATTTCATGTTTCTACGACATCGGGAAGTTGGAGAACTTTTGGCGAGTCAGTCAGTCAGTCAGTGAGTGAGTCACTGAGTCAGTGAGGGCTTTCGTCTTTATATATATAGATAGAGCATCTCCCTCATGTTTCTATAAGAGACCTTTCACACAGGTTTAAATTAGCCAACAGGACGCACCACACGCCACAGTAAATTCCACACCAAAATCCGCAGGCTGCATGTTATAGTCTCTAATTACTTCAGAAGGGTCGTGATCCAGGATTACCAGTATTCTGATTCCCAGAGTTGGAGTCGGAAAGGAAGCTTTTGCCTTTAAGGGCTCGTTTGCATGGACGTCAAAAGCATGCAGAAGCTAGCTGTGTAGCAAAATCGCAGATAGCGCTGCAGAAAATCATGTGAACAGGTGATTTGCGTGATACAGTACCAGATGCCAGACTCATTTTATCACCCATTCTCACAGCCGGGAGCAACCGAAAAGTTGCGCTGCTGTATAGAGAAACGAAGGGATGCCCCGGACTTCCCCTCATCTCCCCGAGGTTCCCTTTATCTCCCTTGGGGTTCCCTTCATCCCAGGGCTTCCATTTTCTCCCCAGGGGTTCCTATCATCATGGGGATTAAAGGGGTTGTCTCGAGGAAGCAGTGAATTTTTTTTTTTCGCCCAGTCCCCCTAATTAAGCATACATTACTAAGCCCCCCTGTAAATGACTTTTCTAGCTGGTTTGTACTTACAGTTCCAGCGTTTCAGCAACTTATAAAAAGTTTCCCCAAGATGGCCGCCGGCTCTTTTCCCGTCACTTGCTGTAGCCCGATGTGCGCGCTCCCGAGACGCTACCAGCTGTGTCTCCCTGACAACCAGACGCCCCGCAGCCGCCGACCGGACCCCGGGATTGAACGCGGCCGACCAGTCACCCACCGCCAGGCAGCAGGTAACCGGCGCTAGGCCCCGGCTCCCCCGCGCTAGCCCCCGCCTCCCCCGTGCTAGCCCCGGCTTCCCCGCACTAGCCCCGGCTTCCCCACGCTAGCCCCGGCTCCCCAGCGCTACGCCCCGGCTTCCCCGCGCTAGCCCCGGCTCCCCAGCGCTACGCCCCAGCTCCCCAGCGCTATGCCCCGGCTCCCCAGCGCTACGCCCCGGCTCCCCAGCGGTAGGCCCCGGGGCCCAGCGGTAGGCTTCGGGGCCACAGCAGTAGTCAGTCACGCGTCACCCCCGTCAGTCCGTCACCCATCACTTACCTGGGCGGCTGGGCTGGGCTGGGCGGCTCTGCTGGGCGGCTGGGCGGCTTCTCGGCATGGCTGGGCGGCTCTGCACCTTCCTCTAAGAGAGGATGGTAGCAGAATGGCCGCTCCAGCGCGCTCCCGAGAAGATAGAGCTCGTCTGCGCATGCGCAGAAGAGCTGTAGCGGCGAGCACACTGAAGCGGCTCGTGCTCAGAAGACCGGACTGCGCAAGCGCGTCTAAAAAAGCAAGCCGCCAGCGAATTTAGGAACCATGGAGACGAGGACACTAGCAACGGAGCAGGTAAGTGAATAACTTCTGTATGGCTCATAATTAATGCACGATGTATATTACAAAGTGCATTAATATGGCCATACAGAAGTGTATAACCCCACTTGATTTCGCGAGACAACCCCTTTAAGGGAACCCCCAGGAAGATGAAGGGAACCCCCGGGGAGATGAAGGGAACCCTGGGGAAATGAAGGAAAGCCCCTCAGCGGAGATAAAGGGAGTCCCCTGCTGCAGTTTGTCCCTTCCTCCCCGCAGAGACGCAGTGCTTCTAGGTTTAGCGGCATGGAAGAACTCACTCCCCCTCCCGTTTTTTACAGGGCCCATAGGAGTCTATGGACACTCCTGCGCTTTGCACACCAAAAATAGGCTAAGATATATATTTTTGCGCAGCAGGGTATTTCAATTGCTGAATTTCAGTCGCTGATGTCCTATCTTTTTAGGTGCAATTTTTTTTTTGCGCGCCTAAAATTTTTTCATCTGAACATCTACATAGGAAACCATTGGTTCTATTAGTTTTACTGCACATGTAAATTAGCTGCACAAATTCCCTCGTGTGAATGAGCCCTAAAGGAGTAATACTGGCTCAAAACATGCCTACAATTCCACATCAAAATCCGCAGTTAGACCTTTGGATTTTGGTGTGGAATTCTATAGCTGTGAATAAGAGTACGTCCTGCTGGCTAATATCACACCGTGTGAAAGGTTCCTAAGAATCCAACAGTAATTATGAACCATTCACCCTCCTTGACTTTGGTGCTGCTACACAGGTTGCATATATGATACATTCATCCCTGCCACATATAAAGCATTTCTGAGCGTTCTGTAATATGCAGGTTGGATGTTCCTTTTGCAGACAGCATGTTAATATGTCTATTAACTATTGACATCCACGCTCTCTGTTGGAGGAGTTCATCTTTCATTGGCTCTGTCATTGCAAGGAAAGCCAGATTCACAATCACTCTACTGAAATTACATACCCATGGAACATTCTGTGTGTGCATATGTGGGAGTAGTTCCCAAAGTGAACAGTTAATCTACCTGCATATATTTGTTTTATTCAGCAAGATTAGCAGACAGGTTGGCAATTGTTAAGCAGGCGCTGCCAACATTTATATATGCTGAATAGAGATGAGCGACCACCAAAATTCTCAGGTGCTCGTTGCTTGAGTCGAACTTTCCGCGATGCTCGAGAGTTCGTTTCGAGTAACGAACCCTATTGAAGTCAATGGGCAACTCGAGCATTTTCGTATATGGCAGGCCAGGGGCAACATGCAGCGCTGCATCTAAGGCTCCCAGGTCTCACTATTAAGCCATAATAGCGGTAAGAGTGTGCCCCCCCCCCCCCTTAACAATTTTTACTTCGGACAAACCCTCATTAGCAAGGCACACCTTAGCTAAGCATCACACTACCTCCAACCAAGTACAATCACTGCCTTCTCCTGGGTTACATGCTGCGCAACCCACCGCACGACCCTGCGTCCGCAGCGCACACAAAAGTGTCCCCGCGCAGCCTTCAGCTGCCCTCATGCCACACACTCGCTTCATAGCCACACCACCCTCATGTCTATTTATAAGTGTGTCTGCCATGAGGAGGAACCGGAGGCGCACACTGCAGAGGGTTGGCAGGGCCAGGTAGCGACCCTCTTTAAAGGACGGGGGGGGGGGGCGATAGCCCACAATGCTGTTGAGAATCAATGAGAAATTGACGCTCGATCTTCATTCCAATCCTGTGCCACCTCCGTCGGAAGCTGAAAACGTGGTCATAAAGGGGACTTAGGTGCCAGCCCAGCACTTTTACACATCTCCACAATGCAGCAATACTCTGTTTGGGAAGTATGTGAGTGGGCCCTGGGTCTGCCTCTGTCCCAGCAAACACCTTGTGTGGCCCAAGGTGCTACGAGTGACATAGCAATAGGGAATCTATGTGTCCACACACTACTCATTCTGTTTGGGTGTCGGATACCTCATCGACAACGCAAGGGGTAAACCATCTGCACTCTGCACCCTACCCAAGTCTGTCAGTGTTTTGGGGACAGACAGGTAAAGCATCTCTATGAGAAGTCTGTGTGCACCCACAGCATGGGTGGGTCCAAGGAACTTAAAGACAGTACGCATAAAGAAAATCAGAGTGCCCAAACATGGCAGACTTTCTCTGCGCCGAGGACATAGGCCTCTGCACAAACCCTCAGCAATCGCGGGCATAGAGCGGACTCTGATGCTAGCGTAGCTGTTACCATACAGTGCGGCATGGGGTCCCGCGGTCGGCGCGCGTCGCTCCGGCGTCGGCTCCAGCAGCCTGGAGCCCTGTGTCGAGGTCATCCCAGCAGCTTGGGTTGGCCAGTGGGCGGCGGCGTGGGCGTGCCCGCCCGTAGGGTGCCGCCCGCACTCCTCTGTGCTTCTTATACAGCAGTGGGTGGAGTTGCCTCCTCCCACTCTCCGCCCCTGGGCGGAACCTTGTGGTTAAAAGACTGGCAGTGAACTGAGCTCATTGCCAGTTATTGGTTCTGCATGCACCTAGCCAGTCTGTCTGCGGTTCTCCTCAGCCAGTCCCTAGTTGTCGGTCAGCTCCCTCTGGTCCCCTATTACTCTGTCTGTTTGTGTTGGCTCTGTTTGCCTCTAATCTAGTCTGGCCCAGTCAGCACTAGTTGCTATCCAGCACCCTGCCAGTTTGCCTGTGAGTCCCATCTCCAGCCTTGCAAGTTTTGTTGGTCTGATTCATCTGCCTCCTCTGTCGGCACTCTGTTTCCCCCATTAGGTAGTTTCCTGCTTGTCAGTCGCCAGGTCCCTAGCCAGGGCAGGGACCGCCGTCCAGTTGTCCGCCTGGGGTTAGCCAGGGCTGAGGCAAGTAGGCAGGGACAGTGGGGGTGCGGGAGTTCAGGGCACCCCAACTGGCGCTCGGGGGGCAGAGTGCCGTAACATAATAACTGGCCTTTAAAATATTGTTTTTCTTTTCATGGCGGCGATCAGCGCCCTTGCAAACCAGCTGCAAGACCTGGTGCCGGTGATCCAAGATTTGTCAGCTCGCATGGTGGCCCAGGAGCAGTGGGCGTTGTCGCAGGAGCAGAACGCCTCTACCTGTCCCGAACCCAAGTGCCCTCTTCCCGAGGTGTTCTCTGGGGAGAGGAACAAGTTTTTCGTTTTCCAACAGGCGTGTCGCCTGTTTTTTCGGATGCGTCCCCGTTCTTCCGGCTCGGAGGTCCAGAGGGTCGGGCTTATAATGTCCCTGCTGCGGGGCTCTGCCCAGACTTGGGCCTTTTCCATTCCCGAGGGTTCCCCCTCCCTGCAGTCGGTGGACTCCTTTTTTCAGGAACTCGGGGGTATCTTCGATGAACCGGACCGAGTGGGGTTGGCGGTTGCGCGGTTGCTGGCGCTGCATCAGGGGTCGCTTTGTGTGGAGGATTATTGCTCAAATTTCAGACGCTATGCGGGTGATACTGCATGGAACGATAGTGCCCTGAAAGACGTTTTTATGCAAGGTCTCTCAGACGCGGTCAAAGAACTGTTGATCTCCCATCCCGTTCCCGGGTCCTTAAAGGAGGCTATGGAGTTAGCAGTGAAGGCAGATAGGAGGCTCAGGGCTGGGAAGCAAGATAGACCGACACATAGAGTCAGGGAGGTCATTTGTCCTGTTCCCTCCCCGTCCGTACCAGTCTCTGTTCCCGAACCTATGGAACTGGACCCGCTGGACCCCAAGGAGCGACGCCGGATTCGGTTATTACATAATCTCTGTCTCTACTGCGGGAAAGCTGGACATCGGGTGATAACTTGCCCCTGGAGGCCTCAGCGTCCACAGTCTGAATCGGCAGAAAGACTTCCAGTCCTAGGCGACTGCAGGGAGAGTCGCCTAGGACCTCAGGTACGTCCTAGACTTCTGATACCCTGCCAGGTTAGATTCCGGAACTTCTCCCGCCTAGGGCAGGCGTTTATTGATTCCGGAGCAGCTGCTAACCTGATAAGCATGCGTCTCGTTGAGCCCCTGAGGGCTGAATTTGTGGCGCTGAAGACGCCAATTCGTTTTGCTAGCATTGATGCTACTCCTCTTGTTTCGGGCTTGGTACGGTGGAGGACCCCAGTGTTACAACTCATGGTGGGGGGTCGCCATTCGGAAGGTCTATCATTCCTGGTGATGGAGAAAATGTCGGTAGACATGGTACTAGGGATGCTGTGGCTGGCGTTGCACAACCCCCAATTCGATTGGTCCACTGGGGAGCTAACCCAGTGGGGGCCGTCCTGCCATAGCCATCGTGCTCCCCCTCCCCCCTGCTCAGTCGAACTGAAGGGGTACCGGTCCTCTGGAAATCACAAAAGGAGGGGTCGCACGGGGTGCCATAAGTCTTTGTCGAAACCTGTTGTCTCTTCGGTGATGCCCACCTCCGGTCCCCCGCCGCCCACCCTGGTCTGTGATGAAGTTGAACACAAGGCCCAGGAGGTCCTGGATTCTTGCCGGGGTCCAGGAACCGTACATTATTTGGGGGCCCGGAAGAGTTTTTTGGAGTATGATAGCTCAGATGACAGTGGCGAATGGTTGGACATTGACTCGGAAGACGACCTGAAACATGACGAAATGTCAACGGTTGGCCCTGAAGGAAATGGGGCAGCCACAGACTACCGAAGTCATGGACCTGAGGATCAGTCCATGGTGTCCGCTCAGGAGGGTCACATTCTCGGGTTGGTACAGCGTTTTCACAGCCTTTGCCTGGATAAGCCTGGTCGAGTTTCCGGGGGCCCGGAGGTCCCCCGTCAGAGGGGGGGTAATGTTACCATACAGTGCGGCATGGGGTCCCGCGGTCGGCGCGCGTCGCTCCGGCGTCGGCTCCAGCAGCCTGGAGCCCTGTGTCGAGGTCATCCCAGCAGCTTGGGTTGGCCAGTGGGCGGCGGCGTGGGCGTGCCCGCCCGTAGGGTGCCGCCCGCACTCCTCTGTGCTTCTTATACAGCAGTGGGTGGAGTTGCCTCCTCCCACTCTCCGCCCCTGGGCGGAACCTTGTGGTTAAAAGACTGGCAGTGAACTGAGCTCATTGCCAGTTATTGGTTCTGCATGCACCTAGCCAGTCTGTCTGCGGTTCTCCTCAGCCAGTCCCTAGTTGTCGGTCAGCTCCCTCTGGTCCCCTATTACTCTGTCTGTTTGTGTTGGCTCTGTTTGCCTCTAATCTAGTCTGGCCCAGTCAGCACTAGTTGCTATCCAGCACCCTGCCAGTTTGCCTGTGAGTCCCATCTCCAGCCTTGCAAGTTTTGTTGGTCTGATTCATCTGCCTCCTCTGTCGGCACTCTGTTTCCCCCATTAGGTAGTTTCCTGCTTGTCAGTCGCCAGGTCCCTAGCCAGGGCAGGGACCGCCGTCCAGTTGTCCGCCTGGGGTTAGCCAGGGCTGAGGCAAGTAGGCAGGGACAGTGGGGGTGCGGGAGTTCAGGGCACCCCAACTGGCGCTCGGGGGGCAGAGTGCCGTAACAGTAGCTGTGAATGTCTCATTAGCGCTGTATCACTCCTCTTGTTTGTCCCAATGCAGTGCCCCGGATAGCTGTGGTAACGTGAGAGAAAATACATGTTGGCTTTGGCCCACACTCCATGCCCTAGTCAGTCTGTTTTTTTTGTGCCAGGCAGGTACAAAAGCACCATGGGAAGTCTGTGTTCACCCACAGCATGGGTGGGTCCCAGGAACCCACAGACGGTACATAAAGAAATCCCATTGCAGTGCCCCAGATAGCTGTGGTAACGTGAGAGAAAATACATGTTGGCCTCGGCCCACAATCCATGCCCTAGTCAGTCTGGGTTTTTTTTTGGGCCAGATAGGTAGAACACCGCGATGGGAAGACTTAGTGCACCCATAGTATACACAGACCCCAGTAATATTCCTGTAGCAAAGGTATAAGCTGACCCAACAGTTATGTTGCAGAAGTGTAAGGGAGACCCCAGTAACATTTCTGTAGTGACAGTATAGACAGACCCCAGTAATATTTCATTAGCAGAAGTATAGGCAGACCCCTGTAACATTTCTGTAGCAGAAGTATAGGCAGACCCCTGTAACATTTACGTGGCAGAAGTATAGGCAGAACCCAGTAAAATTTTAGTAGCAGAAGTATACGCAGACCCCGTAGTAGCATTTATGTAGCAGCAGTATTGGCAGACCCCTGTAACATTTCTGTAGCAGTAATATTGGCAGACCCCAGTAACATTTATGTAGCAGCAGTATAGGCAGATGCCAGTAACATTTCCGTAGCAGCAGTATAAGCAGACCCCTGTAACATTTATGTAGAAGCATAGGCAGACCCCAGTACCATTTTGTAGCAGCAGTATAGGCAGACCCCAGTACCATTTCTGTAGAAGTAAAGGCAGACCCCAGTAACATGTCTGTCGCAGCAGTATAAGCAGACCCCTGTAACATTTATGTGGCAGAAACATAGGCAGACCCCAGTACCATTTTTGTAGCAGAAGTATACGCAGACCTCTGTAACCTTTCTGTAGTAACAGTATAGACAGATCCCAGTAATATTTCTGTAGCAGAAGTATAGACAGACCCCAGTAACATCCTTGTGGCAGCAGTATAGGCAGATCCCTGTAACATTTATGTGGCAGAAGTATAGGCAGACCCCTGTAACATTTAAGTGGCAGCAGTATAAGCAGACCCC
Source organism: Eleutherodactylus coqui (assembly GCF_035609145.1). Classification (NCBI taxonomy): domain Eukaryota; kingdom Metazoa; phylum Chordata; class Amphibia; order Anura; family Eleutherodactylidae; genus Eleutherodactylus; species Eleutherodactylus coqui. The sequence continues at coordinate 168,179,698 of NC_089843.1, read as the reverse complement.
AGTAACATTCTTGTGGCAGCAGTATAAGCAGACCCCTCTAAAATTTACGTGGCAGCAGTATAGGCAGACCCCTGTAACATTTACGTGGCAGAAGTATAGGCAGACCCCTGTAACATTTTAGTGGCAGCAATATAAGCAGACCCCAGTAACCTCCTTGTGGCAGCAGTATAGGCAGACCCCCTGTAACATTTAAGTGGTAGCAGTATAGGCAGACCCCTGTAACTTTCTTGTAGCAGAAGTATAGGCAGGCAGACCCCAGTAAAATTTCTGTAGTAATAGTATAGGCCAACCTCTGAAACATTGGGGTACCATGAGCAGAGGCGAAGGCCGATAAGAGTGTAGGCATGGGCCCGAAAAATAAGTGTACCAAGAGTACGAGTGTACCTCTGAAAAATTTAATCAACCGAGAGTGCAGGTGAAACCCATAAATATTTTTTGAAAGATATAGCTCACTGTTGCTTAATTTGTAACAGAGCCTGTAGGCAGCCCTGTTGAAAAAATTGGTTCATGTTAAAGTATCAATACTTTTGAAACTTTGAAAAATTGTAAAAACATTGCTAGATGCGCCTTTTGGGCAGCAGAAAAATTGGCCGTTCAGCGCGATGACATGTTGTTTCTGGAGGAGGAGTAGCAGGAGCAGAACTAATGTCAGAGACAGATTGACAAAGATAAATGCCCCGGTGATACAGAAGAGTGCTTTTATCTGCGGTTGAAGCGGAAAAAATTTAAAGGTTCTGCTGCTCTGCGCCGGTGGAGAAGAGAAGTCTGGGGAAATCCAGCCTTTGTTCAACTTTATGAGTGTAAGCATGTCGGCACTGGCAGTTGACAGGCGGGTACGCTTGTCCGTGATGATTCCCCCAGCTGCACTAAACACCCTCTCTGACAAGACGCTAGCGGCAGGGCAAGCCAGCACCTTCAGGGCATACAGTGTAAGTTCGGGCCACATGTCCAGCTTTGACACCCGATAGTTGTATGGAGCAGAGGCTTCACGGAGGACGGTCGTGCGATCGGCTACGTACTCCCTCACCATCTTTCTACAGTGCTCCCTCCGACTCAGCCTTGACCGGGGAGTGGTGACGCAGTCTTGCTGGGGAGCCATAAAGCTGGCAAAGGCCTTGGAGAGTGTTCCCCTACCTGCGCTGAACATGCTGCCTGATCTTTGTGACTCCCCTGCTACTTGGCCCTCGGAACTGCGCCTTCTGCCACTAGTGCTCTCAGATGGGAAGTTTAGCATCACTTTGTCCGCCAGGGACCTGTGGTATTGCATCACTCTCAAACCCCTTTCCTCTTCGGAAATGAGAGTGGAAAGGTTCTCCTTGTACAGTGGGTCGAGAAGGGTGTATAGCCAGTAATCCGTGTTGGCCAGAATGCGTCTAACGTGAGGGTCACGAGAAAGGCAGCCTAAGATGAAGTCAGCCATGTGCGCCAGGGTGCCAGTACGCAAGACGTGGCTGTCCTCACTAGGAAGATGACTTTCAGGCTCCTCCTCCTCCACAGGCCATAGACGCTGAACAGATGAGAGGCAAGCAGCATGGGAACCCTCTGCAGTGTGCCCAGCTGTCTCTTCATCCTCCTCCTGCTCCTCCCCCTCCTCCTCCTCCTCCTCCAAAACGCGCTGAGATATAGACATGAGGGTGGTCTGGCTATCAAGTGACATTCTGTCACCCCCCCCCCCCGTCTCCCTTTCCAACCGCAAAGCGTCGGCCTTTATGCCTTGCAGCGAACTCCTGAGCAGGCATAGCAGCGGGATGGTTACGCTAATGATTGCAGCATCACCGCTCACCATCTAGGTAGAGTCCTCAAAGTTTCCGAGGACCTGGCAGATGTCTGTCATCCAGGCCCACTCCTCGGTAAAGAATTGGGGAGGCTGACTACCACTACGCCGCCCATGTTGGAGTTGGTATTCCACTATTGCTCTACGCTGCTCATAGAGCCTGGCCGACATGTACAGTGTAGAATTCCACCGTGTGGGCAAATCGCACAGCAGTCGGTGCTCTGGCAGGTTAAACCGATGTTGCAGGGTCCTCAGGGTGGCAGCGTCCATGGTGGACTTGCGGAAATGTGCGCAGATGCGGCGCACCTTGCCGAGCAGGTCAGAGAAGTGCGGGTAGTTTTTCAGAAACCGCTGAACCACCAGATTGAAGATGTGGGCCAGGCATGGCACGTGTGTGAGGCTGCTGAGCTGCAGAGCCGCCACCAGGTTACGGCTGTTGTCACACACGACCATTCCCGGTTGGAGGCTCAGCGGCGAAAGCCAGAGGTCGGTCTGCTCTGTCAGACCCTGCAACAATGTGCCTCTTGTCACCTAGGCTGAGTAGTTTCAGCACGGCCTGCTGACGCTTGCCCACCGCTGTGCTGCCGCGCCAAACCGACTGCTGCCGACGGGCTGCTCACATTTCTTAATTGAGAGGGGGAGGGTTTAGAGGAGGTGGCACAGACCGCCGCAGATTCCAGAACCGAGGAAGGACCCACAATTCTGGGTGTGGGTAGGACGTGTGCGGTCCCAGGCTCTGAATCGGTCCAAGGCTCTGACTCGGTCCCAGCCTCCACCAAATTCACCCAGTAAGCTGAGTAGTTTCAGCACGGCCTGCTGACGCTTGCCCACCGCTGTGCTGCCGTGCCGCGCGACACCGACTGCTGGCGACGTGCTGCTGCTGACACATCTTGATTGCGAGACAGAGGTTGCGTAGGAGGAGGAGGGTGGTTTATTGGAGGAAGCATACACCACCGCAGATACCACCACCGAGCTGGGGCCCGCAATTCTGGGGGTGGGTAGGACATGAGCGGTCCCAGGCTCTGACTCTGTCCCAGCCTCCACTAAATTCACCCAATGTGCCGTCAGGGAGATATAGTGGCCCTTCCCGCCTGTGCTTGTCCATGTGTCCGTTGTTAATTGGACGTTCCCAGTAACTGCGTTAGTGAGGGCACGATTGATGTTGCGGGAGACGTGCTGGTGTAGGGCTGGGACGGCACACCGACAAAAATAGTGGCGACTGGGGACCGAGTAGCGTGGGACCGCCGCCGCCGCCGCCATCATGTTTTTAAAAGCCTCCGTTTCCACAAGCCTGTTCAGCAGCATCTCCAGGCTGATCAATTTGGCAATGTGCACGTTTAAAGCTTGAGCATGCTGGTGCGTGACAGCGTATTTGCGCTGTCGCTCCAACGCTTGCCCTAGCGACAGCTGGACGCTGCTCTGAGAGACATTACTGAATGGGGTCGAGGATAGCGTAGGTGAGGGTGTGGGTGCAGGCCGGGAGGCACTCGTGCCTGTGTCCTGAGAGGGGGGTTGGATCTGAGTGGCAGGTTGGGGCACAGGGGAAGAGGCAGTGGTGTGACCCGGAGGCGGTGAACGGCCTTCGTCCCACCTTGTGGGGTGCTTGGCCATCATATGCCTGCGCATGCTGGTGGTGGTAAGGCAGGTAGTAGTGGCTCCCCGGCTGATCTTGGTGCGACACAGGTTGCACACCACTGTTCGTCGGTCGTCCGCGCTCTCACTGAAAAACATCCACACCTTTGAACACCTAGGCCTCTGCACGGTGGCTTGGCACGATGGGGTGCTTTGGGAAACAGTTGGGGGATTCTTCATTCTGGCCCTGCCACTACCCCTGGCCACCCCACTGCCTCTTCCAACCTGTCCTGCTACTGCAGCACTTGCCTCCCCCTCTGAAGACCTGTCCTCAGTTGGCTTAGCAAACCAGGTGGGGTCAGTCACCTCATCGTCCAGCGGCTCTTCCTCCAAATCCTCTGTGCACTCCTCCCTCTTACTGCCCTTACTACTACCTCACTGATAGACAACTGTGTCTCATCATCATCGTCCTCCTCACCCACAGAAAGCTCTTGAGACAGTTGCCGTAAGTCCCCAGCCTCATCACCCGGACCCCGGGAACTTTCCAAAGGTTTGGCATCGGTCACGACAAACTCCTCAGGTGAGAGAGGAACCATTTTTTCCCAATCAAGGCAGGGGCCCGAGAACAGTTCCAGGGAGTCTGTCTGATCATCAGAATGTGTCATTTTCATGGAGTGAGGAGGCTGGGAGGAAGGAGGAGCAGCAGCGAGAGGATTCAGAGTTGCCATCCACAACCGGACCTGCTCACACTGCTTTGTTTGTAATAAAGGTCTACCATGTGGACCCATAAATTGTGATATGAGGCTGGGGACCCCAGAAACTTTCCTCTCTCCTAATCCCGCAGCAGCCGGCTGCGATTCACCAGGACCAGGAACTCGGCCTGTGCCCACACCCTCACTTGGACCTCCGCGTCCTCGCCCACATCTAGGGATGAGCGAGCGTACTCAGAAAAGTACTACTCGCTCGAGTAATTTGCTTTATCCGAGTATCGCTGTGCTCGTCCCTGAAGATTCGGGTGCCGGCACGGAGCGGGGAGCTGCAGGGGAGAGCGGGGAGGAACGGAGGTAAGATCTTTCTCTCCCTCTCTACCGCCCGCTCTCCCCTGCTCCCCGCTGCGACTCACCTGTCAGCCGCAGCGGCACCCGAATCTTCAGGGACGAGCACAGCGATACTCGGATAAAGCAAATTACTCGAGCGAGTAGTGCTTTTCCAAGTACGCTCGCTCATCTCTAACCACATCCACGTCCTCTAGCCCTACCCCTACCCCTCAGCATGGTGGATTACGAATAGAGCAGACACAGAGCGGTGTAAATAATTATGGAATTATTGGCGTACAGTTGGAGGCTCACAGCGGTATTGTTACGCTAACTCTAGGCAGAAACAAAGAATATGGAAGGCTGCAAACAGGCCTAGCTGTGCAATACTGATGCACTGCAACTCCCCCCAGACACCTAGTAAATTTTAAATGGTCAGAAGTAGCCCAATGAAGGAGCTTTTATTTTAATTTTTTTTAAAAAAGAATACAGGCTATATAGCATGTATATGACGTCCCCTCTATCAGTGGCTGTGGCCGTACGCTATGCGTGAAGTTGACGGCAGACACAGGACGGTGTAAATAATTATGGAATTATTTGCGCACAGTTGCAGGCTGACAGCGGTATTGTTACGCTAACTCCAGGCAGAAACAAAGAATATGAAAGGCTTCAAACAGGCCTAGCCGTGCAATAGTGATTCACTACAACTCCCAGCAGCCACGCAGTAAAATGCACACGATCACAGGTAGCCGTAAGAAGGAGCTTTTATTTAAAAAATTTTTGAAAAAGAATACAGGCTATATAGCGTGTTTATGACTTTCCCTCTATCAGTGGCTGTGGCCGTACACTGTGCGTGAAGTTGACGACAGACACAGCGATGTAAATAATTATGGAATTATTGGCGTACAGTTGGAGGCTGACAGCGGTATTGTAACACTAACTCTAGGCAGAAACAAAGAATACAGAAGGCTGCAAACAGGCATAGCCATGCAATAGTGCTTCACTACAACTCCCAGCAGGCACACAGTAAAATGCACACGGTCACAGGTAGCTGTAAGAAGGAGCTTTTATTTAAAATTTTTTTGAAAAAGAATACAGGCCATATAGCGTGTATATGACTTTCCCTCTATCAGTGGCTGTGGCCGTACGCTGTGCGTGAAGTTGACGGCAGACGCAGAGCGGTGTAAATAATTATGGAATTATTGACGTACAGTTGGAGGCTGACAGAGGTATAGTTACGCTAACTCTAGGCAGAAACAAAGAATATGGAAGGCTGCAAACAGGCCTAGCAGTGCAATACTGATGCACTGCAACTCCCCCAGACACCTAGTAAATTTTGGACGGCCAGAGGTAGCCCAATGAAGGAGCTTTTATTTTAATTTAAAAAAAAAAAGAATACAGGCTATATAGCATGTATATGACGTCCCCTCTATCAGTGGCTGTGGCCGTACGCTGTCTGTGAAGTTGACGGCAGACACAGGACGGTGTAAATAATTATGGAATTATTTGCGCACAGTTGGAGGCTGACAGCGGTATTGTTATGCTAACTCCAGGCAGAAACAAAGAATATGGAAGGCTGCAAACAGGCCTAGCCGTGCAATAGTGATTCACTACAACTCCCAGCAGGCACGCAGTAAAATGCACACGGTCACAGGTAGCCGTAAGAAGGAGCTTTTATTTAAATTAAAAAAAAAAAAAGAATACAGGCTATATAGCGTGTATAAGACTTTCCCTCTATCAGTGGCTGTGGCCGTACGCTGTGCGTGAAGTTGACGGCAGACGCAGAGCGGTGTAAATAATTATGGAATTATTGGAGTACAGTTGGAGGCTGACAGCGGTATTGTAACGCTAACTCCAGTCAGAAACAAAGAATATGAAAGGCTGTAAACAGGTCTAGCCGTGCAATAGTGATGCATCACAACTCCCCCCAGACACCCAGTAAATTTCCGACGGTCACAGGTAGCCGTAAGAAGCAGCTTTTATTTAAAAATGTTTTCAAAAAGAATACAGGCTATATAGCTTGCATATGACTTTCCCTCTATCAGTGGCTGTGGCCGTATGCTGTGCGTGAAGTTGACGGCAGACACAGAGCGGTGTAAAAAATTATGGAATTATTGGCGTGCAGTTGGAGGCTTACAGCTGTAATGTAACGGAAACTGCAGCTCCCCAAAAAAATTATACGGAAGGTTGCAAAAACGTCTGGCTCTGCAATAGTGATGCACTACAACTCCCAGCAGCCACGCAGTAAAATGCACATGGTCACAGGTAGCTGTAAGAAGGAGTTTCTTTAAAAATTTTCTTGAAAAACAGTACAGGCTATATAGCGTGTATATGACTTTCCCTCTATCAGCGGCTGTCGCCGTACGCTGCGCATGAAGTTGACGGCAGATACAGACCGGTGTAAAAAATTATGGAATTATTCGCATACAGTTGGAGGCTGACAGCAGTAATGTAACACAAACTGCAGCCAGACAAAAATTATACTGAAGGCTGCAAAAAGGTCTGGCTCTGCAATAGTGATGCACTACAACCCTCAGCAGCCACGCAGTAAAATGCACACGGTCACAGGTAGCCGTAAGAAGGAGCTTTTTTTAAAAAAAAGAATACAGGCTATATAGCGTGTATATGACTTTTCCTCTATCAGCGGCTGTCGCCGTACACTGTGCGTGAAGTTGACGGCAGACGCAGAGCGGTGTAAAAAATTATGGAATTATTGGCGTACAGTTGGAGGCTGACAGCGGTAATGTAACGCAAACTGCAGCCAGAAAAAAATTATACGGAAGACTGCAAACAGGCCTAGCTGCATAATAGTGAAGCACTACAACTCCCAGCAGGCACGCAGTAAAATGCACACGGTCACAGGTAGCCGTAGGAAGGACCGTTGGGGTTCTTGTAGACAGGATTCTACACTACCACTGTCCCTGTCTCACCAGCACTGTCCCTATACTCTGTATAATTGACTGCAGACTGAGAACGCTATAGCTGTAATAGCCTGCACAGCCCGAGATGGAAAAAAAAAAATTTGGTGCAAAACTGCTCCCAGCCGCCACAACAGTAATGCACACGGTCAGATGTGGCCCTAAGAAGGACCGTTGGGGTTCTTGAAGACAGGAATCTACACTAACACTATCCCTGAATGAGCAGCAGCACTTCCCTTGATCTCTGCCAGAGTGTGTCTGAGGCGAGCCGCGGGCGGGACCGCTTTAAATACTTGGCGGTCACTTGATCTCACCAGCCGCTCACTGCAGGGGGGTGGGATAGGGCTGGAATGTCACAGGAGGAAGTTGTAATGCCTTCCCTGCATTTCTATTGGCCAGAAAATGGCGTGGTGCTCATCTCGAGTAACGAGCATCTCGAGTACCCTAATACTCGAACTAGTATCAAGCTCGGACGAGTATGCTCGCTCATCTCTAATGCTGAACATATAGAGAATGGGAAAGTAGAATTAAAGGGGTTGGCCCGCGAAAGCAAGTGGGGTTATACACTTCTGTATGGTCATATTAATGCACTTTGTAATGTACATCGTGCATTAAATATGAGCCATACAGAAGTTATTCACTTACCTGTTCCGTTGCTAGCGTCCTCGTCTCCATGGTGCCGTCTAATTTCAGCGTCTAGGGTCTTCTCCCTGGTGAATGGGGCCGCTCGTGCCGGAGAGCTGGTCCTCGTAGCTCCGCCCCGTCACGTGTGCCGATTCCAGCCAATCAGGAGGCTGGAATCGGCAATGGACCGCACAGAGCCCACGGTGCACCATGGGAGAAGACCCGCGGTGCATCGTGGGTGAAGATCCCGGCGGCCATCTTAGTAAGGTAAGGAAGAAGTCGCCGCAGCGCGGGGATTCGGGTAAGTACTAAACGTTTTGTTTTTTTTAACACATGCATTGGGTTTGTCTCGCGCCGAACGGGGGGCCTATTGAATAAAAAAAAAAAAACGTTTCGGCGCGGGTCAACCCCTTTAAAGCTTCTTACTTAAAATGCACCTTTTAATTATTAAAAAGCATCTTTTAATTATTCCAACAGTTATCAATCCTTTAAATAGGGGTTCCTCAAAAAGCATTTTAAACATTAACCCCTTCCAGATGTGCACTGTACATGTATGGCGCATGTTGGGTGTCTGTGTATGGAGCAGCCCCCTTAATACACAGCAGGTTTCAGCCATCTCTGACAATTGACCCCCCACCCACAACAGCCAGAATTGGAGGTATTTCAAATCATAGCTTGTGCTAACCCTTTTTTACACAGCTGTCAATCCTGACAGTGGCATTTAAAGGAACCGATCTGTGTACGGGAGTCATGAAAAACCACCTCCATGATGAGATTGCAAGATGCAGCCTGGGTGTCATGACAGCTTGGGGCCTTCTGAAGGCACCAAGGACCGGCATGACTGAGCGCCTATTAACTACTAACTAATTAACTATTAACTATTAACTAACTCATTTTTCAATTATTTTCATCGTTGCAGAGCCATAACTTTTTAATTTTTCCGTCAACATAGTCATATGAGAACTTATTTTTTATGGGACAAATTATATTTTTGAGTGACATCATTTTTGGGTCCATATAAAGTATTGTATAATTTTCATAAATTTTTTTAGAGGGATTGTGGAAAAAAGAAATTCTGACATTTGTTCTTTGGATTTCATTTTTACGGCGTTCAGTGCGCAAAATAAATAATGTCCTAATATTGCTCTCTGGGTCAGCATGATTCCAGTGATACCCAGTTTATACTGTTTTTTATGTTTTGCTATTTGTGCACACAAACACTTTTTTTTTTAAAGATTTGCTTCTCTGCTGCTGCCGCATTTCAAGAGTCATAGCATTTTTATTTTTCCTTCTACAGAGTTCTATGGGGCTTTTATGGGATGAACTCCAGTATTCAATCATCCCATTTTTGGGAACATATAACATTTTGATTGTTTTTTATTTCTTTTTTTTCTAGAGGCAAGATTAACAAGATCTGCAGTTCTGGCATGTCTTTTATTTTTAACGACATTCACTGTGCAGTATAAATAATGTATTAAATTTATTGGGAAGGCCAGAACAATTACCCCAATACCAAGTTGCTATAGTTTTGGGGTTTATTTGCAACCTTTTCACACTTTAAAAAAAATAATGTTTTGATTTATTTAACACTAGAGATGAGCGAGTATACTCGCTAAGGCTAACTGCTCGAGCGAGTAGTGCCTTAGTCGAGTATCTGCCAGCTCGTGTCTAAAGATTCGGCTGCCGGTGCGGGTGACAGGTGAGTTGCGGCGGTGAACAGGGGGGAGCGGGGGGAGAGAGGGATCTCCCCTCCGTTCCTCCCCGCTCTCCCCCGCCGCTCCCCGCCCCCTGCCGCTGGTAGCCTAATCTTTAGACACGAGCGGGCAGATACTCGACTAAGGCACTACTCGCTCGAGTAGTTAGCCTTAGTGAGTATACTCGCTCATCTCTATTTAAAGGAGATGTCTCGAGGAAGCAGTGATTTTTTTTTTTTGCCCAGTCCCCCTAATTAAACATACATTACTAATTACCCCTGTAAATGACTTTCCTAGCTGGTTTGTACTTACCGTTCCAGCGTTTCAGCAACTTATAAAAGTTTCCCCAAGATGGCCGCCGGCTCTTTCCCCGTCGCTCGCTGCAGCCCGACGTGCGCGCTCCCGAGACGCTGCCAGCTGTGTCTCCATGGCAACCGGACGCCGCGCAGCCGCCGACCAGACGCCGCGCAGCCGCCGACCAGTCACCCACCGCCAGGCAGCAGGTAACCGGCGCTAGCCCCCGGCTCCCCAGCGCTACGCTCCCGGCTCCCCAGCGCTAGACCCTCAGCCCAGGTGAAGGCCCCGGAGCCCAGCGCTGGGCTCCGGGGCCTTCACCTATCAGTGAACATCACCCCCGACCCATCACTTACCCCCCTGGCCCAGCGCTAGTTCCCCCGGCCTAGCGACAGCCCCCCCCGGCCTAGCGACAGCCCCCCCATCGCAGCGGCAGCCCCCCCCCGGCCTAGCGACAGCCCCCCCCGGCCTAGCGACAGCCCCCCCCCGGCCTAGCGACAGCCCCCCCATCGCAGCGGCAGCCCCCCCCGGCCCAGCGACAGCCCCCCCCGGCCTAGTGACAGCCCCCCCATCGCAGCGACAGCCCCCCCGGCCTAACGACAGCCCCCCCATCGCAGCGGCAGCCCCCCCATCGCAGCGACAGCGACGACAGCCCCCCCCGGCGCAGCGGCAGCCCCCCCCGGCCCATCACTTACCTGGACGGCAGGACAGCTGGGCGGCTTCTCCGGACAGCTGGGCGGCTCTGCACCTTCCTCTAACAGCAGTGACAGCTCGTCTGCGCATGCGCAGAAGAGCTGTAGCGGGGAGCACACTGAAGCGGCTCGTGCTGAAAGGAGAAGACCGGACTGCGCAAGCGCGTCTAAAAAAGCAAGCTGCCAGCGAATTTAGACGGAACCATGGAGACGAGGACGCTAGCAACGGAGCAGGTAAGTGGAATAACTTCTGTATGGCTCATATTTAATGCACGATGTATATTACAAAGTGCATTAATATGGCCATACGGAAGTGTATACCCCCACTTGGTTTCGCGAGACCACCCCTTTAACACTGCATTCAAAGACCCCTAACATTTTTCTTTTTTTAACAATGGTGCTTGTCTTCTGCGTCCTCCACCGGGCGCTCCCAGCGGAGAGCAGCTGGATGCAGAGAACAAGCGGCCCGCTGCTTGTTCTCTGCATCCTCCGGAGCACAAGGTTATCTCTCAACGTTTGAGCGATCATCTTGTAATGTAAATGACACAACGATTATCACTCAAAAGACATCTTTTGAGCAATAATCATCGTGTCTAAATGGGCCTTTACTCAACTTATGATATGAACTAAACCATTCTATTGTTCTCAGATCATTAGTTGTCAATCATTTATTTTATTCCTAGTTGTAAATCGATCATGTAGGCAACACGAAAAAAGACCAAAGATCCTTGGTCTATGGCTGCTAAGGTGGTAGATACGGCTCTGCTCATGAAGATCTCCAAATTGAGGACTTCCTAACAAGTGAGACTTTTTGTCTTGATTGTGTTTATTAGACTAAAGCAAAGCCCAATCTTAAATTGTGTTGCAATTTCTGGAAAAACATTTTTATAGTATCACTGAAGGCAGACATGTCAAACATTTTCCACTCCATCAGCTAATTTCCTGGAGAATAACACTCCAAATGTAAGCATAAGTATTCAATGAGGGCTTCTACCCACTAGTTTTTTGTTTTTTTTAATGCTGCTATATCGCTGCGTTTTTTCAGTGGGACTTTCAAATGTAAAAATCACATCACACAAAAATCTCAAAAGCACAAACTTGCGATTTTTGTGCACGGCAATTTTAACATTAGAAAGTCCCACTGAAAAAATGCAGCGATATCACAGCATTAAAAAAAAACACGAGTAGGTAGAAGCCCTAAACCTAATATTTAGAACCATATTGATTCCACTTCTATTTTCTGCCATTACTTTGTGGACTTGATCATTCCAATATATCATTTTAAACAGTTGTCAATGTAGCTTCCACATTGTGGCCCTTACATACTGAAGCATCAAGAGTTGTAAGAGTATGATTTTGCAAAATATTACTTAATTCAGCCAGATGACTGGCAGCTTCATCAACAAATAAACAAGAGCACCATAGCAATGACAATCTCTCATCCAATATTTGTTAATTGGATCATTATGTTTTTCTACGTGCTTTTTTGCAGTAGGCAAGTAAAACATCAATGCTTCTCATCATTTTCCACAGAGCTACAGTTGGTGTCAAGAAAACCGTCAAACCTTATTTAAAGTAACCCTTCGGCCTGGACAAACAAAAATGGCCATACTGCTTCTGTGGCTACTTGATGTACACTGGACACTAGTATGCATCATTAGTATGAGACACTACATGCAGCTTTAATTGGCTAGTTCTACTCATGTGAGCAGTAGTGGCCAGTAGGAGCAGCATGTAGGGTCTAAGACTACCAATGCATACTATTGCACAATGTACATCAGGTAGTCAGAGAAACAATAAGGCTATCTTTGTTTATCCAGGACTGGAGGGTTACTTTATTGGCTTAAAGGGAACCTGTCACATCCTATATGCTGCCCTCTATGAGGGCAGCATAAAGTAGTGACAGACATGCTGAGATCACGGCCAGAGAAGAGTCATAGGAACTGCTAAACCTGAACACCTGTTGTTACTGACAACTTTCCAACTCTTCTCTGGGCGGTGCCTCCTGTATAAACATATAAGTTATGAAAAAAACCGCAGCACTTTAACCCATAAGTGATAGGCCACTGGTATCAGAATGTATGTGTCTACTTTATGCTGGCCAGGTAAAGATGTCCTTCTTACTTTTTTAAAAGTTGTACAGATGTTCAGCTCCACAAACAGTGGTGTCTGATGGTGGCCAATGATGCAGCCTGGCTCCTGCAGTAGGCGGGATAGAAGATATTTTTGAGTTGACAAAACTTTACTGCTGAAAAACTTTACTAGCTTTCTGGCCTTTCGCTAGTAGTCTAAATATGTACAGGTTCACATACCGACTGTAAAATACATCTAAAACCCTGCATTATCAAATCAGAAAGAAACATATTTTGGGGGTACTGCACAGCTGCACCAGCTTGCAGCAGTTAGAATCAGTGATAACTAGAATCCCAGTATGTTAGCCACTTAGATTCCACAGGCAGTGCTGACCATGACATCCAAGGGCTCAGTCACATGGGCATTTTAACGTGCAAATTTTTTATGCATGGTACGCAAACTTACAAAAATTAATAGCAGAGTGCTGCCTCTGATTGGTCACAGTGCTCTGCCAATCAGAGGCAGCCCTTTCAGCAGGCTGGGATTTTAATTCCCCACTTGCCAGCCGAAAACCTATCGCCTGCCTTCATAGTACACCTATAACACTTTTCCTCTGGCAGGGTGGGAGAGGATGACAGCATACAGACATAATACACTGCAATACAGAAACAAGAAAAGACAAACCTAATTGGTATTGCTGCATTTGTAAAAATCCAATCTATTAAAATAAGGCCAGGTTCCTATATATCTGGCACTCTGGATTGTTTGTCCTTCGGGCAAATTGACGGCAGAAGGAAACTGATACCACACAAATATGTCAGGAGGGGCTGACCACCCTAGACTGACATATTTATGTACAATTTACACCAGAACCTGACATAAATTATACCAGAAATCTATGTCAGATCATACATAGGTGCGTTTTTGTGAAGGAACATGGAGGAGCTGAGATGCTCCTAATATATGAAGAGGTGTATCATGTGCTTGTGGGTATAATATTAAGATTGGCCCAAGAAATGGCAGTCTTCCTATATTGCCTCCAGCATTTCATCATCATTTTTTTGTCCCATGGATAGTCCGTAATATATCTTGAGAAGGCATATTTTAAAATGTTATTATCAGGTTTTTCTCACTACTATATTATTTTTACATTGCATAATATGTACTACAGATTAATACATTGAACATACATTGTGCATTAGGCAGGCATTTAAAGCAGCTAAGAAAGCAGTTTTCCTACTCTGGCAGAATTTGCCTGGCCTTGTATTACAAATGTATTTTGTGGATTTGCCCATTGAAAAGGCCGAAATCCACACCTGGATCCACAGACATACAACTGCATAGTCACAGCAAAAATCCACAGCTCAGCTTTGCATTTCGGGACCAATGTTTGAGGCGCATTCCAAGCAGAAAAAGCCAACGCGAATTCCACGAGTGTGAGAATACCATAATTTGGATTTTAAAAAACAAATATTTTTTTTCCAATCAGTAAAAGAAACACAATCATCATTGTTACTCTTTTGCCCGTATAATCTCACATTCGGTACTGTACCTTCTTTGTTACACGTATGTAATAAATCACAGTTCACATTGTGTCTCATTTCCTTCATTTGTAATATAATTAGTGGCAATTATCAGAAATGAAAGAATCGCATTTCAACCAAATTATAAAATGTACAAATTTGAAGTAGAGGCCTAAGGGCTTAATATCTTGACATGCATACATTACACATCGGAGCAATACATCAAATACTGTACATTCTTCCGGTTGGGGTTCTTCTGAATAATTTTTTTTACCCTCCTTATGTAATCCATTGTAATATAATTTACACTTAGAGCATTGAACATCGAGCTTATACAATGGCAACATACTGTATTATACATGGACATTGTGGAGTAGAGTATAGCTTCAGGAAATAAGATTCAAGATCTACAAAAACAACAAAACTGTAATATCCGTATCATCATGTATTACAAGTAAGTTGTTAGAATTTGTTAGAAAAACATAAAGTCTATGGGTTGATGAATGTGAGTCGATCTTCTCATAAATTACTAAAGTCTGTGAAAATTGAAGGGGTTTTCTGGGCAAAAACCATTGCAGACCATCCTTGGGATAGGTCAACAATAGTTATTCACCAAGGACCCAATGCCTGGGTCCCTGGTGGAAAGCTGATCGCCTGGTCCACTGTGAGTGCAGCAGATTGAATGTGTACAGCGATGGGAGAGGAAGTGCCGTAGCTGACTTTACTACCATGGAAATCAATTGGAGCAGAAGCTGGCTATCATACTTTGGGAATGTCTGCCTCTGACACCGGGCACTGCAGGGGACGTGTAATAGGCGCTCCTGCTCCCATTGATTTTAATGGGAGTGACGCCAACTAGGGCACTTCCTCTGCCGTCCCCTATGATGCACATCTGTCCCTTCGCACTGACAGCCCGCAGGGCTAGCAGCTCATCACCAGATCCAGAGCGGTGGGTCCCTGGTGATTAACTATTGATGACTTATCCTGAAAATAGTTCATCAATAGTTTTTATCTGGATAACCTGTTTAAGTAATTAAATTCATGCTACATGGGATGGAGACCAGTATAATGCTCTGCTTATATCATTGCAGAATGTCTCTGCTCTATGAATAATGTGTAATAAATACAAAGAAATGCAATTTAATAAGAAAGGGAACATTATTTCAAAGCTACTTAGCTAAAAATATTCAGAACCACTGGTTAAGATTAAAAGCTCATTCCAATTTAAGTGTACAGACCTATTATGTTACATGTTAGTCTGTGTGGAATTCATGTTATCACACTGTTTCCATTATGGAACATTCAGTTTTACTGTAGCTATCACACAGACAAGCTAAGTGTGTGGGCAAAGCTTCCAACATTTACAATCCTCAAATCACACTATGTTGATGACTTTGCTAAAATTTACAGAACAAAGGAAAATAATAGAGGACTATCAAATATTGTGTGGACTTGTACGGCTGGCACACCTGGTGAGAATCATCTTCCAGAACGTTAAGGAGGTTTGTGTATGTCCTGCCAAAAAAGGGCTCTTTAATGGGTGTAGTCAGCTTTTGGTACAATCCTCTATATAAACTGCGGCTGGTTCAATTTCAGAGCAGAAAACTTTTGTCCAGCAGATAACTCCTGAAAACTTCTTTCTGCATCTCAGGACCCTCTATCTCAGCAGAGATGTCGACTGTGGGGAAGGTGAGCTCTCATGTGTTTGAATGAAAATAGCATGAACATTTATAGTAGCTTGGATAGAATATAGCAATGATTGCAAGATCTATGCTGAGTTTATAATGGGCGGAACAAGTGTCTTTTCTTTATATTTACTCATGAATGTATATTTAGTTCCTAAGAATATTGATTACTTATATACATATTATTACTGTAATATATGTAAAAGCCATTACTTTATGGCTTTTACATATATTACAGTTTTCCACAAACAGATCTGCAAGAAAGCACTCAATGAACAATATACAATTCACCCACAGAGACCTAAGGAACAAACGATTTCCATGTTCATTTCCTTAATTCACAAATATCATTAAAAACTCAGTTCTTTCAAAATGCAGTCAAAATGTAGGTCAACGGAGGTCATTTTAAAATGATGTAATAGGCAGTTTTAATGAGAATATGTATCAACTGTTCTATCTGTAACCATGTTATAAAGTAATAAGTTGCATTATTCCAATAGACTTTGCAAATACAACACCTTGGATCTTAAGGCCAGGCTGAAATCGTCAATTCGCAAATAGAAATGTGTAGAATTGCATGGCTCATATTTGTGAACTGCGGTTGTATTGTTGGCATGTTTATTGAAACTTTGAGAAGACCACTCCATATCAGAGTTTTTTTTAATCACACGTTTAATTCCCTTAAGTCCCTGCAGAATAGACTTCTCCTTTGAGAGGACCACCTTTCTAAAAGACCATTTTAACTTTAGCTACAATTTTAGGGGTAATTTTAAAGATGTTTCATTGTATAGAATTCTGTTCTGCTTCTTCACTTTTATTTTTTTGGTGCAGAGAGAAAAACAATGTACCTAAACATTTTACAGACATTGGCAGTCATATCAAACCTATAACCTCCATTAAACAAATAGTTAAGAGGGAGACACCAATTTACACTTCTATAGGGCTTAACATTACCAACTAATTACTTACAAGGGAACATAAAAAACAACATGGGGAGGCTTTATTGCATGTAATTATAGATGTGTATTTCTGATTATATTAGTCAGTAATAACTAGAAGGCATTAGTATTGTATCTATATGTTTTACATGACACCGCACGTACATTGTGATTTATTACTTTGAATGCTAGAATCCACCCACTGAGCAAGTCGTCGCACTAGTAGAGGATAACCTGTATTTACCTCAGTACAGCCAAATGTCTTTATTCCTGCGTACAGTTTGTCATCTTTATTCCATTAATTGATGTTGACATTAAATATACCGTATATTTATAGATCGTCCACTGAAGCCAGAATCACAAACATCTACCCTACAAACACTTTTGGCTTTAGCCATAATAAATTGATTTTTTTTTTTTTGTGGCTACAAGATAATAACGTTGTTTGTAAATCTTAGTATTTCTCTATTTTGCATTTTTTTGCAGAATTTTACCATCTGGAGTTTCAAAACGCATTTTACTCGTTAGCAACATAAGTTTTTTTTTGTGTGTTTTTTTTCCTTTGTTTTTTCTCCGTGGCCAATTTCAGAGCCATTTAATAGAGCATTTCCATTGAAAACCTAATGCTGCGTTTACGCTGAACGATTGTTGTTTAGAAAGTCATTCAAACGAGCCAAACTGAAGGATAATCGTTCAGTTTAAACCTCGCCATGGTGAAGGAGAATCGTGCGGATTGTTGCTTGTCGTTCAGTTTCAGTCGGCATAAAAATCAGCGCCGCTCATGCAGATTAAGCATGGATCGCTGAGTCTACACAGGCTGTCCGAGCGGACGAGCTGGTGATGACATCATCAGCTCGGGGATGACATCATCAGCTCAGGGGAAACTAGAGATTCTCAGCCCATGTAAAAGCAGCATAAGCTCTAGAAGGTTTTATGGTAATCATTATGTGTTAGTCAGGAGCAATAATAATCTCTATTTATGCAGCGCCAACGTATTTCACAGCACTTTACAAATCGGTAGATATTTTCAGATTAGGACTTTAACATTCGCCAAAGATATATGTTTCAGTATAATAGATATTAAAAAGTATTGCTTGATGTACCCAATCAATATAATTTGTTGAATGCAGTTTAAAAGTGCATGCCGTTGACTATGTTATGCATGGGGACATTTTTTGTCAGGTACAAAAGTGCACCCTTTTATGTCCCACAAAAAAAGTACGAAAACGTATTACATTACAGTCAATGTAAAAAATATGGAAACGTATATCTGTATGTTTCCGTATGTGTAACAAATACATTTTTTGTTATCCAATGACTTAAAAGGAAAAAAATCCTTTATTTACAAAACTTTATTAAGAAAAAAAAAGTTTATAGTAAAAACCATTTACGTTTTTAAATGTGGATATGAATGTATAGAATCATATGACTGTTTAACTACGTTTCTAAAAATGTATAGTTATGCATAAAATGTATAACTTGTACACATTTTTTTCACGTACGTTTAACATAAAGTACATGAAAATCCTAATAAGAACAGCCCCTTAGACATGAAAGACTGCGGGAAATGTCAACACACTTAGCAGAAATCTTTTCCACATCTAATGGGAGTATATAAATACACAGCACGCATACAACAGACCTTCAGCAGTGTGAATTCCAGCCTACGATGACTGGCAGGCATGAGTGAGAGAGGCGGGAGGGGCAGGAAAGTTTGTACTTTGTTATGAATATCTTTGGCAGGCACAGTGCTGCTGCTTGAAGTCATTCGAGGATACGCCAGTACATACAACATATCTAGTGGTAATCAGCTTGCATAATGAAAACTAGGTGTGCATAAAGCTGCATATACAGTAGATTGGTCTCCGGGTCTTCGGTTCTACTTTGATAATACTCACCTGATCTTCCTATTACATATGGCAGATTGCAGTGGTGCATAAACAGGCTGCCCTAATGCTATCCGACATCTCAATAATCCCAACCAATCCATACTAAAAGGCCTTTCAAAGGCTTGCTTAATGCCCTGCCCCATTAGTAAAATCCAAGTCTAAGGGCTCCTTACCACAGGATTATGCACAATGCATATTCCGCATGCTTAATGCGCATATTTGTGCTATGAATTAGGTAGATCTGCACACGTATTGGTGCATCTTACTGTGCATTTTATGCACGCATGGCATGATTTTTGCGCACAGGACACTACCACACCCCGATTTAAAACACTATTTAGCCCCTACTGAGGTCCAGATGCATTCTTCTTTTCACAGAATTGCATAGCGTGTTGCCCATTTGAGTGTACATTTGCACACCTCCCGCCATAGACTTCTATGGGCACATGTGGTGCGCAAATGCACACAGAAATAGAACATGCTGTGTTTTCTTTCTGCAAAATCCATGTGCAAAAAAGTGAAGTAGGAGCAAACCAATTGATATCAATGGGTGTTATTCTTTGTGCATTGCACACGCAAATATGTCCATGTGTGTGAAGTCACCCTAAAAGGTTTGTAGTTACACAGTTGTATGGTTAAAAAAAGACATATTATAATCCTACAGTTCTTACTTAAGTCTTTGACTGTAAAATGTGCCCCATAATGTACAGCAGCGGGCACTACACGTTAGTACACAGCTGGTTAGTAGACAGTAGGCTGTGTTATATAGAAAAGCTGCAGAAGGTGTTAATCAGGACGACACACAGTAAATTATTTACAGGCTCGTACCTACAATAAAAGCTCATATAAATGTCACTGACAGATTACTATGCTAACAAATAAAATGTAGATATGAAACTCTTCTCCCTTTAGCAGAGCGCCACCTACATGTTATTTAACATCAAGCTTGATGCAGTGACTCCAATCCTCGAGAGACCATAAAAATAGGGAACTTTTGTCTTTGTTGTAATAAAAATTTGTATTCATAGTGACCTGTATCTTTAATAATAGTTGTTAATGTGTTCCTGCAGCTATTCTTCATTATAGAAATCAAGTTTATTACACATTTTCATGTGTTGCCAAACATTCAGTTTTTCCAGAAAAGGACATAAAAATAAGACATCAGCTCTGCCACATAGGTTAATGCTCAGCTATGAATATACTGCATAATCAATCAATAGTTAGTATTGATATGTTTCTCTCATTTTTTAAACTGTATCTTTATTTATAATGCTTTAAAGTGATCACAATAATTTGATTCTATGCTTTGTTCTAGGTCATAAAATGCAAGGCTGCGGTGACTTATGGTTTTAAAAAGCCGTTTGTTATGGAAGAAATTGAAGTCGCCCCACCCAAGGCTCGGGAAGTTCGGGTCAAGGTAGACTGATTTCTATTTTCCATTTCCATTTGGTTCCAATTCAATGGTTTTATAATAAGACGGAAGACTTTTTATTCACTTTTTACTGAAATGGATGTTGTGCTTTTAAAACATTAGAAGGGAACATATTTAGCAGCTGCAAAAGTAAATAAAACTTTGATGTTTAGAGCTTATTCCTACGTGCGTATATCAGCCGGCTTTTCACGCCCGACTGGTATACGCTGTCCCTTTCTGCAGGGCGAGGAGGCGGGACGGGACGGGAGCTGTGTGCTGAGCTCCTGCCCCCTCTCCACCCCTCGCCACTGTTTACAATGGAAGGGGCGGAACAGGGCAGAGTTAAGTCCCTTCCCGTCCCACCCCCTCCCATTGCAAATAGTGGTGAGGGGCGGAGAGAGGGCAGAGAGGGGGCGGGAGCTCAGCGCACTGCTCCCAGCCCATCCCCCTGCAGAGAGGGACAGCGTATATCGGTCGGGTGTGAAAACCCGGCCGATATACGCGCATCTGAATAGGCCCTTATAAAAAAGAGATAAAACATGTGATCGTAATGTAATATTACCCCTCTATTAATCCCTTCTAAGAGTTCACGATTTAATTTGGAGATGCACTTTTTAAAAGGGAAAAATATGAGGTTGAGAAGATGGCAAATAGAATATTAAATGGGATGGGAGGTTTCTTTTTAATGAGAGGCTGAAAAAGACTGACTTGTTCAATTTGGAAAACAGACGCCTTCGAGATGATCTTAATTATACGTGTAACTATACAATGTACATTAGAGAGACCCATTGAGTAGCGCGTTGAACCTCCTTTGGCCTTTCTAAACCAATTCATCGTGGCATTGGTCCATGAATATCAGAGCATCCAGAGTGTACCAAGAAAACATTTCCCACACTATTAATCTACCTCCACTAGCCTAAACTGTTGACACTTGCAGGATGAGTTTATTAATTCACGCTGCTTGCACCAAAATCTGACCATCCCATCAGCATGCTGCAACAGGAATCTGGATTCATCTGACAATGCTTTTCCACCTCTCAGGGATCCAAATTTTTCACTTTTTTTGTGCCCTGGAGCTTTGCCTCTCTGCTACTCTTAGACCTCAATGACACTGGACTTGCCCATCTGCGCTATGGGAAGACAAGCTGTACATTTGCACATGTTAGCTGACACACCAGTGTTGTATTTGGCTGCCATCACATGTTTGTCAGAACGGTTCTTGGCTTGGTCCTCTGACTGCTTTCATCGATAAGCTGTTTACAGGATCACCTTTCACTTGGTATTTTTCTTGATCAAATTCTCTGTATACTCTTGACTCTGTTGCATGAGAAAACCCAGAAGGTTGGCAGTTTTTCAAACATTGCCTAGGCTAGTCTAGAAAAACGATGACCTTGCCCTATTCAAAGTCACCCAGATCACTCAATTTTCCCATTCCAATGAATTCGCACTGAAACTGATCCACTAATCCACACTTCATTTTATACTTCACTGTGGGGTCACGGGTCATTTTCCTGTAAACGGAAGCTCTAATCATGAAGGGGCTGGTGTCTCTAATAATGGGACCATTCACTATAGGACTACAAATAACTGCCACATGATTTATTCTTCCCAAGGACTTTACAAAAGACCAGGGAGCATTCATTACATGTGGAGAAAAAACAAGTTTTGCATCTTTAAAACTCTAATATCACAGCATGCTACGTCATTAACGTAGAGCGCCTATGCTGCTTGTGTTACCCAACAGTCATTATCTATTAAGGACTACGTAAATAAACAGATCTAGTATGTTAAACATTAGTATGGAGCATGCTGGTTCTGTATATAGGAAAGGCTTCTTTACAGTTAAGGGTTATTTACACTGGGAAATTTCTTCTCAAAATTTGTTTAAATGAATGAAATTGAGCGATAAATGCCCATATAAATGCAAAAAAAGTATTCAGTCACTTCTCGATAGCAGCATAAAAATCATTGCTGGATTGTGGGATTCTCGCTAAGTGTAAATACTTCCCATTCAGCACTTCACATAGAGAGGGAAGCGCTGAGCGAGAAGTTTGCGATGCAGCGGTGAAGTCTGCCTGTCTAAATGCTCTGCAGAGTGCTAATGATCCTATCGGTGACGTCAGCGCTCAGTAAGGGGGGGCTACAGCACACGTACCACTATTCTGGCCATCATAACAATGCAAACCTTGCTAGAACCCTGATGAATCCCAGTATGTCAATAGTGTTAGTCCGTCATTATTTCCATCTGGCCCACTGCCCAGGGCTTCTCTTACGAATAGAAGCCATATGGCAATTGTAAACAAGGTTTCTCTGTAGTGATAATCAGTACCTTTGAATTGTGTCTTTTCTGTGCAGATGTTTCCTTATAAAACTAATGCTTTTTTTCTGTTTGACGTGCTTTTTGTAGAAACACTGCACAGACAGCCGAATTCTTGCAGTGCACAAGCTCACCAGGAAGTCAGTACGCAGAGTTAGAAGGAACTACTGTACATCACTAAAACTTAAAGTGATTGTCTGTATTGTAATATATCAGTACAATCCCTTCTACCTGCAGTAACATAAGAAATAGTCATATACTCACTGCTCCAGCTCCTGCTGCTTCCGGCGATCAATGGCTGAGCTCTGTTATTGGCGGAAGTCCTGAAAACTGGGTGGGACTACAGCTGTAAACAGACCGGGGCGAGTGATGGAGCACCAACTCAGGACACAGCGGGAGAGGTGAATATATGATAAGTTCTAATGTCTCTGCATGCAGAAGGGATTGAACTGAAATATTACAACTCAGACAACTCCTCTAAGTAGTTGATGCGTTCTCTTTGACATATAGCAAAAGTAGTTAAAGCGACCCTCTGGTTTCAAGACAAAATTCTGTCCTAAAGTAGGAGGAGGGGTATAATATTTGCAGCTGCTCTACTTTGCTGCCCCTCCTATCTGCCAGTTTTGGGATGTGTTTTCGGCTGTTAAAGGTGGCTTCAGCAATTTTCTAACTACCTAATGCACACTGTGCACTGCTCTGTGATTGGTCAGCACTGATCACATGCACAGCTCTGGTCAGCCAAAGAGTAGGCATAGTCTAACATTACCAATGTACTCTGTGGATTAGGTCATCTGAAGTTTGCGCCAGCCATCTTGGATGAACAAAAACAGGACAGGGAACCAGTGAATTAGAGGGATGGAAGAGAAGAACAACTGCAATATATCCTCTAACCTCTTTGGTTTTAGGATAGAATTTTGCCAAAAAAGCGGAGGGTTGAGTTAAATTCACAGTTTTTATATTCTTTGTAAATTTATGCAAAAGTTTATTTAGCTTATAATAAAAATTAAAGAGTTTGTTGTTTAGAATTGGTCAAATGTAGCTTCTTTCTCCTAACAACAGCACCACCGCTGTCCGCAGTTGTAGGTTTTATTGCAGATCATCTCCGTGCACTTCAAGAAGGTTGAGTTACAATATCAGATCAGACGGGTGTGGCTTTGTATCTTGAAAAAATAGCCATACTGTATTTTTCTAATCCTGTGCAATCCCTTTAAAGATTTTAACAGAAAGGCTGGAATTAAATACATTTTCCTTGCTGAACAGATTTTAAATAGATACTAAAGACATGATATTATGCTGGAATGCAGTCTAGTTTTTAATGTAGTGTTAAGACTATGTTAGACCATGGTCACACATAGTGGATGGTATCAGAAGTTTAGCGTGGACTCGGCTGAATCTGGAAGCATTTCACCTACAATGCCTGTGAGTGGGGTATTTTATGCCCATTCACAGGCTCTACGAAAATGCTGTCTAGACTAATGAAAGCACCACAGATCCTAAAGTTAACAGTATGTTTATAATTGGCCCAATTTCACGCTTAAAGGGGTTGTCCCGCGAAAGCAAGTGGGTCTATACACTTCTGTATGGCCATATTAATGCACTTTGTAATGTACATTGTGCATTAATTATGAGCCATACAGAAGTTATCAGAAGTTATTCACTTACCTGTTCCGTTGCTGGCGTCCTCGTCTCCATGGTGCCGTCTAATTTTCAGCGTCTAATCGCCAGATTAGACGCGCTTGCGCAGTCCGGGTCTTCTGCTTTTCTCAATGGGGCCGTTCGTGCCGGAGAGCGGCTCCTTTTAGCTCCGCCCCGTCACGTGCCAATTCCAGCCAATCAGGAGGCTGGAATCGGCAATGGACCGCACAGAAGCCCTGCGGTCCATCGAGGGAGAAGATCCCGGCGGCCATCTTCAGCAGGTAAGTAAGAAGTCACCGGAGCGCGGGGATTCAGGTAAGCGCTGTCCGGTTTTCTTTTTTAACCCCTGCATCGGGGTTGTCTCGCGCCGAACGGGGGGGCTGTTGAAAAAAAAAAAACCCGTTTCGGCGCGGGACAACCCCTTTAAGAGCTACAGATTAACTACAATGATGGACTTTGTGTGCATAATTCTCATCAAAGTGCAGCTATATAGCTCTTAGCCTGGTGCCAACTGGGGACTTTTCACGCGGGCGTGAATACAACACATAATGCAGCCAAATCTGCATCTGCGGATTTTAATGCAGAACTGCAGGCAGGTTTTAAGCCATATTGAACTCCACATCACAATCCGCAAGTAGCCTGTAGACTTTGGTGCTGAATTTACTGTGGTTTGCGGCGCATCCCGTGTGAAAGGTCCCTGGCTCTCAGCTTGGTCATACTTTTCAGCATTATACGAGGTGTATTCAAAAGTATCTTTGTTCTTTATTCATAAAAAATATTTGTATTCAGATACAACAATTCTACACTAATCTCGCTCAAAGTAGTCCCCTTGGGTGGCCACAAATTTCTCTCAACGCTTCGGCCACTGTCGGAAGAAGTGCTGAAACGCCTCTTTTGAGATGGCGCGTACCTAGTCTATCGCCTTCTGCATGATGTCTTCTGTGGACTGAAATTTGGTTCCTTTTAGAGGCATTTTCAGCTTTGACTTTGACATTGCTGCGAACCTGCCTTGATTTTTTTGGCCTTGGGGACGTTGAATGACTGCAACTTGGTGTCTGGGTCATACCGATAAACCCAGGACTCATCGCCAGTGATCACTGTGTTGAGGAATTTAGGATCACTGTTCACAGTCTGTAGCATGTCCTGTGCGATCTCCAAACAAAGTTGCTTCTGCTCAATCGTTAGCAGCTTTGGCATGCACTTCGCTGAGATTCTCCTGAAGCCCAAATCCTCAGTCAAAATGGAATAAACTGATCCAATGCTGATGCTCGCCTCATCTGCAAGTTCTCTGATTGTGATTCGATGATCCTGCATCATCAGGGTCCTCACTTGGTCAATGACGATCTCACTTCTGGATGTTGAGGGCCTACAAGAACATGCTTCACTCTCCACTGATCTGCGCCTATCTTTGAGGAAGTTGTACCACTCCTTTAGCCTGAAGAAGAACCCGAGAGGTTCACAAGCTCACTATTACATCATGTATTTTTGTTAACCATTAAAAGGTATCATATCTACAAGATTACATGGTTTCTCTTGCTGGGAACAATCACATTTTACTCCTTTATCTGTGTGGTGCCCATTGCTTCATCCCCGAAAGCCTTTTAAATCTTATGGATCATTTCCACTTGGGAATCACTAAGCTTTACACAAAATGTAATGCAGTAGCGTCATTCAAGTTTTTCTGTCATATAGTCAAAAAAGAAAACCAGACGGTGCTCACTTACACTTCCTCACTCATTGGCTGTCTGCCTACGACTGGCAGCTTCTGCAGGCAGGAAAAAATCCAAGCATGTGCATTAGGGTCGCCTAAATATGTGCACCAAAACACGCCTCCCCAGCTTCATTTGTTTACGCACCAAAAATTAAGGTGGGATACGTTTTGAACACACCTCATATGTATATACATACATACATGCATGTAGAAATCTAGAAATGTTTATTTGTAAATACTATTGTGCACAAATAACATTTGAGATGTTATATATATATATATATATATATATATATATATATATTCTCAAATGTCATTTGTGCACAATAGTATTTACAAATAAAGATTTCTAGTAGATCGGGGCACTTTTCACACTGCCTATGCCACTGGTAGACTGAGAAAAATGTCATGCAACTCAAATTATTTTTTTTACAGGTTTGTGCAAGTGGAATTTGCCACACTGATGACCATGCCCTTTCAGGTGGAATGGCTTCTTTAAATTTTCCCGTTATATTGGGCCACGAAGGAGCTGGAATAGTTGAGAGTGTTGGGGAAGGTGTATTCAAAGTTCAGCCAGGTAATTAAAAACAATTATAGTAAACTCTACATTATAAAGGATTTCTGTAAGGGAGGTTAAACATGAAACAATTTTTGGTAAAACATTACGGCAGTTTTTGAGGTGGTTTTGTGATCTAAAGTCAGAAGTGGATCCAGCAGGAAGGAGAAGTATAAGTCTTTCCTTATATTTCAAATTCTTTATAACCCCCTCCCACCCTGCAGGGTAACAATATGTCGTGGCTCACTAAATCATACTACTACAGTGCCATAATGGTGCCTGTACCATTATTTACAGATGACAGCTGTATTGTACAACTGGCATCCCACATGAAAGGCTGGGATTGCTGACTGGACATCTAAGGGAACTTTCACACACAACGAAATATTCCGCAACAAGTTTATGGAATATACCCTCTTGTGGAATATTCAGCATCAAAATCTGCATTGCTAGCCTGCAGATTTTGATGCAAAATTGGAAATAGCAGAATTCTGCATCAAAATCCACATTCAGACATGCAGGTTTTGGTGTGGAATTCCAGGATGGCATATTCCACAACGTTGTTGCAGAATGCTCCGTCCCGTGTGAAAATAAAGGAGATAGAATAATACCTCCACAGTGCCACCTATTGGAAGGCAGCATTCCTTCAATCCAAAGTTAGAATAGACTCTTTATACAAGCCTTGTAACAATGACTGGGAAATAAAAGCAAAGCCAGACTCCATGTAAAGACAGATGTTTCCGCATATTTGTCCTTCATCAGTGTAAAGTATGAGTCTGACTTTGCTAGTGAGAGGCCTAGAATGGGGGTCGGAAATGCTATCTTTTCTCCTTAGGTCCTATGTAAAAGTACCCTAAAGGGTTAATAGAGGAAGGTAGGGTTGATGGGTTGCCACAGCAACCCGAGGCCTGACAGTGGCCACTAAGCCTGCCACCACTGCAAATATATAAAAATGCAGCTAATGCAATATAGAGGTATTGCACTGTATTATCTGAGCTATCATAAAAGTGTATGTTCAAGTCCCATACAGTAAAAAAAAAAATTTGTACTGAACGACAAAATGTTTTCATATCATTTATACTGCATTGTAAACACTGTAATAAAGGCAGAATTGTCGTGCTTTTCTACCCTGTCCCCCTAAAAAAAACTACCACAAAAACGGCAGTATTTCTAAAAAAAATTGCTCTGTGTGCAGCATCCCATTGGGTGACCCCGGACACAGGGCATATGTTGAGGATCGGGGAGGGTAGGATGCTGACTTGTCACAACAGCACCTACCACGCTCCCTCCCAGAGGGATGCTGGTAGCCTTGGACAGGGCAGCCCTGGGCCTCTTTCAAACACCCCTAGGTGAGTGATACCTAATAAGCGGTAGAACAGGAATAGTAGTTTTCAGGGGTGACACAATCATTCCGATACACACCGTAATGACCTTCGACAGAGAATAAATGAGCCGCAGACAGATATAACGTACCTCAGGTCCCTGGGAATGGTCAGGGCCTGGAACAACTTTACTTAGACAGACTTCAGCAGTACAAGGCAAAGTAGGCAATCTTCCAAGTGCAGGCATGTAGACAGACTTGATTAAGAGTACCTCCACGCAGTGATCCCAGGCATCAGGACGCCCATGTGTGAACAATTGAAGACACGTACCTCCACCCAGCGGTCCCAGACTTCAGAATGCTAGGGCATGAACAATTGAAGAAGAGTACCTCCACCCGGCAGTTCCAGACTTCAGGATGCTCAAGTGTGAACAATTGATAAAAGTACCTCTGCACTGGGCCTTGGGGAAAACTCCATTTACTTCTTTCTCACGCTCTCTCTCCAATTGGGGCACACTCATCTCTCATTCTAGATCAGGCAATCCAGGGAACCTCTCATTCTCTTTCATTCTTTACTACACGTGCATTAAAGGCACCCCCATGTAGCTGGCACTCTTCATTAGGAACGCAGAAGTCATGGACTTTTTTTCCCGCTCTCAGACACTGTTATTTATACTCTCACTCATACCACGTGACTGAACATAAACTAATACATTCACAGGCAATCTGCAGGCTTTGCAAACACTTAACCCATCACATGCTGCAGCTGTGCAATACACATAACAGAAAGACTAGACAGATTTGCACAGTGCACTAACATAAGACATGACATGTATAACATTATGGAGGGGGTCTGAAAAGCATGTACTGGGCCACTACATGTGAAGCTCCCATAATCTGTCTTACTCAACATACAAACTGTAATAATTTATATTCATATAAACCATTTATAATCTCCCTGTATCCCTGCTATTGTTTTAGTGATCTCTGCAGCATATGAGGGGGTTGTGATAGCCGACATTTATTTCCATGATAAAGGGAGATTTTCAACTTAGTAGAACTCATGAGTTAGTATCATTGTTGTTATTATATTACTAATTATCGCCATTGAATCTTTCCTCCTCTTTTTTTTAGGCGATCATGTTGTCCTGCTGTGCAGTCCAATGTGCTGGCAGTGTAAAGCCTGCCTGCATCCAGAAAGCAACTTCTGTGAAAAAAATGAGTATGTTATTTGTTTCCCTTCTATAGTGAATTTCACTTATATTTTGTAGTATTTTACAGATAATGAAATTTATTATAATTTTCTAATATGTTTTTATTACATGATTCTAGATTTTTTCTTCTATTTTCTACATGATGATGAGGTCGGCCATCTTGCCTAAGCATTAAGAGATGCTTTACAGCAGGACTCATGGTCCATAGACTCAATAGAAAGGAACTGACCCATTGACTTCTATGGGAGACTATTGTAGACATGTTCAATGACTTGTTCAGAGCTCATTGTTCGGAAGGGGGAGTAGATTCGCTGTGATCATCACCTATAGTGAATGGTGGATCCTGTGTTACCTATAAACAGGTGTCATGTTTCATTGTAATCCTGCTTATTATGAAAATAAGATGACTCCTGAAAAGTTCTTTCTACAGAACAGGAAGTGTTATGAAACTATTAATAAGCTTAGTGGCCAGTTTGAAAAATGCACCATTGTACAATTTATTTAAATGTCGGTTGTGACATAGAAAAGAAAAACACCAACAATTCTTTAAAAAATGCTTGATTTATACAATGGGTCATTTTCTAAAGACGCATTCCTTTTAAATTGCACATTATCCAATATGTTACTACAGGGATAGTCTTGTGAACTGCTTTTATAGTTAAATCTAGTACATAATTATAAACATTTTTTGTATTTTGTTTGGTGAAGTTTTTGACTTTGAAAATGTCACAATTGGATTTCTTGTAAATACATAAAAAATATAATATATTATCAGTATGTGTTATGGCACTCTGACCCCCGAGCGCCAGGTGGGGTGCCCTGAACTTCCCGCAGCCCACTGTCCCTGCCTACTTTCCTTCGGCCCTGGTGGACAACTGGACGGAGGTCCCTGCGCTGGCTAGGGACCTGGCGACTGACAAGAGAAACTAACTGATGGGGGGAACAGAGTGCCGACAGAGAGGCAGATGGAAAAGACCAACAGAACAAACAAAGCTACAGGCAGGCTGAAGGAAACTGACTGGCAAACTAAGGCTAGCTGCTGACAGACTAGCTAGTAGCAGACAGAACCAGAACAGACTGAGTAAAAGGCACACTACAAAGAGACTGACTAGCAACTAGTACTGACTGACTGAGACAGGCAGAACTGACTAGTGGCTAACAGAACCAATAACTGGCAGTGATCTCAGGTCACTGCCAGCCTTATAAATGAAAGACTCCGCCCTGGGGCGGAGAGTGGGAGGAGCCAGCTCACCCACTACTGCACAAGAGAGATGGAGGAGTGCGGGCGGCGCCCTACGGGCGGACACGCCCACGCCGCCACACACCAGCCGTTCCACGTCGCCGGTAGAGCCCCGACGTCAGGGCTCCAGGACACCAGAGCCGACGCCGGGGTGGCGAGCGCTGACTGCGGGACCCTGCGTTGTCCTGCATGGTAACAGTATGTAAAAGATCTTTTAAATATTTTTTTTGCAGTCCTTATTTTTATGCCATGCTTATATGTAACGAAATGTAGGTTTCATGTGAAGACAACAGGCCCTACTAACTCAGATAAGACATGAAAGAAAGGATGTAAACAGTGAACCCAGAGTAAGCAGATGAGGGAACAGCACTACAAATTCTTTTTTTTTCTTGAAACAGTAGTTTTTTATTGAGTTTTCTACAAATTTTTGTACATAATACAAATACAAATTTCAATGTATGCATATGAAATAATAAAGTTACAATTTGCATTATTTATATTGGAACAATTTCTAAGGAGAGTTGATGTCATCACTGGCCATTCATTTTCCAGTCTCTGCTGATTTAAATGGGTATTCTCATCTGAGACTTTTACAGAATATTCACAGGATGTGCTATAAAAGTTTAATAAATGTGGGTCCTACCTCATCTTCCATCTATCTTGAGTTGGGGCTTCCATCACCTCCAGTCTGCATCCTCCATCTACCTTGAGTTGGGGCCTCCATCACCTCTGTTCTGCATCCTCCATCTATCTTCACTTGGGGCCTCCATCACCTCCAGTCTGCATCCTACATCTATCTAGAGTTGGGGTCTCCATCACCACCGGTCACCCTGAATGCAGTAGCCAGGGGTGGTCGGGAAGATGGAAAGGGCGAAGATATACTGTTTCTTTAACTCTCATAGAAGCCAATAGCGTTTTTTGCAACTCAGAAAGTGCGGAAATAGCATATTTTTTTTACCTTGCCTATTTTCAATGCAAGATAGGCTTCATCATGGTCCTTACATTTCTTGTGAAGAAATGATAGATGGGAGGAGGGAAGTTCCACTGAAAATATACAAAATAAATTGATACAAAATGATTGGTTAGCACTGTTGTCCTATAGTACTCTTGACCTGGATATGAATTCAAATCAAGGGCAACTGTTGCAGGGCATTTGCATTTTCATCTTATGGTTGTGCAGCTTAAATACTACAAAAACACACTGATAGGTTAATTGTCTTCCTATGAAATCAGACCCATTATGTGTGGGGCTGGGACAATGGAAATAGTTTGTGATTCCTATAGGAGACCAAAATTAATGTCAGTGGTGACAATCTCTCTACAGTGCTATGGATTATGTTAGCGCTATATAAGCAACAGGAAATACATACACTTTAACCTTAACTAACTATACAAAATGTTAAAATGTACTAAATGACTATATTTGTTTTTTAGTGTTGGGAAAAATGTGGGACTCATGCTTGACAAAACCACCCGATTTTCCTGTAAGGGGAAAATGATCCACAACTTCATGTCCACAAGCACATTTACCGAATATACTGTTGTGGATGAATTTGCTATTTGTAGAATTGATAAAGCTGCTCCTTTGGATCAAGTCTGCCTGGTTGGCTGTGGCTTTTCCACAGGTTATGGAACAGTTATCAACACTGCAAAAGTAAGTAATCAATAATACTTGGTTGAACATGCTTAAACCAACAGACAACACAAGACGGAAATAATCTGAATTTCCAAATTAGAGAGAAAGTATTGAGATGGAGTTAACTGAGTTTTATACAATTAGTTAAAATGAATTTGTTATTTTTACCTGAAATGCACCACCTGTGTTCTCGGTCAGTGCCTAGTAGTCAAGGAAATTGGGCTGAGCTACGATACACACTCATGTAACCCCTTTATTAAAAGTTCAATTTTTTAGTAAAACAATATTGATCTCTTATGTAAGCTTAAAATTTGCATGATGTTATACATTGGGAAGTTACATAAAATGGAAAATAGTCTTTGCATATCCCCCAAATATTGCATTATTATTACACAACAGAATACATCAAAGTTCTCTATTCTATTAACCATCTGAATCTTTGCTTTTATGTCAGGTGAAGCCAGGAAGCTCATGTGTGGTGTTTGGCCTGGGCGGAATAGGCATGTCAGCTGTGATGGCCTGCAAAGTTTCTGGTGCCAAACAGATTATTGGAGTGGACATCAACTCAACAAAGTTCCCCAAAGCTAAAGAACTGGGATGTACTGAGTGTGTGAATTCAAAAGATCATTCCAAACCTATCCATGAAGTTATTACAGAGATGACCGATGGAGGAGCTGACTATGGGTTTGAATGTATTGGCAATTGTGAAGTGATGGTACGAATTGCTTTCTATTACATTATACCTGTAAAAAAAAAATCTTTAGCACCCAACCAACATTTAACAATTTTACATTCATGACTTAAAGAACTTTGTACAATTTTACCCTTGATAATATTGTTATATCTGCATTTACAATAATGTTCTTAAAGTAGCTGCAATCAATTTGGAATTTCAGGACTTAACCTAGAGGAATCTTAATCTTGATGCTACAACCATAATCCATATGTCCTTTTAGGATATATAGAGACATTGTAGAAGCGGTCGTAGGGGATACAAACATCATAGAAGTGGTCTCCCTCTCAGGATGCCCTCTATAGCTAGAGTGGATAGCTAACAAGCACTGCCAATCACTCTGTTAGACCTGGGCCATTCATCTATTACATTAACAACCATTTAACTGAGTGCCAGCAAAGTAATACTATGTTCCATTTTAGTTGTAGGTCTGTTTGTGATGTAACTATTCCTTTAAATGGACTCCAGGTTAGGATGAAGGATAGGTATAGCAAAGAATGTGAATATCAATAGCAACATTGTCTAATTTTTATCAAATGTTCCCACTACTACAGGAGCTACTGAAGTGACATCATATTAAAGGGGTTTTCTGGGCAAATACTATTGATGACCTATCCTCAGTAAAGGTCATCAATGATTGATTGCCGGGGACCCACTGCTTGGGATCCCCTGCGATCGGCTAATCACCTGGGCCGTTGTTAGTGCAGCAGAGCTGAACGTCCTCATCAAGATCAGAGGCGGAAGCGCCATAGAGGGTTTCAATTCTATTAAAATCAATGGGAGTGAAGCCTTCTATTACACTTTCGCCTCTGATCCCATTGTTTGCAGCTAGAAGTGTAATCGAAGGCTTCAGCTCACATTCATTGCAATGGGAGTGAAGCCCTTTATGATGATTCCACTTCTGACTCTGATGAGGATGTACAGCCTCACTGCATTGACATAGGCTGCTTTCTGTCAATCTGCAATCAGTCTTACATTTTTCTCTCATTTGCCCCACAACTGCAGGCATCATGATTTTAGAGCAGGAGGAGCTGTGAAGATTGATATATAATTGTATGGGGAAAGATTCAGTACAACTTGTGTTTTATTCATTTTTATATCTGCTCATTCTGAGCTGAACAGTCCAATAGGCAGTCCCTATCAGTGATTGACAGCTACCCCTGTATGCACAGTCATACACAGATAGCTATAAGTCCCTGATAGCTCCGCCCATTAGATGCTCAGAATGCACAGGAGTTTCAATGAATAAAACACAAGTTACACTGAATCTTTCCCCATAAAACTATTTATCAATTTGCTCAGCTCCAACTTAATTTGTATAGCCTGCAGGAGAGAAGGGAGAGGGGAGACATGATAAAAACTTTTTAATATGTTGAAAGTATAACTAAAGTTCAAGGGTATTTATTAGAAAGCTAAATACTAGAACAAGAGGGTGCAATCTGAGATTAATTGCTGGGAAAATCAGAAGCAACATCAGAATTTTTTTTTTACTGAAAGAGTAGAAGATGCTTGTGACAATCTTCCATCAGACAAGGTTGGAAATCAACAGTAATGAATTTAAGCTGACTGGTATAAGCAGATATCTATCCTATGGAAATAATATAATGGAAGACTAGATGGACCATGTGGGCTTTTTCTGTTGTTAATTTTCTATATTTCTTTGTGTTGGCCACAGATGTCCCCCCAACAGTGTGTCGGTTGCAGATATCCCCACAATAGTATGTCAACCACATATGTCTACTCTTTTTTTTGCACAGCATTTGGTTTGAAATATTTTTTTTCTTACTTTTTTCCAACTAAAACTGACGTGCATCTTATAGTCTGAAAAATATGGTAAATACTGTAAATTATACAATTCACTATGAACTTGCTAAATCTTATAAATTAGTTTTGTACAACATAAATTGAATTATGTAAGTGCTAAGCTAGTATTGTCCATATCTTATCATACACCTAAAATACTAACTCAATAAAACTATACTATCACACAGGACTACACATCTGTGTGTGCATGCCATTTCCCACAAAAAAGAATATATTATGCCAAATAGTAGTAGCACTTATTTACTTCCAGATACCTGTGAATACCTTCTGGGTATCCAAAGCTCTTAAAGGGGTTGTCCATCCACACTGTTGATGAGCTATCCTCAGGATACATTGTCAATGGTAGATTAGCGTCAGTCTGCCACGCATGATGCCTGGTGATCAACTGCTCTCTGGGCCAGTTCTCTGTTGCACAGAGCTGCTGCGTTGCTGGAACTATGAAGCTCTGATTTCAATGCCATGGTCTGTGTTGGTATTACAAGCAATGCTCTCAGTGAATTCAATGAATTCTATCATTGTACAAGAATCCTACCAAAAGCAAAAAAAAAAAAAAGTATTTTTTGTCCTTAGGCATCCATGATTCAGTCTACGAATTACGCCTATGGATCTGCCAATATTATTGGTGTTCCTCCTTTCAAAGACAGAATAACGATGGATGCAATGTGGCTTCTCACTGGACGCAAGGTACAAGGAGCCTTCTTGGGAGGTGAGTTCTACAAATGTTAAAATCAAACAATACTGTTAATGCTGCTTAAACATAATCATTTTTTTTTATTATTGCTTCAGAAGAGAAAGCTGATCACATTCTGTTTTGCAGATTACAAGGCATCTCAACAGTTCCCTCAAATAATTGATGATGTCCTGGCTGGGAAAATCAACCTTGATGCCCTGGTGAGTTACAGGCTGCCACTGGACCAGGTCAATGAAGGCTTTGACCTCATGAGACATGGAAAAACGTAAGTAGATTTTTAGACATTTTTGGCATTACCCGTATATGAAATTTGTTCACATAAATTTGATGTTTTATAGACAGTAAAATGCAATATTCATGTCAAGCCACATCAGAACTAGGTGATGTTCTCCTTTACTAATGAAGGTATTTGATGTTCCTGTATCCCTTAGCCTAGATCCTGCTAGGTAGGAATCTGTCCCATTTTTCAAATTGTCATGCCTCCTTTGATTTATATCTGCTAAAGAGCACTGTCTAGTGTATACTCAATTCAAATGATGTATTGATCACTTGAATTGTACTCACTTTGAGTTGCAGTATGTATGATCGTTCATTTCTACCCAGCATTCCTTTAGAATCTACAGGTCAGGGTTGAGACAACACATTTTGGTGCCCTACGCAGACATGGAAAACTGTCCTCCTCCCCAACCCTAAAATCATTCCAAAATGTTGGTTATTAGGTCATTGGTAGAGAAGAGTTTAATAGACACATCACTGGTGGTCTATGAGAATGGGTTAATGAGCACATTGCTGACTCAAGTACCTAGTGCCCAGTCTTTAACTCACCTCCTCAGTTTCCAGTCTTATAATCACTGGTCTGTAACTGGATTTGAGTGCAGGAATTCTGCCATATTATATATTGAGTAGAGGAAAGGGAATGAACATCACTCCAAGACAAGATATATCAGACGTGGCACGACCTCCAAGTAGAAATAGTCCATCAGTACCCAACTTTACTTGCTGAAAAAATGAAATATAGTTCAGTTCATATGTTGGATTTTTCTCAAATACTAAGGCAACATTGAAAAAGCTGCAACATGGAAGCTGCTCATTATTTCATATTTTTTTGAACTGTTTTGAATGGTGACACCAGGCTCCATCATTCCAGAAAGAGCTGTGATGATCATCACACAAAATATTTTTTTTAACATATGCCCACTATATACATAGACCATGCCCTAAAATCTTCCAAGCCTACTGCATTCCAATCCCAAGTAGTGCATATTCAGAAAAGAATAAAGACCCCACTTAAGACCCAGAATAAAAGAGTTCCCAAAATAATTATAGCCCCCGAGATAAACCTGGAATGCATCCCAAAATACAGATTCAGACCCCAAAATAAATACAGACTTTAAATCAGACTAATACAGACCCCCAAACCCCTAAATAAATACAGCCTCTGACCAAACCACACAATAAATTCTGACACTGGACCTCTGAATAAATACAGACCCCAGAATAGATGTATTCTTGAGACCAGACTCTAGGACGCAGCCCCATAGTAAAAACAGACTTAGAGAGGTGTAATGTATATGGGTTTATATAGTTACCATTGAAATCAATAATATTTTTATACATAGTGAGCTGTAAGCTTCCTCTATTGGCCTCTGCCATCAGCCATAATGCTAACAACATTGAGTTGGGTAATGAAAAGTAATTTCCTTGATACAACCATATACAGTAAAGATGATGGCCAACACACAGCAGTATATAGCTCTTCGCACAAGAGAGGCACAGGTCTTATAAACATTACTGCATGTAAAGGGGTTGTCCAAGTTATGTAAAGGGCATTCCCAATGCTGTAAAAGAACAAAACAGCTAATACTCGCCTCTCCCTGTTTCCCGCTCGTCCCCTGCCAGTGACTCCTGGCCTTCCTGTTGACATCATCCTAACAGGCTGCAGTTAGCTTGAGCCATTTCCAAGCCAGCTGCTGCAGCCCAGGGGCTAAACAGGGAGTGGGAGAGGTGTTCGCTGCTTTGTTACTTTACACCACTGTGGACCCATTGAGATGCCGTTTACATAAATGGGACAATCCTTTAAAAGTCTCTCAACAAGTGGCAGTGGCAGCTTTGTCTCTCGCACTCTACAGCTGTATCAGCAGTACTTCCCATCATAGTATTTCCCTAACCTCTGCATGGCAGAGACAGGACTTCTCACACAGCCTTCCTGGTCAGATGCCCCTGGAGCACTACAAACACTCCCAATCTCCCTTGCTAAGACACAGACCTCTACACACAAGATTCAGTTTAGCTCAGCAAACACCTTTACCCCAACCCTCTTTATGCTAGACTTAAGAATGTGGTGCATCCATGCCCGATGCGTTCTCATACTGCTTACTAGACCCAGCATAGCTCTTCTTGTGGCAGTTGTTACATTATCAGGACTCTTCTTCCCTGCAACAATGGCAGCTCCAGTTAATGAGAAAAAAGAGTCTATAAAATGGTATTGTTCCCCAAAAGTCTGTTTGGACCTTTTGAGGAAGATGTTATATTAAAGAAGTAACAAGAAAAACATAATGCAAGAAAACACACCTTATAATTAACAAAAAAAACACCCAGGCCAACCAAAATAAATGTCAGACAAATATACAGATTACACTTTTTGGGATTTTATACATGATTTAAGAAACATTTTAGAGTTTTTGTATACTAAAAATTGTAAGGAAAATAAATATTACATGTTGTAAGACAGGCAAAAAAATCACTGATTCCCTCAAAAATAAAAAGGTTAAACGGGGGGTGGGTGGGTGGGTGGGTGGGGGTGGGGGTGGTAAACATTGGTCATTAAATTTCACAATATCTCTGTTAATATCAGATATGAAGTTCTGTTTTTGAAAAGTAGAGCTTCAATGTTTGTGCAATGGGCGTTGCCTATTTGCATGCGCATGTGCGTGTTTTACCATACCTTTTAGACACACAAATCAAGAGCAAAGAAAAAATGCAACCATACTCTTACTCATAGAAATGGGCAATTAAGCTAATTAGTTCAATAGGTGCTATTTTTGTGCGAAAATGTGCAGGAAAAGAGAGCATGCTGCATATTTTTTTTGCGCAAACAAAATGTGCACACGAAATGCGCTTCAAATCAATGGGTCCTATTCACTTTGCATTGTGCATGCAAATTTTGTTTGTGCAAAACACTGCGCAAATACGTTCATGGGACCCAGGCCTTAAGAGAAGTTGACTTACGATCAGCTCATGATCACAACAACTTGGCCACAACACAACTGTACTAACTTATATTAGTTTGCGATGTTGCAGGGCTAGACAGGATAACCTGGCCTTAAAATACACAGCAAACTAAACAGAAAACAACTAAAACTATATATATATATATATATATATATATATATATATATATATATATATATATATATACTAATTTAGAGATCTTAAGGTGCAGTGAAGCTTTTCGAAATAGTATTGCTAATGTGTTTTATATAATGTCAGTATTAATCTAAATTTGTATTTTCATTATCTTACAGTGTCCGTACAGTTCTTTTAATGGGTTGCGAAAAATCAGCAAGTTGCAAGTAACTGAGGAGCACAAATATACTTCCAATATTACTTCAATATTATATATATAAGCAGCCAAACTCATTTTGTTTTAACTTTGGCTTACTTGCTTCTATTGAAGGGTTAGTCTATGTTGCTGCTGTACGGTGATTTTTCTACCTAACGCAATCGGAGATATTTGGCTTTTAAAATGTAACATTTTCTTTCAATATCTTTATTACAGCTAACAATAAAATATTTGACTGGTTTCAAAGGTTTATAGTTGTACTGAATTCTTTATACGGCATCTATTATATTGCTATAATTAGCACAGTTATAACCGTTACTGAAGATCAGTATATTATTATATTATGCATCAAGTCTGCTGTGGGTCTTTTGTTGTTACTCTTGGGTTCTTTGTCACCTACATCAGGGCTGCCTATTGTGTCTTGGAGTTATCTTAGCAGGACGTGCCCTCCTGGGGATGAGTAGAGACAGTCCTGAATGTTCTCTATTTGTAGGCAGTTTGTCTAATCGTGGATTGATGTATATGCAGGTCTTTATTAATGCCTTTATAGCCTTTGACAACCTCATGTGGCTCTATAACACATCTTCTAAAGTCTTCTGAAAGTAGTTTGCCTCAAAGCATGATTCACACTAACCAATCTTTCTTGAGGAGAACAGTTTTGTCAATAACCGGGCTTTGTGTGCCTTTATTTAATGGCAAAATCTCTGTGAAACCAAAACTTATAATCGTGTCTCCTTACTATAAACATCATTAGCCAATTAGCTCCTGAAGAATTTAATATATTTTATTTCTCTGCAATATGGATGTTTTTCAACGTGCTCAATAAAAGACATGATGGGTACAACTGTGTATTATTAGTTTAGTTAGATTATGTGTCTATAATTATGACCTAAATAATGTAACATCCAATGAATTGGAATTTCAAATACCATTATATTGTTGTTATGCTGCTACTGCAGTTGGTAGGGTATGTCCTAAGTATGTCCCTGTTAAGTTGTGCTCTGATGTCATCAGTCCCTCCCTTCTTCCTGTCCCTTGTAGTCTTGTTTACCTCATCTTCTGCTTAGCACTGTCTAAAAAGATAATCTTTTTACCTACAGTAGGTTGTACAGTTGTAAAAAGTTCCACCTGAAACAAACCTCACCTGGAAAATTCATACATGCCTACTTGGCCGAGTTGACACTAACTATGTTTCTTCGTATGAGTGCAGTTTGTTACAGACATACCATGGGATTGTCTTGCAGCCTAGGCACTGAGTTATAATAGATAACAGACACCATTTAATTAGTAATGTATATAGAGATGCAGAAAATTCCAGTGGGTTCACTTCCTTTTTTTGCAACTGTATATACCAATCAGTCATAAAATTCAAACCACTGAGTGATGATGTGACTAACAATGATTATCTCATTACAATGGCACCTGTCAAGGAGTGCTACATGTTAAGGACCTTCCACGCGGGGCAGAATAGGCCGCACGATGCACCATAAGCCATCATAAATTCTGCACCAAAATCCACAAACTACCTGCAGATTTTGATGCCGAATTGAAAATACCTTAAAACTTGACTTCAACTCTGCATCAACAAGATAGATGGATAGGTAGATAGATAGATATGAGATAAATAGATAGATATGAGATAGATAGATAGATAGATAGATAGATAGATAGATAGATAGATAGATAGATAGATAGATAGATAGATAGATATGAGATAGATATGAGATAGATAGATAGATAGATAGATAGATAGATAGATAGATAGATAGATAGATATGAGATAGGCCGCCTGCAGACGAGCGGGTCGGATCCGGCGGCGAAAGTTCTCGCCGCGGGACCTGACCCGAGCGCCTGCAGGGATGAGCGCGTACTCACCTGCGCCCCGCGGCCCCGGCTCTTTCATGTGCAGACTGGAGCCGGAGGCCGGGTGAGTGACGTTTCTGTGCAAGGCTCTGCGAGCCCCGCACAGAAATAGGACG
The DNA here is from genome assembly GCF_035609145.1 of Eleutherodactylus coqui. Taxonomy (NCBI): domain Eukaryota; kingdom Metazoa; phylum Chordata; class Amphibia; order Anura; family Eleutherodactylidae; genus Eleutherodactylus; species Eleutherodactylus coqui. The sequence continues at coordinate 168,139,158 of NC_089843.1, read as the reverse complement.
TGCCGCGGTTTGTTTGCTGCGCGGGATTTTGCGCGGCCAAATCGCGGCTGTCTGCATAGGATTGTGTTTGTTAACGCAATCCTATGCAGGCTTTGAGCGGCGGAAATCCCGCGGGAAATCCCGCCGTGGGATTTCCGCCCGTGTGCAGGCGGCCTTAAATAGATAGATATGAGATAGATAGATAGATAGATAGATATGAGATAAATAGATAGATAGATATGAGATAGATAGATAGATAGATAGATAGATAGATAGATAGATAGATAGATAGATAGATAGATAGATATGAGATAGATAGATAGATAGATAGATAGATAAAATATTGCTGGCACGCCTGAACATGAAGTTCATCATGCAAAAATATCTCCTGAAATAAAGTATTTAGTGAAACTGCTTCAGTATATAAACTCATGTTTGATTCAGAAAAGCATAAGACACAAAAGTGACAAGGAAAAACTTAGCAGGGATAAAGATTGCAAAACAGAGCAACTGAACCTTGTTAAAAGATACATAGACAAACCACAATAACTCTGGGACAGTGTTCTATAGACAGATGAAGGCAACTTAGAGCCCTTTAGCAATGCATACCTACATTACGTTTATAGACAATGAAATGAAGCCAATTAGAGAAGTTCTCGAGGACCTTTACTATTTACAACCTATCCTCATGATAGGTCATTAGGAGTCGATCAACAGGGGTCTATTGCTTGGGATTCCTGCTGATCAGCTGATTTCCAGCACTATTATCAGTATGAATTTCGGTTGAAGCAGATAGCACTGTCCGTATTACAGAGGCCTGGGATGGTACTCTAGGCACAGTTCCCACTGAACTACAGTAAAACATGGCGGAGGATCCATAATGTTGTGTGGCTGCTTTGCTGATTCTGGGACTGGAGGCCTTAAATGAGTTACAAGAATAATTAAAGGGGTTGTAACAGAATAGGGGATAACTTGCTGAGCGGTGTGGTCTTACTGTTGATACTCTCACCCATCCTGAGAACAGGGGTCTCGTGTCCCCCACTTGTTGCTGCTGGGATATTTATGTTAGTTTCCTGTACATACTTACATATGACAATTATCATGCAAATCACTCAATCTAACGATTATTTTCATGATAATCAGGCAATGTAAAAGGGCCAGAGGATTATCAGAGAAATTTAATGCAAATTGTGCTCTCAAATGTAAGAAAACTAGGTTTTAGTTAAAAATGGGTCCTACAGCAGGATAATGATCCAAAGCACCCATCCAAAAATGCACACAAGTGATTAAGAAGGAAAAAAATGGACTTTTTTTTTTTAACTGGCCTGCAATGAGTCCTCATCATAATCCAATTGAGAATCTTTGGAGAGAGATGAAATCTGCTATTGGGAAAAGCAACCCTGCAAACATTCAAGAGCTTGAGAGAATTACCATGGAAGACTGGAAGAAACTATCAGCAGGCAGGTGCTAGAAGCTCACAGATGGCTACGAACAACATTTAGAGGCTCTTGGTGTGAAAGGTTGTGCAACCAAGTATAACGGAAGGGTGCCTTTAAACTTGTCCATTTCATGTACTATACTATGTTTGTCCTTTATTTCCTTTTATAAATTCATGCTTGTACAGTATGTTGACAGGTAAACTTTTTTGCTGAATGCAATTAAAATATTCTAATGATACAAAGTACATGTCCACCTATTTCTGAACATATCGGCAATTCTAATACTAAACAGTCGAGGGTGCAAATAATGTTGGCCACAACTGTATATAAATATCCATAGGCCTGCCTTTACCTTAGCTCATATCTGCTTAAAGGGGTTGTGCCACTAAATTCATGCGGGGGGCTATGGGACACCCATCCCCAGGATCGGTCAGATCCCACCAATCATAAAGTTATTCCATATCCTGTGAATAGGAGATAATGTCAGAGCTGCAGCTCTTGCAGGTCGGGAGCCACTCGTGAACACGTTATCGGCGGGTCTCATGCAGGAAACGGCAGTGCCACTTCCTGCATTCTCTACATAGCACTTACTGAGCATTACGTAGCTTGTAAAGGAGAAGACAGAAGTTGTTAAAAACTGATTGTGTCTTTTCCTTTGGATCCTGGTGTGTCTGACAGCCAAGCACTCGACCTGCTCCTGCTAGTTTGCAGGAACAGAAGCTTTAATCCCATAATGTTTTTTTTTTTTTAACTATTGACAGAAATTAAAGCCCTTAATGCGTTAAAGGGGTTGTCCCGCGAAACAAAGTGGGTCTATACACTTCTGTATGGCCATATTAATGCACTTTGTAATGTACATTGTGCATTAATTATGAGCCATACAGAAGTTATAAGAAATTTTTCACTTACCTGCTCCGTTGCTAGCGTCCTCGTTTCCATGGAGCCGTCTAATTTTCAGCGTCTAATCGCCAAATTAGACGCGCTTGCACAGTCCGGGTCTTCTTCTTTTCTCATTGGGGCTCCGTGTAGCTCCGTGTAGCTCCGCCCCGTCACGTGCCGATTCCAGCCAATCAGGAGGCTGGAATCGGCAATGGACCGCACAGAAGCCCTGCGGTCCACCGAGGGAGAAGATCCCGGTGGCCATCTTCAGCAGGTAAGTAAGAAGTCACCGGAGCGCGGGGATTCAGGTAAGCGCTGTCCGGTGTTCTTGTTTAACCCCTGCATCGGGGTTGTCTCGCGCCGAACGGGGGGGGGGGGGGGGGGTTGGAAAAAAAAAAAAACGTTTCGGCGCGGGACAACCCCTTTAATATTACAACATGCTAGCAAAATGCTTGACAGGGTGCAATTTACAACAAAACCACAAGGTGGCCGCATAAAGAGACATATAGGATAGACATCTTGTGACAGAGTATTACAAATTCTTTTTATTTGAAAAGCTATGCACATTGCAACAGATAGCTATTGATATGTTGAGACAAGTGGAAAGGTAAGGAGTACACATCTGTACACACTATATGCTACAGGCAAAGTGTGAAATACGGGCATTATATGGAAAGTTTAAGTATTTTATAAAATTCCTAACATGTTATAAGCAGAGTGTGAAATATTGTAATGCCTGCTTTTCACACATTGTCTATAATATATAAAATACCTAGGCATTATGCAGTACTATTTAGGCAAAGTATAAAAACAGAATCAAGAAAAGGTCTTATGGAAAAAAAAGACATACATGAAAATACAACAATAAATGCAAGACTTTCAAAGTACAGGACTTTCTTATTGAAAAAAAAGAGAAAAATATTCAGTATTGACCTAACGGCACACAATGCCTGCATCTTTGAGTCCTTCGGGACGCTACAGAGAGGTGAGTGAGCGCTCTTCTGTCTCTCTCTCTGTCTTTCTAAGGAAGTCATGTCTTTGAAGCGGCGTCAGCAGAGGGATATAATATTTTGGATGGGTCCTGACTCCTGTTCTAATGAGAGTCGGCAGTGGATGCAGAACTGTCGGAGGACACAGAACTCTGTGTTGGCAGGTGGGTGGTGATGCATAGGGCACTGAGTGAGGGGAGTCAAAGAGGACTTGTGTCCCAATGCCGTGTAGTGGCAGTGTCATGCTGTCATATGGAGAGCCAGACCTGTCCAGCCTTGCATTTAGTCTGCAGGTGCTGTGGTCTCTGGAATCTGAACTGTCAGTCTGAGTGCAGTGGAAGAGCGAGGCAGCAGGTGTGTGTGTGTGGGGGGGGGGGGGGGAGGGGTTGGGAATATTCTATCTAATATCTAATCTGTCTTTCCCTTCCAGTTTCATCCCATTGCTTCTAGTCTTTCCTTGTACAAATGAGAATAGGGCTGATCCCTCTGCACTGTATAAGCCCTTCAGATATTTGTAGACAGCTATTAAGTGTCCTCTCAGCCTTCTTTTTTGCACGCTAAACATTTCCAGATCTTTTAACCATTCCTCATAGGACATGATTTGCAGACCGCTCACCATCTTGGTAATTCTTCTCTGAATTAGCTTCAGTTTGTCGATGTATTTTTTAAATTGAGGCACACAGAACTGGACACAGTATTCCAGATGAGGTCTGACTAAGATCTGATATAGACTCTATGCTTCTCTTAATACATCCCAGAATGATGTTTGCTTTTTTTTTGCTGCAGCATCACACTGTTGACTCATGTTCAGTCTGTGATCTATTAATATACCCAAGTCTTTTTCAGATGTGCTGCTTATCTCAATTCCTCATATTCTGTATGTTTTTTGTTTTCCATTTTTCTTGCCCAGATGTTGAACTATGCATTTCTCCTTGTTAAATACTATTCTGTTAGTCACTGCCACTGCTCAAGCTTGTATGGATCTGTTTTTAATTATTCTCTCTCTTCTCTAGTATTAGCTATTCCTCCTAGCTTTCTGTAGTCCGCAAATTTGATGAGATTCCCTCCCAAGATCATTTTTAAAAATTTTGAACAGCACTGAGCCTAGGACAGAGCCTTGTGGTACCCCACATGACACATTCTTTCAATTGGATGTGCAGCCATTTATGACCACTAAAAGTATCCTCCTAAATGCGACTATTCTTTCCCTACTTTTTCTACATACCACCCCTTTCCCTACCACCCTGGACACCCTTCCCTCCCACATACTCCCACCATTCACCGGCAGCAATAAACCACCCAGTCCCTCATCTGTCTAGATTTTGTTCTTCTCCACCTTGCTGCTCTACGTGCAACTTTGCATTCCATCTATCACCAACATTCTTTCCTTTTACCTCAATTTCCCGGTGTCCTCTTCAGCAGTTGGAACCTCACGCCACCCAGGTCTCCAACTGGTTGGTTTATATGCATACTTTAAAAATAATTTTATTTTTAATTTACTCTTTTGCAAATGGATGTATTTATGTATTTGTATGATTAAATGTGCGCACATGCATTTACTTAATCATAATAATTTTTCATCAATCAGAGGCCCCTGCCAGTCTGTTCTACCCATTTTTTCCATAATTACGTATGGGCAACGGTACATACGCATCCATTGACAACGGTGCTCAGGAAAGATGTCGCAGTGCTTGAAGGGGTCCAAAGAAAGGCTTCTAAATTAAAGGGTGTTATTCCCCATTTACATACACATGGCAGCAGAATTTCATCTAATAAAGTCCAAGGAGGACAGGATAGCAGAAGGAAAGGTAACCTGTTCCCTTTTCTGCTTTTAGTTTTCGTTAGAAATAAAGGAATAAAATGACAACTAGACCCTTCATCTTGTAAATTGCGCATCTCCTTACACAGACTCTGACACAAGGAAAACACTAACACGCAGTTGTCAATTTATTCATATACTTTCATAAGAAATAGCAGAGCGATGCTCTCAAGAATGCTCCAGCATCGTTATGTCATGGAAATAACTAACACTGACATACCGTGAGAACACTTACAGGTCCTTATTGTACATATATCTATGTTATATACAGGATGGACAAAAAAATATCATTATTATTTATGGTCTTTTTTTAAAATCCAAATTGAATTATGGTGGTAATATGTAGAATTATCTTTTCTATAGATATGTCAGTAGTTGTGTGATTGCTAAAGTCACGATCTGGCCGTCAAGAGGGTCAAATAAAATGGCAGAGGTACACTTGACAATAGCTGTGGACACTAACCAATGTTGTTCATGCAGTAGTTCACTAAACTCAAAAGTATCTGGATACTAATGGTGACCACTTTGGGCACCTGATGTGATTGCAGAAGTCAAACATGTTTTATCCCTATCCCTTGATGTCTATATAAATCTAGTAATTCAAATTTTAAGTAGATACCTTTTTGGGTCACCTTATATATTAGAATATACATCTATATATACTGGGTGGGCAATGAAAAAGTAGCCCGTCTCCGATCCGGGCACCATACTCTTTGGAGGAGGCCTTAGCACTTTCATTTTACCTCAGCAGTATAAAGAATGATGGTTGCTATAGGCAAAGACAGGTTTTCTTTCAGACACCTTTCATAAATCTGCCCAATCGTCTTCTTCCTGCAACAGCAAATAGTTATTGTGGAAGGCTTTGTGTGAAGTGGATCATATAACGAAACACAAGAGGCCTTTACCAACAAGTACCAAAGTACAAAACCACCTGTTAAAGATTGTCTTTAGAGCCTAGTAGAGAAATGGTCAAAAGAAAAGTGGCTTAGAAGCTCGGCAAGTGTCATGAATGACAAAATGAAAACAAATGCCAAAGGCATTAACCACTATTGGGTATCGGGATTTATGATGTAGTAGGGGAGTTCCAGCCAATCATTGGCCGGGGAGTGTGGCATAGGGTTGGTATTAGTTGTTGAATATACTGGGGTCCCACCTTTTTGTGTTATAAATGTGCTCACAAGGCGTTCAGCACAGTAATAGCCTTGATATCCCTTGAAGATGCCGTGGAACTGGTAAAATATATTGGGAGGATAAGAGCAGTGTTCTCAGCGCAGTTTGCTTGGCTGCGTTCTGCCATTCCCATTTTGTATCTTTTTTCTGAGATACCCACGTATTAGAGATGAGCGAACACCAAAATGTTCGGGTGCTCGTTATTCGGAACGAACTTCCCGCGATGCTCGAGGGTTCGTTTCGAACAACGAACCCCATTGAAGTCAATGGGCGACCAGAGCATTTTTGTATTTCGCCGATGCTCGCTAACGTTTTCATGTGTGAAAATCTGGGCAATTCAACAAAGTGATGGGAACGACACAGCAACGGATAGGGCAGGCGAGGGGCTACATGTTGGGCTGCATCTCAAGTTCACAGGTCCCACTATTAAGCCACAATACCGGCAAGAGTGGGCCCACCCCCCTCCCAACAACTTTTACTTCTGAAAAGCCCTCATTAGCATGGCATACCTTTGCTAAGCACCACACTACCTCCAACAAAGCACAATCACTGCCTGCATGACACTCCACTGACACTTCTCCTGGGTTACATGCTGCCCAACCGCCCCCCCCCCCCCCCACAGCGCACACCAAAGTGTCCCTGGGCAGCCTTCAGCTGCCCTCATGCCACACCACGCTCATGTCTATTTAGAATTGCGTCTGCCATGACGAGGGACCGCAGGCACACACTGCAGAGGTTGGCACGGCTAGGCAGCGACCCTCTTTAAAAGTGGCGGAGCGATAGCCCACAATGCTGTACAGAAGCAATGAGAAATAGAATCCTGTGCCACCGCCATCAGGAGCTGCACACGTGGGCATAGCAATGGGGAACCTATGTGCCACACACTATTCATTCTGTCAAGGTGTCTGCATGCCCCAGTCAGACCGGGCTTTTTAATTCATAGACACAGGCAGGTACAACTCCCTATTGTGAAGTCCCTGTCGACCCACAGCATGGGTGGCTCCCTGGAACCCACCGGCGGTACACCGAAATATCCCATTGCATTGCCCAACACAGCTGAGGTAGTAATGTCGTGCTTAATGCAGGTGGGCTTCGGCCCACACTGCATGCCCCAGTCTGACTGGGGTTCTTTATAAGTGTACAGATGTAGTAAAAACTCCGTGTGCACCTACAGCATGGGTGGGTGCCAGGAAGCCACCGGCGGTACATAGAAATATCCCATTGCATTGCCCAACACAGCTGAGGTAGTAATGTCGTGCGTAATACAGGTGGGCTTCGGCCCACACTGCATGCCCCAGTCAGACTGGGGTTCTTTAGAAGTGGACACATGTATTAAAAACTCCGTGTGCACTTACAGCATGGGTGGCTCCCTGGAACCCACCGGCGGTACATAAAAATATCCCATTGCATTGCCCAACACAGCTGAGGTAGTAATGTCGTGCTTAATGCAGGTGGGCTTCGGCCCACACTGCATGCCCCAGTCAGACTGGGGTTCTTTACAAGTGGACACATGTAGGTTAAACTCCCTGTGGACCCACTGCCTGGGTGGGTGCCAGGAAGCCACCGGCGGTACATAGAAATATCCCATTGCATTGCCCAACACAGCTGAGGTAGTAATGTCGTGCGTAATACAGGTGGGCTTCGGCCCACACTGCATGTCCCAGTCAGACTGGGGTTCTTTAGAAGTGGACACATGTATTAAAAACTCCGTGTGCACTTACAGCATGGGTGGCTCCCTGGAACCCACCGGCGGTACATAAAAATATCCCATTGCATTGCCCAACACAGCTGAGGTAGTAATGTCGTGCTTAATGCAGGTGGGCTTCGGCCCACACTGCATGCCCCAGTCAGACTGGGGTTCTTTACAAGTGGACACATGTAGGTTAAACTCCCTGTGGACCCACTGCCTGGGTGGGTGCCAGGAAGCCACCGGCGGTACATAGAAATATCCCATTGCATTGCCCAACACAGCTGAGGTAGTAATGTCGTGCGTAATACAGGTGGCTTCGGCCCACACTGCATGCCCCAGTCAGACTGGGGTTCTTTAGAAGTGGACACATGTATTAAAAACTACGTGTGCACCTACAGCATGGGTGGCTCCCTGGAACCCACCGGCGGTACATAAAAATATCCCATTGCATTGCCCAACACAGCTGAGGTAGTGATGTCGTGCTTAATGCAGGTGGGCTTCGGCCCACACTGCATGCCCCAGTCAGACTGGGGTTCTTTACAAGTGGACACATGTAGGTTAAACTCCCTGTGGACCCACTGCCTGGGTGGGTGCCAGGAAGCCACCGGCGGTACATAGAAATATCCCATTGCATTGCCCAACACAGCTGAGGTAGTAATGTCGTGCTTAATGCAGGTGGGCTTCGGCCCACACTGCATGCCCCAGTCAGACTGGGGTTCTTTACAAGTGGACACATGTAGGTTAAACTTCCTGTGGACCCACTGCCTGGGTGGGTGCCAGGAAGCCACCGGCGGTACATAGAAATATCCCATTGCATTGCCCAACACAGCTGAGGTAGTAATGTCGTGCGTAATACAGGTGGGCTTCGGCCCACACTGCATGCCCCAGTCAGACTGGGGTTCTTTAGAAGTGGACACATGTATTAAAAACTCCGTGTGCACCTACAGCATGGGTGGCTCCCTGGAACCCACCGGCGGTACATAAAAATATCCCATTGCATTGCCCAACACAGCTGAGGTAACGTCAGCTGTAATGCAGGTGGGCTAAAAATTAATTTGATTACACTGTAGGCGAGGGCCCACAAAAATTGCTGTATCAACAGTACTAATGTACATCCCAAAAATTGGCCATGGCCAGCCAAGAGGGCAGGTGAAACCCATTAATCGCTTTGGTTAATGTGGCTTAAGTGGTAACTAGGCCTGGAGGCAGCCCAGTGTAACGAAAAATTGGTTCAAGTTAAAGTTCCAATGCTTTTAAGCGCATTGAAACTTATAAAAATTGTTCTGAAAAATTATTTGAGTGAGCCTTGTGGCCCTAAGAAAAATTGCCCGTTCAGCGTGATTACGTGAGGTTTCAGGAGGAGGAGCAGGAGGAGGAGGAGGAGGAATATTAGACACAGATTGATGAAGCAGAAATGTCCCCGTTTTGGATGGTGAGAGAGAACGTAGCTTCCATCCGCGGGTGCAGCCTACGTATTGCTTACGTATCGCTGCTGTCCGCTGGTGGAGAACAGAAGTCTGGGGAAATCCAGCCTTTGTTCATCTTGATGAGTGTTAGCCTGTCGGCACTGTCGGTTGACAAGCGGCTACGCTTATCTGTGATGATTCCCCCAGCCGCACTAAACACCCTCTCCGACAAGACGCTAGCTGCAGGACAAGCAAGCACCTCCAGGGCATACAGCGCTAGTTCAGGCCACGTGTCCAGCTTCGACACCCAGTAGTTGTAGGGGGCAGAGGCGTCACCAAGGATGGTCGTGCGATCCGCTACGTACTCCCTCACCATCCTTTTACAGTGCTCCCGCTGACTCAGCCGTGACTGGGGAGCGGTGACACAGTCTTGGTGGGGAGCCATAAAGCTGGCCAGGCCCTTAAAGACTGTTGCACTGCCTGGGATGTACATGCTGCTCGATCTACGCACATCCCCTGCTACCTTGCCCTCGGTACTGCGCCTTCTGCCACTAGCGCTGTCGGCTGGGAATTTTACCATCAGCTTGTCCGCAAGGGTCCTGTGGTATAGCAACACTCTCGAACCCCTTTCCTCTTCGGGAATCAGAGTGGGCAGGTTCTCCTTATACCGTGGATCGAGCAATGTGTACACCCAGTAATCCGTCGTGGCCAGAATGCGTGCAACGCGAGGGTCACGAGAAAGGCATCCTAACATGAAGTCAGCCATGTGTGCCAGGGTACCTGTACGCAACACATGGCTGTCTTCACTAGGAAGATCACTTTCAGGATCCTCCTCCTCCTCCTCCTCCTCCTCCTCCTCAGGCCATACACGCTGAAAGGATGACAGGCAATCAGCCGGTGTACCGTCAGCAGCGGCCCAAGCTGTCTCTTCCCCCTCCTCCTCATCCTCCTCATGCTCCTCCTCCTCCTCCTGTACGCGCTGAGAAATAGACAGGAGGGTGCCCTGACTATCCAGCGGCATACTGTCTTCCCCCGCCCCCGTTTCCGAGCGCAAAGCAGCTGCATTTATGGTTTGCAGGGAATTTCTCAAGATGCATAGCAGAGGAATGGTGACGCTAATGATTGTAGCATCGCCGCTCACCACCTGGGTAGACTCCTCAAAATTACCAAGGACATGGCAGATGTCTGCCAACCAGGCCCACTCTTCTGAAAGGAATTGAGGAGGCTGACTCCCACTGCGCCGCCCATGTTGGAGTTGGTATTCGACTATAGCTCTACGTTGTTCATAGAGCCTGGCCAACATGTGGAGCGTAGAGTTCCACCGTGTGGGCACGTCGCACAGCAGTCGGTGCACTGGCAGCTTAAAGTGATGTTGCAGGGTGCGCAGGGTGGCAGCGTCCGTGTGGGACTTTCGAAAATGTGCGCAGAGCCGGCGCGCCTTTACGAGCAGGTCTGACAAGCGTGGGTAGCTTTTCAGAAAGCGCTGAACCACCAAATTAAAGACGTGGGCCAGGCATGGCACGTGCGTGAGGCTGCCGAGCTGCAGAGCCGCCACCAGGTTACGGCCGTTGTCACACACGACCATGCCCGGTTGGAGGCTCAGCGGCGCAAGCCAGCGGTCGGTCTGCTGTGTCAGACCCTGCAGCAGTTCGTGGGCCGTGTGCCTCTTATCGCCTAAGCTGAGTAGTTTCAGCACGGCCTGCTGACGCTTGCCCACCGCTGTGCTGCCACACCGCGCGACACCGACTGCTGGCGACATGCTGCTGCTAACACATCTTGATTGCGAGACAGAGGAGGAGGAGGAGGAGGGTGCTTTAGTGGAGGAAGCATACACCTCCGCAGATACCACCACCGAGCTGGGGCCCGCAATTCTGGGGGTGGGTAGGACGTGAGCGGTCCCAGGCTCTGACTCTGTCCCAGCCTCCACTAAATTCACCCAATGTGCCGTCAGGGAGATGTAGTGGCCCTGCCCGCCTGTGCTTGTCCACGTGTCCGTAGTTAAGTGGACCGTGGCAGTAACCGCGTTGGTGAGGGCGCGTACAATGTTGCGGGAGACGAGGTCGTGCAGGGCTGGGACGGCACATCTGGAAAAGTAGTGGCGACTCGGAACTGAGTAGCGCGGGGCCGCCGCCTCCATGATACTTTTGAAGGACTCCGTTTCCACAACCCTATACGGCAGCATCTCAAGGCTGATGAATTTTGCTATGCGGACGGTTAACGTTTGAGCGTGTGGGTGCGTGGCGGCGTACTTGCGCTTGCGCTCCAACAGTTGCGCAAGCGACGGCTGGACGGTGCGCTGAACTACACTGCTGGATGGGGCCGAGGACAGCGGAGGTGAGGGTGTGGGTGCAGGCCAGGAGACGGTAGTGCCTGTGTCCTGAGAGGGGGGTTGCATCTCAGTGGCAGGTTGGGGCACAGGGGGAGAGGCAGGGGTGCAAACCGGAGGCGCTGAACGGCCTTCGTCCCACCTTGCGGGGTGCTTGGCCATCATATGTCTGCGCATGGTGGTGGTGGTGAGGCTGTTGGTGTTGGCTCCCCGGCTGAGCTTTGCGCGACAAAGGTTGCACACCACTGTTCGTCGGTCGTCAGGCGTCTCTGTGAAAAACTGCCAGACCTTAGAGCACCTCGGCCTCTGCAGGGTGGCATGGCGCGAGGGGGCGCTTTGGGAAACACTTGGTGGATTATTCGGTCTGGTCCTGCCTCTACCCCTGGCCACCGCACTGCCTCTTGCAACCTGCCCTGCTGATGCCCTTGCCTCCCCCTCTGAAGACCTGTCCTCCTGAGTAAGCGTTGCACACCAGGTGGGGTCAGTCACCTCATCGTCCTGCTGCTCTTCCTCCGAATCCTCTGTGCGCTGCTCCCTCGGACTTACTGCCCTTACTACTACCTCACTGCAAGACAACTGTGTCTGATCGTCATCGTCCTCCTCACCCACAGAAAGTTGTTGAGACAGTTGGCGGAAGTCCCCAGCCTCTTCCCCCGGACCCCGGGAACTTTCGAATGGTTGGGCATCAGTGACGATAAACTCCTCTGGTGGGAGAGGAACCGCTGCTGCCCAATCTAAGCAGGGGCCCGAGAACAGTTCCTGGGAGTGTTCCCGCTCCTGAGCAGGTGTTATTGTAGTGGAGTGAGGCGGCTGGGAGGAAGGAGGAGCAGCAGACAGAGGATTCGGATTGGCAGCAGTGGACGGCGCAGAACTGCGGGTAGACGATAGGTTGCTCGAAGCACTTTCTGCCATCCAGGACAGGACCTGCTCACACTGCTCATTTTCTAATAACCGTCTCCCGCGTGGACCCATTAATTGGGCGATGAATATGGGGACGCCAGAAACGTGCCTCTCTCCTAATCGCGCAGCAGTCGGCTGCGACACACCTGGATCAGGAGCTCGGCCTGTGCCCACACCCTGACTTGGCCCTCCGCGTCCTCGGCCGCGTCCACGTCCTCTAGGCCTACCCCTACCCCTCAGCATGCTGTATTACCAGTGATTTGATTTCACAGGCAGGAAATAAATTGGCGCAAGACTGCAGGCCAAATATAATTTTTTCCCTTTTTTGAAAACGAAAGGCCCCACTGCCTCTAGTGAATGAATAATCTAAGTTTAATAACTGTGCTGTTTTCCTGCTAATGTGTCACAGAACGTGAGGGTAGCAGAGTTATTAACTGTGGCAGAGCAGGTATTTTTTTTCCCAATTAAGGAAAGCAAATGGCGAAGCCAGGAGTAAAACGTAGCTGGGTGCGTATGATTTTTACAGGTTGCAGACGCAGCCGACACGTGTCCACCGGCGTTAGGACGGACAGAGGCAGGACAAATAGAATTATTTTCCGTTTTTTTGCACCAAAAGTCAGCACTGCGTATATTCTATGAACATGAGAAGTTTAATAACTGTGCTGTTTTCCTGCTAATGTGTCACAGAACGTGAGGGTAGCAGAGTTATTAACTGTGGCAGAGCAGGTATTTTTTTTCCCAATTAAGGAAAGCAAATGGCGAAGCCAGGAGTAAAACGTAGCTGGGTGCGTATGATTTTTACAGGTTGCAGACGCAGCCGACACGTGTCCACCGGCGTTAGGACGGACAGAGGCAGGACAAATAGAATTATTTTCCGTTTTTTTGCACCAAAAGGCAGCACTGCGTATATTCTATGAACATGAGAAGTTTAATAACTGTGCTGTTTTCCTGCTAATGTGTCACAGAACGTGAGGGTAGCAGAGTTATTAACTGTGGCAGAGCAGGTATTTTTTTTCCCAATTAAGGAAAGCAAATGGCGAAGCCAGGAGTAAAACGTAGCTGGGTGCGTATGATTTTTACAGGTTGCAGACGCAGCCGACACGTGTCCACCGGCGTTAAGACGGACAGAGGCAGGACAAATAGAATTATTTTCCGTTTTTTTGCACCAAAAGGCAGCACTGCGTATATTCTATGAACATGAGAAGTTTAATAACTGTGCTGTTTTCCTGCTAATGTGTCACAGAACGTGAAGGTAGCAGAGTTATTAACTGTGGCAGAGCAGGTATTTTTTTTCCCAATTAAGGGAAGCAAATGGCGAAGCCAGGAGTAAAACGTAGCTGGGTGCGTATGATTTTTACAGGTTGCAGACGCAGCCGACACGTGTCCACCGCCCTTAGGACGGACAGAGGCAGGACAAATAGAATTATTTTCACTTGTTTTACAAGCAAAAGGCAGCACTGCGTATATTCTATGAATAATAACTGTGTTGTGGCCCTGCCTATACAATTCTTTCCCTGCAGTATCAATGGAGGGTGGAATGCTCTGCAGAGGCGATTTTGAGAAGCCAAAAAAAAATGCAGCACAGCTAACAGCAGCCTGGACAGTACTGCACACGGATAAATATGGCCCTAGAAAGGACCGTTGAGGTTCTTGAAGGCTACACTCACTCCTAACACTCTCCCTGCCTATGCAGCACTTCTGTCCCTAATGCCAGGTGCAACGCTCTGCAGAGCCGATTTTGAGAAAAAAAAAAATGGCACTGCTAACAGCAGCCAACACACAGCTATCAGTGGCCCTATTAAGGACCTTTGGGGGGTCTTGAAGCCTACACTAACTACCAATTCTTTCCCTACAGCAGCTCCGGTACAAACAGCACTGTCCCTCATCTAACTCACCAGGCATCTGAGCCGAACCGCGAGAGGGGCCGACTTTTATGTTCGGGTGACACCTGATCTTCCCAGCCACTCACAGCAGGGGGGTGGTATAGGGCTTGAACGTCACAGGGGGAAGTTGTAATGCCTTCCCTGTCTTTCAATTGGCCAAAAAAAGCGCGCTAACGTCTCAGGGAAGGAAGTGAAAGTAACCAGAACACCGCATGGTGTTCGTTACGAATAACGAACATCCCGAACACCCTAATATTCGCACGAATATCAAGCTCGGAAGAACACGTTCGCTCATCTCTACCACGTATACATGCTCCATATCACTATATACCCGGCGCTCCAGGGGTTGCAGCCATTAAAAATAGAGAAGCAGTGTACTTACTTTAAAGGGGAGTCTCCACTGAGAACACTCCCTTTATTCTGGTCTGTCGATATCTCAACAACGTTTCTCAAGAGCTCAGATCCACAGTGGAGTTATATAGACGACTTGATTTATTAATAATCTTATGTTAATAACTAGCAAGAACATAAAAAAGGAAAAAAAAGAGTTTATAGTTGTAGGTGTGCAGCGTGATTTGGAGTGGATTATGCCTCCCTTTTCAAGCACATGCAAAGTACATATTAAGAAGGCGTTTATATAGCTTAATTAAATGTTATGCGGTGTGGTGTGAATTACCGCCATTGCATTTATTTTGGTACGCTAAACAGCTATAGAATCGCACATTATCTTATGTCAGAAGCAATGAGCGTGGATAAAGTCGCTGAAGCGCACATGTTGCATTCCGATCAGCTGGATATCCATGGGTGATCAGCTTGGCAAAGTGGGAATACTTATGAATTCTAGTGACAAGATGTAAGGTTGTTTGGATGTGTGATGTTGATGAATTATACAAAAATTCTTTAGAATACAAGCGTAGTGTGATCACCGTAACATAACAATAAGTAAAATTAATATACACATATATATGTACTTACAAAATACTAAAATATTTCATATGCATAAAATGACATCCTAGTTTAAAAACATATCAAGAGGTTTGTCTCATAAAGATCACAAGGGTTTGGAAGAGTGGTGATTTACGGGTACTATACGCATACCAGAGGGGACCATCAGCTAGAAGAAGGCTCCTCTGAAAGTTTGAAAATAGAATTTTCATGGTTAGCCTTAAAAAGTTTCACCTTTATAATAATTTTGTCGTTTCTATATAAGAGTATTTAACTAATATAGGACAAAGACAAAAAGCCATCATTTGGATTCCATTCAACCACACATTTACACTACTCATTGCAGTTAGCTGTTACGGGTGTTGCTCGCTAGGCTAATCTGTATGGAACAATATTTAGTTCCACTCCTTAGGGTCTGGTTCAAAACCTGTTTCAAATGTGCTGCCTAATGTCAACAGAAACACCCTTGGTAATGAATAAGCACAATTATATTATTTGCTCACTATGCTACCTTGTTATCATGATAGCATGAGGTTGGTAAGGATATTAACAGTAAAATATAGCCCATAGGCAGGTAAAAATATTTACCCAAGAACCCAATCACTTCATTTACAAGCTTCACATCACTGGATAATATAATTATAAAAAACCCTACAGTAACTAATTTTATACCCCTGTACAATCATAGCACTATAAACACTGAGTAAAATTACTGAAGCATTTCTGACCAATAACTTACGGATGACCATCAGCATTAGAGTTCGCAAGCCTAATACACATGGCCATATTCAGATCCACGTGGATCCCAAACACAATGCTCATATTCTCCAATGATCCCATACTACTCCTCTGTGTACGTCCCATTTTATATGTATTTCATGCAATACTACTGATAGATTCTCCTCAAGATCCATTGCTGCAAGTGGAGAGAAAGCCAACATATAGCAACTCAGGGAGGTCTGTAATACAAATCTGTAGGCTCTCTGAGCCCCACTGTACAGGGTCTGTGCCCAGTAAGATGATTCTATATAGTGGACATCGAGTCTGAGTGTGCAAGGGATTAATATTAATATTAATGATACTGCATGTGACCAGACACCCTGCCATCATATTAATCATTATTGTTATAACACCAATATATTCTATGGCACTTTACATATACAGACAAAATCGGACATTACAGAGTAACAGACTAATCAATAATTCAAACAATAGGAGTGAGGGTCTGCTCAGAAGAGCTGACTATCTACGTGGAAATAGGGGTAACAAAAAAGTACAAGTGCTTGTTCTGTGCAATGGTTCATACATCTTTTATGTAAATTCGGTACTATACATAAAGCTGTATGAGCCAATCATCAGCCAGTATCCATGTATATATAAATATGAAGTGCAGTATGGTACAAGGATGCGGGTGATAATGTTGAATGAAGGGATCAGGCTCTGAGGATTAGTAATGATGATAAAAGGACGGTAGTCAATTGATGAAATGTAATCGCTCTGACTAAAGAGATTTGTTTTCAGAGCAGGTTTTAAATTGTAGCTGTTCAGCATTAATCTGATTGATTTGGGTAGAATATTTTAGAGAACTTGTGTAACAAGAGTAAAGCCCCAGAGCAGTGGGAGGTTGGATTGTGAAGTACATGTACAAATGTAAAGTGCAATGGGAAGAAACAAGTGGGAACTATAAAGAGTAAGAGATTGTAGAGTTGACAATTCTCCAAAAGGTGCCGCAAAACAAATTAAAGAGTCAATTTTTTAGGACCACAGGCTGATCTCCAGCTGGAATCCAGAACAATCAGCAGGCAAGATAGGAATCTCTAAAATGTAGATTCTCAGATCACATTTAAAACATACCTCTAGTGAAAACCTGAAAGTAGACAACTGAGTGCAGGTATTCTCTATCCTAGGGTCATGGACAAAAGCAACTTGAAATTTCTACGCTCAATGCAAAATTTTTAAAAGAAGAAACTCCACCTTAGATTTGATATTTGTATAAGTGGTGTTTTTTTATGTGGTGTGTGTGCCTTTGCTCCTATCCTTGCACCATGGCATGTTTAAGGATGCTACCACGGTGGAAGGGACAGGTGCTGCCCCCACGATCCCCTTTGTATCAATAGCACAGCCACTGCTGCTAAGCTCTGAAAATAGGTATCGGGCATAATAATAGAGGCCTGCAAGACATATGCCTTGCTGCTACCAGTGGAGAGACCCAAGAGATGATGTATATGTCATGGTGGTTCGAAGTAAGGAATTAAGAACTATTGCTTTAAATGAATTAATGACAAGAGTTATTATGGAGCATCATATTCTAAAAACTATTTATCAGGAAAGTTGTTTTTGCTAAAAAGAAAAAGGTACTGCCTCTGCTTGTCTGTTACTGACGCACCATCATGTAACCATCACCCTGCTTCTGCCGACCCCCTACGGCAGTTTTCCTGGTCAAGGATGTAGAGATGAGGCCTCATGTAAGCAAAGGGCTCACACCAGATTGATGCTAAAGTTTTCACTGTTCTTGAAAGACGGTTACCGAGCATATCATGTAGAGAGCGGTGCATTTTTTCCCTCTCTAACAAAATACTCTAGTTGCTCTCTAGGGTTAAAAGGGTCTAATTAGTCCCATAGAGCTAAAATATTTTTAGTGTAAAAAATAATGGTGACCACATTTTTATTTCCTTCCTCCACAGACAGGCTAGATTAGTGATAGCCAAATACAGAGTTATTAAAAAAGGAGCAGGTTTGGGGATTTAATTGCAAACTACAAAAGAGGGTTACACAATCCGCATGTTTTTTTTAATGACATGCCAGTATGACATTCCATTTTCTACCACAGCGCAGCGCTGTTTTTTGTGGTTTACAGTTAATAGGAAAATAGCAATTTGAAGTAAATAAAGTTGAACAGCAGCACTCACCACTACCAGTTCGGGGGGGAAAAAAAATCCTAAGCTGTATCCTTCAGCCTTGTCTGCACGCCCAGACCGGGAACGAGTCCAAATTCCCAAAGATATGCATATAGTAAGAAAGACGTCAGGCAGCAGGTTTGGTGCGGTTGTATTTTATGCATTCATGAGAATACACAGATAGTAATGCCTCCTCAACACACAAGATGGCGACGTTTCGACTCTAAAGAATGACAAAGACTCATTCTTTAGAGTCGAAACGTCGCCATCTTGTGTGTTGAGGAGGCATTACTATCTGTGTATTCTCATGAATGCATAAAATACAACCGCACCAAACCTGCTGCCTGACGTCTTTCTTACAATAGGAAAATAGCAACCCCACAGGAGAAATTGTTGCATGCTCTAAGGCTCAGTCACACGGGCGTTTTTACGCGTGTAAAAACGTTCGTACTGCGTTCGTCAAAAAAAAAAAAATTGCACCTACAAAAGATAGAACATATGGGTGGCAATAGACATGGTCACCCGTTTTTATTTTACGCGCGTATAATGTGTATGATGCACTGCAGGCAGTCTGAGGCAACGGCCCAATAAATTGCTTCTAGTGTTGCAGCACTAGTTCTTACTCTATGCTGCCATAGTAGGGGTAATCTGATACGGAATATCTGCATAGTGCAGCGTGTTAAAGACTAATATATTTTAGATGTACAGTAATTTGCTGTAGCTGTATTGTATGTCCTGGGTGGGCTCTTTAATTTGCTGTCCTGAACAGGCTACCAGCTGACTTGTGCAGCCAATGGCTACTGGGTCTCTTGGGAAAGCAGAAGAAGGGCAGACAGACATTGGGGAGAGAAAGAGAACCATGTGGTATGGAGGTAGTGAAAACAACTACATCACATGGGCAGTGGACTTAATTGGGGGTGGGTCCGTGAATTCAAGCAGGTCACTTATTTAGTGAAGGAGGGACCATAAATGAATTTGTCAGTCTGGGCTCTTACTTTCTATGTGAACTGTGGCTAAAAAAGAAAGATAAAACATTCACTGGTAATTAATAGAGATGAGCTAGCGTACTCGTCCGAGCTTGATACTCGTTCGAGTATTAGGGTGTTCGAGATGCTCGTTACTCGAGACGAGCACCACGCGGTGCTCGACTCCATTACATTTCCTTCCCTGAGAAATTAGCGCGCTTTTCTGGCCAATAGAAGCACAGGGAAGGCATTACAACTTCCTCCTGTGACATACCAGCCCTATCCCACCCCCCTGCAGTGAGTGGCTGGGGAGATCAGATGACACCCGAGTATTTAAATCTGCCCCACCAGCAGCTCAGCATAGATGCATGGTGACAGAGATCAGGGAAAGTGCTGTCTTGCTGTAGCTGCTATAGGGAGAGTGTTAGGTGTTATTTCAGTCTTCAAGAACCCCAACGGTCCTTCTTAGGGCCACATCTGACCATGTGCAGTACTGTTAAGGGTGCTTTTAGCAGTGTTGCACTTTTTTTTTTTGTATATCGGGCATGCAGACCATAGCGTCCTCAGTCTGCAGTCATTTTACTCAGTATAGGGGCAGTACTGGTGAGGCAGGGACAGTGGTACAGGGAAAGAGGTATACTGGCTATATAGGCAGTGGGCTTTTTCAAAAAAATTGGGGAAAAATACTATATTTGGGCTGCCTGTGACTGTCTTCAGTTTACTGCGTGTCTGCTGGGGGTAGTAGTTGCTAATTAATACCCAGCTAAGCGTTACAGCAGGCTTGCGCATAATTGTTTCTTGACTCTGCTGTGCCCGTTACATGACCGCCGTCATCCCGCCAGAGGGAAACACTATACATAATATACGCTGCATACGGTGTCTGCTGGGGGTAGTAGTTGCTAATTAATACCCAGGTAAGCGTTACAGCAGGCTTGCGCATAATTGTTTCCTGGCTCTGCTGCGCCCGTTACATGACCGCCGTCATCCCACCACAGGGAAACAGTACACATTATATCCGCTGCATGCGGTGTCTCTGGTTTTTCACCTCACCATTTTAAAAAATTGAGGCAAAATACTTAAGGCCTACCACTGGGCTTTGTCCACTTCACTGGTTCTGCCCTGTGAATTGCAGCAGCTCAGTCATACGCACCTAGGTCTCATTACAGGCTTGCGCATAATTGTTTCCTGGCTCTGCTGCGCCCGTTACATGACCGCCGTCATCTCGCCAGAGGGAAACAGTATACATAATATACGCTGCATACAGTGTCTGCTGGGGGTAGTAGTTGCTAATTAATACCCAGCTAAGCGTTACAGCAGGCTTGCGCATAATTATTTCCTGGCTCTGCTGCTCCCGTTACATGACCGCCGTCAACCCGCCACAGGGAAACAGTATACATAATATACGCTGCATACGGTGTCTGCTGGGGGTAGTAGTTGCTAATTAATACCCAGCTAAGCGTTGGAGCAAGCTTGCGCATAATTGTTTCCTGGTTCTGCTGCGCCCGTTACATGACCGCCGTCATCCCGCCACAGGGAAACAGTACACATTATATCCGCTGCATGCGGTGTCTCTGGTTTTTCACCTCACCATTTTAAAAAATTGAGGCAAAATACTTAAGGCCTACCACTGGGCTTTGTCCACTTCACTGGTTCTGTGCTGTGAATTGCAGCAGCTCAGTCATAGGCACCTAGGTCTCACTACAGGCTTGCGCATAATTATTTCCTGGCTCTGCTGCGCCCGTTACATGACCGCCGTCATCCCCTATACTGCTGCTTCGGAATTGTTACTGGGGCCTGTCTGGACTGCTACTACTACTGAAATGGAACTAATACTGTGCTCCCCCCATACTGCTGCTAGTGATATGTTACTGGGGCCTGTCTCTAATGCTACCGCTGAAATGTTACTAATTCTGGACTCTGCCTATACTGCTGCTAATGCTATGTCACTGGGGTGTGGAAACGGAGGCTTCCCGAAGACATGATGGTGGCCATTTCCCACCAACGCGGTTACTGTTAAGGTACATATTACCAGTCTGACTGGGGCATGCAGACACCTTGACAGAATGAATAGTGTGTGGCACATAGGTTCCCCATTGCTATGCCCACGTGTGCAGCTCCTGATGACGGTGGCACAGGATTATATTTCTCATTGCTTCTGTACAGCATTGTGGGCTTTAACGACACAACAAGAGAGCCCCCCCACCATCCCCCCGCCACGGCCCACTTAATCCTGGCCACATTCCGCAAACCAACTAAATAAAACCACGCTACTAGGTCCGCAGTCGCCACCAAATTCCCACCAACGCGGTTACTGTTAAGGTACATATTACCAGTCTGACTGGGGCATGCACTGTGAGCCGAAGCCCACCTGTATTGTATGTGACGTTAGCTCTGCTGAGCAGAGCACTGCAATGGGATACATTTATGTACCGCCGATGGGTTCCAGGGAGCCACCCATGCTGAGGGTCCACAGGGACTTCACATTAGTGATTTGTACCTGCCGGTGTCTATGTATTAAAAACCCCGGTCAGACTATGGCATGCAGTGTGGGCCGAAGCCCACCTGCATTTAATCTGACGTTACCTCAGCTGTGCAGGGCAATGCAATGGGAATTATTTATGTACCACCGGTGGCTTCCTGGGACCCACCTATGCTGTCGGTCCACACGAAGTTGTAACTGCATGTGTCTATTTATGAAGAACCCCAGTCTGACTGGGGCATGCAGTGTGGGCCGAAGCCCACCTGCATTTAATGTGACGTTACCTCAGCTGTGCTGGGCACTGCAATGGGATTTGTTTATGTACCGCCGGTGGGTTCCAGGGAGCCACCCATGCTGTGGGTGCACACGGAATTCCCATTGCGGAGTTGTACCTGCCTGTGACTATTTATAAAAAAACCCGGTCTGACTGGGGCATGCAGTGTGGGCCGAAGCCCACCTGCATTTCATCTGACGTTACCTCAGCTGTGATGGGCAATGCAATGGGATTTATTTATGTAACGCCGGTGGCTTCCTGCGACCCACCCATGCTGTCGGTCCACACGGAGTTGTACCTGCCTGTGTCTACTTATAAAGAACCCCAGTCTGACTGGGGCATGCAGTGTGGGCCGAAGCCCACCTGTATTTAATCTGACGTTAGCTCTACTATCCGGGGCACTGCATTGGGACAAACTACAGGAGCAATACAGCGCTAAAGAGACGTGCACAGCTACGCTAGCATTGGAGTCCGCTGTAGGCCCGCGATTGCTGAGGGTTTGTGCAGAGGCCTATGTCCTGGGTGCAGTGAAAGTCCGCTTCCAGCCTAGGATTGCTGAATCTGTGGGCCGAGGCCTATGCCGTGGGCGCGGTACAAGTCTGCCATGTTTGGCCGTTAAGATCAATTTTTTGTTCATGTCTTGGGTTTCCTAGGACACACCTATGCTGTTGGTGCAAACTTAGTTCCCATTGCGGTGTTTGACCTGTCTGGCACAAAGGCACTGACTGACTTGGGTAGGGGGCAGAGAGCTGACGGCTTTCCCCTTGCAGTGTGGATTGAGCTATGCGACACCTTGACAGAATCAATACTGTGTGGCACATGGATTCCCCATTGCTATGGCCACGTTTGCAGCTCCTGACGGAGGTGGCATAGGATTGGAGTTCTCATTGCTTCTGTACAGCATTGTGGGCTATCGCCCCACCCCTTTTAAAGAGGGTCGCTGCCTAGCCTTGCCAACTCTCTGCAGTGTGTGCTTCCAGTTCCTCCTCATGGCAGACGCACTTATAAATAGACATGAGGGTGGTGTGGCATGAGGCCAGCGTGTGGCATGAGGGCAGCTGAAGGCTGTGCAGGGACACTTTGGTGTGCGCTGTGGATACTGGGTCGTGCGGGGGGTTGGGCAGCATGTAACCCAGGAGAAGTGGCAGCGGAGTGTCAAGCAGACAGTGATTGTGCTTTGTTGGAGGTAGTGTGGTGCTTAGCTAAGGTATGCATTGCTAATGAGGGTTTTTCAGAAGTAAAAATTGTTGGGAGGGGGGGCACTCTTGCCGCTATTGTGGCTTAATAGTGGGACCTGGGAACTTGAGATGCAGCCCAACATGTAGCCCCTCGCCTGCCCTATGCGTTGCTGTGTCGTTCCCATCACGTTCTTGAATTGCCCAGATTTTCACAAATGGAAACCTTAGCGAGCATCGGCGATATACAAAAATGCTCGAGTCGCCCATTGACTTCAATGGGGTTCGTTACTCGAAACGAACCCTCGAGCATCGCGAAAATTTCGTCTCGAGTAATGAGCACCCGAGCATTTTGGTGCTCGCGCATCTCTAGTAATCACCCCTATTTTATATATGTGACTAACAAATTTAATCTTTATTTTCCTACGTATTTCTTGCAATGTTCGTAAATTCCATACAAACTGTTTTTTTATCCTTTGAATCATCTGTGTTGTGGTATAATTTCTTTATCACTTTTAACCCATTCCCGCTGCAGGGCGTAAGTTTACGTCCTGGGAGCGGGGTACTTCCCGCAACAGGCGTAAACTTACGTCCTGGAGATAGCGCAGGATCACATATAATCCAGCGCTATCCCGCAGCGGGAGCCGGCTGTCAGTCACAGCCGGCGTCTCGCTGCAACAGCGGGGGGGCATCAGAGATGCGCCCGCCACTGTTAACCCCTTCCCTGCCGCGATCTAAGTAGATCGCGGCAGGAAAAGAGTTCACAGCGGGAGCGCGGCTCCCTCTGTGTCTCCGGCCGGAACTCGCGATGTCATCGCGAGAGCCCGGCCTGTCACCATGGCAACAGGACGCCAGACACTGGCGTCCTGTATTGCCTATGCCTGAGATCGCTGTATGAGCGATAAGGCATGGGAGAGCAGTAACTCTGCCATGCCTTATGACAGCGATCATCAGGGCAGTGGTTAAAGTCCCTCAGAGGGACACAAAAAGTGTAAAAAAAAGAAAGATTTAAAAAATGAATTAAAAAAATGTAAAAAAAAAGAGTAAAAAAAACCATTTTTTATGCTTTTTCTCAGATTAGCATAAAAAAAGGTAAAAAAAAAATAAAACCCCACATATTTGGTATTGTCACGTCCGTAACGATGCGTACAATAAGTTGCACATGCTTTTGACTGTGCACGGAAAAAAAACGCTAAAAAAAAGCTAAAAAACTGAGGCAAAATGCTCATTTTTAGCATTTTGCCTCACTAAAAACGCAATAAAAGTGATCAAAAAAGCCATATGTACGCCAAAATGGTACCAATAAAATCTACAGCTCGTCTCACAAAAAATAAGCCCTTATAGAGCTCTGTACATCAAAAAATAAAAAAGTTACGGGACTTTGAATGCAGCAATTTAGAATAGAAAAAAGATTTCCAAAAAAAAGGGTTTTTATTGCAGAAAAGTGGGAAAACCTAAAAAAAATGTTAGAATTTTGGTATCGTTGTAACCGCACCGGTCTGCAGAAAAAATGGAAAGTCTCATTTATGCTGCATGATTAACGGTGTAAAAAAAAAATAAAAAAATCTATGGCAGAATTGATGCGTTTTCTCTCTCTGCTATCATTAAAAAAAAATAAAAAATTTTACAATATAGTCTATGTACCCAAAATTGGCATCGATAAAAACTACAGTTCGCCACGCAAAAAACAAGCCCTCATACGGCCGCGTCGACGGAAAAATAAAAAAGTTATGGCTTTTGATAAACGGAGAAGAAAATCCGCCAAAAATTGTTGCGTCCTTAAGCCCAAAATAGGCCATGTCATGAAGGGGTTAAGTAAACTCTGTGTCTCTGGTTTACTAGAATTGTTTCTTTGTGTTATTTTTCCCTTACATGTACACGTATTTCCATGATACTGACAAGAGACATTGGTGTCACGAATTTATTCATTCGCAATCTTCATCATATGCCTTGTATATCCATTAGGGGTGTCGGTGCTTGGGTCTGTATTGGGTGACAACCACCACAGCTAGAACTGAGCCAATATTTTCCCTCACGATAACCCTACCAGATTCAGGCCACGACACAAGAAGGTGTAAAAACAGAGGCAGAGTACTTCAATGTCAACAGAAAAAAAGTAAAAAAAGAAGAAGGGGGGTTGGGGTGGAAGGAAGGGGAATAATTATGATGAAAGAGGTGTGGACATTAAATCTATATATATAAAATTGAATGTATGCGTGTCTGTGTGTCTGTCTGTTTGTCCTTTATTCGCTACTACACCATTCATCTGATCGCCATGAAACTTTGGGAAGTTGTTGAGTACACTCCTGGGAAGATTATAGGCATAGTACAACTATCCTATGATAAATGGCGCGCGTGCGAGCGCCAACAGTTACGCCCCGCCCCCACGAAAATCGTTCGATTTCCATCATTGCCACCAATTCTTGCACTTCCTGATGTCGTAGAAAGATGAAATTTGGCACGAGCATTGATTATGTCATAAATAGGAAAAGCTAATGGGTGCCAACTCGATTATTCAATTCTAAACGCAAAAGAGATAGCGTCCAAATTTTACGTACAGAATCGAATTCTCTCACTTCCCGATGTCATAGAAACTTAAAATGTGGCACGAGCATTGATTACGTCATAAATAGGAAAAGTTAATAGGTTCCAACCCGATTATTAAATTCTTAGCGCAAAAGAATTAGCGTTCAAATTTTACGTACGGAATCTAATTCTCTCATTTTCCAATATCATAGAAACTTGAAATTTGGCACAAGCATTGATTATGTCATAAATAGGAAAAGCTAATAATTCCCAACTCGATTATTTAATTCTAGACGCAAAAGAATTAGCGTCCAAATTTTACGTACGGAATCTAATTCCATCACTTCCCAATGTCATAGAAACTTGAAATTTGGCACGAGCATTGACTATGTCATAAATAGGAAAAGCTAATGGGTCCCAATTCGAATATTCAATTCTATGCGCAAAAGAATTAGCGTCCAAATTTTACATACCAAATCCAATTCTCTCACTTTCCAATATCATAGAAACTTGAAATTTGGCACGAGCACTGATTATGTCATAAATAGGAAAAGCTAATTTGTCCCAACTCGATTATTTGATTCTAAGTGCCAAAGAATTAGCGTCCAAATTTTACGTACGGAATCTAACTTTCTCACTTCGCGATGTCATAGAAACATGAAGTTTGGCATGAGCATTAATTATGTCATAAATAAAAAAAGCTAATGGGTCCCAACTCGATTATTTAATTCTAAGCGCCAAAGAATTAGCGTCCAAATTTTACGTACGGAATCTAATTCTCTCACTTCCCGATGTAATTTGGCACGAGCATTAATTATGTCATAAATAGGAAAAGTTAATGGGTCCAAACTCCAATATTCAATTCTAAGTGCCAAAGAATTAGCGTCCAAATTTTATGTACCAAATCTAATTCTCTCACTTCCCGGTGTCATAGAAACTTGAAATTTGGCACGAGCATTGATTATATCCTAAATAGGAAAAGTTAATGGGTCCCAACTCGATTATTCTATACTAAGTGCAAAAAAATTAGCGTCCAAATTTTACGTACGGAATCTAATTCTCTCACTTCCCAATGTAATTGAAACTTGAAATTTTGCACGGGCATTGATTATGTCATAAATAGCAAAAGTTAATGGGTCCCAACTCGATTGTTCAATTTTAAGCGTAAAAAAATAGCGTCTAAATTTTACGTACGGAATCTAATTCTCTCACTTCCCAATGTCATAGTAACTTGAAATTTAAGTATGTAGAGAAAAGTATGGCAGCAAACCAGGTGCAGATAAATGATGCAGAGCTTTATTCCTCCTCAAGTCACAGATACATGACGTTTCGACACAAAGTCTTTTTCAAATGCAATGAAAGCAATGGTACAACAGGGTATATATGCAGTCAAACAGCCAATCAGTTGTTAATTGCAAATTAGTACCTCATGTGGAGGGTTTAGAATCAATGCATGGATACTTGTGGGCACTTCCGGCATCAGGCGTCGTCATGGAGAAAGTCATGTGATAGAACGTCATGATGTCACGACGTACCACGCATAGGGGCCTCATACAGCGTGTCTACACTGTCACGTGAACACACGTCATTGAATGTGCCACATGTGCGCATCAGAATAAGCGCTTCCAAATAGGGCGCATAAATTAATCGCAAGCTTGCGAAAAAAGGCCTGCGTGTCAAAATGTGCATTCCAAAGCGGGGCGCATAAATAGTACGTATTCAATGCGAAAAAAGGTCAAAAAAAGCCGAAAGTGTCAACAAGAGTCCATGCATTAATTAGTCAAATACAAAAAATAATTCATACAATACAGGAGGGACAGGGGCAAAACACAGAGCAAACATCCAAATATGGCAATGTATAGAAACATAACAAATATAACAGCTGGGATTAGTAGCACCAAGAAAAAAGATGCATAATGTACAAATCGCTACAAAAACGCAGCAGAAACCGCTGTATATGCATATGTACAAAATGTGTTTGCAAATAAAGGATGTAAGTCTCCATGTGTGGCTCCAAGTTCACTCCGGTAGATTCCAATATCTCAAACGAATATATATTTCACCACTATAACAAAAGAAAAAAAGTATAAATAAGCAAAAATATGACAAACATATCAAAATAAATACCAAATACAAAAAATGCACAAATAAAAGTAAGACAGATACAGTGAGGATCAACAGCACTATAGATATTGCGTGATATTGTAATCTATATTGAGGCCACGTGGCGTCAAAGTGTCTAAAGTATAGATCCAGCGGAGTTCTTTTTTAAGGAGAATTTTTTCACGATCGCCACCACGTGAGAGAGGGGGCACACAGTCGATCACCCTAAATCGTAGTTGACCGACCGTGTGACCATTCTCCACAAAATGGCGCGAAACAGGTAATGACAGGTTCTTAGTACGAATAGAGCTTTTATGTCCATTAATTCTAGTACGAACTTCAAGCGTTGTTTCTCCTACGTACTGCAGTCGACATGGACAACACAAAAGGTAAATTACGTAAGAGGAGGAACACGTGAAGAAACCTTTAATCGAGAAAGCAGCACCCGTTGATGAATGGTGAAATTTATCACCCTTAAGCATATTATTGCAGCAAGAGCACCCTAGGCACGGGAAATTTCCCGAGCGGCGGGGTGCTAATAAGGTTTGCTGTAATCCTGATTTCTTTTCATACAATGAGTGTACCAAGATGTCTCGCAAGTTCTTACCCCTTTTGTAGGACATCATGGGGGGATTAACAAACTCCTCAATGTTATTGTCGGCCATACGTAGCAATGACCAATGTTTTCTGAGAACAGCAGATAATCGTGTACTTACAGGATTGTATACCGATACAAAAGGGATCCATTTTGGACCCTCCACCCTGGATCTAGGAGACAACAAATCAACACGTTGAACATTAGTCAGTCTTTGTGTGGCCATAGTGATTACATTTTGAGGATATCCACGTGATAGAAATTTAGTGCACATCTGTGACAAACGAATATCAAGTTTGTGGTCAATGGTAACTCGTTGGTCATTGCTACGTATGGCCGACAATAACATTGAGGAGTTTGTTAATCCCCCCATGATGTCCTACAAAAGGGGTAAGAACTTGCGAGACATCTTGGTACACTCATTGTATGAAAAGAAATCAGGATTACAGCAAACCTTATTAGCACCCCGCCGCTCGGGAAATTTCCCGTGCCTAGGGTGCTCTTGCTGCAATAATATGCTTAAGGGTGATAAATTTCACCATTCATCAACGGGTGCTGCTTTCTCGATTAAAGGTTTCTTCACGTGTTCCTCCTCTTACGTAATTTACCTTTTGTGTTGTCCATGTCGACTGCAGTACGTAGGAGAAACAACGCTTGAAGTTCGTACTAGAATTAATGGACATAAAAGCTCTATTCGTACTAAGAACCTGTCATTACCTGTTTCGCGGCATTTTGTGGAGAATGGTCACACGGTCGGTCAACTACGATTTAGGGTGATCGACTGTGTGCCCCCTCTCTCACGTGGTGGCGATCGTGAAAAAATTCTCCTTAAAAAAGAACTCCGCTGGATCTATACTTTAGACACTTTGACGCCACGTGGCCTCAATATAGATTACAATATCACGCAATATCTATAGTGCTGTTGATCCTCACTGTATCTGTCTTACTTTTATTTGTGCATTTTTTGTATTTGGTATTTATTTTGATATGTTTGTCATATTTTTGCTTATTTATACTTTTTTTCTTTTGTTATAGTGGTGAAATATATATTCGTTTGAGATATTGGATTCTACCGGAGTGAACTTGGAGCCACACATGGAGACTTACATCCTTTATTTGCAAACACATTTTGTACATATGCATATACAGCGGTTTCTGCTGCGTTTTTGTAGCGATTTGTACATTATGCATCTTTTTTCTTGGTGCTACTAATCCCAGCTGTTATATTTGTTATGTTTCTATACATTGCCATATTTGGATGTTTGCTCTGTGTTTTGCCCCTGTTCCTCCTGTATTGTATGAATTATTTTTTGTATTTGACTAATTAATGCATGGACTCTTGTTGACACTTTCGGCTTTTTTTGACCTTTTTTCGCATTGAATACGTACTATTTATGCGCCCCGCTTTGGAACGCACATTTTGACACGCAGGCCTTTTTTCGCAAGCTTGCGATTAATTTATGCGCCCTATTTGGAAGCGCTTATTGTGATGCGCACATGTGGCACGTTCAATGACGTGTGTTCACGTGACAGTGTAGACACGCTGTATGAGGCCCCTATGCGTGGTACGTCGTGACATCATGACGTTCTATCACATGACTTTCTCCATGACGACGCCTGATGCCGGAAGTGCCCACAAGTATCCATGCATTGATTCTAAACCCTCCACATGAGGTACTAATTTGCAATTAACAACTGATTGGCTGTTTGACTGCATATATACCCTGTTGTACCATTGCTTTCATTGCATTTGAAAAAGACTTTGTGTCGAAACGTCATGTATCTGTGACTTGAGGAGGAATAAAGCTCTGCATCATTTATCTGCACCTGGTTTGCTGCCATACTTTTCTCTACATACTTGGATTACTTTGGAAATTATTTGGATCAATTTCCTTGTGGCGATTGCAAGTTACCAGTTCACCCCTTATTGGGTTAAGGTTGTGCTGTCTGCAACTCTGCTTCTCTTTGATAGTAACTTGAAATTTGACACGAGCATTGATTATCTCATAAATAGGAAAAGCTAATTGATCCCAACTCGATTATACAATTCTAAGTGCCAAAGAATTAGCGTCTAAATTTTACGCACGGAATCTAATTTTCTCACTTCGCGATGTCATAGAAATATGAAATTTGGCATGAGCATTAATTATGTCATAAATAGGAAAAGTTAATGGGTCCCAACTCGATTATTCAATTCTAAGTGCAAAAGAATTGGCGTCCAAATTTTACGTACAGAATCTAATTTTCTCACCTCCCAATGTCATAGAAACTTGAAATTTGGCAAGGGCATTGATTATGTCATAAATAGGAAAAGTTAATGCGTCCCAACTCGATTATTCAATTCTAAGCGCCAAAGAATTAGCATCCAAATTTTATGTGCGGAATCTAATTTTCGAGCTTTCCAATGTCATAGAAACTTGAAATTGGGCAAGAGCATTGATTATGTCATAAATAGGGAACGGTAATGGGTCCCAACTCAATTATTCAATTCTAAGCGCAAAAGAATTGGCGTCGAAATTTTACGTACGGAATCTAATTCTCTCACTTCCCAATATCATATAAACATGAAATTTGGCACGAGCATTGATTATGTCAAAAATAGAGAAAGCTAATGGGTCGCAACTTGATAATTCATTTCTAGCTCAAAATAATTAGCGTCCCAATTTTACGTACGGAATCTAATTCTCTCACTTCCCGATGTAATTTGGCACGAGCATTGAATATGTCATAAATCGGAAAAGTTAATAGGTCCCAACCCGATTATTCAATTTTAAGCTCAAAAGAATTAGCGTCCAACTTTTACCTACGGAATCTAATTCTCTCACTTCCCAATGTCATAGAAACTTGAAATTTGGCACGAGCATTGATTATGTCATAAAAGTTAATGGATCCCAACTTGATTATTCATTTCTAAGCGCCAAAGAATTAGCATCCATATTTAACGTACGGAATCTAATTCTCTCACTTCCCAATGTAATAGAAACTTGAAATTTGGCATAAGCATTGATTATGTCATAAATAGGAAAAGTTAATAGGTCCCAACTGGATTATTCAATTCTAAGCTCAAAAGAATTAGCGTCCAACTTTTACGTACGGAATCTAATTCTCTCACTTCCCAATGTCATAGAAACTTGAAATTTGGCACGAGCATTGATTATGTCATAAATAAGAAAAGTTAATGGATCCCAACTTGATTATTCATTTCTAAGCGCCAAAGAATTAGCATCCATATTTTACGTACGGAATCTAATTCTCTCACTTCCCAATGTCATAGAAATTTGGCACAAGCATTGATTATGTCATAAATAGGAAAAGCTAATGGGTCCCAACTCGATTATTCATTTCTAAGCGCAAAAGAATTAGCGTCCAAATTTTACGTACAGAATCTAATTCTCTCACTTCCCAATGTCATGGAAACCTGAAATTTGGCACGAGCATTGATTATGTGATACATAGGAAAAGTTAATAGGTCCCAACTCAATTATTCAATTCTAAGCGCAAAAGAATTAGCGTCCAAATTTTACGTACAGAATCTAATTCTCTCACTTCCAAATGTCATAGAAACTTGAAACTTGTCACGAGCATTGATTATGTCATAAATAGAAAAAGTTAATGGGTCTCAACTCGATTATTCAATTGTAAGCGCAAAAGAATTAGCGTCCAAATTTTAAGTACGAATCTAATTCTCTCACTTCCTGATGTCATCTATATCTATATATGCAAAATTGAATGTATGTCTGTGTGTCTTTGTGCGTGTCTGTTTGTCCTTTATGCACTACTACACCATTCATCCGAAAAAAAGTAAAAAAAGAAGAAAAAAGAAGAAGGAGGGGTGGGGGTGGAAGGAAGGGGAATAATTATGATGAAAGAGGTGTGGACAGTAAATCTATATATATAAAATTGAATGTATGCATGTCTGTGTGTCTGTCTGTTTGTCCTTTATGCGCTACTACACCATTCATCTGATCGCCATGAAACTTTGGGAAGTTGTTGAGTACACTCCTGGGAAGATTATAGGCATAGTACGTTTATGCTACGATAAATGGCGCACGTGCGTGCGTCGTCGACAGTTACGACCCCCCCCCCCACGTAGATCGTTCGATTTCCATCATTGCCACTAATTCTCTCACTTCCCGATGTTGTAGAAACATTAAAATGTGGCACGAGCATTGATTATGTCATAAATAGCAAAAGTTAATGGGTCACAACTCAATTATTCAATTGTAAGCACCAAAGAATTAGCGTCCAAATTTTATGTACGGAATCTAATTTTCTTGCTTCCCAATGTCATAGAAACTTGAAATTTGGCACTAGCATTGATTATGTCATAAATAGGAAACGCTAATGGGTCCCAACTCAATTATTCAATTCTAAGCACCAAACAATTAGCGTCCAAATTTTACGTACGGAATCTAATTTTCTCACATAGAAACTTGAAATTTGGTACGGGCATTGAATATGTCATAAATAGGAAAAGCTAATGGGTCCCAACTCGATTTTTCAATTCTAAGCGCCAAAGAATTAGCGTCCAAATTTTACGTACGGAATCTAATTTTCTCGCTTCCCAGTGTCATAGAAACTTGAAATTTGGCACGAGCATTGATTATGTCATAAATAGGAAACGCTAATGGGTCCTAACTGGATTATTCAATTGTAAGCGCCAAAGAATTAGCGTCCAAATTTTACGTACGGAATCTAATTTTCTCGCTTCCCAATGTCATAGAAACTTGAAATTTGGCACGGGCATTGATTATGTCATAAACAGGAAACGCTGATGGGTCCCAACTCGATTATTCAATTCTATGCACCAAAGAATTAGTGTCCAAATTGTACGTACGGAATCTAATTTTCTCACATAGAAACTTGAAATTTGGCACGGGCATTGAATATGTCATAAATAGGAAACGCTAATGGGTCCCAACTCGATTATTCAATTCTATGCGCAAAAGAATTAGCGTCCAAATTTTACGTACGGAATGTAATTTTCTCACATAGAAACTTGAAATTTGGCACGGCATTGAATATATCTCGATTATTCAATTCTATGCACAAAACAATTAGCGTCCAAATTTTACGTACGGAATCTAATTCTCTCACTTCCTGATATATATAAATGAATGTCTGTCTGTCTGTCCTTTATGCATTACTACACCATTCATTCAATTGCCATAAAACTTTGGGAAGTTGTTGAGTACACTCCTGGGAAGATTACTGGCATAGTACAACTATCCTACGATAGGTGGCGCGCGTGCGAGCATCGTCGACAGTTATGCCCCCCAGACAAAGATCGTTTGATTTCCATCTCAAGCACAAAAGCAAAAGGCATTACGAGCAAGCGTGTTCAACTACAAAATTATGCATCCGCCGAACGTTTCGCAATACAATTGCTGGATATTGAGAATGCTGAGGTAAAATGAAAGCTGTGCTGTGATTGGTTGCTATTTCTTATACTGCTGAGGCAACATGAAAGCTGTGCTGTGATTGGTGGCTACTTCTTATACTACTGAGGTTGCATGAAAGCTGTGCTGTGATTGGTTGCTACTTCTTATATTACTGAGGTTACATAAAAGCTGTGCTGTGATTGGTTGCTATATATTATACCACTGAGGTAAAATGAATGCTGCGCTGTGATTGGTTGCTATTTTTTATATTGCTGAGGCAGACTAAAAGTTGTGCTGTGATTGGTTGTTATTTCTCTTACTGCTGAGGTAACATGAAAGCTGCGCTGTGATTGGTTGTTATATATTATACTGCTGAGGTAACATATAAGCTGCGCTGCGATTGGTTGTTATATATTATACCACTGAGGTAACATGAAAGCTGCGCTGTGATTAGTTGTTATCTAGATATATAAAAACAAATGAATGTATGTCTGTCTGTCTGTCTTTGCAGCAACGCAAGATGGGTAAGCTAGTTCCTTATGAATATGGGAGAGGACCGCAATCTATTCACCCGAATGCTAGCCGTGGGACAAGTGTAAAGGTCCAGGATTCTAGCCAAAGACTTAGGGCCCACAGTTTGTTTGAGAGTTTCTGCTAAGATTCCTCAGTGGACCCTGGCAAAGACTCGTGAAGCATCCACAGATAGCAAACACAGTGGTGCGGACTTGTTCCTCACCAAGGATGTTATTACCAAAGTTTTTATATTGTGGTCTCTGGCCTCTACCTTTAATAAAGCCTACCTGATATGAGTGTACAATTTAAGGGAGGTAGGGGAACAACCTGTTAGTCAATATTTTCGAAAAAAGGTAAGTCAACGTTGATCAGTGATATTGGTCTGTAATTCGTTTGAACTGTAGGGTCTTTACCCAGTTTGTGTAGAACACCGAATTGTGCCTTTAGAAAGGGGGACTAAGGGGAAATTCCATAAGGCCTAATGCCCACGGCTGTATTTGCACTTCAGGATCCGGAGCGAGCGTTCGCCTCCGGATCCTGCAGCAAATACTGCCCCTATGACATGCAAGGAAAATGATTATCCCTGCCCATGAGCGGAAATCAACTGCAATTTTCTGCTTGCGGGGAAGAATCGCAGCACGCCCTATTCTGGTGCGAGCCTCGCATGGACAGCTTCCATTGCAATCAATGAAAGCCGTCCGTTCCACTGCGAGTCGCAGTGGATCTGTGTTATTGCCAGCGTGACTCTTTGCACAGCGCATATACTGAAAGGCTGTAAGATACATAAGGAAACTGCCATGGACTGCAGGGATGGAGAATGCCTTTAAGACTAAGAAGGATCTGCAACCTCTAATCTGGGGTTAAATTAGTTAAATTTGAATTAAAAGGGGTGTTACCTTTATGGGTAAAAAGTGAGGAGAGTGGGAGAGGTGGCACATTCTGCAGAGGGACATCGGTACATGCAGCCTGAGGAGAATCTAACACTCCTCTATGTGTATACATATTTTATTCCTCGGTAACCACAACTTCATAAAATTTTCATTTTGAACAACAGGTAAACACCTGCAACAAATTAACTTGGGCGAAGCCGGGTATGTCAATATTAGCTGACATACCCGGCTTTGCCCAAGTTAATTTGTTGCAGGTGTTTACCTGTTGTTCGAAATGAAAATTTTATGAAGTTGTATATATATATATATATATATATATATATATATATATGTATATATATATATATATATATATATATATATATATATATATATATATATGTATATACAGTATATATATTAGGAGAATTCCCGCATAGCTGGAAGAGATAAACAGATGAAGGAAAGCCCTGGGGGAACACCCTTCTCTGTGGGGCTTCCCTTTATCTCAGCATGGCTTAAAGGGGTTGTCCCGCGGCAGCAAGTGGGTCTATACACTTCTGTATGGCCATATTAATGCACTTTGTAATGTACATTGTGCATTAATTATGAGCCATACAGAAGTTATAAAAAGTTTTTTACTTACCTGCTCCGTTGCTAGCGTCCTCGTTCCCATGGAGCCGACTAATTTTCGCCCTCCGATGGCCAAATTAGCCGCGCTTGCGCAGTCCGGGTCTTCTGCTCTCTTCAATGGAGCCGCTCGTGCAGAATGCCGGCTCCGTGTAGCTCCGCCCCGTCACGTGCCGATTCCAGCCAATCAGGAGGCTGGAATCGGCAATGGACCGCACAGAAGAGCTGCGGTCCACGGAGGGAGCAGACCCCGGCGGCCATCTTCAGCAGGTAAGTATGAAGACGCCGGACCGCCGGGATTCAGGTAAGCGCTGAGCGGTTTGTTTTTTTAACCCCTGCATCGGGGTTGTCTCGTGCCGAACGGGGGGTTAAAAAAAAAAAAAAAAAACCCGTTTCGCCGCGGGACAACCCCTTTAAGGGATATCCCCAGCAACAGCGAAACTGGGGTTAGCCTGCAGGGGCGACTAAGGAAATCCCCAGCAGCGACGAGACCGGTGTTCGCTGCAAGGGAAAATAAGGAAATCTGCAGCAGCAGAGGAATCCTGTTAGAGATGGAGATACCACTGGGGGCGCCGGTGTCCGGTTGAGACAGGCTGCTTGTCCTCCCGCGGCGGGGGCCCAGGTGGGCGTCTGTGTCCAGGGTTCCCCCACTCTGGTGGTTGGTCACGGCAGCCGGTGCCGGGTCCCGCATGGTGCGCGGGCTCGACTGTTTGCTGGTCGGCCGCGCGGCTCTGGAGGAAGGCAGCTTTGTGATCCCTCTGTTGTCATGTTGTCAGGGTAAAATTCTAAGTACAGCACCAATCAGGCCCACCCCACTTGCCCGGCTGCCGGCGGAAAGAAGAAACACCACACAGAGGTCTGGTATAGTTTCTCACACGGGGACATGACTGCGCTTCGCGCTTTATTACAGATTACATGAGATCTTATACCCTTTTGTCTCATCACCAGGAAAGGGTGATGGGCTCATAACCATATATGGGAAGTCCGGATTTCCGGCCTGAGACAGTGAAAGTTCAGATGCACAGTTGAACATCTTGATATGGCGCTTCTGGGAAAACGGCCAAGCACACGCGGCCTTGTGTCTGGTTATTCCTTGTGTTCAAGATACATTTTGTCTTCGCCTTGCAAGGCCTCTTGGCATATCTGATGTAAGGCGACATATAAGTTTTTCTCATTTTAACTTTGAATAGAACTTGCATACAGGTATGAAAGTATAAAGAACATATGGCAATATATACATATACCCTCACAATGTGACTTCTTTCTGCCCCTCTGGGCGGGGATTTCTGCATATATACCTGGCTGGGTCAGACTCTGGTTGCCAGTGTTTGGTTCAGACTTGTTCTGCCTACACCCCCGATCATTGACCTGACTTC
Source organism: Eleutherodactylus coqui (assembly GCF_035609145.1). NCBI lineage: Eukaryota > Metazoa > Chordata > Amphibia > Anura > Eleutherodactylidae > Eleutherodactylus > Eleutherodactylus coqui. The sequence continues at coordinate 168,101,950 of NC_089843.1, read as the reverse complement.
TAGTGCTTTGACTTTTGCCTTGCATCTGACTTCATCTCTGATTTGTCCTTCTGTACTCTGCATGTTCCTTCTGGTTTTGACCCTGCCTGTTTTTGACTATTCTCTGTGTGCTAATTTTCTTCCTGTCAGTTACTCGGTACTCGCCTGCAGGTCTCCCTGTCCCTCCATCCTTGGGGTCCCTGTCCTTAGTACAGCGCAGGGACCATCACCCAGTTGTCGCCCTGGGGCCTAGTCCAGGGGGGCAAGTATGTAGTGAGACGGGAGAAGGCTGGCGTAGGGGTCCCCTGTCCTTCTGCCCCTGCCAGTACAGACAGAAACACTGGCCCTAATTGCTGCTGGGTACCCGTTTCCACCCCCCCCGATATGGAGGCTGTTGCAGCTCTTGCCAACCAAGTGCAAGTTCTGACAGGGTTGGTGCAAGACCTGTCAGTTCGGCTCCAGCAACTAGACAAGAATGCTGACAGTACTTTGGTTGTAACTGCTGCAGCCTCGTGGTTGGGGGTCGGACCTAAGGTCTCTCTACCTGACGTTTTTTCTGGTGATCGTAGGACTCTTTTCTCCTTCCAGGAGGCGTGCAAGTTGTATTTTGAATTACGTCCCCACTCATCGGGTTCTGAATCCCAGAGGATGGGCATTATTATTTCACGTTTGAGGGGCGACCCTCAAAACTGGGCATTCTCGTTACCTCCCGACTCGCGGTCCTGCCAATCAGTAGATGCCTTTTTTATGGTCCTTGGGCAGATTTATGATGAGCCGGATAGGATGGGGTACACCGTAAGTTGTTGAGTCTTCGGCAGGGAAGACGTCCCGCAGAAGAATTATGTTTCCAGTTTCGTCAGTTCTGTGTGGAGTCTAGATAGAATAACTGTGCTCAAAATATTTATTTCTAACTGGTTTATCTGAGTCCGTAAAGGATCTGTTGTTGTTGCACCCCGAACCTGAGATATTAGAGCAGGCTATGACTATCGTGGTAAAGGCTGACCGTTGTCTTAGGGCCTGATGCAAGACTCGGACCGAACTGCCCATACCCTGGTCCAAGAGGCCATCCATGACCTCAGCTACTAACGAAGTTGAGTCGATGGAAGTGGGCTCTATGTCCCAACGGAACGCAAGGAATTCTGGCTCAAGAACCAATTATGCCTTTATTGCGGAGAACCAGGTCATCGGGTCACCAATTGCCTCAAGAAACAGCCACCGGAAAACTTCCGCTCCTAGGCGATGTCCGGAGGGATGTTCCGAAATGTTCCAAATTGTTTTTGCCGTTCTCTATTTCTTATGAGGCTCATCACCTCAATGGTCGGGCTTGTTAATTTGTTAAGTCTATGTTTGCATGTCTGTTACTGTTGAATCCTCCAGTCCTGGTCTCGGGTATTGATTCCACTCCGTTGTCAGCAGAGTTAATCAGGAAGTGGACTCTAAAACTAATGTTTTCTGTAGGGGCGCTACATTCTGAGGTGTGTTCCTTTCTGGTGATGGAGATCCTGTCAGTTGATTTAGTCCTTGGGTTACCCTCGCTCCAGCTTCACAATTCCCAGATTGATTGGTCCGCCGCTGAACTGGTGCAATGGGGGCAGGGGAGTAGTGTGCATGTAGTCTCAGTCCAGGTGCATTCCACTGAGTGTAATGTAGGGGGTTACCTCCATATATTGAGGATTTTTCTGACCTTTTTTCTAAACAACTTTCTGAGGCGTTACCTCTGTGAATGGGATTGCAAAATCGATCTTATTCCCGGGAGCAAGATCCCCAAGGGGCGAATATATAACGTAACAATTCCTGAACGCGAGGCGGTAAAGTAGTATATTACTGAGAGTCTCGCCAAGGGACATATACGTCCTTCAGAATTGCCGGCAGGGGCAGGGTTATTTTTCGTGGAGTAGAAGGATGGTGGCCTTCGGCCTTGTGTTGGTTATAGAGCCTTGAACAGGATAACCATCAAAAATCAATACTCTTTGCCTCTGATTCCTGACCTCCTCAACCAGGTTATTGGAGCCTGTTGGTTCTCCATCTCGATCTTCTATAATGTCTCGTTATGTCTTGAAATTTAAAAGCTCAACGAATCTGTAGAACGTATCATATATCAATGTAATATTGTATGGATCACTATTAGAGATGAGCGAACACCAAAATGTTCGGGTGTTCGTTATTCGAAACGAACTTCCCGCGATGTTCGAGGGTTCGTTTCGAATAACGAACCCCATTGAAGTCAATGGGCGACCAGAGCATTTTTGTATTTCGCCGATGCTCGCTAAGGTTTTCATGTGTGAAAATCTGGGCAATTCAACAAAGTGATGGGAACGACACAGCAACGGATAGGGCAGGCGAGGGGCTACGTGTTGGGCTGCATCTCAAGTTCACAGGTCCCACTATTAAGCCACAATAGCGGCAAGAGTGGGCCCCCCCCCTCCCAAAAACTTTTACTTCTGAAAAGCCCTCATTAGCATGGCATACCTTTGCTAAGCACCACACTAGCTACAACAAAGCACAATCACTGCCTGGATGACACTCCGCTGCCACTTCTCCTGGGTTACATGCTGACCAACCGCCCCCCCTCCCCCCCCACAGCGCACACCAAAGTGTCCCTGCGCAGCCTTCAGCTGCCCTCATGCCACACCACGCTCATGTCTATTTAGAAGTGCGTCTGCCATGAGGAGGAACCGCAGGCACACACTGCAGAGGGTTGGCACGGCTAGGCAGCGACCCTCTTTAAAAGGGGCGGGGCGATAGCCCACAATGCTGTACAGAAGCAATGAGAAATATAATCCTGTGCCACCGCCATCAGGAGCTGCACACGTGGGCATAGCAATGGGGAACCTATGTGCCACACACTATTCATTCTGTCAAGGTGTCTGCATGCCCCAGTCAGACTGGTAATATGTACCTTAACAGTAACCGCGTTGGTGGTAATGTGGTGGTGACTGCGGACCTAGTAGCGCGGTTTTATTTTGTTGGTTTTCGGAATGTGGCCAGGATTAAGTGGGCCGTGGCGGGGGGATGGTGGGGGGGCTCTCTTGTAGTGTTGGTAAAGGTGAAATTCTTGGACTGCCACCAGACGAACCAATGCAAAGGCATTTGCCAAGAATGTTTTCCCTGTTGGAGGAGGAGGGGGATGTTTTTGAGGCACTACGTGTCCTCTCCACGTGTCCGTGGTTATATGCACCTTAACAGTAACCGCGTTGGTGGTAATGTGGTGGTGACTGCGGACCTAGTAGCGCGGTTTTATTTTGTTGGTTTTCGGAATGTGGCCAGGATTAAGTGGGCCGTGGCGGGGGGATGGTGGGGGGGCTCTCTTGTAGTGTCGGTAAAGGTGAAATTCTTGGACTGCCACCAGACGAACCAATGCAAAGGCATTTGCCAAGAATGTTTTCCCTGTTGGAGGAGGAGGGGGATGTTTTTGAGGCACTACGTGTCCTCTCCACGTGTCCGTGGTTATATGCACCTTAACAGTAACCGCGTTGGTGGGAAATGGCCTCGCCGCCATCATGTCTTTGGGAAGCCTCTGTTTCCACACCCCAGAGACATACCATTAGCAGCGGTATAGGCAGAGCCCATAATTCGTAACATTTCAGCCGTAGCATTAGGACAGGCCCCACTAACATATCACTAGCAGCATTATAGGAGGAGCGCAGTCTTCGTTCCATGTCAGCAATAGTAGCACTCAAGACAGGCCCCAGTAACAATTCCGAAGCAGCAGTATAGCGGGAGCGCAGTCTTCGTTCCATGTCAGCAATAGTAGCACTCAAGACAGGCCCCAGTAACAATTCCGAAGCAGCAGTATAGCGGGAGCGCAGTCTTCGTTCCATGTCAGCAATAGTAGCACTCAAGACAGGCCCCAGTAACAATTCCGAAGCAGCAGTATAGCGGGAGCGCAGTCTTCGTTCCATGTCAGCAATAGTAGCACTCAAGACAGGCCCCAGTAACAATTCCGAAGCAGCAGTATAGCGGGAGCGTAGTCTTCGTTCCATGTCAGCAATAGTAGCACTCAAGACAGGCCCCAGTAACAATTCTGAAGCAGCAGTATAGTGGGAGCGCAGTCTTAGTTCCATTTCAGTAGCCTTAGTATAGCCAAGGCCCAAGTTACATTTATGTAGCTAAAGTGTAGGCCAACCCCACACACACTTCTGTACCATGAGTGCAGGCGAAGAACACAAATTGCTATGATTACACTGTAGGTGAGGGCCCCAAAAAATTGGTGTACCAACAGTACTAATGTACCTCAGTAAACATTGGCCATGCCCAACCAAGATGGCAGGTGAAACCCATTAATCGCTTTGGTTAATGTGGCTTAAGTGGTAACTAGGCCTGGAGGCAGCCCAGTTTAACGAAAAATTGGTTCAAGTTAAAGTTTCAACGCTTTTAAGAGCATTGAAACATATAAAAATTGTTTAGAAAAATTAGATGAGTGAGCCTTGTGGCCCTAAGAAAAATTGCCCGTTCAGCGTGATTACGTGAGGTTTCAGGAGGAGGAGCAGGAGGAGGAGGAGGAATATTAGACACAGATTGATGAAGCAGAAATGTCCCCGTTTTGGATGGTGAGAGAGAACGTAGCTTCCATCCGCGGGTGCAGCCTACGTATTACTTAGGTATCGCTGCTGTCCGCTGGTGGAGAAGAGAAGTCTGGGGAAATCCAGGCTTTGTTCATCTTGATGAGTGTTAGCCTGTCGGCACTGTCGGTTGACAGGCGGGTACGCTTATCTGTGATGATTCCCCCAGCCGCACTAAACACCCTCTCCGACAAGACGCTAGCCGCAGGACAAGCAAGCACCTCCAGGGCATACAGCGCTAGTTCAGGCCACGTGTCCAGCTTCGACACCCAGTAGTTGTAGGTGGCAGAGGCGTCACGGAGGACGGTCGTGCGATCGGCTACGTACTCCCTCACCATCCTTTTACAGTGCTCCCGCCGACTCAGCCTTGACTGGGGAGCGGTGACACAGTCTTGGTGGGGAGCCATAAAGCTGTCCAGGCCCTTAAAGACTGTTGCACTGCCTGGGATGTACATGCTGCTCGATCTCCGCACCTCCCCTGCTACCTTGCCCTCGGTACTGCGCCTTCTGCCACTAGCGCTGTCGGCTGGGAATTTTACCATCAGCTTGTCCGCAAGGGTCCTGTGGTATAGCAACACTCTCGAACCCCTTTCCTCTTCGGGAATGAGAGTGGGCAGGTTCTCCTTATAGCGTGGGTCGAGCAGTGTGTACACCCAGTAATCCGTTGTGGCCAGAATGCGTGCAATGCGAGGGTCACGAGAAAGGCATCCTAACATGAAGTCAGCCATGTGTGCCAGGGTACCTGTACGCAACACATGGCTGTCTTCACTAGGAAGATCACTGCCAGGAACCTCCTCCTCCTCCTCCTCCTCAGGCCATACACGCTGAAAGGATGACAGGCAATCAGCCGGTGTACCGTCAACAGCGGGCCAAGCTGTCTCTTCCCCCTCCTCCTCATCCTCCTCATGCTCCTCCTCCTCCTCCTGTACGCGCTGAGAAATAGACAGGAGGGTGCCCTGACTATCCAGCGGCATACTGTCTTCCACCGCCCCCGTTTCCGAGCGCAAAGCAGCTGCCTTTATGGTTTGCAGGGAATTTCTCAAGATGCATAGCAGAGGAATGGTGACGCTAATGATTGTAGCATCGCCGCTCACCACCTGGGTAGACTCCTCAAAATTACCAAGGACATGGCAGATGTCTGCCAACCAGGCCCACTCTTCTGAAAGGAATTGAGGAGGCTGACTCCCACTGCGCCGCCCATGTTGGAGTTGGTATTCGACTATAGCTCTACGCTGTTCATAGAGCCTGGCCAACATGTGGAGCGTAGAGTTCCACCATGTGGGCACGTCGCACAGCAGTCGGTGCACTGGCAGCTTAAAGTGATGTTGCAGGGTGCGCAGGGTGGCAGCGTCCGTGTGGGACTTGCGGAAATGTGCGCAGAGCCGGCGCGCCTTTACGAGCAGGTCTGACAAGCGTGGGTAGCTTTTCAGAAAGCGCTGAACCACCAAATTAAAGACGTGGGCCAGGCATGGCACGTGCGTGAGGCTGCCGAGCTGCAGAGCCGCCACCAGGTTACGGCCGTTGTCACACACGACCATGCCCGGTTGGAGGCTCAGCGGCGCAAGCCAGCGGTCGGTCTGCTGTGTCAGACCCTGCAGCAGTTCGTGGGCCGTGTGCCTATTATCGCCTAAGCTGAGTAGTTTCAGCACGGCCTGCTGACGCTTGCCCACCGCTGTGCTGCCACACCGCGCGACACCGACTGCTGGCGACATGCTGCTGCTAACACATCTTGATTGCGAGACAGAGGAGGAGGAGGAGGAGGGTGCTTTAGTGGAGGAAGCATACACCTCCGCAGATACCACCACCGAGCTGGGGCCCGTAATTCTGGGGGTGGGTAGGACGTGAGCGGTCCCAGGCTCTGACTCTGTCCCAGCCTCCACTAAATTCACCCAATGTGCCGTCAGGGAGATGTAGTGGCCCTGCCCGCCTGTGCTTGTCCACGTGTCCGTTGTTAAGTGGACCATGGCAGTAACCGCGTTGGTGAGGGCGCGTACAATGTTGCGGGAGACGTGGTCGTGCAGGGCTGGGACGGCACATCGGGAAAAGTAGTGGCGACTGGGAACTGAGTAGCGCGGGGCCGCCGCCTCCATGATACTTTTGAAGGACTCAGTTTCCACAACCCTATACGGCAGCATCTCAAGGCTGATGAATTTTGCTATGTGGACGGTTAACGTTTGAGCGTGCGGGTGCGTGGCGACGTACTTGCGCTTGCGCTCCAACAGTTGCGCAAGCGATGGTTGGACGGTGCGCTGAACTACACTGCTGGATGGGGCCGAGGACAGCGGAGATTAGGGTGTGGGTGCAGGCCATGAGGCGGTAGTGCCTGTGTCCTGAGAGGGGGGTTGCATCTCAGTGGCAGGTTGGGGCACAGGGGGAGAGGCAGGGGTGCAAACCGGAGGCGCTGAACGGCCTTCGTCCCACCTTGTGGGGTGCTTGGCCATCATATGTCTGCGCATGGTGGTGGTGGTGAGGCTGTTGGTGTTGGCTCCCCGGCTGAGCTTTGCGCGACAAAGGTTGCACACCACTGTTCGTCGGTCATCAGGCGTCTCTGTGAAAAACTGCCAGACCTTAGAGCACCTCGGCCTCTGCAGGGTGGCATGGCGCGAGGGGGCGCTTTGGGAAACAGTTGGTGGATTATTCGGTCTGGCCCTGCCTCTACCCCTGGCCACCGCACTGCCTCTTGCAACCTGCCCTGCTGATGCCCTTGACTCCCCCTCTGAAGACCTGTCCTCCTGAGTAAGCGTTGCACACCAGGTGGGGTCAGTCACCTCATCGTCCTGCTGCTCTTCCTCCGAATCCTCTGTGCGCTGCTCTCTCGACTTACTGCCCTTACTACTACCTCACTGCAAGACAACTGTGTCTGATCGTCATCGTCCTCCTCACCCACAGAAAGTTGTTGAGACAGTTGGCGGAAGTCCCCAGCCTCTTCCCCCGGACCCCGGGAACTTTCGAATGGTTGGGCATCAGTGACGATAAACTCCTCTGGTGGGAGAGGAACCGCTGCTGCCCAATCTAAGCAGGGGCCCGAGAACAGTTCCTGGGAGTGTTCCCGCTCCTGAGCAGGTGTCATTGTAGTGGAGTGAGGAGGCTGGGAGGAAGGAGGAGCAGCAGACAGAGGATTCGGATTTGCAGCAGTGGACGGCGCAGAACTGCGGGTTGACGATAGGTTGCTCGAAGCACTTTCTGCCATCCAGGACAGGACCTGCTCACACTGCTCATTTTCTAATAACCGTCTCCCGCGTGGACCCATTAATTGGGCGATGAATGTGGGGACGCCAGAAACGTGCCTCTCTCCTAATCGCGCAGCAGTCGGCTGCGACACACCTGGATCAGGAGCTCGGCCTGTGCCCACACCCTGACTTGGCCCTCCGCGTCCTCGGCCGCGTCCACGTCCTCTAGGCCTACCCCTACCCCTCAGCATGCTGTATTACCAGTGATTTGATTTCACAGGCAGGAAATAAATTGGCGCAAGACTGCAGGCCAAATATAATTTTTTCCCTTTTCTGAAAACGAAAGGCCCCACTGCCTCTAGTGAATGAATAATCTAAGTTTAATAACTGTGCTGTGGCCCTGCTAATGTGTCACAGAACGTGAGGGTAGCAGAGTTATTATAACTCTGGCAGAGCAGGTATTTTTTTCCCAATTAAGGAAAGCAAATGGCGAAGCCAGCAGTAAACCGTAGCTGGGTGCATCTGATTTTTAAACGTTGCACACGCAGCCGACACGTACACACAGCCCTTAGGACGGACAGAGGCAGGACAAATAGATTTTTTTTCAGTTTTTTTCCACCAAAAGGCAGCACTGCGTATATTCAATGAACATGAGAAGTTTAATAACTGTGCTGTGGCCCTGCTAATGTGTCACAGAACGTGAGGGTAGCAGAGTTATTATAACTCTGGCAGAGCAGGTATTTTTTTCCCAATTAAGGAAAGCAAATGGCGAAGCCAGCAGTAAAACGTAGCTGGGTGCTTCTGATTTTTAAACGTTGCACACGCAGCCGACACGTACACACAGCCCTTAGGACGGACAGAGGCAGGACAAATAGATTTTTTTTCAGTTTTTTTCCACCAAAAGGCAGCACTGCGTATATTCAATGAACATGAGAAGTTTAATAACTGTGCTGTGGCCCTGCTAATGTGTCACAGAACGTGAGGGTAGCAGACTTATTATAACTCTGGCAGAGCAGGTATTTTTTTCCCAATTAAGGAAAGCAAATGGCGAAGCCAGCAGTAAAACGTAGCTGGGTGCGTCTGATTTTTAAACGGTGCACACGCAGCCGACACGTACACACAGCCCTTAGGACGGACAGAGGCAGGACAAATAGATTTTTTTTCAGTTTTTCTCCACCAAAAGGCAGCACTGCGTATATTCAATGAACATGAGAAGTTTAATAACTGTGCTGTGTCCCTGCTAATGTGTCACAGAACGTGAGGGTAGCAGAGTTATTATAACTCTGGCAGAGCAGTCTTTCAATTGGCTAGAAAAGCGCGCTAAAGTCTCAGGGAAGGAAGTGAAAGTAACCCGAACACCGCATGGTGTTCGTTACGAATAACGAACATCCCGAACACCCTAATATCCGCACGGATATCAAGTTCAGACGAACACGTTCGCTCATCTCTAATCACTATATATTTCGGGCTGGTAACACAAAGTGGAGTCCACAGTTGCTGATATTTGCTACGTGACATGCAGCATTCCAATAGATGGAGCATGGACTAATGTTATCTGACCAAATTTACCCTTTTTTGTCGTGTTTTTTCATGAGTTTGACCATAGGCTTTGCTACAGGACTGAAAATTGCATGAAAAAAAAAATCATGAATAAAAAAAACAAAAAGAAAACAAGTATAAAAAACATATGAAAATCAAGGCATAGTTGCAAGCCAAAACAAAGGCCACTAAAAAAATTGAGTAAAGGAAGCCTAATATAAAATATTAACTTTTAAGCAAACAATTAATTATCAATGTGCGGTCATGAATGGCTCACTATTTGCTCACAGTGGATGACATTGCCAAAATCATAGTCAGGAAGACGTTATAAAGCTGCCAGGGACAGAGTACTTACAGCTGAGAGAAAACCTCCGGTTGGGGCGCTTACTGTACTTAAATGAGACATGGCAAGTTGTAGAGGAGCAGAATCAAAGTGCAATCTATTGAGAACAACAAAGACAACTGCCAGCACCATGAGCACCGCAGGAAAGGTATTCTACTATTCCCATTCTAACATTACTCTGCCGCCTGCTTTATTCTTAGTGGCTTCCTTCTCTTCCAGGAACTTTGTTTCTTTAGGTTGTGAGGAGTTTTATGAAGGAAGATGTGCAGTTTGTGTTATTTTCTACATTCTTGTAATACTTTATTTGTAGCAAATGGATCTTCCAGGTTTGTGACTGATTTGTATCTTAGAGAAGAGGAATGTACAACATTACGGGGAGTCGGGCTCGCTTGATGAACGGGGAGGGAACTTCTTACATTTGTTCTTTTATTGCTGATATTTCAATATGACGTAAGGTAGACATTCAGAAGGCTGCTTTGCATGGTTTGTGCGCTTGTGCATAATGTATGTAAGTGGTTTACAAGTCTGGAGGAAAGAGCAGCTTTTATATAGATGTAGAAAACTGTATTGTGGTATGTGGAAGGCTTCACTGTGGACATTTGTGCTGCAGTAAAATCTGGAGTAAAAGCAGATTTAGGCCTCGGTCAGACGACCGTTTTTTGCCGCGATTTGCGGATCGCATGACGGGGACCGACGATTCGCCGAAAAATCTGCAGCTAACCATTCACTCACCCATTCATGAATTCATGAATGGGTGAGTGAGAGCTGCCTCTGATTGGTGAGGGCTGTGACTGGAGATGAGCGAGCATACTCGTCCGAGCTTGATGCTCGTTCGAGTATTAGGGTGCTCGAGATGCTCGTTACTCGAGACGAGCACCACGCAGTGCTCGTCTCGATTAAACGAGCACTGACACATTTTAGGATGATTTTCAGGTAAGGGCTTATATTTTTAAGCCCTTCCCGAAAATTCATCCTGCGCTCGCCGGCAGCCTATTGCTTTCAATGGAGCCGGCTGTATTGCCGGCTCCATTGAATTCAATGGGCTAACATCGTTCTACTCTGCCACAGCTGTTACAGCTGTGGCAGAGGAGAACGATCTTAATGCTGACATAATTTTTTTTTTTATTTTTACACATTTTAGGATGATTTTCAGGTAAGGGCTTATATTTTTAAGCCCTTCCCGAAAATTCATCCTGCACTCGCCGGCAGCCTATTGCTTTCAATGGAGCCGGCTGTATTGCCGGCTCCATTGAATTCAATGGGCTAACATCGTTCTTCTCTGCCACAGCTGTTACAGCAGTGGCAGAGGAGAACGATCGTAATGCTGACATAATTTTTTTTTATTTTTACACATTTTAGGATGATTTTCAGGTAAGGGCTTATATTTTTAAGCCCTTCCCGAAAATTCATCCCGCGCTCGCCGGCAGCCCATTGCTTTCAAAGTAGCCGGCTGTATTGCTGGCTCCATTGAATTCAATGGGCTAACATCGTTCTTCTCTGCCACAGCTGTAACAGCTGTGGCAGAGGAGAACGATCGTTATACTGACAGTGGGGGGGGGGGGGTCTCACTCTTGCCACTATTGTGGCTTAATAGTGAGACCTCGGAGCCCGAAATGCAGCCCTGCATGTTGCTCCTCGCCTGCCCTATCCATTTCTGTGTTTTTTACGTGACTTTGGTGATTTGCTAAGATTTTCACAAATGAAAACCTTAGCGGAGCACCAGTCATATACAAAAATGCTCGAGTCACCCATTGACTTCATGGGGGTTCGTTACTCGAAACGAACTCTCGAGCATCACTGAAAGTTCGACTCGAGTAACGAGCACTCGAGCATTTTGGTGCTCGCTCATCTCTAGCTGTGACCAATCGGAGGCAGCCCATTCAGCAGGCGAGGATTTTAAATCCCCGCCTGCTGAATACTACACAGAGCAGTTCAGAAGAACTGCTGGCCGGCCGCAGCTGAACTCCGGCTGCAGGGACAAGGTGAGTATATATATTTTTTTTATTTTTACACATTTTTGGACGGTTTTCAGGGAAGGGTTTATATGTTTAAGCCCTTCCCGAAAATGCATCCTGTGCTCGCCGGCAGCCCACTGCTTTTAATGGAGCCGGCTGTATTACCGGCTCCATTGAATTCAATGGGCGAACATTGTTCTTCTCTGCCACAGCTGTTACAGCTGGGCAGAGGAGAATTAACTTTATAGTATATGTTCTCAATGGGGTCGGCGCTGCAGCCGCCGGCCCCATTGAGCGCATATATAGAACACAAGGAATCCGCATAAAAAGAGGTCATCTAACCGATCCCATTGTGAAGCAATGGTTCTATATATGCGCAGTTCGCATGCGCATCCGCAAATCGCGGCAAAAAACGGTCATCTGACCGAGGCCTTAGCGTGTTTCCACAGCAAGAAAAGCAACAAAAAAGGCAATATTACCCTTTTTGCGGATTTTGGGGCAAATTGTTTGTTACCTATTGATCTCTATGGAGAATTCCCCAGCAAATATGTGCAGTTTCCACAACAGAAAATTGACATCCTGCAGAAATCAAAACTGCAGTGTTTTTTAAATTTCATGCTTTTCTGCAGCAGAAACAATCTGCAGCGTTTGAAGGCTCAAAACACATATGTAGCATTGAACAAAACAGAGAAGTGGATCTAAAAAGTAGGAAAAAAACTTGTCTTCTCGTTTGGCTTAAAAAACTGTTGCAAAACTGGTATGTGTGATTCCATCCTAATGTTCGCTAGGTTTACATACAGCATTGCTGCATTTTTCTCAGTGTTTCTGTTGGCATTTTTAGTGGAATCGCTTCTTTTTCAGTCAAAACACTTTAAAATCTATAATGCTGTATAGAAAACACTACATATAAAGCTTTTTCTTTTGGCTTATGATGAAATATTTTGTTTAAATGAGGCCTTAGGGTGCGTTCACACGAGCGTGTTTTTGTGTGTACATACGCACGTACAAAAACTCGCTTCTATTTGCAACAATGCATTCCCTATGGTGTGTGCACATGTCCATACTTTGCAGGTGCGTGCCTGCAAAGATAGGACATGCGTGCACCATAGGGAATGCACGCATTGTTTTCAATGGAGCCGCGGCTGCTGCCAGCGGCTCCATTGAAAACAATGGTCTGCCGGCACCCCTGCATTCTTTTTCAGGTAAGGGCTTTACATATAAGCTCTTCCCTGAAAAAGAAAAATTTTAGTGTAATTACTTACCTGTCCGCCGCTGCTGCTTCCCCCGCGGGGATGAAGAACACATCTGCCGCATGCGGCAGATGTTTTCTTCATCCCCACTAGTTAAAAGAATTCCCTGCTGCTACATCTGCCACATCTGTGGCAAATGCAGCAGAGGAATTCTTCAATTCTCTACCGCAGCTGTCCCACATGTCAACTGCGGTAGAGGATTCTGCTGCTGGCAATTGATTTCAGGGAAGGGCTTTAAATATAAGCCTGAAAATCAAGTAAAAGTGGTTTAAAAAACAAAAAAAAATACATACTTACCTCTAGAGATGAGCGAGTATACTCGCTAAGGCACATTACTCGAGCGAGTAGTGCCTTAGCCCAGTGTCTCCCCGCTCATCTCTAAAGTTTCGGGGACCGCGCGGGTGACAGGTGAGTTGTGGGGGGGAGCGTGGGGGGGGAGAGGGAGAGATCTCCCCTCTGTTCTTCCCCGCTCTCCCCCGCCGCTCCCCGCACAAATATAAGCTTTGTGGAACTACAACTCCCAGTGTTCTTAGACAATCACAGGTTGCTAGAGCATGCTGAGTGTTGCACCTGGTAGATGCCAACTTGCAATTGACAGTTGCAGCTGTGTAATTATGGAAATGTTTATAGGGCAAACTATTACATAACATTTCCATGCTGACATGGCCGGTTAAAAATTCAAGGTTAGTTTTCTGCATTCAAGAAATAATTCTGATTCATAATTCTATGAAACGTTACGTTACCTAAAACAATGGTTTTATTTTTCAGGTTATTAAATGCAAGGCTGCTGTTGCCTGGGAACCTTCTAAACCTCTCAGCATTGAGGACATTGAAGTGGCTCCACCAAAAGCTCATGAAGTCAGAATAAAGGTGGGAAAGCTGTAACTATAATGTGTAGTACATGGCTTGCTGAGAAAATCCTGTAGGGTACATGAGTTGTGTGAGTCACGTCCAATACAACAGAACCACAGTGTCCATCAGCTATATCCTCCTTTTTACCTCCCCTTTTTTAACTCAACATGGGAGAGAAAACACTGTTTTCTCCAACTCGCTCAACCTACCAACTAGAGCTATTAATCACCAGTCTCACAAGTTCGCTTCCTCTGGATAACCTTTTGAATCCATCCTCTCTTCAAAACTGCTGCACCCAACTCTAAATATTTCTCGAATTCACTCTTTCCTCTACCTCAACAAAAATGCTAGGCAATACCCTTATGGCCCACCTAGACTACTTCAACATCCTTCTCTGCGACATCCCATCGAATACTCTTCCACCCCTCCAATCCATAATCGACTGTGCTGCCCAGTTATTCCACCTCTTCCCTCATTTCTCCTCTGCTAATCCCTTCACTGGCTACCCATTTCCTAGGGAATGTGGTTCAAATGATTCAAGATGGCCAATAAGGCTGTCTACAACCAGACTGCTTAAGCCACACTATTAAATTATTGACAAATACATACTCATGGTGACAAAATTCACAGAACTGCCCTCCAAAAGCTGCAGTGATGAATGAGGCTGGCAAAGTTTACTATGTATCTGCTTTTGTTCAGGAACTCACAAGACAACTAGGACCCTTGACGTGGTTTGAGATTTTGTGGTTCACTTATGAGGTCCAGGCCAGTAGGCCGGGCTGAATTGTATGGGTCATCATTGATGGATTGTAAGCCTGCATGATGCACTACATGTATCAGTGACACTGGCACCCTTTCTGTGCAAATAAAATAATAAGCCTCCTCCCCCCAATATTTGGTAGGTGTGTGAGTGGTTGTTCATCAGTATTTTCCACCTCTGCAATCTCCCCCGTATAGTATTCTGCCTGCTCTGCATCCAGTTGGGAAGTGGCGTTTTGTACTTGCCATTGTATCTTTGTATCATTATATCAGTAAGTATGGCTGCCTGCAGTTTTTTTTTTTATAGATTTGTCCTCTTTTACTGTGATTTAGCGTATCTGAGCAGCCAGCCAGAATGGGGCCGCCCTCCGGTGTTCTATTGATCCCCCATGATACAATTATGGGGTGCTGATGGGTTCAGATGGCAGTCGAGAGCCTAGCAAAGGCTCCCGGGTCTGCCATGTATTGCGATCTATTAAACCCTTCTTTCTTATAATCTCTGCCCCAACAGTTTCTTGACAATGGTCACATTTATGCACTCCGCAGTACATGCTGGACGGAGAGCAAGGTGCACAGAGTCTTGTGTGTTAATGTTTGCACGCATCAAGGGCAACCAGCAAATTTAAATAGCCACCCTCAAGCAGTTTTAACTTTTGGGGCTTAGGATCAGAAAATTTAGTGCATAAGAGGACGTTTGCTACTGCTGGTAGTTGTTGTTCTACTCCATAATTGACAAAATAGCTGTAATGCATAAATCATGAGTTTGGGGATTCCTAATATATGTGCTTTTTAGAATTATAACATTTTTATTTAATTAAAAATAATTTATTAGAAGAAATTCTGGTTATTGTATCTTTTTTTCCATTACTGTTTTACTTAATCATGAACTGTAAGTATTTTTAGTGTTTTTTTTTCTTCTATAGGACTTAAACTTTTTTTTAACTATAGTGATATTCCTACCCAAGGCATGCCCAAAGGGTCTTACACTGGATAGCTCTGGGACCCTTTGTTAAGCCCCAGGCTGGTTAGTATAAAAACCTTCAGCCCCAGTGACTGTAAATCCGGGGCTGACGGTGAGTTGAATGAGGGAGTCTGCTCCTGTGATTGGCACCATGATCTGCCTCTATCACTGTGCAGAAAGGGTTAACTGTTTGGGATGGACGTTTTACCTGATTTTTCAGCCATTTGTGCTGTAGGGCAGCTGTCAATCACAGCCTTTCCTGAGTGGGTGATTGTGTGGGCACCTATACCTGGTAATGTGAAAAGGGTTGAAGAGGGCGGCTGACCCATTTTCACCAGGGAAACCAGCGATCAGCCATACAGTTCATTTTAAAACTTCCACAAACAGGATCAACAATCTGGCACAGTCTGATACTTGGCACCCCAGTCAGTTACAGTTCATTTAAGGACTTGCACATAAATCACTCTTTGTGTACTCTCTGAGCTCAGAACTTATTGTATCACCTGAAAGTCTTTATCCTTCCATTATCCTTCTTGTATACACAAGATTGTGCCTCCAAAATGCCAAGTCATGTTCATCTGGCAAATTCCTCTTAACATTTGGGCAGCTGGAAAGCATATCGTCATCACAAATATGTCATCTAAGGCATTCTGTCATGAAATAAAAAGTTATGCCAAATATATGTGCATTAAAGGGGTTGCCTTACTACATGACACAAGCCCTAGTAGACCCTTGATCATTATCCCCAACTGTGCGCCAGATTCTTTTTGCTGGTGAAAGTTTTAATGTATCGTTTCTACATTTTGATGCAATTATGAAAATTAAAGTTTTTAACCATATCCTGATGAATGACTTTGCTGAATGCACATATTTCAGTTACTTTGACTTCAGTACTATCATTTATTTTTATATTATTGATATTAATATTAGTCGTGGCCAAGTTATGATGTACTTCCCAAGCTATCTATTTGCTTGGGTTCACAGAAATAGTGTTGTGAGGTTAAAATTACTGCAGCACAAGTCCTTTAGGCCTCCTGCACACGGGCAGATCTGCATTGTGAAATCCGGAGAGGGATTCCGCTTACGGAGTCTGCAGCAAATCCAGCCCATAGCTGGCTATGACAATATGCGATTTCCTGCCCATGAGTGCAAATCAATTGCAATTTTCTGCTTGCAGGGGAGAAATCGCAGCAACCTGTAATTTTGTGCAGGCTACGCATGGCCGGCTTCTTTGGAAAACAATGAAAGCTGCCTATCCCGCAGCTATTTTGCAATCATCATTGCAGAATGGTTGCAGGAGCCGCGTCATCGCCACAGCAATGACGTGGCATCCTCTGTACTGCGCATTTGCCAGCTGACACATCCGCAGCAGAGGAGAAGACAGCGGAGAGGAACTCCAGTGACCATTAAAAATAGTAAACACAAACTCTATATCAGTGATTCCCATCAACAGTGCCATGGAACTTGGGGTTGCGACTAGAACCTGCCAGGGGTGCCATGACAGCAGCACTAGTTTCATCTGTATCCGTGTCCTCAGGGCATAGATACAATTGAAAAGTAACATGGAGGTTATACAATACTATATGCTTGCCTGTTGCTTGGGTTTCTGTTTTTGTCCAGTTTCTGCTATAAGGCACTACATTGTTATAAAACTGCAAAATTTCTTGCATATTTCTCATTTTGCAGATTATTTCTTCTGGCGTTTGCGGATCTGATCATAGTGCACTGAATCAAATAATACAAACTCCATTTCCTGTGATTTTGGGTCATGAAGGTATTGGAGTGGTTGAAAGCATAGGTGAGGGAGTCACTAAAGTAAAACCAGGTAAGTCAGAAGTAATCAGGATTGTTGTACTGAAGCAAATATATACTGTATGTCAAAGCAATATCATTAAAGGGCTTTTTCAAACAAAGTTCTATTGACATTTCCTGAGGATAGTTTATCGATAGTTGGTTAGCTGGGCACACTGCTCGGGCCCCCGGCCAATTAGTTGATTGAGTACCAGCTGCCAGTGCTGGTGCCTGATGTGGGGCTTACCACTGTGGGGAAGACCACAGGAAAAATATAGCAGTTGTCACTGGTGGCTCTGTGACCTCTCCCGATAGCAGCATCCGCATGGCCTGGCTCGACATGAAGAGGCAACAGGCCGAGCACTGTCCCTTGCCAAGAAAATGGAGTTGTCACGTGACACCAGTACCTTTTCCACCCAGTGGAAATAAAGAGTCCACAGTTCAAACTACAGCTTTTTAAACAACCAAAGGTACGTGGTTGACTTTTATTCACATAGTTTCCAATAGTGACTTTCCAAGTTTAATGTATATTTGCACTACTGTTCATATGCATCACTTTCTAATACATTTGGTTCTTTTCCTTTACTGCATTTATGCACTTACTAGGAATTACTCCTTTCCCAAACTTCAGACATCCGTAGGCTCAGTTATCTGACAAGACGGTTTGTAGGGTAAATTTCTGACTCGGTATCCACACGTTCCTTTTTCTCACTCTTGATTGATTTTTCTCTTTACTTTTCTAGTAGTGGAAGGCCCGTTACTCCGTGCCGTCAGCCAACACATCGCACTCCACCGACTACATTTTTTATCTCCCTCAACTCCTCCTCCTAACTTCCTTGATCCTACCACTATGTCACATGCTTCATTAAAGTGATACACACACACTAACACACAAACACTTTTCTTTCCCCTGACAATTCAACTTCAGAACACTACACTGGGATATACAGGGATCAGAGTGGAAGCCTATGCTGTGAAGCCTGTATAGTGACTAGCACTTGTAACTACAAGCAGGGGTCTCAATAAAAAAAAATAGGAGCTATGTTGGCCACTACACTGGGGTCGTGGGAACAGCTTTGGTATCCCAGCGCTGATAGGCCAAGATCCCAATTAGTGGACACCAGCCAATCAACTACTGATGACCTATCCTGAGGATACATCACCAATAGGAATTTGCTTGGAAAACTGCTTTAACCTTCCATCAGGTGCAAAGAGATCTGTCAGACACTGCGCTCGCTTTTTGGTTTTATTTTCCCACGCTAGGTAGCGTGGGTGACTGCTCAAAATGTTGTTGATTAGTTGCAGAATGCTTGAATTAACAACTTAGGTTTTAATTACCTTTATTAAAACATGTGACTGTTAGGCACATTGCGCCCGAACTGGCAGGCTTTGACATTTCGCCTGACGGAAGGTTCAATATTGGACAGTACTATTTCTAATTCCTGGTCTTTTCTTGCTTTTCTTCATTCACAGTAGTGCATTTTATTGAATTTTTTCACATTATTTAACAGCAATTAGAGTTTAAATCTGTTCGGACAAGATTGTATCACTTTAGGGCTCCTTCACACAGGCACTGTGATTTTCGTCCGCCCGTATTATGGTCGCAGCAGCCGAAAATCGCATGAGCTAGAGGTATCTCCCATCTTAACGCCCGTTCCCATGGCCGGAGCTGCAGCGCATATACACCCTAGCCAAGGGATACTGTCGGGCATGGGAGGGAGTTTAGCTAAACTCCCACCCCCTTCCTACCCCTTTCCGCTCTTTGCCAGCTGCTGACTAGGGGAGGGGGCAGGGCAGACACTTAGCAGAGCTAGTCTCTCCTCCTCTCCACTCAATCCTATGGGAGCTGCTGGAAAGGGGAGACTTTAGCACACTAGCTCCCGCCCCATCCCACCCCTCCCATTGTCAGAAGCCAGCAAGGGGCAGAGAGGGGGCAGGAGTTAGACACTGCTAAACTCCCACCTCCCTTTTCCGGCAGGTCTCATAGGCTCCCATAGGAGCCAGCGTCAAAGCACCTGCCCGAAATGCGCTTCGTATGGGCTATCTTTTCTGTCTGGCCGCTATTATGCAGCGGAAAATTATCCATCTGAACAAATGCATTGAATCCAATGCATCAGATAGTCGCGAATTTTGCCCAGCGTTCTATGGTGGCAAAATTGCTGTGATAAAACGCTTATGTGAAGCCAGCCTCAGGGTGCGTCTACATGTTGTGTAAGTGCTACAGGTTTGTCAAAAATCTGCATCGTTTTACAAAACAAGCAATGCAGATGGGATTTCAAGGAATCTCATCCAGATGCTGCAGGAAACATCTGCCGTGTAAATTGACCTGTTTAAACTCCACAACATGTTAATTTAGGTCTTCGGCACAGTAGCATTTTTTTCATCCATGTATATTCCATTTATAAAAACGGACTTCACATGCACAGCATACGGACTCTTAATATAGTATGGTGCAACACACGCTACTGAGTTTTTTTTTTACGCACACATGGGACAGGGAAGAAACTCATCACATGCACTATTCTGATCTACTTTATGGACAAGACTCGTCCATCAAGTCAATAGCAAGGGAAAATCTTTTGCGAACGTACCATGTACGGCCTTAGGCCAGCTTCACATGGGCGATAACAATGTGCCAGTTTTGTGCATTTTGAGACACACAAATATGAACCCCATGCTTTTCAATGGGGTCATGCACATGAGCGATGGTTTCATGCATGACACTGCGATGCGATGCCATGTGGAAAACAAATCACAGCATTTTCTATCTTGCTGCATGCTCTCGCATCACAGCCCCCATTGTTCTCAATGGGAAGTGCCGACCTCGTTGAAAGCAATGAGAGAAACTCTGTGATCCTCTGCAGCGGCTGTGACTGCTGCGCCGGAGGATCCCTGCATCCCCAAAGTGATGCGACACTGTTTTCACATGAAAACACCTGACATCCATGCGCATAGTGGGGAGTGCAATATTATCCATCCATATAAAGCCATTGACGGTTGCCGGTGCTCAGCGGCGACTTCTACCGCTGTCCCCGACTCTGTAGCGCTGCTGAGTTATCAGCAGCCGGAGATTTAAATTCTTACCTGCTAGTAGCTCTGATTGTGATTGGCTGAAGCTCTCAGCCAATCACAATTAGAGCTACCAGCAGGTGGGGATTTTAAATTCACTGCTGCTGATAGCTGAGAACTGCAAAGTCGGGGACAGCGCCAGAAGTCGCGGCTGAGCCCCGCAGGTGAAGGGAGGTGAGTATGCTTTTTTTTTTTTTTTAACAGTACTTTTCTTGGATTTTCAAGGAAGCGCTTATGTTTAAAGCCCTTCCCTGAAATCCAATGATGGGGTGCCGACAGCAGGTTTCTTTACCGCAGCTGTCTTGTGTGCGGTGGCGAATTGAAGAATTCCTCCACTGCATCTGCCACAGATGTGGCAGATGTAGCAGCAGGGAGTTCTTTTAACTAGTGGGGGCAAAGGAAACATCTGCCGCATGCGGAACAAGGCAGCATTTTTTCTTTTTTTTACACTAAAATGTTTCTTTTTCAGGGAAGGGCTTATATGTAAAGCCCTTCCCTGAAAAAGAATGCAGGGGTGCCGGTAGAGTATTGTTTTCAATCAAGCTCCATTGACAACAAGCATGCAGCTGTTTTCACGCGTGTTTTTGCTCGTACCTAGGTGCGCACGTATGTACGCACCTAAGTACGCACAAAAGCACGCTCGTTTGAACCCACCCTCAAACTGACATTTTTTAAGTAGTAAATATTATTATTTTGTAAAAGTAGTAAAGCAAATATAAATTTGCTTTTGCCATAATCTTACTGACCCATTGAATATACAAAAGTTAACATGTAATTTTTACCGCACAGTGATAGGTGTAAAAAGGAAATCTAAAAAGTACTCAATTACATTTTGTTTTCTATTAATCCCATTGAAAAATGCAACTCATCCGGCAAAGAAAGCCCACAAAAGGCTATGTCAACAGAAAAGGTAAAAAGTAACGGCTTTTGGAAGGCAAGGGTGCAAATTGAAAAAATGAAAAATGACTATCTTCATGTGGCTAAGCTTGGAGAGTAGCACACAATTTAATGAAGGGAAGGGGTGTCACCCCCTCTATCCTATATTCCATAACAAATGAGATGTAACAGGATTTGGTACATTGTATTCAATATTTAATCATATTGTAAGTAGAGATGAGCGAGCATACTCGTCCGAGCTTGATACTCGTTCGAGTATTAGGGTGTTCAAGATGCTCGTTACTCGTAACGAGTACCACGCGGTGTTCGGGTTACTTTCATTTTCTTCCCTGACAAATTTGCGCGCTTTTCTGGCCAATAGAAAGACAGGGAAGGCATTACAACTTCCCCCTGCAACGTTCAAGCCCTATACCACCCCCCTGCAGTGAGTGGCTGGCGAGATTAGGTGTCACCCGAGTATTAAAATCTGCCCCTCCCGCGGCTCGCCACAGATACATTCTGACATAGTTCAGGGAAAGTGTTGTTGATGCCGGAGCTGCTATAGGGAGAGTGTTAGGAGTGATTTTAGGCTTCAAGAACCCCAACGGTCCATCTTAGGCCATAGAAATCGCAGATCGCACCTATGTGCGATCTGCGATTTCTGTTCTCTTCTCTATATGCGCTCAATGGGGCCGGCGGCAGCAGCGCCGACCCCATTGAGAACATATAGAAGACAAATCATTCTTCTCTGCCACAGCTGTAACAGCTGTGGCAGAGAAGAACGATGTTTGCCCATTGAATTCAATGGAGCCGGCAATACAGCAGGTTCCACTGAAAGCAATGGGCTGCCGGCGATCGCGGGATGAATTTTCGGGAAGGGCTTAAATATATAAGCCCTTCCCTGCAATTCATCCAGAAATGTGTTACAATAAAAATATATACCGGCGTATAAGGCGACGGGGCGTATAAGACGACCCCCAACTGTCACCTTATACGCCGGGAATACAGTGGAGCAAAGAATAAAAATCATTACTCACTTCTCCTGGCGTTCTGCGCCGCTGCTGCAGGCTGTCGCTCCCTCCTGGTTCCCGGCAGAGCATTGCTTTCTCTACAAAGGGCTTTAAATCCCCGCCTCCAGAAACACACGTGCCTTCAGCCAATCACAGCCAATGACAATGATGTCATTGAATGGCTGTGATTGGCTGAAGGCACGTGTGTTTCTGGAGGCGGGGATTTCAACCACTGCATCCAGAAAGCAATGCTCTGCCGGGGACCAGGAGGGAGCGACAGCCTGCAGCAGCGCCGCAGAACACCAGGAGAAGTGAGTAATGATTTTTATTATTTGCTCCGCTGTATTCCCGGCGTATAAGGTGACAGTTGAGGGGTCGTCTTATATGCCCCGTCGCCTTATACGCCGGTATATATTTTTATTGTAACACATTTCTGGATGAATTGCAGGGAAGGGCTTATATATTTAAGCCCTTCCCGACAATTCATCCCGCGATCGCCGGCAGCCCATTGCTTTCAGTGGAACCTGCTGTATTGCTGGCTCCATTGAATTCAATGGGCAAACATTGTTCTTCTCTGCCACAGCTGTTACAGCTATGGCAGAGGAGAACGATCTTTATGCTGACAGTGGGTGGGGGGGGGGGCACTCTTGCCGCTATTGTGGCTTAATAGTGGGACCTGGGAACTTGAGATGCAGCCCAACATGTAGCCCCTCGCCTGCCCTATCCGTTGCTGTGTCGTTCCCATCACTTTCTTGAATTGCCCAGATTTTCACAAATGAAAACCTTAGCGAGCATCGGCGATATACAAAAATGCTCGGGTCGCCCATTGACTTCAATGGGGTTCGTTACTCGAAACGAACCCTCGAGCATCGCGAAAATTTTGTCCCGAGTAACGAGCACCCGAGCATTTTGGTGCTCGCTCATCTCTAATTGTAAGTAATGCATAACCTTTTGCAATACACATGAAAATGAAAACCATTATAGTGACCATCACCAAAGTTTCTTACGATTTTTACAGGTGATAAAGTCATCCCACTGTTTGTCCCAGAATGTGGAAAGTGCCGAGGTTGCAACACTCCAAACAGTAACATGTGTGTGAAATCTGAGTAAGTGTTGTATTTATGAAACTGTGAACTATTGTTGGCTCATTGAAGAGTATCCTTCGAGTACTTCCACATTATCAAACTAATTTTGCAGTATGCTTTTTGTTTACTACAAATTAGTAACATAGTAACATAATATGTAAGGCTGAATGAAGACAATGTCCAACTAGTTCAGCCTGTTTCAACCCCTCCCTTGTTGGTCCAGAGGAAGGCAAAAAAAAAAACAGTGAACTAATTTCAGTGAACTAAGCTCATTTGGAGGAAAGAAATCCTTCCTGACTTTATAATGACAGCCAGAGTAATCCTTGGATCAACGTTTGAAATCAACAGCCCGCTGGTCACATAATGTCTATATGCTGTAATATTGTAGCGCTGTAGAAAAATATCTAGTCCCCTCTTTAACTCCTCTATGGATTTTGCCATCACCACGTCCTCAGGCAGAGAGTTCCATAGTCTCACTACTCTTACAGTAAAGAACCTAATTCTGTGTAGGTGATGAAACCTGCTTTCTTCTAGAAATAGGAGATGTGCTCTTGTTACTGATGCAGTCCTGGTTATAAACAGATCATGGGAGAGATCCTTGTATCGTCTCCTCCTGTATTTATACAGAGTTATTTGATCGCCCCTTAGCCGTCTTTTTCCCAGGGTAAATAATCCCAATTTTGATCGCCTCTCTGGGTATTCCAGTCCTCCCATTCTGCTTATTAATTTAGTTGCCCTTCTTTGAACCCCCTCAAGCACTGCAACATTTCTTCTGAGCACCAGTGTCCAGAACTGTACACAGTATTCCATGTGGGGCCTGACCAGCGCCTTATATAGTGGAAGTATAATGTTCTTGTCCCTCGCCCCTATGCCTCTTTTAATAAACCCCAAGACTTTATTTGCTTTTGCAGCTGCTGATTTGCATTAATTGCTCCAGTTAAATCTACAATCCACTAGTACCGCGAGGTCTTTTTGCATATCTCTTTTCCCTAGTAGTACCCCATTTAGTGTATTTTGGTGACATCCGTTTCTCCTGCCCATGCGCATAACCTTACATTAATCAATATTGAACTTCATTTGCCATTTTTCTACTCAAGCCCCCAGTTTATCTAAATCCTTTTGTAGCCGTACATTGTCCTCTGTTGTATTAATTATCTTGTATAATTTTGTGTCATCTGCAAATGTTGATATTTTACTGTGCAGCCCATCTATCAGGTCATTGATAAATATATTAAACAGAATGGGGTCTAGTACTGAACCCTGTGGTACCCTACTAGCAACGGTGGCCCAATCAGAGTATGAACCATTTATTACCACCCTCTGTTTTCTATATCTGAGCCAGTTCTTTACCCAGATACACACGTTTTTGCCCAGACCGAGCTGTCTTACTTTATATATCAACCTATTATGCAGCACAATGTCAAATGCTTTAGAGAAAGCCAGATACATGAGATCACTAGACTCTCCCAGGTCCAGCCTAGAACTTCCTTCATTGTAGAAGCTGATCAAATTGGTCTGACATGATCACCCCCCATGAACCTGTGCTAACGAGGGGTTATGCTTTTGTTTTCCTTGAGGTATTCTAGAATGGCATCTCTCAGAAACCCCTTGAATATTTTTCCAATTATTGAAGTGAGACTTACAGGCCTGTAGTTACCAGGCTCTCTTTTAGACCCCTTTTTGTATATTGTAACCACATTGGCAACGCGCCAATCCAGTGGTACAACCCCAGTCTCAATAGTGTTCATAAATATAAGAAATAGTGGTCTAGCTATCACGTCACTCAGTTCTCTTAGAACCCTTATATGTATTGCATCTGGGCCCGGTGATTTATCGATTTTAATACTCTTTAACTGGCTCTGCACCTCCTCCTGTGTTAGGCATGCTATATGTATCTTTGGGTTTCTTTTATTCCCCTGCATCTCGTGTGACATTTCTTCTTCATTCGTGAATACACTTGAAAAAAAACTAATAGATTTGCATTCCCCCAACGTCTTCTATGGTTTCTCCTGCATTATTTGTTAAAGGGTCAGTGCTCTCGGTGCAAATCATTTTACAGTTTATATAATTGAAGAATAGTTTTGGGTTATTTTTGCTCTTTTTGGCGATCAGTCTTTCTGCCTCCTCCTTAGCAATTTAGATCTTTTGTTTACATGATTTTCTTTTTCCATGTATGATTTTAGCGCTTCTTCTTTTTCTTCTTGTAGTAGTTCAAATGCTTTCTTTTTTTTGTTTATTGCCCCACTTACACTCTTGTCGAGCCACATTGGTTTTCTTCTACTTCTGTTTTTTTTTTATTTTTAAAGGGTATGAACTGCTCTCACGAGATAATTAGGATGTTTTTAAACTTATCCTTTTTGTCATATGTACTGTTATTTATGATGATGTTGTCTCAATTAATGTTACCTATAGTAGTTCTGAGCTGATCAAATTTTGCTTTACTAAAGTTTAGTTTTTTTGTCCCTCCCTGATAAGGCTTCTTATTGAATG
This sequence comes from Eleutherodactylus coqui, assembly GCF_035609145.1. NCBI lineage: Eukaryota > Metazoa > Chordata > Amphibia > Anura > Eleutherodactylidae > Eleutherodactylus > Eleutherodactylus coqui. The sequence continues at coordinate 168,076,259 of NC_089843.1, read as the reverse complement.
ACAACTGGAAATTAATTTTATTGTGGTCAATATTTCCCAAGTGTCCCTGCACCTGCACCCTGATATTCTGTCTGGTTTGTTAGTTGATAATAAGTCCAGAGTGGCCCTCGCTCTAGTTGGCTCCTGCACAAGTTGGGTAAGCTAGTTGTCTATAATTGTTCTCAAGAACTTCTCACCCTTGTGAGATTTGCAGGTTTTGTCTTCCCATATTTTATCCAGATAATTAAAGTCCCTCCATCATAACTACTTTGTTGCGGTTTGACACCTCTTCTATTTGCCTTAATTATAAGATTTCAGTTTCTTCTGTTGCTTTTGGTGGCCTATAGAGTATTTTGTTACTTGGATCCTAGGTCCCTGAAATCGTTTTTGACAGCCCTTCATTTACCTCTAATTTGTTCATTGGTGCCAATGTGCCACTGGATCCTCACCAGCCCTTCCCAGTAATCTGTCAATGCGATCCGCCATGTGTCAAACTCAAGCGCCAGGAACCCAACACACCATTCGACGATCCCGGTCTTTGTGGCAGCTTGCCCTATATCAATCCCCCTTATAATTGAGTCCTCCACCCACCACTAGGACCCGTTTGACCTGCCCTGTGCTCCCCTTTCCCTTCTTACTGGAGCAGTTATCTCCCTGGCATTCAGAGGGCATGTCGTGCTGCAGCGGTGCTGGCTTTGTAATGGCATCCCCCTCATCTGCTAACTTTGCAAACTTGTTGGGGTGTGCCAGTTCAGGACTAGCCTCCATGGTTCTCTTCCCCTTACCCCTTCTAACTGTCACCCAGCTAGTTGCCTTCTCATCCTGTTCTTCCGAACTACCATCTGCCCCACCTCTTCCGTAGCGAGTGCCAGCTCAATGAACAGCAAAGTCCTTTCAATGTTGTCAATGGCCCTCAGTCTTGTCAGTTGCTCATTTCAATCCACGATTTGGGCTTCCAAAAGTGCGACGAGGACGCATATTGAGCAAAAGTATGCACCCTTGATCAAGGACTGCATACATTGCACAAGTAGCACACTAGACGGCATTGTCAAAGAATAAAGCTCATCCTAATGGGGATCTACAATTTACTTACGGAAGTAGTGAAGTTTTACTAGATTACACTCCAAACATGCCTCTGCCCGTCCGCAACCACTCACACTTTTTTGCCCATTCGCAACCACTGATGTTCCCCTGCCTGTTCGCAACCGCTCACGCTCCCCTGCCCGTTCACAACCGCTCACGCTCCCCTGCCTGTTTGCAACCGCTCACGCTCCCCTGCCCATTCACAACCGCTCATGCTCCCCTGCCCATTCACAACCGCTCACACTCTTTTTTTTAATTGATTCACTTTGGGATCAGTTTCTGCCAATGGAGGTGAAGGTGTTGATTCATTTGGATCCATTTTTTTCATAGACCCCCTGCAACAAATGCTAGTGTAGCTGTACTCTCTTGGTCAGAATCCATTACTTCAACCCTCACAGCACAAATGAGATCTTTGTTGTGACATCCAAATGTCCACTATATCTTCAGGACCACTGCATCGAAAATAAGTAAGAAATAGTATAACACAGTTACGTATTAAAATGACCCACAAGATGCAAATAAGTACTTATCCCATGTATTCATGATTTGCACAGGGAACACCACCTATTGAAGAATCGTGCAGTAAAAGGAGCAGTTCAAAGTTATTTACATGTACAGTTGACTATTTCTTTAAGGTGCAGACCAATCTGTTGAACCATAGGAAGAGAATATTCTCCAGAGGGTTCATGAGGCATGGCATATCCTAAAGTATTTCTGTATCTCTTTTTCTGACTTCAAACATCTTTTATACAAATATGACATTGAGGAGTGACCTTTGAGATCACATGTATGGTTAAAATATTAGAATGCTGGTTAATGGCGATTCTGGTTTCCATAAATAAAGCTTATTTATTGTGCAAAGTTCTACTATTTTCTGAAATACTATTTTATATCAATTCCACATAGTTTCCACTACCTCTGGCTCTTAGAAGAGATCTTGAAAACTATAAAGAATTCATTCAAACAGTATAATAAAAGTTTGCACTTTCCATAAGCTTTAGTGTTCAATCACATTGCCCTTGGGCTTTTACATTTTCCTGCTCTGTCACGGGGATATACCAATGGAAAGCCATTTCAGTCATAAGATGGAAACGAAGTGTTCTGTAAGGACACCATTGACTTTAAATGGGTCCGTCTGGTTCTGTTATGCTGACTGGCATCTTACTGGGTAAGAAAGGGCAGCATGTTATATTATTTCTTCCTAGATTTTAGCATAAATCTGCGAAGGACGCTCCAAAGAGAACCTCTGCAGAAAATGTAAATGAGCCCTTATTTACTAAAAGCAAAAAACCTTTCAATATCAATTCTTCAGATAATTTAGTTGTTCTTTCGTTTTTTAACCTAATAGGTTTGCATCTGGCGGACTAACCGGACTCATGGAAGATGGTACAAGCCGGTTTACTTGTAAAGGCAAAATGATCCATCATTATGCGGGCACAAGTACATTTTCTGAATACACTGTTGTGTCTGACCTTTGCATTGCCAAAGTGGATGCCAATGCCCCTATTGAAGCTTGTCTTATAGGCTGTGGATTTGCAACTGGATATGGTGCAGCTATAAACACTGCTATGGTAAGCATCTTCATGCACAAAGTTTGGTTCATATGCTGCATAAACTGCAGTAACATATCATGAAGGACCAGCCATTAGCTTAGATCTGTCCTAGAGAAAACGTTTTGGTCCAATACAGTTTTCATTTAGGTTCTTCCAACCCCCGCCACACACACACACTGCATTTTGAGATATTTCCAGTAATATGTAGTTTGTATGGGAAGAGGAAACTCATGACACGGCAAGCAGGAGGCTGCAGAGGATGCTATATCAGGGCAGATCGGATCCATCAGGGCAGCTGAAAGTACTCACCCACCTTCTCCACGATGTCCCGCACTGTCCTGGCCTCCCGGGTCCTGCCGGCGCCTTCTGCGCAAGCGCCGGACGTCATGCGCTGGGCGTGCGCGCCCTGGGAAATTTAAAAACTCTCCTGCTCCCGGTTCCCATGTGTAGCCGAGAGCAGAGAGATGTCACTGGGAGCCGCTGTATGTGGTTTCCGGTCACATGATTGCTGCTATCCAATGGATAACAGCGATCATGTAAAGTAAAAAAAAAGTTTAAAAAATGTTTTTTTTTAAAAAAAGTTTAAGTTTCATCTCCCCTCACGGATCATATCCGCGAGGGGAGATGAAATAATGTACCTAAGGGTGACTACCCACTAGCGTTTTTTTTCACTGCGAAATTCGCAACGTTTTTTTTTTCTGCAGAGGTCTATGGGACTTGTAATGTTAAAATTGCGATCGCGAAATCGCGATTTTAGCTTTACAAGTTCCATAGCCCATAGACCCCTGCAGAAAAAAAAAAAAACGCTGCTAATTTCGCAGTAAAAAAAAAACGCTAGTGGGTAGTCACCCTAAGGCTCCGGATTTATCCGTAGACCTCAGCGCGGCTTTTGTACATGCGCCCACTGCCAAAATGGCGGACGCATGTGCAAAAGCCGCAGATTGCTAGGGTAATTTAAAATCACCCTGTCCCTGGCTACCAAACATAGCCAAGAGTCTGGAGATTTCACAGGGTTCCCCAGTACGCAGTCCCTGGTCACGTGATCGCCGTTTTCCACTTGAAAAGTTAAAGTTTCACCTCCAATCACAGATCTGATCCGTGAGGGGAGGTGAAATTACTTACCTAAGGCCTCCGGCGATGTCCCCCGATGTGATCTTTATCCGCGGACCTTTCCCCAACTTTGGCGCATGTGCCCATCTGCAAAATGGCGGATGCAGGTGCAGAAGCTGTGGAGGGCCCGGTAAATTTAAAAAGTCTTCTTGCTTCTGGCTACTAAAGGTAGCCGAGAGCCTGGAGCAGTGACCGTGGGCCGCAGTGAGCGGTCTCCGGTCACATGATCACTGTTATCCAATGGATAATGGCGATTATGTAAAAGTTTAGACACAGTTGAAGTTTGATGCGCCTTTCCGTTTGAGCCCCGTTGTGCATACGGACATAATATTAGGGCCATAATGGGTATGTTTCTGAACACAGGACCAACGGGGGGATCCATTTTGGGGTGAAAGTCTTTATTCATGTGTGCTGTACAAAAAAAAATGTTTTTAAAATGACACAATTGCCAAAAAAATTAGAATCATATTTTTTTCCTACACCCCTAGATAAATGCATTAAGAGGTCTCTTTTTAAAATGGGGTAATTTGTGGGGGTTTTTTGTTGTTTCGGCCGCTTAAGTGCTCTGCAAGTGGACAATGGGGCCTAAATCACCTTTAAGCAAAATGTCTGTTCTAAAAGCCACCCACTGCTCCTTTCATTTTGGGCCCTGTTGTGCATACAGACATAAGATTGGCGCCACAATGGGTATGGTTCTGAACACAAGACAAACAGGGGTATCCATTTTGTGGTACAAGTCTTCATTCCTATGTATGCTGTACAAAAAAAATGGTTTTAAAAGTGACACACTTGCCCAAAAAAATAAAAATCGTAATTTTTTTCCTCCTGCTTTGCTTAGATTCATTCAAAAACTGCGGTCAAAATGTGCAGTACACCCCTAGATGAATTCGTTAAGGGGTCTAGTTTTCAAAATGGAGTCATTTGCGAGGGTTCTCTATTGTTTTGGCGGCTCAAGGGCTCTACAAGTGGGCAATTGGGCCTAAAACACCTTCAAGCTAAACGACTGTTCTGATAGCCACCGGCTGCTCTTTTAGTTTTGGGCCCCGTTGTGCAAACGGACACAAGATTAGGGCCACAATGGGTATGTTGCTGAACACAGGACAAACCCATGTATCCATTTTGGGTGCAAATACTCATTTTCATGTGCACTATAGAAAAAAAATCCCATCTTTTAAATGGCATATTTGCAAAAATATTAAATTTTATTTTTTCTCCTATAAATTGTATTAATTCCTGAAAAAAAACTGTGGGGTAAAAATACTCACGACCCCCCTCAGTGAATACATTAAGGGGTGTAGTTTTTAAAATTTGGTCATTTGTGGGGGGTATCTATAATTTTGACACCTACGAGCCATTGCAATCTTGGCTTGGTGTAGGAAAAGAAAATGTTCATCAAAATATTAAAAATCAATGTTAAATTTATACGTCTCTTAAATGGTTAAAAAAAACTGAAGTGTTTTCAATGTGCTTCCAGAATAAAGCAAACAGATGGAAATATATGTCATATCAAAAATGTGTCCAGTATGTATGCACATATTTGAGATATTTCAGTTGAAAATGTGAAAAAAAATGACAATTATTTCAAAATGTTCCCAATTTTGGTTCTTTTAAAAAATATACACAAATTCTATCGGACTATTTTCACCACCTAAATGAAGTACAATATATGACGAAAAACAATGTCAGAATCACTTGGCTATGCTAAATCTTTACAGAGTTATTCTACTTCAAAGTGACACATGTCAGATTTCCAAAATTTGGTCTGGTCATTAAGGTGCAAACAGGCTTGGTCACTAAGGGGTTAAAGTAATATATAGTAAGCAGAACACATGAATCACCTTCTTTATGTTCTTTCATAAATGTGATTGCTAATATCAGTAAATGTTTAACATCTGCTAATTTCCCTCTCCTCAGGTGACAAAGGGTTCAAGCTGTGCTGTGTTTGGCTTGGGAGGGGTTGGTTTTTCAGCAATAGCAGGATGCAAAAATGCAGGAGCTTCACGAATTATTGGAGTGGGATCACATAAGGAGAAGTTTCCAAAAGCCATGGAAATGGGAGCCACTGAGTGCGTAAGCACAAAGGATCATGAGAAACCCATTCATGAGGTCATTTGTGGTATGACTAATGGAGGAGTGGATTTTGCCATTGAATGTACAGGACGTATTTCGACCATGGTAAGAGGAAAATCTCATGATGGGGTATGAAATAGTTGTGGAATACTTCCTGTTCGTGTTCGATAGTTTTAGGTCAATACAAGATGTGAACATTTCTATAAGGTCAAATATATTCTTACTTGTCTTACAAATCTAGTAACAGATTGTCTATAACTTCTTTTTAGATGACTGCTCTTCAAAGTACATACCCCTGCAATGGTGTTGCTGTACTGCAGGGTGTGGCATCACCACAGGACATCCTTTCTTTGCATCCAGGTTTGCTTCTCAGCGGGCGCACACTGAAAGGATCTATATATGGAGGTAAGAGATTTGCAAAAAAAAAAGTCACGTTGACAAGAACATTTCAAACATTTGGTTGTGTTTCTTAGATAAAGGGGTTGTCTTGTCATAGACAACATCTTTCATATAGGAGCTCCTGCAGCAATCAGCTGATTTTGCTAGGGAAAGCCATGGCCAACTGAAAAGCCATTTGTGTTCAGTTGCAAGAAAACATAAATGAACCCTTTAAAATTACCTTAATTTCTGCATTGAATACTAATAAAATGTAGTTTGCTATCTAAGACACAATTTAGCTAAGATAACAACAATTAAACTGTCCAATGGTCATTTTACTTAGGCTGGTTATTGGGCCCAAGCCTTCCTCCGAACACTCGTTCTCCTTAGAATCGGGTCATGTATAGAGGCCAATATATAGGGGCCAACAGTCAGCTTATGAACAGGCAGGCTCTCATTCACCGGCTAATTGACTAGTTTATGTGAGCATAAAAGTGTTCGCTGCTCAGTTGTATATCTCCCATATGAACAGGGAGATGGACACCCATTCTACAGGGGACAAATTTTGAGTAACTTATTCATTAAAATGTTGCTTCCTGTTTTCATGATTTGTTATTTCTATCTATTTATGTCACATCTGTGGCCTGCTTTCAGCGTATAGATAACATATCCTGATGTATATGCTGATGCTGCAATTTGTTTATGACTTTAAGGGCCCTTTCACACAAGCAGAATTTTTCCGCACCTTAACCCGCCGCTGCGAATTCCACATCAAAATCCTCAAGTTTTCTTGTGGATTTTGATGCGGCATTGCTGGCAGAAATTAGCCTTTTACATTCCACATCAGAATTCGCATGGAGCCTGTCATATCCTCTTACCCGTGGGGCTGGTTGTATAGCTTTGCAGTCACAGCCCGGCTGACTCTGATGTATCACTTTTGTTTGTACTCGCCTCCATGCCCTATACAGGCTGTTCTTGTCTTGTCTCCCAGTGCGGTGAATATTTGAAGTCCCCACTGCGCATTGTCAATCAAGGCTGATTTCAGCAATTGACAGTGAAAATCTGATATTTTACTGTCACTCATTATTCTAGGAAATATGAATAAAAACAATATTTTTTTGCCTAGGCTATAAGAGCGCCGGAATCACAAAATTGGTGCAAGATTATATGAGTAAAAAATTCACCCTCGACCATTTGATTAGCAAAAGGCTAAATATGGCTGAAATCAATGAAGCATTTGAGCTGATCCGCAGTGGAACTGGGTAAGTACACATAAAATACACACATATGGATATGAGCTTTCAATATGTGCAAACCATCATAGTACAGGGTATACATATATGGCGGTTATCGTAAGCCTGGCACTTAGATCAAATGTTGGATTAGTACAGGGTTAGCGATATTAAATACCTTGTTTTATTGCAGTACTGTTATAATTTAAAAAAATTGTATATAAGGATTATCAGACGCCAAGGGAAAGGAATTTCATTGTATTTGCAATTACCCTGAAGTAGTTTAACCCCTTCCCGCAGCAGCCAGTCTTGGCCTTCTTAACCAAGTCCTATTTTTTCAAATCTGACGTGTCACTTTATTTGGTAATAAGTAGAGATGAGCGAGCATACTCGTCCGAGCTTGATACTCGTTCGAGTATTAGGGTGTTCGAGATGCTCGTTACTCGTAACGAGTACCACGCGGTGTTCGGGTTACTTTCATTTTCTTCCCTGACAAATTTGCGTGCTTTTCTGGCCAATAGAAAGACAGGGAAGGCATTACAACTTCCCCCTGCAAGTTCAAGCCCTATACCACCCCCCTGCAGTGAGTGGCTGGCGAGATTAGGTGTCACCCGAGTATTAAAATCTGCCCCTCCCGCGGCTCGCCACAGATGCATTCTGACATAGTTCAGGGAAAGTGTTGTTGATGCCGGAGCTGCTATAGGGAGAGTGTTAGGAGTGATTTTAGGCTTCAAGAACCCCAACGGTCCTTCTTAGGCCATAGAAATCGCAGATCGCACCTATGTGCGATCTGCGATTTCTGTTCTCTTCTCTATATGCGCTCAATGGGGCCGGCGCCAGCAGCGCCGACCCCATTGAGAACATATAGAAGACAAATCATTCTTCTCTGCCACAGCTGTAACAGCTGTGGCAGAGAAGAACGATCTTTATGCTGACAGTGGGGGGGGGCCCACTCTTGCCGCTATTGTGGCTTAATAGTGGGACCTGGGAACTTGAGATGCAGCCCAACATGTAGCCCCTCGCCTGCCCTATCCGTTGCTGTGTCGTTCTCATCACTTTCTTGAATTGCCCAGATTTTCACAAATGAAAACCTTAGCGAGCATCGGCGATATACAAAAATGCTCGGGTTGCCCATTGACTTCAATGGGGTTCGTTACTCGAAACGAACCCTCGAGCATCGCGAAAATTTCGTACCGAGTAACGAGCACCCGAGCATTTTGGTGCTCGCTCATCTCTAGTAATAAGGCTTTTACTTACCCAAGTGATTCTGAGATGGATTTTTTGTGACACACTATACTTTGTCAGTGGTCAATTGTGGTCGATAATTATTTTTTTTTTAAATCCTAATTTGCAATTTCCAAACTCTGTTTTTTAAGGGACAAATTTTAGTTTTGAAGTGACAGAGGAATCTATAAATCAGAAATTCCCATAAATCCCTCATTTTAAAAACTGCATCCCTCAAAGTTTTAAAAAGTTAGCAGACTTCATCAAACCAATTTTAAAATGTTTCATAGCAGTTAAAACAAGGTGAGGGATACATTTGAAAATCTTTTTTCTGTAACACAACAGCAGTTGGCAAATAAACAAAACACAATACTTATTACCCTGAATCTGCAGTTTTTAGAAATATGCCATGTGTGGCCTTAGTTTACAATATGAATCAAACGGGCCTCAGAAATCAAGAGCACCTTGCAGTTTTTTTGCCTTCCTGGTCAAGCATGATCCACAATATCAACATATAAGATGGTAGGGATAAATAAATTTATATATAAACGGGCTGTTCAAGCAAGAGAAGTTATCCCCTATGTACAGGATATCGATAACTAGCTGATCAGTGGGGAGTATGACCACTAGGACTCCTGCCGATCAGAAGAACAGGGGTCCTGAATGGCCCTGAATGAATGGAGTGGTAGTCATTCATGATCACACCGCTGTCAGTAATAATAGTAGTATACAATTAGCAGAATCCGTAAAAGTCTGATCTATCAAAGTAATTAATTATTTATTCCCCGGAGTGAATGTTGTAAGAAGAAAAAAAAGCAGAGTTGCACATTTTTGGTCAACATCTTCAAGAAAAAAAAATCATAAAAAGTGATAAAGTCATATGAACTCCAGAATGGTACCAATAGAAACTGCAGAGCTTCACAGAAAAACCGAGCGCCAATACAGCTATAAAACAGTTAAGGCGGCTAGAAGATGGTAGCAGAAAATTTTAAATTTTTCCAAAGATATTTAATTTTTTTGTGATTAGTGCAGCAAAAAACAAACTACATAAATTTGGTATAGTTGTAATTGTACCGACCCACCAAATAAAGTTATCATGTCAGTTATGCAGCAGTGTATACGCCATAAAACAAAACCACCACAAAGATGGGGGAATTGTGTGCTGGTGTTTTTTTCCACTTACAAATTTCTAAGTGCATTATATAGTAATTTAAATAATGCCATTAAAAAACACAACTTGTCCGCAAAAAAAGAAGCCCCCAGATGACTACATTGATGGATAAATAAGAGTTATGATTTTTTTGAAAGTGGGGAGGAAAAAACAAAAAAAAAAGCCAAGTCATAAAGGGATTAAATATCATTCTTTGTTTATGAATGACCAAATTAATTAATATGTACCAGTTATTACGAAGCATGAGAACCTGATGTGCCCTTCAGAGAGCCCCTCTAACCAGTCCTACATGCTGATGGCTTGTAAAATCCTTTAATTACTTTTTTCATCTTTCTTGTTTCAGGATTCGGAGTATTATGATTTATTAATCACACTGCGAGCTGATATTCTGACTCGGCCGATGAAGCTTTTCTTCTTCAAATGAATTTCTAGCCTCCGCTTAATAACTATTCCTAGACACATGGATATGAGTTGCTATTAGAGATGAGCGAGTATACTCGCTAAGGGCAATTACTTGAGCGATCATTGCCCTTAGCGAGTACCTGCCCGCTTGGAAGAAAAGATTCGGCTGCCGGTGGCAGGCAGGGAGCTGCGGGGGAGAGCGGGGAGGAATGTAGGGGAGATCTCTCTCTGCCTCTCTCCCCCTCGCTCCCCCCTGCTCACCACCGCAACTCACCTGTCACCCGCGCCGGCAGCCGAACCTTTTCTTCCGAGCGGGGAGATACTCACTAAGGACAATGCTCGCTCGAGCAATTGTCCTTAGCGAGTATGCTCGCTCATCTCTAGTCGCTATATGTTTTCTGCATATGATGGTAGAAATAGTTTCTGAAATGGCTTTAGTATCATTATATAGAACAGTTAATCCAATAAAATCTGATTCTAATAAATATTGCTGGTTTGCTTCATTTTATTTTACAGGATTTGCAGAAATAAAGTTTCCCCTTGCCAAAGCGTATATATATATATATATATATATATATATATATATATATATATATATATATATATAATTAGAGATGGGCGAGCACCAAAGTGCTCGGGTGCTCGTTGCTCGAGTCGAGCTTTCCGCGATGCTCGAGAGTTCGTTTCGAGTAAAGATTCCCATTGAAGTCAATGGGCAACGCGAGCATTTTTGTATATGACCAATGCTCGCTAAGGTTTTCATTTGTGCAAATCTGCAAAACCTACGAAAGTGATGGAAACGATACAGAAACGGATAGGGCAGGCGAGGGGCAACATGCAGGGCTGCATCTCAGGTTCCCAGGTCTCACTATTAAGCCACAATAGCGGCAAGAGTGCCCCCCCCCCCTCTAACAATTTTTACTTTGGACAAACCCTCATTAGCAAGGCACACCTTAGCTAAGCACCACACTACCTCCAACCAAGCACAATCACTGCTTGCGGGACACACCGCTGCCACTTCTCCTGGGTTACATGCTGCTCAACCCCCCCGCACGACCCTGCATCCGCAGCGCACACAAAAGTGTCCCTGCGCAGCCTTCAGCTGCCCTCATGCCACACACTGGCTTCATAGCCACACCACCATCATGTCTATTTATAAGTGTGTCAGCCATGAGGAGGAACCGGAGGCACACACTGCAGAGGGTTGGTAGGGCCAGGCAGCGACCCTCTTTGAAAGTGTGGGCAATAGTCCATAATGCTGTTGAGAATTGATAATAGATTGACGTTCGATCTTCATTCCAATCCAGTGCCACCTCCGTCAGGAGCTGCAAACGTGGGCATAAAGGGGAGTTCGCTGCCAGCCCAGCACTTCTACACATCTCCACAATGCAGCAATACTCGGTGTGGGAAGTATGTGAGCGGGCCCTGGGTCAGCCTCTGTCCCAGCAAACACCATGTGTCAACACATTACTTATTCTGTTTGGGTGTCGGATACCTCATCAACAACGCAATGGGTAAACCATCTGCACTCTGCACTGTGCACCCAAGTCTGTCAGTGTTTTGGGGACAGGCAGGTACAACTCCACTATGGCAAGTCTGTGTGCACCCACAGCATGGGTGGCTAGCAGGAACACACAGACGGTACATAAAGAAATCCCATTGCAGTGCCCCGGATAGCTGAGGTTACGTGAGAGGAAATAAATGTTGGCTGCGGCCCACACGCCATGCCCTAGACATTCTGTTTTTTTTTTTAAAGTGCCAGGCAGGTACAACTCCGCTATGGCAAGTCTGTGTGCACCCACAGCATGGGTGGCTAGTAGGAACACACAGCCGGTACAGAAAGAAATCCCATTGCAGTGCCCCGGATAGCTGAGGTTACGTGAGAGGAAATACATGTTGGCTGCGGCCCACACGCCATGCCCTAGTCAGTCTGGGATTTTTGGGGGGCCAGATAGGTAGAACACCGCGATGGGAAGACTTAGTGCACCCATAGTATACACAGACCCCTGTAATATTCCTGTAGCAAAGGTATAAGCTGACCCCAGTAACAGTTATGTTGCAGAAGTCTAGGGAGACCCCAGTAACATTTCTGTAGTAACAGTATAGACAGTCCCCAGTAGCATTTCATTAGCAGAAGTATAGGCAGACCCCTGTAACATTTCTGCAGCAGAAATATAGGCAGACCTCTGTAACATTTACATGCCAGAAGTATAGGCAGAACCACAGTAACATTTTAGTAGCAGCAGTATATGCAGACCCCTGTAACATTTCAGTAGCAGCAGTAAAGGCAGTACCCAGTATTTGTAACATTTCAGTAGTAAAAGTAGAGACAGACCCCACTAACATTTCTGTTGTAACAGTATAGACAGAGCCGAGTAACATTTCTGTAGTAACAGTATAGGCAGACCCCAGTAACGTTTCTGTAGCAGCAGTATAAGCAGACCCCTGAAACAATACTGTAGCAGAAGCATAGGGAGACCCCTGTAACATTTTTGTAGCAGCATTATAGTCAGACCCCAGTACCATATCTGTAGAAGTAAAGGCAGAGCCCAGTAACATGTCTGTTGCCGTAGTATAAGCAGACCCCTGTAACATTTCAGTAGCAGAAGCATAGGCAGACCCCAGTAACAGTTATGTAGCAGCAGTATAGGCAGACCCCTGTAGCATTTATATGGCAGAAGTATAGGCAGACCCCAGTAACAGTAGTATAGGCAGACCCTTGTAGCATTTCTGTAGCAGCAGTATTAGCAGACCCGTGTAAAATTTATGTAGCAGAAGCATAGGCAGACCCCAGTACCATTTTTATAGATACCATTTATAAGATAAATGCCCCATTTTCCCGGTGATACAGAAGAGTGCTTTTATCTGCAGTTTGAGCGAAAAGATTCTTTAGGTTCTGCTGCTCTCTGCTGGTGGAGAAGACAAGTCTGGGGAAATCCAGGCTTTGTTCATCTTTATGAGTGTAAGCATGTCGGCACTGGCAGTTGACAGGCGGGTGCGCTTGTCAGTGATGATTCCCCCAGCTGCACTAAACACTCTCTCTGACAAGACGCTAGCGGCAGGGCAAGCCAACACCTCCAGGGCATACAGCGCAAGTTCGTGCCACGTGTCCAGCTTTGACACCCAATAGTTGTATGGAGCTGAGGCATCATGGAGGACGGTGGTACGATCGGCTACGTACTCCCTCACCATCTTTTTACAGTGCTCCCTCTGACTCAGCCTTGACTGGGGAGTGGTGACGCAGTCTTGCTGGAGAGCCAAAAAGCTGGCAAAGGCCTTGGAGAGTGTTCTCCTGCCTGCGCTGAACATGCTGCCTGATCTCCGCGCCTCCCCTGCTACTTGGCCCTCGGAACTGCGCCTTGTGACACTAGCGCTGTCAGATGGGAAGTTTACCATCAGTTTGTCCACCAGAGCCCTGTGGTATTGCATCACTCTCAAACCCCTTTCCTCTTCGGGAATGAGAGTGGAAAGGTTCTCCTTATACCGGGGGTCAAGAAGGGTGTACACCCAGTAATCCGTAGTGGTTAGAATGCGTCTAATGCGAGGGTCACTAGTAAGGCAGCCATGTGTGCCAGGGTGCCATCACGCAAGACATGGCTGTCCTCACTTTCAGGATCCTACTCCTCGTCCACAGGCCATACACACTGAACAGATGGGAGGCAAGCAGCATGGGTACCGTCAGCAGTGGGCCCAGCTGTCTCTTCCCCCTCCTCCTCCTGCTCCTCCCCCTCCTCCTCCAAAACGCGCTGAGATATAGACATGAGGGTGCTCTGACTATCAAGCGACATACTCTCTTCCCACGTCTCCTGTTCTGACCACAAAGCGTCTGCCTTTATGCTTTGCAGCGAATTTCTCAGCAGGCATAGCAGAGGAATGGTGACGCTAATGATTGCAGCATCGCTGCTCACCATCTGGGTAGACTCCTCAAAGTTTCCGAGGACCAGGCAGATGTCTGCCATCCAGGCCCACTCCTCTGTAAAGAATTGGGGAGGCTCTTGCCACTATTGTGGCTTAATAGTGAGACCTCGGAGCCCGAAATGCAGCCCTGCATGTTGCTCCTCGCCTGCCCTATCCATTTCTGTGTTTTTTACATGACTTTGGTGATTTGCTAAGATTTTCACAAATGAAAACCTTAGCGGAGCACCAGTCATATACTAAAATGCTCGAGTCGCCCATTGACTTCAATGGGGTTCGTTACTCGAAACGAACTCTCGAGCATCACTGAAAGTTCGACTCGAGTAACGAGCACTCGAGCATTTTGGTGCTCGCTCATCTCTAGTGCTGGTCTAGGGCTGGGACGGCACACCGGGGAAAGTAGTGGTGACTGGGGACCGAGTAGCGTGGGACTGCCGCCGCCATCATGTTTTTGAAAGCCTCCGTTTCCACAAGCCTGTACGGCAGCATCTCCAGGCTGATCAATTTGGCAATGTGCACGTTTAAAGCTTGAGCGTATTTGCGCTTGCACTCCAAGGCTTGCGCTAGCGATAGCTGGATGCTGCGCTGAGAGACATTGCTGGATGAGGCCGAGGACAGCAGAGGTGAGGGTGTGGGTGCAGGCCGGGAAGCGCTCGTGCCTGTGTCCTGAGAGGGGGGTTGGATCTGAGTGGCAGGTTGGGGCACAGGGGGAGAGGCAGTGGTGAACGGCCTTCGTCTCACCTTGTAGGGTGCTTGGCCATCATATGCCTGCGCATGCTGGTGGTGGTGAGGCTGGTACTGGTGGCTCGCCGGCTGATCTTGGCGCGACACTGGTTGCACACCACTGTTTGTCGGTCGTCCGCACTCTCACTGAAAAACATCCACACCTTTGAAGACCTAGGCCACTGCAGGGTGTCTTGGTGCGAAGGGGTGCTTTGGGAAACAGTTGGGAAAGTCTTCGCTCTGGCCCTGCCTCTACCCCTGGCCACCCCACTGCCTCTTCCAACTTTTCCTGCTGCTGCACTTGCCTCTGAAGACCTGTACTCAGTTGGCTTATCCAACCATGTGGGGTCACCTCATCGTCCAGCGGCTCTTCCTCTGAATCCTCTGTGCACTCCTCCCTCGGACTTACTGCCCTTACTACTAACTCACAGATAGACAACTGTGTCTCATCATCATCGACCTCCTCACCCACTGAAAGCTCTTCAGACAGTTTCCAGAAGTCCCCAGCCTCATCACCCAGACCCCGGGAACTTTCCAAAGGTTGGGCATCGGTCACGACAAACTCCTCAGGTGACAGAAGAACCATTTTTTCCCAATCAAGGCAGGGGCCCGAGAACAGTTCCTGGGAGTCTGTCTGCTCATCAGAATGTGGCATTTTCATAGAGTGAGGAGGCTGGGAGGAAGAAGGAACAGCAGCGAGAGGATTCAGAGTTGCAGCAGTGGACAGCGTAGAAGACTGGGTGGCCGATACATTGCTGGATGCATTTTCTGCCATCCACGACAGGACCTGCTCACACTGCTCAGTTTGTAATAAAGGTCTACCACGTGGACCCAAAAATTGTGATATGAAGCTGGGGACCCCAGAAACTTGCCTCTCTCTTAATCCCGCAGCAGCCGGCTGCGATTCACCTGGACCAGGAACTCGGCCTGTGCGCACACCCTCACTTAGACCTCCGCGTCCTCGCTCGCATCCACGTCCTCTAGGCCTACCCATACCCTTCAGCATGGTGTTTTACGAATAGAGCAGACACAGAGCGGTCTGAATAATTATGCAATTATTGGCGTGCAGTTGGAGGCTGACAGCGGTTATGTAACGAACACTGCAGTCCGCGAAAAATTATACGCTAGGCTTCAAAAAGGCCTAGCTGGGTAACAGTGAGCCACTACAACTCCCAGCGGCTCCGCAGTAAAATGCACACGGCCACAGGTAGCCCTAGAAGGAGTTTTTTTTCAAATTTTTTTGAAAAAGCACACAGCCTAGATAGCGTATATATGTCTTTCCCTCTATCAGGGGCTGTCGCCGCACGCTGTGCGTGAAGTTGACGGGACGCACAGAGGGGTGTAAAAAATTATGCAATTATTGGCCTGCAGTTGGAGGCTGACAGCGGTTATGTTACGCACACTGCAGTGCGCGAAAAGTTATACATTAGGCTGCAAAAAGGCCTAGCTGGGTAATAGTGAGCCACTACAACTCCCAGCGGCCACGCAGTAAAATGCACACGGTCACAGGTAGCCCAAAGAAGGACCGTTGGGGTACGTGTTGACAGGATTCTACACTACCATTGTCCCTGCCTCACCAGTACTGCCCCTATACTCTGTATAATTGACTGCAGACTGAGAACGCTATAGCCTGCACAGCCCAAGATGAAAAAAAAATTGTGCAAAACTGCTCCCAGCAGCCACAACGGTAATGCACACGGTCAGATGTGGCCCTAAGAAGGACCGTTGGGGTTCTTGAAGACGCTAACAGTAGCCTAACACTCTCCCCCTAGCAGGAACAGCAGGTCAGCACTCTCCCTAATCTCTGCCAGTGTGTGTCTGAAGCGAGCCGCGGGCGGGACCCCTTCAAATATTCGGCGGTCACTTGATCTCACCAGCCACTCACTGCAGGGGGGTGGCATAGGGCTGGAACGTCACAGGAGAAGTTGTAATGCCTTCCCTGCATGTCTATTGGCTAGAAAATGGCGCAAAACATGCAGGGAAGAAAATGGAATTGACTTGAGTACCGCGTGTTGCTCGTCTCGAGTTACAAGCATCTCGAGCACCCTAATACTCGAGCGAGCATCAAGCTCGGACGAGTACGTTCGCTCATTTCTATATACAATGTTTTCAGATTTAATTTTTTATATACCTACTCCATATCCAAATCTACATTTATATGAATATACTCACCATGGTGCCAGACAGCCATCACGGCATCTGACAAGTTTACGGCACGCAAAGGATCACATGGGCTTCTAAATAACTGCTACTTGTACTTGCTGAAACTGTTAGAAACCAAATAGATCTATTAACCCCTTAGTGACCAAGCCTGTTTGCGTCTTAATGACCAGGCCAAATTTTGGAAATCTGACATGACATGTGTCACTGTAACATAGAATAACTCCGTAAAGATTTTGCATTTACAAGTGATTCTGACGTTATTTTTTCGCCACATGTTGTAAAAATAGTCCGAAAGAATTTGTGTATATTAAAAGCTCCAAAATTGGGAAAATATTTAAAAACTTATCATTTTTTTCACATTTTCAATTGTAATATATCAAATATGTGCAAGCATACTATACACATTTTTGGTAAGATATATATTTCCATCTGTCTACTTTATTTTGGATGCACATTTGAAAAGCTTTTACTTTTTTTTAACCATTAAGGAGACATACAAATTTAACATTGATTATCAACATTTTGAGGAACACTTTGTTTTTTTGAGCCAAGATTGCAAAGGTTCATAGGTATCAGAATAATAGATAACCCCAAATATGACCCTATTTTAAAAACTGCACTCCATTTTGTATTCACTGAGGGGGGTCATAAGTATTTTGACCCCAGGTTTTTTTCAGGAGTTAATGCAATTTAGAGGACAAAAATAAAATGCCATATTTTTGCAAATATGTCATTTTAAATGCAGTTTAAATTTCTGCAGTGCACATGAAAATAACAATTTACACGCCAAAATGGATACCCCTGTTTGTCCCGTGTTCAGGAACATACCCGTTGTGGTCCTAATATTATGTATTTACGCACTATGGAGCCCAAACTGAAAGGAGCAGCCGGTGGCTTTCAGAACACAGATTTTGCTTGAAGGTGTTTTAAGCTCCATTGCCCACTTGTAGAGTCTTTAAGCGGCCAAACGATATAGAACCCCCACAAATGCCCCCATTTTGAAAACTAGACCGTTTAACAAATTCATCTAGGGGTGTCCTGCTTATTTTGACCCTACAGTATAAATGAATCTAAGCAAAGCAGAAGGAAAAATTACGATTTTCATTTTTTTGGCAATTGTGTCAATTTATAAACATTTTTTTTGTACAGCACACATAAGAATGAAGACTTGCAACCCAAAATGGATACCCCTGTTTTCGAGGGTTCAGAAACATACCTGCTGTGGCCCTAAACATCTGTTTGTATGCACAACGGGGCCCAAACCAAAAGGAGCAGCCGGTGGCTTTCAGAACACAGATTTTGCTTGAGAGTGTTTTAGGCCCCTTTGCCCACTTGTTGAGCTTTTGAGTGGCTAAAAAGATGGAAAACCCCCACAAATGACCCTTTAACGAATTCATCTAGGGGTGTACTGTGCATTTTAATCCCACAGTATTTGAATGAATCTAAGCAAAGCAGAAATAAAAAAATTACGATTTTCATTTTCTTGGCAATTGTGTCATTTTATAAACAGCTTTTTTTGTACAGTGTACATAGGAATAAAGACGTGCACCCCAAAGTGGATACGCCTGTTTGTTCTGTGTTCAGAAACATAAAATAAAAATTGGTTCAGGTGCAAGTTTCAACGCTTTAATGAGCATTGAAACGTATAAAAATTGTTTACAAAAATTATATGACTGAGCCTTGTGGGCCTAAGAAAAATTGCCCGTTCGGCGTGATTACGTCAGGTTTCAGGAGGAGGAGGATGAATAGAATACACAGATTGATGAAGCTAAAAGGTCCCCGTTTTTGATGGTGATAGAGAACGATGCTTCCATCCGCGGGTGCAGCCTACGTATTGCTTAGGTATCGCTGCTGTCCGCTGGTGGAGAAGAGAAGTCTGGGGAAATCCAGGCTTTGTTCATCTTGATGAGTGTAAGCCTGTCGGCACTGTCGGTTGACAGGGGGGTACGCTTATCCGTGATGATTCCCCCAGCCGCACTAAACACCCTCTCTGTCAAGACGCTAGCCGCAGGACAAGCAAGCACCTCCAGGGCATACAGCGCGAGTTCAGGCCACGTGTCCAGCTTCGACACCCAGTAGTTGTAGGGGGCAGAGGCGTCACAGAGGACGGTCGTGCGATCGGCTACGTACTCCCTCACCATCCTTTTACAGTGCTCCCGCCGACTCAGCCTTGACTATGGAGCGGTGACACAGTCTTACTGGGGCGCCAAAAAGCTGTCAAAGGCCTTAGAGAGTGTTCCCCTGCCTGTGCTGTACATGCTGCCTGATCTCCGCGCCTCCCCTGCTACCTGGCTCTCGGAACTGCGCCTTCTGCCACTAGCGCTGTCGTATGGGAATTTTACCATCAGCTTGTCTGCCAGGGTCCTGTGGTATAGCATCACTCTCGAACCCATTTCCTCTTCGGGTATGAGAGTGGAAAGGTTCTCCTTATACCGTGGGTCGAGCAGTGTGTACACCCAGTAATCCGTAGTGGCCAGAATGCGTGTAACGCGAGGGTCACGAGAAAGGCATCCTAACATGAAGTCAGCCATGTGTGCCAGGGTACCTGTACGCAACACATGGCTGTCCTCACTAGGAAGATCACTTTCAGGATCCTCCTCCTCCTCAGGCCATACACGCTGAAAGGATGACAGGCAAGCAGCATGGGTACCCTCAGCAGTGGGCCAAGCTGTCTCTTCCCCCTCCTCCTCATGCTCCTCCACCTCCTCCTCCTCCTCCTCAACGCGCTGAGATATAGACAGGAGGGTGCTCTGACTATCCAGCGACATACTGTCTTCCCCGCCTCCGTTTCCGAGCGCACAGCGTCTGCCTTTATGCTTTGCAGGGAACTTCTCAAGAGGCATAGCAGAGGAATGGTGACGCTAATGATTGCAGCATCGCCGCTCACCATCTGGGTAGACTCCTCAAAGTTTCCAAGGACCTGCTGCTGACACATCTTGATTGCGAGACAGAGGTTGCGTAGGAGGAGGAGGAGGAGGAGGGTGGTTTAGTGGAGGAAGCATACACCGCCGCAGATACCACCACCGAGCTGGGGCCCGCAAATCTGGGGGTGGGTAGGACGTGAGCGGTCCCAGGCTCTGACTCTGTCCCAGCCTCCACTAAATTCACCCAATGTGCCGTCAAGGAGATATAGTGGCCCTGCCCGCCTGTGCTTGTCCACGTGTCCGTTGTTAAGTGGACCTTGGCAGTAATGGCGTTGGTGAGGGCGCGTACAATGTTGCGGGAGACGTGATCGTGCAGGGCTGGGACGGCACATCGGGAAAAGTAGTGGCGACTGGGAACTGAGTAGCGTGGGGCCGCCGCCGCCATCATACCTTTGAAAGCCTCCGTTTCCACAACCCTATACGGCAGCATCTCCAGGCTGATAAATTTGGCAATGTGCACGTTTAACGCTTGAGCGTGCAGGTGCGTGGCGGCGTACTTGCGCTTGCGCTCCAACACTTGCGCTAGCAACGGCTGGACGGTGCGCTGAGAGACATTGGTGGATGGGGCCGAGGACAGCGGAGGTGAGGGTGTGGGTGCTGGCCGGTAGGCACTCGTGCCTGTGTCCTCAGAGGGGGGTTGGATCTCAGTGGCAGGTTGGGGCACAGGGGGAGAGGCAGCGGTGCAAACCGGAGGCGGTGAATGGCCTCCGCAACACCTTGTGGGGTGCTTGGCCATCATATGTCTGCGCATGCTGGTGGTGGTGGCTCCCTGGCTGATCTTGGCGCGACAAAGGTTGCACAACACTGTTCGTCGGTCGTCTGCACTCTCAGTAAAAAACTGCCAGACCTTTGAGCACCTCTGCAGGGTGGCATGGCGCGAGGGGGCGCTTTGGGAAACAGTTGGTGGATTATTCGGTCTGGCCCTGCCTCTACCCCTGGCCACCGCACTGCCTCTTCCAACCTGCCCTGCTGCTGCACTTGCCTCCCCCTCTGAAGACCTGTCCTCAGTAGGTGTAGCAAACCAGGTGGGGTCAGTCACCTCATCGTCCTGCTGCTCTTCCTCCGAATCCTCTGTGCGCTCCTCCCTCGGACTTACTCCAATTACTACTGCCTGAGTGATAGACAACTGTGTCTCATCATCATCGTCCTCCTCACCCACTGAAAGCTCTTGAGACAGTTGCCGGAAGTCCCCAGCCTCATCCCCCGGAGCCCGGGAACTTTCCAAAGGTTGGGCATCGGTCACGACAAACTCCTCCGGTGGGAGAGGATTCGGAACCATTGCTGGCCATTCTGGGCAGGGGCCCGAGAACAGTTCTTGGGAGTCCGCCTGCTCCTCAGAATGTGTCATTGTAATGGAGTGAGGAGGCTGGGAGGAAGGAGGAGCAGCAGCCAGAGGATTCAGAGTTGCAGCAGTGGACGGCGCAGAACTGTGGGTGGTCGATAGATTGCTGGATGCACTTTCTGCCATCCACGACAGGAACTGCTCACACTGCTCATTTTCTAATAAAGGTCTACCGCGTGGATCCATTAATTGTGAGATGAATGTGGGGACCCCAGAAACGTGCCTCTCTCCTAATCCCGCAGCAGTCGGCTGCGATACACCTGGATCAGGAGCTCGGCCTGTGCCCACACCCTGACTTGGGCCTCCGCATCCTCGCCCGCGTCCACGTCCACGCCCTCCAGGCCTACCCCTACCCCTCAGCATGGTGTATTACCAGTAGCGCAGAAACAGAATGCTGTAATTAAATGTGCCGCTTATTGGCCTGTGGTTGGAGGCTGACTTCGCTTACGGAATGCACAGCAGAGCCAGGAAAGAATTTTGCGCAAGCCTGCTGTAACACTTAGCTGGCTGCGTATTAATTAGAACTACTACCCCCAGCAGAGACGCAGTACACTCAGGACGGTCACAGGCAGCCCAAATAGAATGTTTTTTCCCAATTTTTTTTGGAAAAGCCCACTGCTTATATACACAGTATATCTCTTTCACTGTCCCTGGCTCACCACCACTGGCCCTGGACTATGTAAAATTACTGCAGACTGTTTTCCTCTGGACAGGATGACAGCCGTGATGTGTAACGCACAGCAGAGCCAGGAAAGAATTTTGCGCAAGCCTGCTGTAACACTTAGCTGGCTGCGTATTAATTAGGACTACTACCCCCAGCAGAGAAGCAGTACACTCAGGACGGTCACAGGCAGCCCAAATAGAATGTTTTTTCCCAAATTTTTTTGGAAAAGCCCACTGCCTATATACACAGTATATCTCTTTCACTGTCCCTGGCTCACCACTACTGGCCCTGGACTATGTAAAATTACTGCAGACTGTTTCCCTCTGGACAGGATGACAGTGGTGATGTGTAACGCACAGCAGAGCCAGGAAAGAATTTTGCGCAAGCCTGCTGTAACACTTAGCTGGCTGCGTATTAATTAGGACTACTACCCCCAGCAGAGACACAGTACACTCAGGACGGTCACAGGCAGCCCAAATAGAATGTTTTTTCACAAATTTTTTTGGGAAGGCCCACTGCCTATATACACAGTATATCTCTTTCACTGTCCCTGGCTCACCACTACTGGCCCTGGACTATGTAAAATTACTGCAGACTGTTTCCCTCTGGACAGGATGACAGTGGTGATGTGTAACGCACAGCAGAGCCAGGAAAGAATTTTGCGCAAGCCTGCTGTAACACTTAGCTGGCTGCGTATTAATTAGGACTACTACCCCCAGCAGAGACGCAGTACACTCAGGACAGTCACAGGCAGCCCAAATAGAATGTTTTTTCCCAAATTTTTTTGGAAAAGCCCACTGCCTATATACACAGTATATCTCTTTCACTATCCCTGGCTCACCACTACTGGCCCTGGACTATGTAAAATTACTGCAGACTGTTTCCCTCTGGACAGGATGACAGCGGTGATGTGTAACGCACAGCAGAGCCAGGAAAGAATTTTGCGCAAGCCTGCTGTAACACTTAGCTGGCTGCGTATTAATTAGGACTACTACCCCCAGCAGAGACGCAGTACACTCAGGACGGTCACAGGCAGCCCAAATAGAATGTTTTTTCACAATTTTTTTTGGAAAAGCCCACTGCCTATATACACAGTATATCTCTTTCACTGTTCCTGCCTCACCACTACTGGCCCTGGACTATGTAAAATTACTGCAGACTGAGGACGCAATGCTCTGCACGGCCGATATACAAAAAAAAAAAAAAAGTGCAACACCGCAAAAAGCAGCCTCAACAGTACTGCACACAGTCAGATGTGGCCCTAAGAAGGACCGTTGGGGTTCTTGAAGCCTAAAATCACTCCTAACACTCTCCCTGTAGCAGCTCCACCATCAGCAGCACTTTCCCTGAGCTATGTCAGAATGCATCTGTGGGGAGCCGCGGGAGGGGCCGATTTATATACTCGGGTGACACCTGATCTCGCCAGCCACTCACTGCAGGGGGGTGGTATAGGGCTTGAACGTCGCAGGGGGAAGTTGTAATGCCTTCCCTGTCTTTCTATTGGCCAGAAAAGCGCGCTAACGTCTCAGAGATGAAAGTGAAAGTAACTCGAACATCGCGTGGTACTCGCTTCTAGTAACGAGCATCTCGAACATCGCGTGGTACTCGCTTCTAGTAACGAGCATCTCGAACACGCTAATACTCAAACGAGTATCAAGCTCATCTCTAGCAAACAATTAATTATCAATGTGCGGTCCAGAATGGCTCACTTTTTGCTTACAGTGGATGACATTGTCAAAGTAGTCAGGAAGACGTTATAAAGCTGCCAAGGACAGAGTAGTTATAGCTGAGAGAAAGCCTCAGGGCGTTGCGCCTACTGTACTTAAATGAGACATGGCAACTTTAGAGGAGCAGAATCAGAGTGCAGACTATTGAGAACAACAAAGACAACTGCCAGCACCATGAGCACCGCGAGCACCGCAGGGAAGGTATTCTTCTATTCCCATTCTAACATTATTCTGCCGCCTGCTTTCTTCTTAGCGGCTTCCTTCTCTTCCGGGAACTTTGTTTCTTTAGGTTGTGAGGAGTTTTATGAAGGAAGATGTGCAGTTTGTGTTATTTTCTACATTCTTGTAATACTTTATTTGTAGCAAATGGATCTTCCAGGTTTGTGACTAATTTGTATCTTAGAGAAGAGAAATGTGCAACGTTACAGGGAGTCGGGCTCACTTGATGAACAGGAGGGAATGCTTTACATTCTTCCTTTATTTCTGATATTTCAATATGACATAATGTAGATATTCAGAAGTTGGCAGTTTTGCATGGTTTGTACGCTTGTACATAATGGATTACGTAAGCTGCTTACAAGGCTGGAGGAAAGAGCAGCTTTTATACAGATGTAGGAAACAGCGTTGTGTCAACCAGGTGGTATGTGGAAGGCTTCACAGGGGATGTTTGTGCTGCAGCAAAATCTACAGTAAAAGCAGATTTAGTGTGTTTCCACAGCAAAAATTGCAAGGCTACTCTTTCAGCGGACTTTGGTGCAGATTTTATGTTACCCATTGCACTTTATGGAGAACTCCGCAGCCAATATGCGCAGTTTCCACAACATGAATCGACATGCTGCAGAATTCAAAGCTGCAGCGTTTTTCAAATGTCATGCTTTTCCGCAGCAGAAACAATCTGCAAAATTTGAAAGAGATTTGTAAAATCTCATTCACTTCTCTCGTACTGTAAAGGTTCAAATCACTTGTGCAGCATTTTGAGCAAAAAACAGAAGTGGATCTAAGAAGTAGGAAAAAACTTGAAAAACTGCTACAAAACTGTGTGATTCCATCCTAATGCTCAGTAGCTTTACATACAGCATTGCTGCATTTTTTGTAGTGTTTCTGTTGGCATTTTTAGTGGAGTCTTTTCTATTTTGGTCAAAACACTTTAAAATCTATAATGATATATAGAAAACACTACATATCAAGCATTTTCTTTTGGCTTGTGATGAAAATATATTATTTAACCCCTTCCCGCTCCAGGGCGTAAGTTTACGTCCTGGCAGCGGGGTACTTCCCGCGACAGGGCGTAAACTTACGTACTGGGGATAGCGCGAGATCATAAGTGATCTCGTGCTATCCCGCAGCGGGAAACGGCTGTCAGTCATCTATGTAGATCGGACATGAGAAGGGTTAACAGACGGAGCGCGCTCCCTCTGTGAAGTTGCCGGGCTCTCACGATATAATCGCAGGGAGCCCAGCTGGTTGGCATGGCAACAGGACACTAGATACAGGCGCCCTGTATTGCCATAGCTTGTGATCGCTGTATAAGCGATAAGGCATTGCAGGGCAGTAGCCCTGCAATGCCTTATCACAGCGATCATCAGTGCTGTGCTGTAAGTCCCCCAAAGGGGCACAAATTGTGTAAAAAAAGATAATAAAAATGAACAAAAAAGAAAAATGTAAAAAAAAAAACGTTAAAAAACCCTTTTTTGTGCTTTTTCTCATATTAGCATAAAAAAAGGTAAAAAAAAATTAAATCCCACATACTTTGTATTGTCGCGTCCCTAACAATGTGTACATAGAGATGAGCGAGCATACTCGTTAAGGACAATTACTCGAACGAGTACTGTCCTTAGTGAGTACCTGCCCGCTCGGAAGAAAAGATTCGGGTGCCGGCACGGGTGAGCGGTGAGTTGCGGGAGTGAGCAGGGGGGAGCGGGGGGGAGAGAGGAAGAAAGAGATCTCCGCTCCATTCCCCCCTACTCTCCCACACCGCTCCCCGCCGGCATCCGAGTCTTTTCTTCCGAGCGGGCAGGTACTCGCTAAGGACAATGCTCGCTCGAGTAATTGTCCTTAGCGAGTATGCTCGCTCATCTCTATGTGTAAAATAAGTTGCACATGCTTTTGACTGTGCATGGAAAAAAGCGTTAAAAAAACGCTAAAAAAACTAAGGCAAAATGCAAATTTTTTGCGTTTTTGCCTCCTTAAAAACGCAATAAAAGTGATCAAAAAAGCCGTATGTACCCCAACATGGTACCAATAAAAACTACAGCTCGTCTCGCAAAAAAGTAAGTCCTCACAGAGCTCCGTCCATAGAAAAATTAAAAAGTTATAGGACTTTGAATGCAGCGATTTAGAAAAAAAATAGATTTCCAATAAAAGGCTTTTTATTGCAGAAAAGTGGAAAAACCTAAAAAAAACTGTAAGAATTTTGGTATCATTGTAATCTCACCAGCCTGCAGAAAAAAATGGATTGTCTCATTTATACTGCATGATTAACGATGTAAAAAAAATCTATGGCAGAATTGATGCGATTTCTCTCCCTGTTATCATAAAAAAATAATAAAAGCTTTACAATATAGTCTATGTACCCAAAAGTGGCACCGATAAAAACTACAGTTTTCCACTCAAAAAAACAAGCCCTTATACATCCGCGTCTACAGAAAAGTAAAAAAGTTATGACTTTTAAAAAATGAAGATGAAAATCCGCCAAAAATTGTTGCGTGCTTAAGCCCAAAATAGGCCGGGAACGTCTCACTTCACCTTAGGAGGGATTATATTAAATTTTAACTATATATTTATTTTCACAAATAGTTAATTTTGTGGAACTACAACTCCCAGTGTGCTTAGACAATCACAGGTTGCTAGAACATGCTGAGGCTTGTAGCTGGCGGATACCAACTTGCTATTGACAGTTGCAGCTGTGTAATTATGGAAATGTCCATAGGGCAAACTATTAAATAACATTTCCATGATGACATGGCACTTTAAAAATTCAAGGTTAGTTTTCCACATTCAAGAAATGATTCTGATATATAATTCCATGAAAAATTACCCAAAACAATGGTTTTATTTTTCAGGTTATTAAATGCAAGGCTGCTGTTGCCTGGGAACCTTGTAAACCTGTCAGCATTGAGGACGTTGAAGTGGCTCCACCAAAAGCTCATGAAGTCAGAATAAAGGTAGGAGAGCTGTAACTAAAATGTGTAGTACATGGCTTGCTAATAAAATCCTGTAGGGTACATGAGTTGTGTAAGTGAGTCACGTCCAATACAACAGAACCACAGTGTCTACCAGCCATATCCTCCTTTTTACCTCCCCTTTTTTGAATTCAACATGGGGAGAAGGAAAGAGGGTAAACTCTATTTTCTCCAACTTGCTCATCCCTTCTGGCAGTCACCCATAAAGACTCTACACTTTCCCAGGTCTCACAAGTCTGCTACCTCTAAATAACTTTTTGATTACACCCTCTCTTCAAAACTGTACATATAAGCCCTTACCAACAACTGCTGCACCCAACTCTAAGTATTTCTCGAATTCACTCTTTCCTCTACCTCAACAAAAATGCGAGTCAATGCCCTTATGTCCCACGTAGACTACTACATCATCCTTCTTTGTGGCCTCCCATCGAATACTCTTCCACCCTTCCAATCCATAATTGACTCTGCTGCCCAGTTACGCCACCTCTTCCCTTGTTTCTTCTCTGCCAATCCCTTCACTGGCTACCCATTTCCTAGGGAATATGGTTCAAATGATTCAAGATGGCCAACAAGACTGTCCACAACCAGACCACTTAAGCAACACTAATAAATTATTGACAGATACATACTCATGGTGACAAAAAATGTGGGGTGATATATAAATTCACAGAACTGCCCCCCAAAAGCTGCCGTGATGAATGAGGCTGTGAAAGTTTACTCTTAGAGATGAGCGAGCACCAAAATGCTCGGGTGCTCGTTACTCGGGACGAACTTTTCGCGATGCTCGAGGGTTCGTTTAGAGTAACGAACCCCATTGAAGTCAATGGGCGACCCGAGCATTTTTGTATATCGCCGATGCTCGCTAAGGTTTTCATTTGTGAAAATCTGGGCAATTCAAGAAAGTGATGGGAATGACACAGAAATAGGGCAGGCGTGGGGCTACATGTTGGGCTGCATCTCAAATTCCCAGGTCCCACTATTAAGCCACAATAGCGGCAAGAGTGCCCCCCCCCCTCCCAAAAACTTTGACTTCTGAAAAGCCCTCATTAGCAATGCATACCTTAGCTAAGCACCACACTACCTCCAACAAAGCACAATCACTGCCTGCATGACACTCCGCTGCCACTTCTCCTGGGTTACATGCTGCCCAACCCCCCCCCCCCCCTCACGAGGTCAAGGTGTCTGCATGCCCCAGTCAGACCGCAGTTTTTTATAAATAGTCACAGGCAGGTACAACTGGGAATCCCCAACTCCGCAATGGGAATTCCGTGTGGACCCACAGCATGGGTGGCTCCCTGGAACCCACCGGCTGTACATTAATGTATCCCATTGCAGTGCCCATCACAGCTGAGGTAACGTCCCATTAAATGCAGGTGGGCTTCGGCCCATACTGCATGCCCCAGTCAGACTGGGGTTCTTTAGAAGTGGACACATGCAGTTACAACTCCCTGTGGACCCACAGCATGGGTGGGTGCCAGGAAGCCACCGGCGGTACATAAATATATCCCATTGCAGTGCCCAACACAGCTGATGTAACGTCAGCTGTAATGCAGGTGGGCTAAAGATTCATTTGATTACACTGTAGGCGAGGGCCCCCAAAAATTGGTGTACCAACAGTACTAATGTACGTGAGAAAAATTGCCCATGCCCAACCAAGAGGGCAGGTGAAATCCATTAATCGCTTTGGTTAATGTGGCTTAATTGGTAACTAGTAGAGATGAGCGAACGCGTTCGTCCGAGCTTGATATTCGTGCGAATATTAGGGTGTTCGGGATGTTCGTTATTCGTAACGAACACCATGCGGTGTTCTGGTTAATTTAACTTTCTTCCCTGAGACGTTAGCGCTTTTTTTTGGCCAATATAAAGACAGGGAAGGCATTACAACTTCCCCCTGCAACGTTTAAGCCCTATACCACCCCCCTGCTGTGAGTGGCTGGGGAGATAAGGTGTCACCCGAGTATTGAAATCTGCCCCTCCCGCGGCTCGCTATGGATGCATTCTGACATGAGTTTAGGGAAAGCGCTATCGTGTTGGAGCTGCTATAGGGAGAGTGTTAGGAGTATTTTAGGTGTCAAGAACCCCAACGGTCCTTCTTAGGGCCATAAATCTTCTCTATATGCGCTCAATGGGGCCGGCGGCAGCAGCGCTGACCCCATTGAGAACATATAGAAGAGAAATCCTTCTTCTCTGGCACAGCTGTAACAGCTGTAGCAGAGAAGAACGATGTTTGCCCATTGAATTCAATGGAGCCAGCAATACAGCATGTTCCACTGAATGCAATGGGCTGCCGGCGATCGCAGGATGAATGGTCGGAAAGGGGTTAAATATATAACCCCTTTCCTGCAATTCATCCAGAAATGTGTTACACTAAAAATATATACCGGCGTATAAGGCGACGGGGCGTATAAGACGACCCCCCAACTGTCACCTTATACGCCGGTAATACAGTGGAGCAAAGAATAAAAATCATTACTCACTTTTTCAGATGATCTGCGGCGCTCCTGCAGGCTGTCGCTTCTTCCTGGTTCCCGGCAGACTATTCCTTTCTCCACGAAAGGCTTTAAATCCACGCCTCCAGAAACACATGTGCCTTCAGCCAATCACAGCCAATGACAATGATGTCATTGAATGGCTGTGATTGGCTGTGTTTCTGGAGGCGGAGATTTCAAGCCAATCACAGCCATTCAATGACATCATTGTCATTGGCTGTGATTGGCTGTGTTTCTGGAGGCGGGGATTTCAAGCCTTTCGTGCAGAAAGGAATACTCTGCCGTGGATTAGGAGGGAGCGACAGCCTGCAGGAGCGCCGCAGATCATCTGAAAAAGTGAGTAATGCTTTTTATTCTTTGCTCCACTGTATTACCGGCGTATAAGGTGACAGTTGGGGGGTCGTCTTATACGCCCCGTCGCCTTATACGCCGGTATATATTTTTAGTGTAACACATTTCTGGATGAATTGCAGGAAAGGGGTTATATATTTAACCCCTTTCCGACCATTCATCCTGCGATCGCGGGCAGCCCATTGCATTCAGTGGAACCTGTTGTTTTTCTGGCTCCATTGAATTCAATGGGCAAACATCGTTCTTCTCTGCTACAGCTGTTACAGCTGTGGCAGAGGAGAACGATCTTTATGCTGACAGTGGGGGGGGGGGCACTCTTGCCGCTATTGTGGCTTAATAGTGGGACCTGTGAACTTGAGATGCAGCCCACCATGTAGCCCCTCGCCTGCCCTATCCGTCACTGTGTCGTTCCCATCACTTTCCTGAATTGCCCAGATTTTCACACATGAAAACCTTAGCGAGCATCGGCGAAATACAAAAATGTTCTGGTCGCCCATTGACTTCAATGGGGTTCGTTGTTCGAAACGAACCCTCGAGCATCACGAGAAGTTCGTTCCGAATAACGAACACCCGAACATTTTGGTGTTCGCTCATCTCTAGTAACTAGGCCTGGAGGCAGCCCAGTTAAAATAAAAATTGGTTGAGGTGAAAGTTTCAACGCTTTATTGAGCATTGAAATGTATAAAAATTGTTTAGAAAAATTATATGAATGAGCCCTGTAGGCCTAAGAAAAATTGCCCGTTCGGCGTGATTATGTGAGGTTTCAGGAGGAGGAGCAGGAGGAGGAGGAGGAATATTATACACAGATTGATGAAGCAAAAAGGTCCCCGTTTTTGATGGGGATAGAGAACGATGCTTCCATCCGCGGGTGCAGCCTACGTATTGCTTAGGTATCGCTGCTGTCCGCTGGTGGAGAAGAGAAGTCTGGGGAAATCCAGGCTTTGTTCATCTTGATGAGTGTAAGCCTGTCGGCACTGTCGGTTGACAGGCGGGTACGCTTATCCGTGATGATTCCCCCAGCCGCACTAAACACCCTCTCTGACAAGACGCTAGCCGCTGGACAAGCAAGCACCTCCAGGGCATACAGCGTGAGTTCAGGCCACGTGTCCAGCTTCGACACCCAGTAGTTGTAGGGGGCAGAGGCGTCATGGAGGACGGTCGTGCGATCGGCTACGTATTCCCTCACTATCCTTTTACAGTGCTCCCGCCGACTCAGCCTTGACTGGGGAGTGGTGACACAGTCTTGCTGGGGAGCCATAAAGCTGTCCAGGGCCTTAGAGAGTGTTCCCCTGCCTGTGCTGTACATGCTGCCTGATCTCCGCGCCTCCCCTGCTACCTGGTCCTCGGAACTGCGCCTTCGGCCACTAGCGCTGTCGGATGGGAATTTTACCATCAGTTTGTCCGCCAGGGTCCTGTGGTATAGAATCACTCTCGAACCCCTTTCCTCTTCGGGTATGAGAGTGGAAAGGTTCTCCTTATACCGTGGGTCAAGCAGTGTGTACACCCAGTAATCCGTAGTGGCTAGAATGCGTGTAACGCAAGGGTCACGAGAAAGGCATCCTAACATGAAGTCAGCCATGTGTGCCAGGGTACCTGTACGCAACACATGGCTGTCCTCACTAGGAAGATCACTTTCAGGATCCTCCTTCTCCTCCTCCTCCGGCCATACACGCTGAAAGGATGACAGGCAAGCAGCATGTGTACCCTCAGCAGTGGGCCAAGCTGTCTCTTCCCCCTCCTCCTCATGCTCCTCCTCCTCACCACGCTGAGATATAGACAGGAGGGTGCTCTGACTATCCAGCGACATACTGTCTTCCCCCGGCTCTGTTTCCGAGCGCAAAGCGTCTGCCTTTATGCTTTGCAGGGAACTTCTCAAGAGGCATAGCAGAGGAATGGTGACGCTAATGATTGCAGCATCGCCGCTCACCACCTGGGTAGACTCCTCAAACTTTCCAAGGACCTGGCAGATGTCTGCCAACCAGGCCCACTCTTCTGAAAAGAATTGAGGAGGCTGACTCCCACTGCGCCGCCCATGTTGGAGTTGGTATTCCACTATAACTCTACGCTGCTCATAGAGCCTGGCCAACATGTGGAGCGTAGAGTTCCACCGTGTGGGCACGTCGCACAGCAGTCGGTGCACTGGCAGATTAAACCGATGTTGCAGGGTGCGCAGGGTGGCAGTGTCCGTGTGGGACTTGCGGAAATGTGTGCAGAGCCGGCGCACCTTTCCGAGCAGGTCTGTCAAGCGTGGGTAGCTTTTCAGAAAGCGCTGAACCACCAAATTAAAGACGTGGGCCAGGCATGGCACGTGCGTGAGGCTGCCGAGCTGCAGAGCCGCCACCAGGTTACGGCCGTTGTCACACACGACCATGCCCGGTTGGAGGCTCAGCGGCGCAAGCCAGCGGTCGGTCTGCTCTGTCAGACCCTGCAGCAGTTCGTGGGCCGTGTGCCTCTTCTCTCCTAAGCTGAGTAGTTTCAGCACGGCCTGCTGACGCTTGCCCACCGCTGTGATGCCACGCCGCGCGACACCGACTGCTGGCGACGTGCTGCTGCTGCTGCTGACACATCTTGATTGCGAGACAGAGGTTGCGTAGGAGGAGGAGGGTGGTTTAGTGGAGGAAGCATACACCGCCGCAGATACCATCACCGAGCTGGGGCCCGCAATTCTGGGGGTGGGTAGGACGTGAGCGGTCCCAGGCTCTGACTCTGTCCCAGCCTCCACTAAATTCACCCAATGTGCCGTCAGGGAGATATAGTGGCCCTGCCCGCCTGTGCTTGTCCACGTGTCCGTTGTTAAGTGGATCTTGGCAGTAACGGCGTTGGTGAGGGCGCGTACAATGTTGCGGGAGACGTGGTCGTGCAGGGCTGGGACGGCACATCGGTAAAAGTAGTGGCGACTGGGAACTGAGTAGCGCGGGGCCGCCGCCACCATCATATTTTTGAAAGCCTCCGTTTCCACAACCCTATACGGCAGCATCTCCAGGCTGATAAATTTGGCAATGTGCACGTTTAACGCTTGAGCGTGCGGGTGCGTGGCGGCGTACTTGCGCTTGCGCTCAAACACTTGCGCTAGCGACGGCTGAACGGTGCGCTGAGAGACATTGGTGGATGGGGCCGAGGACAGCGGAGGTGAGGGTGTGGGTGCAGGCCAGGAGACGGTAGTGCCTGTGTCCTCAGAGGGGGGTTGGATCTCAGTGGCAGGTTGGGGCACAGGGGGAGAGGCATTGGTGCAAACCGGAGGCGGTGAACGGCCTTCGTCCCACCTTGTGGGGTACTTGGCCATCATATGTCTGCGCATGCTGGTGGTGAGGCTGGTGGTGGTGGCTCCCCGGCTGATCTTGGCGCGACAAAGGTTGCACACCACTGTTCGTCGGTCGTCTGCACTCTCAGATAAAAACTGCCAGACCTTTGAGCACCTCGGCCTCTGCAGGGTGGCATGGCGCGAGGGGGCACTTTGGGAAACAGTTGGTGGATTATTCGGTCTGGCCCTGCCTCTACCCCTGGACACCGCACTGCCTCTTGCAACCTGCCCTGCTGCTGCCCTTGCCTCCCCCTCTGAAGACCTGTCCTCAGTAGGCGTAGCAAACCAGGTGGGGTCAGTCACCTCATTGTCCTGCTGCTCTTCCTCCGAATCCTCTGTGCGCTCCTCCCTCGGACTTACTGCCTTTACTACTACCTCACTGATAGACAACTGTGTCTCAACGTCATCGTCCTCCTCACCCACTGAAAGGTCTTGAGACAGTTGCCGGAAGTCCCCAGCCTCATCCGCCGGACCCCGGGAACTTTCCAATGGTTGGGCATCAGTCACGATAAACTCCTCTGGTGGGAGAGGATTCGGAACCATTGCTGGCCATTCTGGGCAGGGGCCCGAGAACAGTTCCTGGGAGTCTGCCTGCTCCTTAAAATGTGTCATTGTAATGCAGTGAGGAGGCTGGGAGGAAGGAGGAGCAGCAGCCAGAGGATTCAGAGTTGCAGCAGGGGACGGCGCAGAACTGTGGGTGGACGATAGATTGCTAGATGCACTTTCTGCCATCCACGACAGGACCTGCTCACACTGCTCATTTTCTAATAAAGGTCTACCGCGTGGACCCATAAATTGTGCGATGAATGTGGGGACGCCAGAAACGTGCCTCTCTCCTAATCCCGCAGCAGTCGGCTGCGATACACCTGGATCAGGAGCTCGGCCTGTGCCCACACCCTGACTTGGGCCTCCGCGTCCTCGGCCGCGTCCACGTCCTCTAGGCCTACCCCTACCCCTCAGCATGCTGTATTACCAGTAATGCAGAAACAGAACGCTGTAATTAAATGTGCCGCTTATTGGCCTGTGATTGGAGGCTGACTTCGCTTACGGAACGCCAGGAAATAATTTTGCGCAAGCCTGCTGTAACACTTAGCTGGCTGCGTATGAATTTGGAGAACTACTACACCCAGCAGAGACCCAGAACACTGAGGACACTCACAGGCAGCCCAAATAGATTTTTTTCCCCAAATGTATTTGCAAAGGCCCACTGCCTATATTCAATCAATATGTCTTCTGTCCCTGGAGTATGTCAAAGAACTGCAGAGTGTTGCACTGTGGACTGCAATACAGCGGTGATTTAACAGCCCAGACAGAGCCAGGAAATAATTTTGCGCAAGCCTGCTGTAACACTTAGCTGGCTGCGTATGAATTTGGAGAACTACTACACCCAGCAGAGACCCAGAACACAGAGGACACTCACAGGCAGCCCAAATAGATTTTTTTCCCCAAATGTATTTGCAAAGGCCCACTGCCTATATTCAATCAATATGTCTTCTGTCCCTGTAGTATGTCAAAGAACTGCAGAGTGTTGCACTGTGGACTGCAATACAGCGGTGATTTAACAGCCCAGACAGAGCCAGGAAATAATTTTGCGCAAGCCTGCTGTAACACTTAGCTGGCTGCGTATGAATTTGGAGAACTACTACACCCAGCAGAGACCCAGAACACAGAGGACACTCACAGGCAGCCCAAATAGATTTTTTTCCCCAAATGTATTTGCAAAGGCCCACTGCCTATATTCAATCAATATGTCTTCTGTCCCTGGAGTATGTCAAAGAACTGCAGAGTGTTGCACTGTGAACTGCAATACAGCGGTGATTTCACAGCCCAGACAGAGCCAGGAAATAATTTTGCGCAAGCCTGCTGTAACACTTAGCTGGCTGCGTATGAATTTGGAGAACTACTACACCCAGCAGAGACCCAGAACACAGAGGACACTCACAGGCAGCCCAAATAGATTTTTTTCCCCAAATGTATTTGCAAAGGCCCACTGCCTATATTCAATCAATATGTCTTCTGTCCCTGCCTAAGCGCTTCTGGCCCTGGACTATGTATAATTACTGCAGGGCGCAGTAACACTGCAAAAAGCAGCCTCCACAGTACTGCACACGGTTAGATGTGGCCTAAGAAGGACCGTTGGGGTTCTTGAGGCCTAAAATACTCCTAACACTCTCCCTATAGCAGCTCCACCAAGATAGCACTTTCTCTCATCTATGTCAGAATAAATCTGTGGCGAGCCGCGGGCGGGCAGATTTTAATACTCGGGTGACACCTGATCTCGCCAGCCACTCACTGCAGGGGGGTGGTATAGGTCTTGAACCTCGCAGGGGGAAGTTGTAATGCCTTCTCTGTCTTTCTATTGGCCAGAAAAGCGCGCTAACGTCTCAGAGATGAAACTGAAAGTAACCCGAACATCGCGTGGTACTCGTTACGAGTAACGAGCATCTCGAACACGCCAATACTCGAACGAGTATCAAGCTCGGACGAGTACGTTCACTCATCTCTATTTACTATGTATCTGCTTTTGTTCAGGAACTCACAAGACAACTAGAACCCTTGACGTAATTTGAGATTTTGTGGTTCACTTATGAGGTCCAGGCCAGTACACTGGGCTGAATTGTATGGGTCATCATTGATGGGTTGTAAGCCTGCATGATGCACTACATGTATCAGTAACACCCTTCCTGTACCTTATATATGTGCAAGTGAGATAGTAAGCCACCCCCCCTTCATATTTGGTAGGTGTGTGAGTGGTTGTTCATCAGTATTTTCCACCTCTACAATCTCCCCCATATAGTATTCTGCCTGCTCTGCATGCAGTTGGGAAGTGGCGCTTTATGTTTGCCATTGTATCTTTGTATCATTATATCAGTGAGTATGGCTGCCTGCTGGTATTTTTTTTAGAGATTTGTCCTCTTTTTTGCGATTAAGCATATCTGAGCAGCCAGCAAGAATGGGGATGCCCTCCGGTGTCCTATTGGCCCTCCATAATACAATTGTGTGTTGCTGATGGGTTCAGATGGAAGTCGAGAACCTAGTGAAGGCTCCCAGGTCTGCCATGTATTACCGTCTATTAAATTCTTTTTTTTATAATCTCTGCCCCAACAGGTTTCTTGACAGTGGGCTTGGCATCTTGTAAAGAATGAGGTGTGTCGCCCAGAGGCACCATAGTTTTGGAATGAATAGAGTAACATTTATGCACTCAGCAGTACATGCCGGCAGGAGAGCAAGGTGCAGTCAACAAAGGACTTAAACTTTTTTTTTTAACTGTAGTGTTATTCCTACCCAAGGCATGCCCTATGGGTCTTATACTGGACAGCTCTGGAACCTTTGTTAATCCCCAGGTTGATTAGTATAAAATCTTTCAGCCCCAGTAACTGCAAATCCGGGGCTGGCGGTGAGTTGAATAAGGGAGTCTCCTCCTGTGATTGGCACCATGATCTGCCTCTATCACTGTGCAGAAAGAGTTAACCATCTGGGATGAACGTTTTCCTTGATTTTAGCCATTTGTGCTGTAGGGCAGCTGTCAATCACAGCCTTTCCCGAGTGGGTGATTGTGTGGGCACCTATACCTGGTAATTTGGAAGGGGTTAAAGAGGACTATTGACCCATTTTCACCAGGGAAACCCGCGGTCAGCCATACAGCGCATTTTAAAACTTTTACAAACAGGATCAACAATCTGGCACAGTCTGATACTTGGCACCCCAGCTAGTTACAGTTCATTTAAGGACTCGCACATAAATCACTCTTTGTGTACTGTCTCAGGTTCAGAATTCATTGTATGATCTGAAAGTCTTTATCCTTCCATTATCCTTCTTGTGTACACAAGATTGTGCCTCCAAAATGCAAAGTCATGTTCATCTTGCAAATTCCTCTTAACATTTGGGCAGCTGGAAAGCCATATCTTCATCATAAATATGTCATTTAAGGCATTCTGTCATGAAAAAAAAAAGTCATGCCAAATTTGTCTGTTTTAAAGGGGTTGCCTTACTACATGACACAAGCCCTAGTAGACCCCTGATCATTATCCCCAACTGTGTGCCAGATTCTTTATGCTGGTGAAAGTTTTAATGTGTTGCTTCTAAAATCTGATGCAATTGTGAAAATTTAAGTTTTCAACCATATCCTGATGAATGACTTTGCTGAATGCACATATTTCAGTTACTTTGACTTCAGTGCTATCATTTATTTTTATATTATTGATATTAATATAAATCGTGACCATGTTATGATGTACTTCCCAAGCTATCTATTTGCTTGGGTTCACAGAGACAAGCACTCTTGATGGGAATCGCTGATATTGAGTTTATGGAGTACCACAATTACTGGATTAAAGGACTCCTGCAGCAGTCATTTCAGTGACCATTAAAAATAGTAAGCATAAACTCAATATCAGCGATTCCCATCAAGGGTGCCATGGCACCTTGGGGTGTGACCAGAACCTGCCAGGGGTGCCATGACAGCAGCACTAGTTTCATCTGTATCCGTGTCCTCAGGGCATAGATACAATTGAAAGTAATGTGGAGATTATACAATATTAAAAACTATGCTCGCCTAATGCTTGAATCTCTATTTTTGTCCAGTTTCTGCTGTAGGGCACTAAATGGTTATAAAACTGCAAAATATTTTGCATATTTCTCATTTTGCAGATTATTTCTTCTGGCGTTTGCGGATCTGATCATAGTGCACTGAATCAAATAATAAAAACTCCTTTTCCAGTGATTTTGGGTCATGAAGGTATTGGAGTGGTTGAAAGCATAGGTGATGGAGTCACTATAGTTAAACCAGGTAAGTTAGAAGTCATCAGGATTCTTGCATTGAAGCTAATATATACATACTATATGTCAAAGCAATATCATTAAAGGGGTTCTCCAAGCAAATTTCTATTGACGTATCCTCAGGATTGTTCATCAATAGTTGGTTAGCTGGGCACGCTGCTCAGGCCCCGGCCAATCAGTTGATTGGGCACTGGCTGTCAGCGCTGGTGTGGCAACAGAGCATGCCTACCGTTGCAGGGATGATCACGGGGAAACTATAGCAGTTGTCAGGGGTGGCTTTCTGAGCTCTCATGCCAGCAGCGGCTCGGCAACACGCAGTGAAAAATGCAGGGGCAACAGGCTGAGCACTGTCCATTGCCAATAAAATGGGGTTTTCACGTGATGCCAGTACCTATTCCAGAGTGCTTGGTTCCCTGGCGGAGATAAAGAGCCCACAGTTCCAACAACAGCTTTTTAAACAACTGGAGGTATACGGTTGACTTTTACTCACACGGTTTCCAATATCGACTTTCCAAGTTTAACGTATATTTACAGTTCTGTTCATACGCATCACTTTCTAATACATTTGGTTCTTTTCCTTCACTGCCTTTTTGTGCTTACTAGGAATTACTCCTTTCCCAAACTTCAGATGTCTACAGGCTCAGTTATCTGACAAGATGGTTTGTAGGGTAAATTCCTGACACGGTGAACACACATCCACACGTTCCTTTTTCTCACTCTCAATTGATTTTTCTCTTTACTTTTCTAGTAGTGTAAGGCTTGTTATTCTGTGCCATTAGCCTTTTGTCGACATGTCCTCCTCCCCCTAACTTCCTTGAGCCTACCACTACGTCACATGCTCCATTAAAGTGATACACACACACTAACACACAAACACTATTTTCTTCCCTGACACTTCAACTTCAGAAAACTACACTGGGGGGGGCGGAGCCTAACCGCGGAGAGAGATGGAAGCCTAAAGCCCTCGCTCCATCTCTATAGCACAAGAAAAGGCACATATCAGCAGCGATCCTGCCGAAAATGGGGAAGCTCGGAAGGGAGAAAGCGGGAGACCACGCTGTGACTCCCCGTTCAGCTCGGGGACAAACAGACATGCAGAGATTCCTGAAGGACAGAAGCTCCCGCTCTCCACATGCGGCGGGCAAGATGGCGCCGGCGGCAGCGGCGGCTCTATCGGCAGCGCGGGAAGGAGAAGCTTCCTCGGAGGGAGAAGAAGATGAACCCCTTTCTAAGGGA
This sequence comes from Eleutherodactylus coqui, assembly GCF_035609145.1. Lineage (NCBI taxonomy): Eukaryota > Metazoa > Chordata > Amphibia > Anura > Eleutherodactylidae > Eleutherodactylus > Eleutherodactylus coqui. Next base: position 168,037,261 of record NC_089843.1, on the reverse strand, counting down.
TTTATGAGGGACTTATTAGCAGCTACAATGAATCCCCTGCTTGCAGAGCTGACAGCTATCAAGGAGGAGGTAAGGAGCGTGGGGAGGAGGGTGGAGGAGCTGGAGGACTCCACGGCAACCATTACCACTCATTCGGGGGAGCTGGCAGCAGTAGTGAAGGAGCAGCACTCCCAGCTTAACAAGATGATCCTCATGCAGGAGGACTTAGAAAATAGGAGTCGCCGCAACAACGTCCGCATAAAAGGACTACCTGAGTCCTGGGCATCTGAAGCCCTGCAGAAAGTTGCAATGGAAATCTTTGTGAACCTGCTGGGAGAAGACAGGGCAGCAGAGATCGTTATTGAAAGAGTCCATAGGGCTCTCAGACCACTACCGGCCACGTCTGAACCCCCCAGGGACATAGTATGCAGGGTACTGTCATTTCCAGACGCAGTGGCCATCTTGAATGCAGCACGCAGCTCCAGGAACTTGCAGTACGAGGGGGCGGCTATCCAGCTCTTTCAGGACCTCTCCCCCTCCACCCTTGCCAAGCGCAGGTTATTGAGACCCCTTTTGGAGGAATTAAAAGCCAAAAATATGAAATATGCATGGCTGTTCCCTTTCGGGATTGGGATTACACACAAAGGAAGAAGGATTAATATAAGATCCCCAGAGGACCTACAGGAGAGCTGGCATTTCTTGGGTCTCGAACCTATAAACCTCCCCAACTGGCTCCCCCTACCGGAGCTGCCGAGGCTCCCGACCTTGCCCACACTACCTACGCAGGACGGCTGGCTTACAGCCACTAACGCAAAATCCCCGCGCAGCAAACAGAAAAAGAAGCAAAGAGAAGAAAACACCGAGGGGACCACCTGAACTAGCTTAAGCCAAGGATTCTGTTTATTTCCTAGTTTTGGCTAAAAGATTCATTGGAATCCCTTTGTTTGTGAAGGCTGCACTGGCATAGCCCGAGATGGTCTCCCTACGGACACGAGAAGAAAAGCTCGCCGTTCTTCAGAGTTCAGATAAAGCTGCCAGATTGCGCCGGTTATAACTCTATGACTGATCCCCCCTTTTTCTATGCTTCCCCACAACAATAATAATTGTGCCTTATTGTGCTCACCCGATTAGGCATTAGCTAAATATATACAACCCCACAGCTGTGTTGTTTCGTACCCCCCCGGAGATTACGACTGTGCTCCTGTATTTATACGGAGCCCACCCGTATCTCATACAGCACGAAAGGTGCTGATTTGTTTACCTACTTAAATAACGACTGCTTGTTGTTAATTGTATTACTTACCTATCCCTTTCCCTCTTTCCTCCTTTCTACCCTTGCCCCCCTTCACATCCTAACCCCCGGGCTATAAACAACTCTAGATATAAGTGGAACGGTTTAGGAGACGGTAGAGGACAGCATACATTGTGTCTTAGAGCTCTTCAGGACAACTAACCTGTGTGCCGACCGCTGACTCTGTTTTTATTCCCTAGTTCTCATAAAAGCATCACTCAGTTCCCCCAGGATTCGATGGAGAGATCGGAAGCCGCGGAGCCACTCAGAGTCACATCGTTCAACGTACGGGGTATGAACTCGCCTCAAAAAAGGTATTGTATATCACAACTAATCAAAAAATACAGCACCAAGATTTTACTCCTCCAGGAGACACACTTTAAGGCAGACAAACACAGCCACCTCCCTGGGAAAAACTTCCCCCAGTGTTACCACAACTCGCACCCTGTCTCCGCCTCAAAAGGGGTGTCAATTTTTATCCATAAATCTATAGCATTCACTTTGAAAACTAAACACTCCGATGAACTAGGGAGAACGCTCTTCATTAAAGGCACCATTAACGATGCAAAAATAACATTAGCTAATCTCTATGCCCCTAATGCGAACCAGGTAGAGTGGTTGCTGGACCAACTGAGAACACTGAGGGAATTTGCTGAGGGCCCAATTGTCTTAGGAGGAGATTTTAATCTGTTCCTCAATCCCCTGCTTGATTCGTCAAAGGGCAGGTCATGGATCTCCCAGAGACAAATCAAAAAATTACATAAAACGCTCCAGGAGATGGGGATCGTGGACGCATGGAGAGCCATTAATCCCTCAGAAAAAGACTATACGTTCTTTTCACGAGTACATAACTCATTTCAAAGACTGGACCACATCCTTGTCTCCCGGGAGATTCTGAATAAGGTAGAGAAAGCTAAAATAGAGGCAATCACCATCTCTGACCATTCGCCTATTCATGTGGATCTCAGGCTAAGCCCGGGAGGACACAGAGAATGGCTATGGAAATTAAATGTATCTTTGTTAGACTCTGAAGTGGACAGGGAACGCCTCACGGGTTTGTTGGACGAGTTCTTCCTACTTAACGAAACAGGAGAAGTTGATCCCCCGGTTATGTGGGAGGCCCATAAGGCATATATGAGGGGCTTGTTCATCTCTTTAGGCTCTAAGCTCAAAAAGCAAAACCAGCTCAAGATAGATAATCTCCTGGCCCAGATTGCGAGACTTGAACAACTAAACAAACTGTCCCTGATCAAAAACAACATGGAGAAAATGATGGATCTCAGACGAGAGCTCAAACGCCTGCTAGAAACTAAATACAATAAAAAACACTTATATCTCCAGTACAAGTTCTATGCACACGGTAATAAGGGCAGCAAGCTACTTACCTCCCTAATTAAAAAAGCCAAGGCCAGGAATCACATCCCTTCCATTAGAGATCATCTAGGGGCAACTAAATCCTCATCTAAAGAGATTGCAGAGACCTTCCAAAGGTTCTATGCGGACCTTTATAATCTCAAAGAATCAGATTCTCCCACAGAACGGGTTAATACCATAGACCAGATAGACCACTTCCTTAAATCCGCTAACCTCCCAAAATTGCAGAATTCGGAAGCAACAAATTTACTACAACCCATTTCCTTAAAAGAAGTAGAAGACATAATTAAAAACAGCCCTAAAGGTAAGAGCCCTGGCCCGGACGGTCTCCCAGCAATATACTTTAAAACATTTATAGACACGCTGGCCCCCAAACTGAGAGATGTGATGAACGCTCTCATGACAGGCAAACAACTCCCAAAACAGTCACAAGAGGCGCATATCACGCTTATTCATAAGGAAACCAAAAACCCGGAGCTCTGTGGCAGTTATAGGCCCATATCCCTTATTAACGTGGACATTAAGTTCTGGGCAAAACTTCTAGCAAAAAGGCTGGAAGACATAATACCTCGTCTGATAGACAAAGAACAGGCTGGTTTTGTCAAAAGAAGGGAGGGCAAAGATAACTGTTACAGACTGCTTCACGCCATTCGATATGCACAGACCCACAAAATAGAGATGGCCCTGGTTGGCACCGACGCCGAAAAGGCGTTCGATAGGGTGAGCTGGACTTACATGGAGAGAGTCCTGAGCCACTTCAACTTTCCAGCTGGTTTTGTCAATGCCATTTTCTCCTTATACAGAGAACCCTACGCTAGACTAAAGATAAATAACTTACTCTCCCCCCCATTTGATATCAGAAACGGCACCCGCCAGGGCTGTCCGCTCTCGCCGTCCCTCTTCATTCTCACACTAGAACCATTGTTGAGGATGATCAGATTGTCCCCCAACATTAGGGGTCTAGAGGGAGACTCATTCAGTCTGAGGGCGGCAGCCTTTGCGGACGACATTATGTTTCTAATTACGGAACCAGAAACAGGAATACCCAACCTGGTCACCTTATTAAATAACTTCGGAGCCATTTCTAACTTCAAGATAAATTTTTCAAAATCTACCATTTTCAACGTATCGATTCCCCCAGTTAGGTGGAACCGGCTTAAGTCCAGCTCACCCTTCGAAGGGTCAGACACATCCATAGACTATTTGGGAGTCAAAATTACCAAGAACATTAACGACCTATATAACGCCAACTTTGTCCCTTTACTGTCGCAAATTAAACTCCTACTACAGAAATACGATATCCCGTGCGCTTCCTGGATAGGCAGGAAAAATATCTTAAAGGCCTATGTCTTCCCTCTAATCCTGTACAAATTTAGAATGCTCCCTATCCACTTACCACAGGCGTTCTTCAAGGCTATTCGTTCCGCCTTCTCGGGGTATACCTGGAGACAAAAAAGACCTCGCCTGGCCTTTAGTCTTATGACCAAAAGGAGGAACGAAGGAGGGATTGGGCTCCCATGCGTCCACGATTTCTACCAGTCAGTCCAACTTAGGTACTGGCTGGAACTAGTGTCCCCCAAGGGAGACGACACTCTACGAGCACTAGCTAAGGGATGCGAAGGAGAACCACTCCTGGAAGAACTTTGGTTCCCAACCAAACATAACTACAGGTCTAAAAATTTCAATCCGCTCTTACGGGGCCCATGCGAGGTCTGGGACATTCACAGACGCTCTCTGGCGCCGGACCCCTCTCCTTTAGCCCCAATGAGCACTATTAATAAATACCTAAACCGACCATCAGATAGTGTCTCCAGAAAACTATGGAAGAGTTTTGCCTCATTTAACTTTTGCGATATACAAACACACTCTAATATTAAGCCAGCAGAGATTCTGGAAAAACTGACGCCACAATTGCCGTTTTCTTTCCTACAAAAAGCCCAGATAACACAAACCTTAGGCGAATTTCAGAGAATCTCGAGATCAACGAGACCCGAAACGCCCTTCGAAAAAACCCTCAAAAACCATCCAAGCAATAGCTCCATCTCCTGTATCCGTAATAGATTCGTTGCCCCCACAGCCTACTACAAGCCGGCGTTCTTGACATCGTGGGAAAAAGAACTAAAAATAACCCTCACCACGTCGGACACAAAGCTGATTCTACAGACCTCATTTGGCCTGTCCCCGTGTATTTTGCTCCAAGAAAGCCATTATAAAGTCTTGACTAGATGGTACAGGACGCCACAATGGCTACACACACACAAACTTGCGACACAAGACAAGTGCTGGAGATGTGGGATGGTAACAGGTTCTTATAACCATATCTGGTGGGAGTGTGGAGTACTATCTTCTTTTTGGAGAGAAGTGGAGGAGGTCTTACGCAGGCTAAAACCAAATTTCCAAATCACTCCAGAGATCCTCTTCCTCTGGAGACCATCAACGTACTTCCACCCCCTTAGAGACAGACTGCTGGCGTTCCTATTAGATGCAGCCAAAGCATTGATACCCTCCCTTTGGCTGCAGAAAGCACCACCTACACTAGAACTTTGGAAAACCAAAGTCGAAGCAATCTATAATATGGAAGAGCTACATAGCTGGCACACAGACTCACATGAGGGTTTCATTAAAATTTGGCACCCCTGGAGACAGATAAACTAAAGCTTAAAGATTAGAATACACCTTAACGGATACCGGCCCCTATTTGTCATGGGATGTTTGATGCTTGAGGTGTGATCTCCCTGGAGTTGAGAACTTGGTACAATAGCCTATACTGAGGGACGACGGGTGGCTCCGCGGCATCTTGCAGCTCGTATACTAACTGGAGGAGAAGATCTGGTCATGGCGGTGTAAGCCTCGCTAGGAAGGAAGCAATAACTCAAACGCTACGTGGCTAGAGGCTTCCCACCGGAACAGATAAAGATAGAGTTAGACCGTTACACCCTTTACCCCCCCCCCCCCCCCCTGCTTTCCTAATCCCCTCATCCCCCCCCAATTCCCCTATCCACAAGAATTGATCAAAAGTTAATTCTGTCTACTTTCTCTCCCACGGATATGAGGCACCAGAACGATCCATCTATGCCACATGGTAAAGAGTTGCCAACCCTTCCAGGGTGCACGACGCCTCGTTCGCAGGGTCGAGAGAAAGGTTTTATTAGTTCTTCGTATGTTGATTATAAGATATTGCTTTTGCCAAGGTTATAGCATTTACATTTGCCTTGGACCGGGTCGTGGCGGACACAGTCTCTTCCTAAGACAACTTGTTAACTCTGCCACTATACTAGGTTGATAATTCTCTTTGTAATTGGTCTGAGAAAAACTGTTTGTGATGAATATTGAAAAACTTGAATAAAATATGTTTAAAAAAAAAAAAAAAAAAGAAAACTACACTGGGACATACAGGGATCGGAGTGGAAGCCTATGCTGTGAAGCCTGTATAGTGACCAGTGCTTTTAATTACAGGCAAGGGTCTCAATAAAAATAAAATGGGAGCTACGCCAGCCACTACACTGGGGTCGTGGGAACAGCTTCCGCTCTGACTCTGGGTATCCCGGCACTGATAGTCCAGGATCCCAAATAGTGGACACCAGCCAATCAACTACTGATGACCTATCCTGAGGATACATCATCAATAGGAATTTGCTTGATAAACTACCTTAACCTTCCATCAGGTGCAAAGAGATCTGTCAGGCACTGCGCGCGCTTTTTAGTTTTGTTTACCCATGCTAAATATCATTGGTGACTGCTCAAAATGTTGTTGATTAGTTGCAGAATGCTTGAATTTAGGTTTTAATTACCTTTATTAAAACATGTGCCTGTCAGGCAACTTGCGCCCGAACTGGCGGGCTTTGGCATTTCGCCTGATGGAAGGTTAAATATTCGACAGTACTATTTCTGATTCTTTTCTTGCTTTTTGTTCATTCACAGTAGTGCATTTTATTGAATTTTTTTCACATTAATTAACAGCAATTAGAGTTTAAATCTGTTCGGACAAGATTATATCTCTTTTAGGGCTCCTCCACACGGGCGCTGAAATTTTTGACCATCCACGTCACGGCCACTGCGCGAACCAAAATCGCATGAACGAGAGGCAGCTGTGACCAAATCACGATTGCATCAGCTGTTTAAGCGCCCGTTCAGATGGCTAGGGCTACGGCGCATATACGCCGCAGCCCCGGGATACCAGTGGGCACGGGGGGAGTTTAGCTTTGCTAGATTCCTACCCCCTTCTCACCCCCTCTTCGCCGCTTGCCAGCTGCCGACAAGGGGGGGATCCTAACAGAGCTAGTCCCTCCACCTCTCCGCGTAACCCTATGTGAGCTGCCGGCAAGGGAAAGGGGCAGGACTTTAACACACTGGCTCCTGTCCTGTCTCACTCCTCTCATTTCCAGCAGCCAGCAAGGGGAGTAGAGGGGGCAGGAAGGGGGAGTCAGTTTAGCAGAGATGCTGCGAAACTTCCTCTCACCTCCCTTTTTCGGTAGGTCTCATAGGCTTTCATAGGAGCCGCCATATTCCAGCATAAAAGCTATCTTTTCCGTCCGCCTGCTTTTATACAGCAGAAAATCACCCATCTGAATGGATGCATTGGAATCCAATGCATCAGATAGTCGCAATTATCAGTCAGCATTTTATCACAGCATCATCATGATAAAATGATCGTGTGAAGCCAGCCTCAGGGTGCATCCACATGTTGGGTTAGTGCTGCAGGTTTTCTGACAAAACTGTGCAGCATTTTACAATACAAGCAATACCAATGGGATTTCAAGAAATCTCGTCCAGATGCTGCATGAAACATCTGCCATGTAAATTGACCTGTTTAAACTCCACAACATGTTCATTTAGGTCTCTGGCACAGTAGCGTTTTTTTCATCCAGGTATATTCCATTTCTAAAAACTTCACACGCACAGCATACGGACTCTGATATTTTATGGTGCAACACACACTACTGAGATTTTTTTCACGCAGACATGGGACATGGAAGAAACTCATCACATGCACTATTCTGATCTGCTTGATTGACAAGACTTGTCCATCAAATCAATGGCGAGGGAAAATCTTTTGCGAATGGAACATGGGCGGCCTTAGGCCAGCTTTACACGAGCAATAAAGTTGTGCAAGATTTGAGCATTTTGAGACACACAAGTATGAACCTTATTCTTTTCAATGGGGTCAGGCACATGAGCGATGTGTTCACGCATGACACTGCGATGCGATGCTATGCAGGAAACAAAATCACAGCATGTTTTATCTTACTGCATGCTCTCGCATTAGATCGCCCTTTTGTTTTCAATGGGCAGTGCCGACCCCATTGAAAGCAATGAGAGAAACTCTGCGATCCTCTGCCGCGGTTGTGAGAGCCATCCTGGAGGATCTCTGCATCCCCAAAGTGATGCAACACTGTTTTCACATGAAAACGCCTCGTATCCTTGAGGATTTCATTTGGTGGGGAGCGCTGTATGGGGGTGAGATTCAAGGCAGTTAAGTTAGCCTTAGGGCTCCAACACACTTGCGTTTTTTTAACGCAATATTGCTGCGTTTTTTTACTGCGATTGTCAATGGGACTTTCTAATGTTAAAAACCCATCGCACAAAAATCGCAAAGCACAAACTTGTGATGCGTTTTTAACATTAGAAAGTCCCATTGACATTCCTGTTTAAAAAAATGCAGCGATATCGCAGCGTTAAAAAAATGCAAGTGGGTGGGAGTCCTTATGCTGACTATTTTCTTTGTGGATTTTGCTCCTTCAAATGAGGAGGTGAAATCCATATGTAATAGTTGCATATTTTTAAAATAATATAAGTATTGCAAAGCATTGTATAAGTGATTAAAAGATGTCATGTTCAAGTTTCACTAAGAATCTAAAAATAAAGTAAAAGAAAAAAAAATAAAATTAAAGTGCTGCAGAATAAGTTGGGGCTATACAAATAAAGATTATTATTATTAAATAGGTAAAAAAAGAAAAACACCTTTTCCCATTTTATTAGCTAACCAAAAAAACTCTACATGCAAGCTTTTCGAGGCTACTTGGCCTGATAAAGAGGCCTAAATACCCTCAAAAACTTGCATAATATAATTTTTCTGGTTAGGCAAAAAAGATATCACCTCCATAACACCTTTTTTTTTATATACAAGAGTCTTCAACATCACACCCGTTCATTATATAAATATAAACAATAAAGATTAAAACAGAATTGCTAAAAAGTTCAAAAAAGTCTAAACCAATAAAACATTATTTATCCTGTAAGTTAAAAACCATTAAGGAAAAGAAATATGCATTTAGAATTGCATTTTTGCTCACTTCTATTCCCAAAAAAGAAATAAAAATGATCACTTCAGTGTACCTAATTGATGCTACTAATAAGCACTGCAGATTGCTCTGTAAAAAAAAAAGTCCCCACAGCTTAAAGGGGTTGTCCCGCGCCGAAACGGGTTTTTTTTTTTTTCAACCCCCCCCCCCGCTCGGCGCGAGACAACCCCGATGCAGGGACTGAAAAAAAGAACAGCACAGCGCTTACCTGAATCCCGGCGCTCCGGTGACTTCTATACTTACCGGTGAAGATGGCCGCCGGGATCCTCTACCTCCGTGGACCGCAGCTCTTCTGTGCGGTCCATTGCCGATTCCAGCCTCCTGATTGGCTGGAATCGGCACGTGACGGGGCGGAGCTACACGGAGCTACACGGAGCCCCATAGAGAACAGCAGAAGACCCGGACTGCGCAAGCGCGGCTAATTTGGCCATCGGAGGGCGAAAATTAGTCGGCTCCATGGGAACGAGGACGCCAGCAACGGAGCAGGTAAGTAAAAAACTTTTTATAACTTCTGTATGGCTCATAATTAATGCACAATGTATATTACAAAGTGCATTAATATGGCCATACAGAAGTGTATAGACCCACTTGCTGCCGCGGGACAACCCCTTTAATCAAAGGAGAATAAGAAAATTCTAAATCAGACTGACATTTTATGTTTATTTTTTAAAACTAGTAAATATTATTATTTTTTCAAATAAGTAAAACATAAATATATAAATTTGCTATTGCCACAATCTTACTGACCCACTGAGTATACAGTAGTCAACATGTAACTTTATTATTATTGTATCTTGATGCCACCAGGAAGTCCTGGTGGAGACAAGATTGACAGGGGGGTGAGGCACCCTGTAGCTGATTGGCTGCAGACAAGGCTACCCTGCAGGTCCTGGCAGCCCACTATTCTTCTGCTGTTCCTGCTCGTGCCACAGATGGAAGCTCCCCGCTGCTAATGTAAGTATCCCTGGCCCTTCCTCGCTGCTGCTCCCACTGTGCGTTCCTGCCAGGCTCCTCTTTTTCTTCTGTCCCATCTCCCTCCTGTCCCAGACCTGAAGGAAGCTCTCCCTGCTGCTGCTGCGACTCTCCATGGCCTCCCCGGGGCTGCGCTGTCCTCCTGCATTCTGAACTTTTGGCTGCTGTGCGGCGCTGTAGCCTCCCTGCTTCTGACCACTGACATACACAGATCGGGGGGGCCTCCTTGTGCCCTGACAGCGGGGAAGATGCTTCACGGGGGCACTTCTGTCCCGGCTGTGGGGAAGCCACTTACAGCTGTGACTATGCACGGTTGCAGCGGGCCCAGCTTCCAGGGTCCATGGGAGTTAAGGTGACATGGCTGCCAAGCTCCTACCAGCATGCATTGCCTGGCATATACACGCTGCTAGGACCTTCAATACTTTCGCCAATCGGGAGCTAGGGGTGTGACAGGAGCGCTCCTCCATGGAAGCCCTGTCAAACCCCTTGCTTCCAGTGGCATCAAGATACAATAATACCTGGAACTTTTATCATACAGTGATTGCTGTAAACAGGAAATCCAAAATATACTCAATTACATTTTGCTTTCTATGAAGCCCATTGAAAAATGCAACTCATCCAGCAAAGAAAGCCCACGAAAGGCTACATCAACAGAAAACCTAAAAACTTACAGCTTTTGGAAGGCAGGTGTGAAATTTGAAAAAAATGAAAAATGACTGCCTTCCACACAATTTAATGTAACGAAAGCAAGGGGGGTGGGGGCTGAGAAGGCGGCCTTCCACTTCATTCTTCATTCTATAACAAATGATATGTACCTGGATTCAACATTGTATTCAATATTTAATCATATTGTAAATAATGCATAACCTTTTGCAATACACATGAAAGTCAAAACCATTACCAATGTTTCTTACTATTTTCACAGGTGATAAAGTCATCCCACTGTTTGTCCCACAATGTGGAAAGTGCCGAGGTTGCAACACTCCAAACAGTAACGTGTGTGTGAAATTTGAGTAAGTGTTGTAATTATGCAATTGTTAACTATTGTTGGCTCATTGAAGAGTATTCTTTGAGAACTTCCACATTATCTATTTCTTCTTGCAGCATGCTTTTTGTTCACTACAAGTTGATACATTTGTGTATCGATTTTTGTCAATGGAGGTGAATAGAATGTGTCTTTCACTGCGGCAGAGGAATCAAAAATTTCTATATTAGATTCACTGCGTGACTCCTAATTAATAACCTTTATTAAATAATCTAAAATATTCAGATCAAAGGGACAAACAACATATATAAGGCAATTTCCACTGATGTTTACACTAGGTAAATAGTGGAGTAATGAAGGACTAGAAAGAGAGTAGCAAAGGTGGAACTTGTATAAAAGGTAGATAATAGAGATGAGCGAGCACCAAAATGCTCGGGTGCTCGTTACTTGAGACGAAATTTTCGCGATGCTTGAGGGTTCGTTTCGAGTAACGAACCCCATTGAAGTCAATGGACGACTCGAGCATTTTTGTATATCGCCGATGCTCGCTAAGGTTTTCATTTGTGAAGATCTGGGCAATTCAAGAAAGTGATGGGAACGACACAGCAACGGATAGGGCAGGTGAGGGGCTACATGTTGGGCTGCATCTCAAGTTCCCAGGTCCCACTATTAAGCCACAATAGCGGCAAGAGTGGGCCCCCCCCCCCCTCCCAACAATTTTTACTTCTGAAAAACCCTCATTAGCAATGCATACCTTAACTAAGCACCACACTATCTCCAACAAAGCACAATCACTGCCTGCATGACACTCCCCTGCCACTTCTCCTGGGTTACATGCTGCCCAACCCCCCCGCCCCCCGCACGACCCCGTGTCCACAGCGCACACCAAAATGTCCCTGCGCAGCCTTCAGCTGCCCTCATGCCACACCACCCTCATGTCTATTTATAAGCGCGTCTGCCATGAGGAGGAACCGCAGGCACACACTGCAGAGGGTTGGCACGGCCAGGCAGCGACCCTCTTTAAAAGGGGCGGGGCGATAGCCCATAATGCGGTACAGAAGCAATGAGAAGTCCAATCCTGTGCCACCTCCATCAGGAGCTACACACGTGGGCATAGCAATAGGGGAACCCATGTGCCACATACTATTCATTCTGTCAAGGTGTCTGCATGCCCCAGTCAGACCGGGTTTTTTTTATAAATAGTCACAGGCAGGTACAACTCCGCAATGGGAATTCTGTGTGCACCCTCAGCATGGGTGGCTCCCTGGAACCTACCGGCTGTACATAAATAAATCCCATTGCATTGCCCATCACAGCTGAGGTAACATCAGGCTTAATGCAGGTGGGCTTCGGCCCACACTGCATGCCCCAGTCAGACTGGGGTTCTTTAGAAGTGGACACATGCAGTTACAACTCCGTGTGGACCGACAGCATGGGTGGGTCCCAGGAAGCCACCGGCGGTACATAACTATATCCCATTGCAGTGCCCAGCATAGCTGAGGTAACATCAGGTTTAATGCAGGTGGGCTTCGGCCCACAGTGCATGCCCCAGTTTGACCGTGGTTTTTAATACATAGACACTGGCAGGTACAAATCCCTAGTGTGAAGTCCCTGTGGACCCACGGCATGGGTGGCTCCCTGGAATCCACCGGCGGTACATAAATAAATCCCATTGCAGTGCCCATCACAGGTGAGGTAACGTCAGGTTTAATGCAGGTGGTCTTCGGCCCACACTGCATGCCCCAGTCAGACTGGGGTTCTTTAGAAGTGGACACATGCAGTTACAACTCCGTGTGGAGCGACAGCATGGGTGGGTCCCAGGAAGCCACCGGCGGTACATAAATATATCCCATTGCATTGCCCATCACAGCTGAGGTAACGTCAGGTTTAATGCAGGTGGTCTTCGGCCCACACTGCATGCCCCAGTCAGACTGGGGTTCTTTAGAAGTGGACACATGCAGTTACAACTCCGTGTGGACCGACAGCACGGGTGGGTCCCAGGAAGCCACCGGCGGTACATAAATATATCCCATTGCATTGCCCATCACAGCTGAGGTAACATCAGGTTTAATGCAGGTGGTCTTCGGCCCACACTGCATGCCCCAGTCAGACTGGGGTTCTTTAGAAGTGGACACATGCAGTTACAACTCCGTGTGGACCGACAGCATGGGTGGCTCCCTGGAACCCACCAGCTGTACATAAATATATCCCATTGCAGTGCCCAGCACAGCTGAGGTAACGTCAGGTTTAATGCAGGTGGGCTAAAAATTACTAGGATTACAATGTAGGCGAGGGCCCAAAAAAATTGGTGTACCAACAGTACAAATGTACTTCAGAAAAATTGCCCATGCCCAACCAAGAGGGCAGGTGAAACCCATTAATCGCTTTGGTTAATGTGGCTTAATTTGTAACTAGGCCTGTAGGCGGCCCAGTTAAAATAAAAATTGGTTCAGGTGCAAGTTTCAACGCTTTATTGAATTGAGAATTGAAACGTATAAACATTGTTTACAAAAGTTATATGACTGAGCCTTGTGGGCCTTAGAAAAATTGCCCGTTCGGCGTGATTACGTGAGGTTTCAGGAGGAGGAGCAGGAGGAGGAGGATGAATATAATACACAGATTGATGAAGCTAAAAGGTCCCCGTTTTTTATGGTGATAGAGAATGATGCTTCCATCCGTGGGTGCAGCCTACGTATTGTTTAGGTACCGCTGCTGTCCGCTGGTGGAGAAGAGAAGTCTGGGGAAATCCAGGCTTTGTTCATCTTTATGATTGTAAGCCTGTCGGCACTGTCGGTTGACAGGCGGGTACGCTTATCCGTGATAATTCCCCCAGCCGCACTAAACACCCTCTCTGACAAGACGCTAGCCGCAGGACAAGCAAGCACCTCCAGGGCATACAGCGCGAGTTCAGGCCACGTGTCCAGCTTCGACACCCAGTAGTTGTAGGGGGCAGAGGCGTCAAGGAGGACGGTCGTGCGATCGGCTACGTACTCCCTCACCATCCTTTTACAGTGCTCCCGCCGACTCAGCCTTGACTGGGGAGCGGTGACACAGTCTTGCTGGGGAGCCATAAAGCTGTCAAAGGCCTTGGACAGTGTTCCCCTGCCTGTGCTGTACATGCTGCCTGATCTCCGTGCCTCCCCTGCTACCTGGCCCTCGGAACTGCGTCTTCTGCCACTAGCGCTGTCGGATGGGAATTTTACCATCAGTTTGTCCGCCAGGGTCCTGTGGTATAGCATCACTCTCGAACCCCTTTCCTCTTCGGGTATGAGAGTGGAAAGGTTCTCCTTATACCATGGGTCGAGCAGTGTGTACACCCAGTAATCCATAGTGGCCAGAATGTGTGTAACGCGAGGGTCACGAGAAAGGCATCCTAACATGAAGTCAGCCATGTGTGCCAGGGTACCTGTACGCAACACATGGCTGTCCTCACTAAGAAGATCACTTTCAGGATCCTCCTCCTCCTCCTCCTCAGGCAATACACGCTGAAAGGATGACAGGCAAGCAGCATGTGTACCCTCAGCAGTGGGCCAAGCTGTCTCTTCCCCCTCCTCCTCATGCTCCTCCACCTCCTCCTCCTCTTCCTCAACGCGCTGAGATATAGACAGGAGGGTGCTCTGACTATCCAGCGACATACTGTCTTCCCCTGCCTCCGTTTCCGAGCGCACAGCATCTGCCTTTATGCTTTGCAGGGAACTTCTCAAGAGGCATAGCAGAGGAATGGTGACGCTAATGATTGCAGCATCGCCGCTCACCATCTGGGTAGACTCCTCAAAGTTTCCAAGGACCTGGCAGATGTCTGCCAACCAGGCCCACTCTTCTGTAACGAATTGACGAGGCTGACTCCGACTACGCTGCCCATGTTGGAGTTGGTATTCCACTATAGCTCTACGCTGCTCATAGAGCCTGGCCAACATGTGGAGCGTAGAGTTCCACCGTGTGGGCACGTCGCACAGCAGTCGGTGCACTGGCAGATTAAACCGATGTTGCAGGGTGCGCAGGGTGGCAACGTCCGTGTTGGACTTGCGGAAATGTGCGCTGAGCCGGCGCACCTTTCCGAGCAGGTCTGACAAACGTGGGTAGCTTTTCAGAAAGCGCTGAACCACCAAATTAAAGACGTGGGCCAGGCATGGCACGTGCGTGAGGCTGCCGAGCTGCAGAGCCGCCACCAGGTTACGGCCGTTGTCACACACGACCATGCCCGGTTGGAGGCTCAGTGGCGGAAGCCAGCGGTCGGTCTGCTCTGTCAGACCCTGCAGCAGTTCGTAGGCCGTGTGCCTCTTCTCTCCTAAGCTGAGTAGTTGCAGCACGGCCTGCTGACGCTTGGCCACCGCTGTGCTGCCACGCCGCGCGACACCGACTGCTGGTGACGTGCTGCTGCTGACACATCTTGATTCCGAGACAGAGCTTGCGTAGGAGGAGGAGGAGGGTGGTTTAGTGGAGGAAGCATACACCGCTGCAGATACCACCACCGAGCTGAGGCCCGCAATTCTGGGGGTGGGTAGGACGTGAGCGGTCCCAGGCTCTGACTCGGTCCCAGCCTCCACTAAATTCACCCAATGTGCCGTCAGGGAGATATAGTGGCCCTGCCCGCCTGTGCTTGTCCACGTGTCCGTTGTTAAGTGGATCTTGGCAGTAACCGCGTTGGTGAGGGCGTGTACAATGTTGCGAGAGACATGGTCGTGCAGGGCTGGGACGGCACATCGGGAAAAGTAGTGGCGACTGGGAACCGAATAGCGCGGGGCCGCCGCCGCCATCATGTTTTTGAAAGCCTCCGTCTCCACAAGCCTATACGGCAGCATCTCCAGGCTGATCAATTCGGCTATGTTCACGTTTAACGCTTGAGCGTGCGGGTGCGTGGCAGCGTGCTTGCCCTCAAACACTTGCGCTAGCGATGGCTGGACGGTGCGCTGAGAGACATTGGTGGATGGGGCCGAGGACAGCGGAGGTGAGGGTGTGGGTGCAGGCCGGGAGACGGCCGTGTCTGTGTCCTGAGAGGGGGGTTGGATCTCAGTGGCAGGTTGGGGCACAGGGGGAGAGGCAGTGGTGCAAACCGGAGGCGGTGAACGGCCTTCGTTCCACCTTGTGGGGTGCTTGGCCATCATATGTCTGCGCATGCTGGTGGAGGTGAGGCTGGTGGTGGTGGCTCCCCAGCTGATCTTGGCGCGACAACGGTTGCACACCACTGTTCGTCGGTCGTCTGCACTCTCAGTGAAAAACTGCCAGACCTTTGAGAACTTCGGCCTCTGCAGGGTGGCATGGCGCGAGGGGGCGCTTTGGGAAACAGTTGGTGGATTATTTGGTCTGGCCCTGCCTCTACCCCTGGCTACCGCACTGCGTCTTCCAACCTGCCCTGCTGCTGCACTTGCCTCCCCCTCTGAAGACCTGTCCTCAGTAGGCTTAGCAGACCAGGTGGGGTCAGTCACCTCATCGTCCTGCTGCTCTTCCTCCGAATCCTCTGTGCGCTCCTCCCTCGGACTTACTGCAATTACTACTACCTGAGTGATAGACAACTGTGTCTCATCGTCGTCGTCCTCCTCACCCACTGAAAGCTCTTGAGACAGTTGCCGGAAGTCCCCAGCCTCATCCCCTGGACCTCGGGAACTTTCCAAAGGTTGGGCATCGGTCACGACAAACTCCTTCGGTGGGATAGGAACCATTGCTGCCCATTCTGGGCAGGGGCCCGAGAACAGTTCCTGGGAGTCTGCCTGCTCCTCAGAATGTGTCATTGTAATGGAGTGAGGAGGCTGGGAGGAAGGAGGAGCAGCAGCCAGAGGATTCTGAGTTGCAGCAGTGGACGGCACAGAACTCTGGGTGGTCGATAGATTGCTGGATGCACTTTCTGCCATCCACGACAGGACCTGCTCACACTGCTCATTTTCTAATAAAGGTCTACTGCGTGGACCCATTAATTGTGAGATTAATCTTGGGACGCCAGACACGTGCCTCTCTCATAATCCCGCAGCAGTCGGCTGCGATACACCTGGATCAGGAGCTCGGCCTCTGCCCACACCCTGACTTGGGCCTCCGCATCCTCGCCCGCGTCCACGTCCTCTAGGCCTACCCCTACCCCTCAACATGGTGTATTACCAGTAGTGCAGAAACAGAACGCTGTAATTAAATGTGCCGATTATTGGCCTGTGGTTGGAGGCTGACTTCGCTTACGGAACGCACAGCAGAGCCAGGAAAGAATTTTGCGCAAGCCTGTAGTGAGACGTAGGTGCCTATGACTGAGCTAGTGGAATTCACAGCGCAGAAGCAGTCAAGTGTCCAAAGGCCACTAGTAGGCCTTAAGTGTTTTGCTTCTATTTTTTTAAAGGCTGAGCTGAGACAGCAGACAGATACTGTAGGCAGCGTATATATGTATACTGTTTCCCTCTGGACGGGATGACGGCGGTGATGTAACGGGCAACGCAGAGCCAGGAAACAATTTTGCGCAAGCCTGCTGTAACACTTAGCTGCGTATTAATTAGGACTACTACCCCGAGCAGAGACGCAGTACACTCAAGACGGTCACAGGCAGCCCAAAGATAGTATTTTTCCCAAATTTATTTGAAAAAGCCCACTGCCTATATAGACAGTATATCTCTTTCACCTTTCCCACTGTCCCTGCCTCACCAGTACTGCCCCTATACGGTGTAAAATTACAGCAGACTGTTTTTCTCTGGACGGGATGACGGCGGTGATGTAACGGGCAACGCAGAGCCAGGAAACAATTTTGCGCAAGCCTGCTGTAACACTTAGCTGCGTATTAATTATGACTACTACCCCCAGCAGAGACGCAGTACACTCAAGACGGTCACAGGCAGCCCAAAGATAGTATTTTTCCCAAATTTGTTTGAAAAAGCCCACTGCCTATATAGACAGTATATCTCTTTCACTTTTCCCACTGTCCCTGCCTCACCAGTACTAGCCCTATACTATGTAAAATTACTGCAGACTGTTTCCCTCTGGACGGGATGACGGCGGTGATGTAACGGGCAACGCAGAGCCAGCAAAGAATTTTGCGCAAGCCTGCTGTAACACTTAGCTGCGTATTAATTAGGACTACTACCCCCAGCAGAGACGCAGTACACTGAGGACGGTCACAGGCAGCCCAAAGATAGTATTTTTCCCAAATTTTTTTGAAAAAGCCCACTGCCTATATCTCTTTCACCTTTCCCACTGTCCCTGCCTCACCACTACTGGCCCTATACTATGTAAAATTACTGCAGACTGTTTCCCTCTGGACGGGATGACGGCGGTGATGTAACGGGCAACGCAGAGCCAGGAAACACTTTTGCGCAAGCCTGCTGTAACACTTAGCTGCGTATTAATTAGGACTACTACCCCCAGCAGAGACGCAGTACACTGAGGACGGTCACAGGCAGCCCAAATATATTTTTTTTCCCCAAATTTGTTTGAAAAAGCCCACTGCCTATATAGACAGTATATCTCTTTCACCTTTCCCACTGTCCCTGCCTCACCAGTACTGGCCCTATACTATGTGCAATGCTCTGCACGGCCGATATACAAAAAAAAAAAAAAAGTGCAACACTGCTAAAAGCAGCCTCAACAGTAATGCACATGGTCAGATGTGGCCCTAAGAAGGACCGTTGGGGTTCTTGAAGCCTAAAATAACTCCTAACACTCTCCCTATAGCAGCAGCAGCATCAGCAGCACTTTCCCTGATCTATGTCAGAATGCATCTGTGGCGAGCCGCGGGTGGGGCCGATTTAAATACTCGGGTGTCACCTGATCTCGCCAGCCACTCACTGCAGGGGGGTGGTATAGGGCTTGAACGTCGCAGGGGGAAGTTGTAATGCCTTCCCTGTCTTTCTATTGGCCAGAAAAGCACGCTAACGTCTCAGAGATGAAAGTGAAAGTAATTCGAACATCGCGTGGTGCTCGCCTCGAGTAACAAGCATCTCGAACACGCTAATACTCGAATGAGTATCAAGCTCGGACGAGTACGTTCGCTCATCTCTAGTAGATAACCCAACATAGTTAGAGCATCCACCAGAGTCTTAGTATATTCGAGGGTGAATGATGGCAAATACCCTATTAAATTATATTGCCTATACAGTGTGAACTCTGAGGGCAGTGTATGGTTTTTCAGGTAACTGGTTCAACGCCTTTCTGCCATACAATTGGCTCTTCAGGAACCACAATAGAACCTCTCTATCACAATAGAAGTGCAAAATGGACAATAAACTACACTCTGCACTTTAGTCCTTGTGGGGTAGAAGCAGAGAAACGCCCCACTTAGGTTAAAAAAATTCTTCAGATATGAGCTGCCTTAAAGACAGGGGTAAAGGCAACCAGGTGGATACCAAAGGCTGTTCCCACTATGTTGTGAGGGTGTCTGTTTAGATTTAGAATCCACATGATCAGACCAATTAGTAGACTTAGATCATAAAAAGACCAGAGCCGAATAATCCCTGAACTGGCCAAAATCAATATATATGCAGGTATGAAAAAAAGAGAGAGTATCCCCTAGCATTAATGCTACTACCCTAATGCCTACGCTACTATAAGAACAAGGTCATAGACTGAGTAGCCAGAAGTAGGAAAGGTTGTGGTGAGGTCCACCAAAATAACAAAGCAGCAGTCAAAGTTTATAGCCTCCAGCCTTTATGGTAGACTGGAGGTGTATGGCTGTTGTAGGATTCAGGTCTCCTTTTAAGGCCCTGTGTCTGACACTCCCCCAGGGGGTGTAGAGATGAACCACCAATCATTCTGTGTTTCACACTATCCGCCCAAAGTGGGCTGATCAGTTCTATAGTTTAAGTAAGATATCACCAAAAGATGGAGAGAAGTCCTGATCTTGGGGTAAAGACTAACCTGTCAAATGATCTCCGGTTAGGGTATACTGTATGAGTGTACACACTCAGCGTACAGGATCAGCAGCGGATATGCATAGAGAACTAAGGAGTTAGTATGTCAGTCGCCATAGCAACGACGTATAGCGTGATGATGTCATGCCGCTGGCGCGATGATGTGCGCCAGCATGACGACGCGTCAGATCACGTGATGCTAGACAGATAGTTTTGATTATTTATTATTAAACTATCTATGATGTAGAATGGTATAATCAATCCTATAGGGGGAGATTTTCAGCTAAGTATGTAGATACCAATCAATATGAAGAATTATGGCATGGAAGTGTGTATTAAACCCTACTCCTTCTTTTAGAGGAAACAACTGAACAATAGGGTCTCATTGAGACCCCCCGGGTTGATGCTCTCCAACCTAAAAATCCACTAGCTTTCCTTCTAGAGTAATCGTTTACTGGCATTTCCTCTTCTGCCAGACGTACGTATATTTTCTAAACCTTGGAAACAAATTTGATTAGGGTCGTTGTTATGAACATCTCGTATATGGTTTCCTTACAGGGTGCTCTCACCCCTCTTTATGTTCCCTACGTGGGCAAGGATCCTTTGTATAAATTCCTGTGTGGTCTTACTCACGTAATTCATTGGGCAAGGACAGGAGGCCATATAGACGAGATCCGTAGATCTACAATTGATGAACTCTCTTATGGTAAATACCCTTCCTGTCCTTGTGCTCTTGAATTTGACTCCTTTTTCTATATATGTACATGCCAGGCAGTGGCTGCAAGGGAAGGTACCATGAGGGTGATTTAATTGCAGCCAGGTGTGGGATGAATTTGTTGGTTGAAAATGACTCCTTACTACTCTATCTCTCAGGTTACGACCACGATGATAAGTGATCTGGGGAGTGCCCAGGAGGATTTTGGACAAATCAGGGTCCTCTTTTAAGTATGTACCAGTACTTCTGTAGCATGGACCGCATGGTAGATGCTCCCTCATCGTAGGTACCAATGACTGTGAGGGTATCGTCATGCTCCTTGGGTCTATTGACGTAGCTCAGACCTATTCTGTTGGAATGCGTAGTTCCGTGCTTCGTCCAAGATTTCTATCGGGTAGCCTCTTTGTAAGAGCCTATTCTGAAGCTTAAGCCTCTCTGTGCAGAAGTCTTCATCTAGGATGCAGTTTCTACGAATGCGCAGGAACTGCCCCTTAGGTATACCCTTGCGCAAGGGAAGGGGATGCATACTCTGCCAAGACAAGAGGCTGTTAGTCACTGTCTCCTTCCTATGCAGTGAGGTTTTGATTGAACCATTCATGATTTGCACAGGGGGAACCACCTATTGAAGAAACATGCAGTAAAAGGAGCATTAACATGGTGTAATTTGCATGTACAGTTGACTTAGATATGGTGCAGACCAGTCTGCTGAACCATAGGAAGAAGGTATTCTCCAGTGGATTCATGAGACATGGCATACCTATGCCTAAAGTTTTCTTGAATTTCTTTTTCTGACTTCTCAATGTCATATTTGTATAGAAGATGTTTGGAGCGACCTTTAAGATCACATGTATGGTTAAAATATTAGAATGCTGGTAAATGACGATTCTGGTTTTGATAAATAAAGCTTATTTATTGTGTAAAGTTCTACTATTTTCTGAAATACTATTTTATATCAATTCCACATGGTTTCCACTACCTCTGGCTCTAAGAAGAGATCTCAAAAACCATAAAGAATTAATGCAAACAGTGTAATAAAAGTTTGCACCTTCCATAAGCTTTAGTGCTCAGTCACATTGCCCTTGGGGTTTTACATTTTCCTGCTCTGTCACTGGAATATACCAATGGAAAGCCATTTCAGTCAGAAGATGGAAACAAACTGTTCTGTATGGACACCATTAACTCTAAATGGGTCCGTCTAGCTTCTGTTATGCTGGCTGGCATCTTACTGGGTAAAAAAGGGCAGCATGTTGTACTATTTCTTCCTAGATTTTAAAAGTAATCTGTGAAGGACACTCCAAAGAGAACCTCTACAGCAAGTGTAAATGCGCCCTTATTTACTAATAGCGGAACACCTTTCAACATCAATTTCTTCAGATAATTTAGTTGTTCTTCTTTTTTTTTCTTACTGTATAGTGATTCATTTGGTGAACTAGCCGGGCTCATGGAAGATGGTACAAGCAGGTTTACTTGTAAAGGCAAACTGATCCATCATTATGCGGGCACAAGTACATTTACTGAATACACTGTTGTGTCTGACCTTCGCATTGCCAAAGTGGATGCCAATGCCCCAATTGAAGCTTGTCTTATAGGTTGTGGATTTGCAACTGGATATGGTGCTGCTATAAACACTGCTAAGGTAAGCATCTTCATGCACAAAGTTTGGTTCACATGCTGCATAAAGTTGAGTAACATATGATGAAGGACAAGCTTTGGGCATAGATCTGTCCTGGAGAAAATGTTTAGGTCCAATACAGTCTTCATCTAGATACTTCCACCCTCCTCACACACACATTTCAAGACATTTCCAGTAATATGTACTTTGTATGGGAAGAGGAAACTCAGGAAGTGGCAAGCAGAAGGTTGCAGAAGATGCTATATGATCGCAGTATATCAGTAAACTGTGGCAATGCATCTTTTTGGTGAATCAGTAGATTTAGCAGTGTTACAAATGCGTATACAGAATACAGTGGAGCAATCTATGGAGGACTTGTGTGGGGGATCATATCTAAGACAATCGTATCACAGACAAGAGCAGAGAGATTTTAAAGCTAAACATGATTTATGACAGTACACCGAGTTCATATGGAAAACTATGCAGATGTAGGGCTTCTGTGCCATCGTCTACCCTCCTTTCACATGGCTCTGATGTGTACATGAGCCCTACCGTATTAGGAACAATGACGGACATGGTACAGAGCGAGAAATTTCAAGTAATATATAATAAGCAGAATCTCTGAATTCACAAGTTCATATCCTTTCATAAATGTAATTTCTATTAAATTTCAAACATTTACTGATATCTGATACTTGTCCTCTCCTCAGGTGACAAAGGGTTCAAGCTGTGCTGTGTTTGGCTTGGGAGGGGTTGGTTTTTCAGCAATAGCAGGATGCAAAGATGCAGGAGCTTCACGAATTATTGGAGTGGGATCACATAAGGAGAAGTTTCCAAAAGCCATGGAAATGGGAGCCACTGAGTGCGTAAGCACAAAGGATCATGAGAAACCCATTCATGAGGTCATTTGTGAGATGACTAATGGAGGAGTGGATTTTGCAATTGAATGTGCAGGACGTATTCCGACCATGGTAAGAGGAAAATCTCATGATGGGGTATGAAATAGTTGTGGAATACTTCCTGTTCGTGTTCGATAGTTGTAGGTCAATACAAGATGTTAACATTCCTACAAGATCAAATATTATCTTACGAATTTCTATAACTTCTTTTTAGATGACTGCTCTTCAAAGTACATACCCTTGCAATGGTGTTGCTGTACTGCAGGGTGTGGCATCAAAAAAGGACATCCTTTCTTTGCATCCAGGTTTGCTTCTCACCGGGCGCACCTTGAAAGGATCTATGTTTGGAGGTAGGAGATTTGAAAAAAAAGCAAAAAAAACAATAAGTCATGTTGACAAGAACATTTTAACATTTGGTTGTGTTTCTTAGATAAAGGGGTTGTCTTGTCTAGACAACATCTTTCATATAGGAGCT